>NC_081853.1:16034343-16656826 GCF_963259705.1 Myotis daubentonii | reverse complement strand
GCTGCCTCGTAGACAAATGTGAGCGGATTAGAGCAGCGAGTTGAAAAGGAATCAAGCTGCCGATGTTGCCAAGATGAGCTACATCTACAAGCTGGGGAGTGCAGGCTGTGTCTGAACACCCGTGCTGACTCAAAAGATACTGCCACAAATCTCTTAATGAGACCCTAATACTGCAAACAAGGTTTAAAACTAAGAGGAATCAGTAAAAAGGGGGAGAAACCTTTACCCCAAATAGAGTAAGACTGGAATTGTCAATTAGGCTCAAATCTCCTGTAAGGAAAAATCCTTTATTAACAGGAGGATCCTGATGCATTAAGTAGCTCTGCCTCTTTCCCATCCGCGATGGCCCTACCTGGCAGGTTTATCGACTCGTGCCCGCCTGTGCTTACAGGTGAGGAATTAACATCACACCCGGATTTAAGAGATTTGGCAATGACCTGCTCATCTGCAGAGCCAGCCTCCCAAAGGCTGTCACCCCCACCCGCCTGCATGCTCTTCTGTGGCTTGTAATGGTTGGGTGAGCATGTAACTGCTCTAGAGGAAGGAGCGGTTAAATACCTCCCACCGCAGCTCAGACATTTGTCCGCATTTCCTTCTCTACCTGTGGCCTCACAGAGAGCCAGGGCAGGGCCACTCCAGAGTTCCTGCTCTTATACACAGGCAAGCAAATGCCTGCCACCTCTTTCCCGATGCTCAGAAATCACATATGCCTTCTGGCTCGTGTTTGAGTAGCTTTGGGGATTTTTAGTAGTCTTCCAGGGATAAAGGAAAAAGTAACATCCGAGTTATCTTTCTATGTCAAGTACTTAAGAAAGTTGGAAATGCAGCATCTTTTCAATCAACTCTATGATAAAAAAAAAGTCTCATAAAAGGGGCAAGTAACACAGGAAAAAAACAACTTATAACAATGTGTGGTGAGGGATGTTAACTAAACTTATTCTGGTGATCATTTCACAATACATACACATAGCAAATCATTATGTTGTAAAACTAAAAATAATTCAATGTTAAATGTCAAGTATAATTACATTTTAAAAAATTAAGTAGTCCTGGCCAGTATGGCTCAGTGGATAGAGTGTCAGCCTGTAGACTGAAGGGTCCTGGGTTCAATTCATGCCCGGGTTTCGGGCTGGATCCCCAATAGGGGACGTGCAAGAGGCAGCTAATCAATGATTCTCTCTCATCATTGATGTGTCTATCTTTCTCTCCTTCCCCCTTCTTCTCTGAAATCAATAAAAAAAAATTTAAAAAAATTAATTGATTTTTTTAAAGGAAAGAAAACAGGCAAGTGGCTCACAATATTTATTTCAAAATGTACCCAGGATATCTTGGGTTCTCGTTGGCAGGACTGGCCCAGAATGGGAACAGGTGACATCTCTGAACCCTTCTCCCATCTGTAAGCATCAGCCCAACAAGAGGTCTCTTCAGGGGTTTTTAAATTTGGCATCTGCACATGAAGCCAAAACCCAAGGCTTCTTCCAAGGAGTGGGTCAGGAAGTTAGATTTGCGATGCAAAAACAAACAAACAAAAACCCCAAACAAAAACAAACTCTGTTGTCCCTGTTGTCTGTGAATCAGGCAAGCGTCAGTCATCCTGGCTTGGATGGGAAATGGATATTAAAAGCCTAACACATGTCATTTTTCTTATTAGATTACTGGCATGGGAAGCTAACATTTTCTGAGTGTTTTTTTTTTACCCAGTTGTTCTGTAATGATACTCTAGTAAGCTCTGATACATGGTAAGTTTTCTTATATGCAGGAAATGTGAAAATGTATTTACACATACACACACATATATATGTATATATAATGTATATTCAAACATGCACTCCGGGGAAGTTAGGGAGAGAAATTTCTAGTTAAACATGATCTTGAGAAATTCTTCCATATGTGGAAAAGTCCTCAGTTCATCTGACATATAGCGATACATACATATACACACTCAGGACACTGTGTATACATTTATCCCACATTCATTTAACCTCAAAACATAAAATAAATTTTTTTCTTCCCAAAGCAAAAGCTAGGCATAACAACTTTATATACAGAATCCATCTTCTGGGGGCCATGAAGCAAGTGAAACCCCTGGTCTGTTTGTTAGAATTCAAAGGGCTGCACTTTGGCTAATCTGCGGTGCCCAGAGAGCAGGGCATCCATCACAAGCCCAGCCCAACACTTCAGGAGGAGGGGCCTAGGGTCGGTGTGGAACCAGGGCCTGGAGTTGGCTTACTGAGATGTAATGGGGTCCGGGGAGGGGCTGCTGTGACCCCTTCGTTTTCCTGGTGGACCATGAGATTCCACCAACTCCTCATTGACCAAACATAAAATGCAGGCCCCTGGGAGGGGGAGAAAAGCAGGGAAGTGGTTTGCCTCACAGTCTGGGGCCAAAAAATACACGTGGCTTGAAATATTGTCAGCGGACTAGAGCTACCACCTCACAGAGGTCCTGACTGTGGCGATGGCTGGGCATTCCCCTCGTCTGGGAATTCTCTGCAGGACACTGACCGATTCTACCTGAGAGCAGGTACCCGGACTCAGGTGTGTGCAGTGTGGACAATGGTGGCAGGGAGAGTGGGTAAGAACCCTGCGTTTATTTTCTGAGTTGACTTTACCTTATGGCTCTTTTGCCTGTGGGAAAAGGGGAGAGGGTCTCAAAACCAAGGTAACCAGGGGGAGGTGCGGGAAGCCACACTGCGTCTGGCACAAGGACAATAGGGATAGAGAAGAATAAAGGGGGACAGGTGAAATGGGGGGAAAGTGAGAGGAATACAGTCACAAAACAGAGAAATGGAAATAAAGAAAATAAAAGCTGAGGCAAGTGGAAAAAAGAAACAGGATTAACATTTACTATAATTTAGTGGGAAAGAGGAAAGCACATTTGCACTAGAGGAAAATTTGCTATTACAGCCATGCAACCAAATTAATACATTTGGTTGCACAAATGCATACAGACTAACATCCAGAGAGGCTGCGCCAGTGTACGGAGCCCAGGCACTCAGGTCCTCATTTTGGGCCTGTTGATTTTCAGGGTGTGACCCTGGATAACAAACAACCTCTCTGAGCTCCAGGGTTTTGTTGTTTTTTATCTGGAAATTCTTTTCTTTACCCTGGAGATACTTCCCTCTGCCCTTCCTAGTTCCCAGAGGTGCTGAGGAAACAATGTCCTCTACAGGCGTTGATGTGACACTACATGCCGGACAGGTGTGGCTGTGCTTTGCCATATGAAAAAAGAGTATGAACGACATATCAATTATCAGTTAAAAAAATACTATGCCTTCATGCTCCCTGATGTTAGCTCTTCCTTAGAAGTAGGATTTCTAGAAGTAAAATGTGAAACGTCACTTTCAAATGGGGTCCAAAAATCTCCCGGTAGTGACCATGCCTTGAGCTTCCCAACTCCCCTCGGGGAGCATTTCATTCCAAGGAAGGAGAGAGGAGAGGTGAGTTCTGGGCTTGTCAGTGACCACACGCTGTGGGGTTCCCAGCCCCAAATGTTTAGGCTCTTTGCCATTTGGGGGCTCTACACATTAGATTCAGAGGGGCAGATGCTTTAGCAAGTGGAAGTGACACCGAGATCCAGGACCTTAAAGGCGCAATCTCCAACCCAAAACCCAAGCACAGAAATGCGAGTCCTGGACTCAAAGGGCGGCTGAACGAGACCCGGCATTGTGCGTTGGCTGGAGTGTGGGTTCACTCTGAGGGTATGTTTTTTTTTTTTTTTAAATCTACAGGTTAGCTCATACCTGGGAGCCACTGGAAGGAAATTAATAAAATATGACTTTTTTTGGAATAATGAAAATCATATGATGCCTGGAAAAAGGACTTGGCATCATAGATAAGGCAAGGAAAGATACTACAGAAAATAACAGGTGATACTGATGGCGACAGGCACACAGGGCACTGAGAAGTTGAGTTTCCACTTAGCTTTTCTAAAATCAGTCTTGGCACCTTCACTGAAAATAAAATCACTAATGTGTCCCCAGCCTGGTCCTTACTGTTCCTGAAAGCTCCCCAGCAGCTTGTCACAGGAAATATTTGTTGTCTGTCCTTGTGTTCACTTCCTGGTTGGAAGGATTTCCTGAGGCTTTCTGGGATTGTGTGAATGTTCCACTTGGACATATTCAATGACTATGGCCATCCTGGGGGGTCTCACAGGGCACACTGATGGCTAACTGCTCCTTTCTCGGCCACTGGACTGCCACAGCCCCCTGATTCCTCTTACATGTCCTCCAAACCCTCCTTCCCCTCATCACACTCATTTCAAATCCCTGAGGGCCTGTGTGTTTATTATTATCCTTGCTTTCCTGGGCCCTCATCCTTAGAATGGCTTCCTTAGTTCAGACCTATTGGGCTTTGGGTGGGATAACCATTCTCGGGTGCTATACCTTTGAAAAAGGCATCCCAGGAAGCAAATGAAAGGGGCACCCTCGTTTCCTGCTATGCCAAGCACAGGGGAAATTGCTTTCGCCTTAGATGAAAAATACTGCTGGAAACGAGATCAGCCATGTTTTAAACTGGATCGTCTCCTTCTACACCTGATACTCTGAGAACAGTATTTCTCAGAGCACAGATGTTACTAGGAAAGAAAAAACAAAGATTCTACGATCAAATAAATCTGGGAAATGCTGGATTAAATAAAATTGGAGAGCTTTCTTTCTTATATGACTTTTTCGATCCTTTGATCTGCAAATTGCACCAAGATTCTCCAAGGTTGAGTTATAATATGCAACACTTTCCCGAAATTCTCTGCCCACTGAATCTCTGTTTCAAGACTTTCCTCATGGGACTAATGTTCCAAAGTTACTTTGGGAAATGCTAGTCTAGACTTATAACCCTTGGATTCAGTTTCTCCCGAGGAGAAAGCAAAACCATAGTGAAGGAGAGAGCGACTGGGAAGAAATGGAAAAAGAATCTAATTTTGCAAGCCTGGCAATACTTAAATTGAATTTCCTAAGGAAAAATGAATTTCTCTGGAAAAGTAGCAAAGTGGCTGACTTTTTATATTTCTTCATTTTCATGTTCTGATCCCTTAATAAACCTCAGAAGACAATGTCAACATTGGCAGGCCCTCTTCCCGAAGACAGTGATGGTCAACCTTCGGGGCACAGGAAAGTCGGGGCTACAAGATTGATGGGAAGGGAATTGGGAATCCTGGAAGCGTTACCTTCCTGTTAAGTCAGTTCAGTGAACATGGGTCCATTACGGACATTTAGTTCAAATCTCATTCATATCATCCATGATTTAGACTCCAGTGTTGTCGCACACTGATAGAAGTCTGTCACACTCTCTGGAGAAGTAACTCCACTTCATGCGTATTAGCATATATGCTTACACAATTATGTGTAGAGTTCACAATCAATTGGGACAGGCTTCCCAGCCTTTTAAGGCTATTACTCTCTGGGACTTCAATTTATAACAATGCATATATTGATATAAGAGTTTTTGATGATTATGATTCTCAAATCTTCAGTATAGAGTGAGCGTCATTTCCCTAGACCTCAGACAGCTCGTCCAAAAGGGCATCATTGTCACTGGGGTCAGCTCCTCATACCAGGTCCTTGCTTAGCTCTCCTCTTCTAACTGAAAATGTGCAACAAAGGAGCCTACTGCTTTGCTGACTCATCTTCCTAACAGTAGCAATGAGAAAGGTGTGTCCGAGGTCCTGATGACATACCTTAGCCACACTCCTCAAGGAATGCTAGCTCTTCTGGAAAGGGCCCCCACCCCCGAGCCATGATTCTGCCCTATGACAACCGCTTGTGTCAATGGACAAACATAAAAGGGTCAACCAAGCACACAAGTACTCTAGTTTCTGATTAAAGACCTCTGGGAAAGTAGCAAGAGATAACTTTTGCAAGAAAAAGCATTCTTAAGGCAGATAAATTTGATCTGGTGCCCTGCTGGTAGCAGGACATGTTAGCATACATGTCTCCATGATGAAAAAAGCCTGTTTGCTATCCCACCAGGTCCTTGTGCAATCAACTCCCCCAGTTTGGCTCTAAATTCTTCTTTATGCCCCTATGATGCTTTCTATTCCTGTCTCTCTGGGCGGGGGGTGGGGGGAGGGAGCCCACTTTTCGCACTAATAAAACCTCACACTCACCTTTCATGGGGGAAGGTTGAGGAGCAAAGTGTAGAGACCAGGAATGAGAATGAAGAGATGTGGTTAGCAGGATGCCAGTTACACTGGGGCAAGTGAGGGTGGTGGTGGTGGTTGTGGGGGATGGGAAATGAATAAATAAAACCAAATCAAACTAAAACCACAGTCACACAAGATAATGACAGAAAAATAATATCCCTTTCCACTTTGCTGATCTCCAAATTGAGAACCATTTCTAGCTAATGACATTCACTGGCGCCTTTCTGTACTTGGCCTCAGAAACTGACAAGCCCTGTGTGTGAACACCTTCTGCAGGTGTTCTGAAAAAGACATTCCGAAGTAACCCACCAGCAGACACTGAGCCAGCAATAGGTTGCGTATCTACGAAAGAAGAAAGAAGGGAGGAAAGAACATGCATAACATAAACAAGAACAGACAAAACCTCGAGGTGTCTGAGGGCAAATGGTTCCCAGTACAAGGGTGGGGCCAACCTTGGATTGGGGTTAGGGGACCTCCCTGTTGGAGCTACCTCACTACAAGCCCTAGGGAGCCCTTATATGTTGTAAACTATACAAATGGCTCCCCCTGGGGTTGTGCTCCTGGTAAAATATCTTGGACACTTGTAATCTTAACTTCTCTTTTGGGATGCGAGTGGTATGAAGTGAGAATAAAACAGAGCCATCTGAAAACCCCCCACAAAGCTTTGGGAGCATATTAAGCATCCTTTCCTCCAACAAACAATTAAAACCCTCCTCTCACAGGTCATTCCAAGTCCATCCCTCACATATTCAAAAATACATAACAAAGGCATACACACTTGTTGAGATGCTTCTATCCCATCACCTCTGCCTCCATCCCTCTTGAAATTACCATCTAAGTTATACCAGGATCATAAAGGGAAGGTCCTAATACAATCAAGGCGGAAATACTGCTAATATTGACTCTATCATCCTGCATCAAATTTAATCATTTCCATGAAACTCACCTTCAAGAGTTTTAATACTAAATGCTGTAAATGGTTTTTGCATTTGGTGGGTGAATGTAAAATAGTTTTAAAAATCACAGGAGATTCTTGTATTTGTCAATCCATCTTTTCACTTGCTTTACTGAGTCAAGGGATAAGATGGGGTCCAAGTCAGAGAAACCAGACCCTGTGACGTCACTGGTTGAAATGCAAGCAACACAGATTTCTCTTCATGTCATTTCACCCCACTGCTACTTTGCATCACTAAGGAATTTTCTAGGAAACTGCTCAGCAAACTCAAGGCCTCTCTGGTTGCCGAGCTCATGGAAACAAAGTGCTTTCTCTTAAAACTTAAAAAGACATTCCGAAGTAACCACCAGTAGATACGAAGCTGGCAATAGGCTGCATGTCTATGAAAGAAGAAAGGAGGGCAGGCAAGAAAATGCATAACATAAACAAGAACAGACAAAACCTTGAGGAGGAAGGAGAAAGGAAAACATTTAGATTCCTTGAGTGATGGAAATAAATACCAAAGCTATTAGTTTCAGTTCAAAGAACGTATCACTTTATGCTGTTTATTATTTCTCGAGGATGATTTATTTTATCTTAAAATATCCAAAGGGGAGAAGGGGTCCTGGAGGTAAATGCAAGGGAACTGACCTGGTCGGGAGAGGGCCTGTGATTAGAATGCTGCGACCTCCCAGGAGACCGGTGGTGGTGGTGGTGGTGGTGGTGGTGGTGGTAGTGGTGATCCTCATCGTAGTTGTCCGCCATCAGCTTCATCCTGTTCTGGGTCTGTGCAGAGCAAAAGCCAGGGAAGACTCTGTCAGGAGTGAGAAGCCCAGCCAAAGACACCCAGGGCATCATTATAGCACCTAGAGGGTTCCCTTTGCTCCTAATCCACAAGTTTTCATTTGCAGGCACATTGGGACTTAAAAAGGAATGCATCACGCTTTGGTGAAAGAGGCTTTGCCACACCCTTGATGCTGCCTGGTCCTTGGATCTGCATTTGTAGATGTAACTGTACTTCCCCACATGGTTTAAAGGGGGAAAGGATGAACTCGTCCAAAGGTGCTTTGTTTTACGTTGTCAAGCGATCACAGAGACCCAGAGTAAGCTTGCCACCACAGACTGCCAACAATCACATCCTACGCTCTAGAGCAAGCGAGACAAGGAAGCCCTGCATGAAAAGATGGGAGAGGACCGGGTGGAGACACGGAGCCACAGACAAACAACGGTCTTGAGAGACAAGGCAGGAAATCCACTCAAGGGCTGCCAAACGCAAAAACACTAATGGAGATGGTTTGTTGCTATGATGACTTCTGGCGAAAAAGAGCACTCTATGAGGTGGGGGGAAACTGGGCAAAAGGACCACAGTTGACGGAGAAGAACTGACCACTGCAATTTACTCCCCACTGTGATTGGCACAGGAGGCAAGCCCCAGGTGTCACAGTGAAACCCCCAGGGCCACAGGATTGTTTTATTGTCTTGTTTCACTATGCAGGGCAATAACATACCAGCGATGAATTGACCTAACAGGGTCACAGAATCTAGAAAAATGTCTAAAAGGCAGATAAAAATATCTAACCCAGAAAGCTTACAAAGATGGGTTTAGAGATAAGACTAACTGGGTTCAAGTCCTGCTGCACTTCTCTGCTGGTTTATTTGAGTTAACTATTTCTAAGACTCAACAATTTCCTCAACTCTGAAATGGGAGGGAGAGTGCCGCCCTCTCTATGGTGAACCTGGCACAATAGGGACTTGCAAAAAAGGCAAATGCCGTTATTATTGTTGTTGTTTACTGTAAGGCACTTCTTTTTTTAAAAAATATTTTTTATTTCTCTTTACAGAGAGAGAGGAAGGGAGAGGGAGAGAAAGAGAGAAACAACCACCAGCTGCCTCCTGCCTGTTTCCACTGGGGATGGAGCCCATAACCCCGGCATGTGCCTGACTGGGAATTGAACCAGCAACCATTAGATGTATATGATGACGCCCAAGCAACTGAGCCACATTGGCCAGGGCACCACTTCTCCTTCTTGATCCGTGTTTCCTTTGCCTGAGACACCTCCCACAGACATCTTCCCTCACCTCTAACTTGTGTGTCTGGCTAACTCACAGCCTTTTCCTGAACCCAACCTTGAGGCCAGGTGATGTGTGCCTCCTACTTACCACCACTCTGTACCCACAGACTTATCTATCCATCTGTTGGTAGACTCGGGGCTGTTTCTCTCGTCTGCCTCTCCCCAGAATCCAGCCCAGGGTCTACACAGTGTAGATATTCTATGCCTGTTGCTGTAATGCCTGGCTGAAGGAAAGAAGGGGGCCATGACTCTGAGGGAGGCTGCCACTCTAGAGGCAAGCTGCACCCTTGTTTCAGCCAGAGGAGGTCACTGAGAGGGGAGGCTCTCTCATGAATCACCTAACAATCTCACTGGTAGCTTGAGATGACGACCAGCCATCAGCACTTTAAGAGAGCTGGACGTCGGAGGTTGGCAGAACTGCCAACTAGTGGGAATTTTATTATGTGATATAAATAATGCTCTGATAATAATTCTGGACCTCACACAGTGTATTCTTGTAGTTTTTTCCACCCACAATCTAACTTACCCTCAAAACTTTCCTGGGACATATTATTACTCTCTTCCTCTGTAGCTAGAAAATCAAGGCATCGATTTCAGCCCCCAGAGCCTCTTTCTTGACATAGGGCTTGGAGGTTTTCTGGGCCCTCCAATTCTGAATCGTTAGGCTTTTCCCCTTGCCCCGCTGTTAGCAAAAATGGCAAACAGCTGAACAGGTAGAAACCGCTTCCCATAAATGTTTCGATTCTGTTAAGTCTTGGAAACACCTCACATCCCAGTTCTACCTGCCAAAGAATGTCTCATGATTCACGCATTCCGTTTTTTTAAAATGTGTACAATATTTGAATGGCCCCAGAGTAGATGTAAAAAATGCATTATATGGATGAAATTAATAAAATTAGAGGGAAAGATCCACCTAACAATTAAATTGGAAATCCCAGACAACCTTTGGCAGCTGATAGCATGTCTGTCCTTCACTCACCCACTGACAGTATCAGAAGACCCAATGGACAAGGCACGTCTTGCGAGAAATACTAGTAGAAGTTCAGTTGCCAACTAAGTCCTGAGCTCTCCCAGATCTCCCTTATTTGGCCAACCCTGGTACAGGAGATGCTGAAATTCAGCGTTCACACCTAAAATTCCAGTATTGTCAGGAGCCTGTGACTTTTGAACTTGTGAACTAATAAATCTGGAATTGTGTCTTCCAATAGAATTCTGGGGCCTAAAGGGAGCTATAAGATCTGCTCTGGCCAATAAGGAAGGGACTTGCCCAAGAATGAACGATGGAGCCTAAATGAACAAATAATAATGGCTATTGTAAATATCATAATGTTCTTATCCTTTGGGGAAGCTCCTGTGATTTTATGAGATTATTTTCTTACCAGTGACAAGCCTAAAGTTCCCTACCTTTGAACTGTATCCCATAAAAGAATGTACAAGCTAAACAAGATGCTATATGCAGCCCTAAATGTGTCTGCTGAAATGAGGTGTTGGAGAGTAGGCATGTCATGGGATAAAGACTGTAAATGAATGATGTCATCTTTCCAATTTGGTGCTGAAATATAAATAAACCACATTGTTCATGTGAATACCAGATCTGGGGGAAATGTACACAGAGCAATTGTGAGCGGAAGAGGCTTCTTTTGATTAGTCTGGGCTGAAAGAGAAGAGTGTGAAACGGAGATGAAAAATGAGAGTTTGGCCTGATACTCTAGACTACTTTTATTTATCTTGCTTGTAACATATCCCCTAAACTGTGAGCGATTTCTTACAGGCTGGTTGCTAGTTTTCCTTCTGTAACAAAGTTTGGCCAATCCTGCTTGCTTAATTGTCAGATTAGAAATGAAGCTCCTTTAATTTTTTAAATCTACACTCCCTATCTTCATTACTATCCAACTGTACTTGTTTCCTAACACGCCAAGAATGGTCGGGAAGGATAGGAAGCCATGAACAAGACTCCCTAAAGGCTGATGGGTGGGGAGGGGGGGGAGGAGGGGAAAAACTGAAGAAAAGAGTAGCAAGCCTTGGACCAAGGATATTATTCATTCAAATAACTTCAGACACGTTTACTGGGTGATCCCATGCATAACGGTTCATATCCCTGTCGCCATCAGCGAACACGCGGTGCCTACCACGAAGCCTTACACAGTAAATCTGGGCCGTCACAGTTGCATTCCCAGGAAAACTAATATAAAGTTGGAGAGGGTAGCTTCCCCCTGCTCTGCACTTGGGAACTCATGGACTCACTTAGCAATCTACTGAAGCCCGTTTTTATTTCCTTTCCAGTGTCTACCAAATGGCTGACCTGACACTTTTGCTTTTGGCTAACCGTGTTTATTGGTTTTACGATATTATGTCATGGCTGCTGAAACCAATCTAATCAGATTTCATTTTCTACTTCCCTTTTCTTCCAGGCGCCACCTTATTTCTCCAGGGCAATAGGATCCTAACAGCTCTCCTGCTGGACTCTTGCTTTCCATCGAGCACAATCTGGAGCCAGAGTGACCTCAGACCCACTGACTCGCTGGCTTCAAGCTCCTCACAGGCTCCCACGGCCTCAGGAAAAGAGCCCAGCTCCTCCGCAGCTTACAAGGCTCTTGGGGGGTGACTGCCGTTCACTTCCCAGCCTCACCACTCATCCCCTCTCCCAGGCCCTGGGACATGTGGTCTCTGTTCTGTCATGTTGCCATCCTCTACCTTCACCTGAATTATACCCTTTGGTTCTTCTGCTCTTAGCTTCGACACCATCACTTCCAGCAATGCCTTCCCCAAGCCTGCCTCAAAAGGGAGTGAGTGCTCATCCACTGCCCTCCCAGAGTCCTGTGCCCTCCTTCAACCTCTCAGTCATCACAGCACTTACCTCAGTGAATGGTAAATAACCATGTGCTTTCTTGGCTTCCTCTACCACTAGGTTGAAAATCTCTCGAGGCAAACACTACGCCAAATTACTCTCGTACTCAACACCTGACCCAGAGTCAGGTGTATTAGTAGTAATAAGTGTGTGTTGAATATATGTAGGAATGGATGAAGAAATGAATGGAAAGGGCATAGACTGCTTTGGAACAAATGAAAGAAAAAATACACAATTAGGGTCTATGATGGGCCAGTTGACTATGTAACCCCCCATGTAATAGTTTAACTTTCCCTGTTGTATATTTGTTTTTGGTTGTTGTTGTTCTTAGACATGGGGAGAGCAAGATAAATGTTCTTTTTCAAGAAATATTCTATTCTTTAGTAAAATGGATCCAGTGAGATACTCCATGATGTCCCCAGTTTCTTGCCTCATTAATAATGAAGGGTTTGGAGGTGTTATGGGGTTCATTTCCTTACTATACCCTAGCCTTTGAAAGAGCAGGGGCCGCTAGAACACTTTTGTTAGCACCAAAGTCAACCATGGAAAACTGAAACTTTCTCCATTAACGAAAATCCTGATGAACACCATCTGTGAAAAGGTGCCATATATTCCATCTCTCTTGACATTTCTGAAGAGTTTATCCAAGGAGCCCTTGAAACAAAATGAAAATCCTTGATTGACTAGTAATAGACTCAATAGCTTAATGGCAATATGTAGCTATAAAAGTGTAATATTAAAACTGCCTTTAAAATATTTTAGCAAGGTGGCAATAACAAACTATGCTTTGATCAGTCATCTGGATCAAGTTAACAATAAAACCTTCATGAATGTGGTTTTAAATAAGAAAAAATATATAAGATCTGTTGCTATGGGATATGGAGATAATACCATACAATAGCAATTACACTTTACTCTATCAGATTTTCTTTTCTCCCTCTTTCTTTCCAGAAAGATCCAAAATAGTCCAGAACTATTCTACTGATCTTATTTTTGCTAATTCAGAGCAAGGTCAACAGTTCTTATCTCTGAGTAAAAGATGGAGAAACCAGCTAACAAGAGACAACGAGGAAGGGAGGGATTTTCTGAACATCACCAGGCCCACAGGGCAATGAATCCTGAGAGTGGGCCTAGGTTCCAAGGCTTGGGCCACTCTTGGAGGATGAAGTGGGAGGATAAAGCAGCTATCAGGAGAATATGCCGCGTTGGGGACTATATGAGAGTAAGAATCACTGATGGAAAAGATTCTACTGAGGACACTGCGCAGAAATTCATTCAACACTCACTGAACTTCCGCAACCACAAAGACAGTGAGTGCAATTTGTGCCAGGCTAAGTGCTTGACCAGTATGCTTTTGTCAAATCCTTGCCTTTGAGGTAGCCATTCTTATGAGGAAACCAAACCCATGATTGCTCAGCTAGTAAGTTAAAGGACAGGACTTAAATCCAGGTTTCTGACTGCACAGTCCTACAGTGTGATATGAATTATCAGAAGACTGACTACAACACAATATGGGAAGGAAATCAAGAGGGAAGGGACTGGTTTGCATCAGGGGTGGGGAATGTCTGGCCCACGGGCAGTATAAGGCCCGCAAAAGCATTTGGTCTGGCCCTGCCAAGGCAACAGTAGGCGGGACTCGAAATTCAATAAATGTAGGAGCTTTTTTGATAGCAACATAAATTTATATTAAGTGGCCCTAACCGGTTTGGCTCAGCAGATAGAGCGTCGGCCTGCAGACTCAAGGGTCCCTGGTTCGATTCCGGTCAAGGGCATGTACCTTGGTTGCGGGCACATCCCCAGTGGGGAGTGTGCAGGAGGCAGCTGATGGATGTTTCTCTCTCATCGATGTTTCTGACTCTCTATCCCTCTCCCTTCCTCTCTGTAAAAATCAATAAAATATATTTAAAAAAATTATATTAAGTAAATTATAGTAAGCAAATGATGTTATAAATATCCAAATGGCCCTTAGCAGTAAAAGGGTTCCTCACCCCTAGTTTACATGAATGTCTAGAGGCAGAAGGAATCCCCTCCTCGCTGAGGACAGGGGAATCCAATAAGTCTCCATGGGTCAGGTGCCCTGTGAGCTAAGATTTGAAAGTTGGCGTGGATATGGGTATAAGGAAAAGTGGGCTGGAGAGATGCCATGGTAAACTTACTTTCTAATCGCCTTGAAAGGAAACCCAGGTCAATATGGTATATATGTGTGTGTGTGTGTGTGTGTGTGTGTGTGTGTGTACCTACGCTGCTTTCTTCATTGCTTTATTGGATGTGGAAAGAGCAGAAAACATATTTGAGATAATTCACTTTCTTATTTCTCAAAAGCACTTTTCAACTTGGGTCATTTTGGAAGGAATTTAGGACAGCCATAGCCATATACTCATATGCTCACACTTGTCAAACTATGACATTTCTGGGAAAAATGCACCAGTCTCTTGACATTTATGCTTTCACAGATATCTACACAATCCACTGCTTTTGCATCAGCCCCATTTCAAAAAATTCATCTGACCTCTCCCAACTCAGTCAGCCGATCAGTTCTACAACCAAACAGAACATTGATGAAACTCTGACTCCCAGCTTTGTTGAAGGCACCTCCCTTAGTCCTTATTTATAGACAGAAAATTAGTAGGTCACCAAGGAGGGTTCGGCTGCTATTTTTGTACCTACTCTTTATGTAGCCTTATTTTATTTTAATTGTTAAGAGAATGTCAGTGCCTCTCCACAGCCCCTTGTTCTACCCTGGAGGCCACCTGCAGCTTGAACAGAGACTCTCAGATGTGCTGCTGTCTTCCCATCTCAGCACCCTGCATCTCCCTCTGCCTGAGGTCTTCCTCTGGCCACAGGTGCAGGCTTGGCCAGGGAACAGGGCAGACCAGAAGTGTTGGGGAGCTCACGTCCTCAGAACAACTCTTGATGTGAGGGAGGGAGGTAAGGAATAAATAACCAGCATCCTCGCTCCTACTGGGAAAACGCTACAGTGTGTTCGGGAATGTCCCAGTAGGTCCTCAGCAGGGTGCAGGCCTATTGGTGATAACAGAAACCTGCCCACAGTGTTCCTTTTTTTACCTTTTCCCTTCCCTGTCTCACTTCTCCATTTTTTCACCATGCTTCTTGGGACCACTATCCAAATAAACCACCTGCTCCAAATTGTTGTCTCTGGATTTGTTTTTGTGGGAATCCCAGCTCAAACCCTTGTTGAATGATGGACAAGCTTGTGCCTAACTTTTGTATCAGACTAACGTTCCTGTGACTACCAGGCCTTTCCATGCTCAGCTCTTGAGATTTCCCATCACCTCCGGAGACAGATGGGAAGTGACATGGGCCTGGCCCTAATTCTTTTTCTGCCAAATATGCACTCTGAGACTCAGAATGAACCACTTTTCTATGAGTCTCTGTCCCTGAAACAGAGGTAAATGGGAGAGATAGGGTAGAGTGTCTTTAGCATGAACCAAACTCCATATGGATAGATACTGGTCTGCTGTTCTTATTCCTGACTTCACATTTTGTGGAGGTTTTCTTCCTCCCTCCCTCCCTCCCTCCCTCCCTCCCTCCCTCCCTCCCTTCTTTCTTCTTCTTTCTTTCTTTCTTTCTTTCTTTCTTTCTTTCTTTCTTTCTTTCTTTCTTTCTTTCTTTCTTTCTTTCTTTCTTTCTTTCTTTCTTTCTTTCTTTCTTTCTTTCCTTCCTTCCTTCCTTCCTTCCTTCCTTCCTTCCTTCCTTCCTTCCTTCCTTTTTCTGATAAAATCAGGGGAAAGAAATTTTTCTGGCAAACAACTTCCTGCTGCTACTTTAGAAACCTGAGGAATTCCACAAGGGGTGATGGACAACACCTGTCACCAGGGGCATCACCACTTCTGTTGTGCAATCAGCCAGCGCAAACCGTGGGGGGGCGGGGGGGAAGTTATTTGTAGAGAGAATTCTATGTGCTCTGCTGATTAGTGTGGAGATTAGGATCTCGAATAGTGGCAGAATGAAGACTGGCACTGTGAGAGGGAGCAACCTGCAAACATCAACAATAACAACCAATGCTTGCCTAGCCCTTCATCCTGTCATCTCAGGGAGTCAGTCCCACCAACCTGCGATGTAGGCTGGAGAGGGCTATCGTCAGAATCTTTAATAGCTGCTATGACAGAGGCAGAAACTCCTAAGAACCAAGAGTGACTCAAAAATATCTGCCCCGAATATCAGCCCTACACAGAGGCTGTTATTATCCCGCTGTAGAGATGAAGACACTGAGGCTTGGAAAGACTGAGAAACTTGCCAAAGATCACACTCCTAGCAGACTTGGGACTATCATTCCAAAGCTTCCTAATTAACTACTGTACCCTGGTGCTCAGATTCATAAAGACTAACCCCTCATAAAAAAAAAAGTAAGATTGATCTGGAAATGGGCCCCGACTCTCTGGACAGTGGCCCCAGTTGGAGCTGAGAAGAGAAGAAGCTCACTTTGATTTTAAAATGCGATGTGAAAAGGATGGAACTCAGACACATTATAAATCTTGATCAAGTCCCAAGGGAGTCCAAGTTGGTGACCTCTCCTAATACAAACTCAATCGTCATTACTGCCATCCATATTAATTTTGAATGCTCCAACCAACGAGACAGTTTCGAACACATCAGCAATCAGACAAACAAGGACTTTCTAACATCCCACACACCTCATGATGGTGGGGTCTGGGGGAAGGGAAGGCCCCAGAAGTTTCCACCCCAAAGTTACTCAGTTAAGCACAGGTCTGTTTAATTAAGTAGTGGGCAGCACATGCTATACTTAGCTTTTAAACACTTGTAAAGTCCTCTTCATTCATTTATCTTACTTGTCACTGACAAGCTCTTCAAGGACTGTAACAGTATGCAGAGCATGAAGAGCCTGGGTAAACAACACATATTTTATGTGGAGTCTAAACTGTTTCAACTCGGAGAGTCAATAGCGGGTCTCTGAAAAAGTCCCAGACTCTCCCAACAACCGAGGGTGCGTTCTGAGCATGGTTTATGAGGAGCTTCTTTAGAAAGGGAGCTTCAAAATCAAATCCCAATTTTTTAACTAAAAGGGGGGAAAAAAGAAAGGAAAAGGGGGAGGCCAAGAAGATAGGAAAGGAGGGACTAAGGGAGGGAGGAAAAAGAAGAAAAAAGAAAAGAGAGGAGGTAAGAGTTCAGCCGGCGTGGATCAGTGGTTAAGCATAGACCTATGAATCAAGAGGTCACAGTTCGATTCCCAATCAAGGCACATGCCCAGGTAGTGGGCCCAATCCCCAGTGTGGGGCATGCATGAGGTAGCCAATCAATGATTCTCATTATTGATGTTTCTCTCTCTCTCTGTCTGCCTTCCTTTCTGAAATCAATAAAAACATTTTTTTTTTAAAGAGAGGAGGTAAGAAGGAAAAAGGGAAGGCTGTTTGTGAGCATTGGAATTCAGCTCTAAAACTGGGCTGACAAGGGAAGGAAAGTTCTTCATTCATTCCATTGGTACCCTCAATAAATGTTTACTACACTGGCCTAGCCAGAGCTGGTATCACCCAATCATCTCCTCAGACAATGAATTAAAACAAAACAAAACAAAACACCGCAGGGTATGGCCTAACAGAATGGGCTGCTGGACACTGACAATGTCGTTGCCTACTCATCGGAGAACTTAGAGCAGTTGGTAGCCTAGCAGCACCTCAGGAAGGGACACAGAGAGTCATGGCTAGGAAGAGAAGTGTCCACATACCTGGACTGATTCACAGGGAGTAAGCGGACTTTTAATAGCTATGGATTGACTGTGCAATGTATTTGAATAAATTAGAATGAGCACAACTGAGCATGCATAGAAAGCATGTCATAGGGCATGGAAAGCATCGTGATGGTGGTTCTCAAAATGACAGAAGCTTGAGACACTCATCAGAAGGAAAGAGCTAAGCAACTGGGAATGGCCTTGCAAACAGCAGAGACCGGACATTCAGAGCAGCCCAGGGAGAATGAATGGGCCTGAGCTGGAACTGTCCGAGGCCGGGAGGACGTTCTCCCTCTGGGGCTGCGACCTCAGCACGGAAATGGGGCCAGTGAAACCTGGGCCTGCTCCCAGTTCTGAAGCTGAGTGGAAGGGCACAAATCCAAGACCTCCTCGGCACCTCACCTCCCTCAAAACAAACAAATGACAACAAAAGCAGGAGAGACAGGAGGGTGTGAGCAATGCAAAACATGTGGTGGGGCTGCTGGCCCTGCAGCACTGAGAGAACCCCAGGGAGAGGGGCGGTGAGACCATGAGTGGAGGTTTGGCAGGAAGGAGGGGGCCTGGCAGCTGGGGGAGTGAGAGGCAGACAGGAGAGACAGCAAGGGCCCTGGACAGAGAACAAACCCCTCTCCCAGCTGCTTTCACACTTGGGTGAAACAATTGGAGAAAATGTAAACACCCTCATTAGTCGTTTTCCAATCAGTTGAAAAACAAATGGGAAGAGAGAAATGGCAGTGGAGTGTCCCAAATACCAAATCTATGAAACATTCCCCCAGGCGTCTGTCTACCTTCTCCTTGGGCTGCTGGCCATGCTGCCCTCCCTGTGTTTGGATTTCCATGCCTTTACTGGCTTTAAATGGGATAACCTAGGACCAGTTCAGTTCTACAGGGAAGGAAAGTCTGCCCACATATTCCACTCTGGATAGAAGATCTCCACGAACCCTCCGGAGACACACAAACAAGACAGATATATCATTTACCGCCGCTTCTCCTGTGGAAACTCACCCCAAGAAGAGGCAAAGTGGGACTCTTGGGCGTGGGGAGCTGACAGAAATCCAAGTGTCAGAAAGGATGAAATTACATTCGAATTCCATCTGGAAATGCCCAGTGTGTTGAATCACACTGCTTTTTCACGAACCCTTCCCAACATATCAGATTAAATTCATCAATGGATACACATTGAAAATTAATTTCTCTTGGTTTCCTGCTTAAGGTAGAATCCAAAAAGTCTCATTTTCTATGACCCTGCAGTTGAAACAGTGTTAAGTATAAAACATCCAAATGTATTTACATTTGAAACTGCACAAAAACAGATATGAAATATGTTTCTTCAGAGCACTAGGAGAAGTTGAGGTGATTTTCTCAAAGACTCCTGAGGATTTCAGGGACTATCTCAAGTCTCTCTCCTACAAATGAGGATTGGCTAGGTTAGAATGATCCAGATGCACACCGTGTTGGTTCTAGGCCACACCTTAAAACAATGAATCCAAGCTCCCTATTTCACAGGAGAGCCTGAGGCTCCAAGGGGCTGAAGGTTGGTCACAAACCCAAGAGAAAGCCCCAGATACCTGCCTATGAGTCAGGTCCGGCCCTCCCCTGCCCCTGGCTGTCTTCCCATTTGATTGGCATGCGCAGACAAGTCCACCTGCCCACGACCAGGAACACCAAGCCCACCTCATGTCTTTCACATTGCATTCCAAAGCACTGTGGTATTCATTTCCATCTTGCAGTCTGAACAGCATCAAACACCTAATCATTTTGGTCTCAATGTCTACAGATAAGTTACGGAATTTTCCATTTTCTTTCAGATAGGAGCCTTGGTTCTCTACCACAAGTACTGATTTAACTTTATGTTTCTTCTTCTATCTATAACACCAATAAGTTTTTCATTCTAAAAAGCATACATCCTATCTATGAAATATTAAATAGTGCAAAATACTTTATTTAATAAAAAAGTTATTCCCTTTCCTTCCATCCCAATAGCCACTCTCATTGCTAAGATTTTCTCCCAGTCTTTCTGGAAAATTTTATGCATAGTCAAGCACACACACACACACACACACACACACACACACGCGCGCGCGCGCGCGCGCGCACACACACACGCACACACGTGCACACACAACCTTTAAAAATGAAATGTCTAATATGTCTCAGACATCTTTCCATATCAAGATCCTGTTTGACTACCTCATTTTTAATGGATACATATTATTCCAGTCTATGCATATATTCTCATTATTTATAAGTCTGATGTACTAAAATAGTAGGCCGGAAACTTTGTTTATTTTTTTAATTGATTTAGAGGGAGAGGAAGAGAGAAAGAAATTTTTTTTATTGATTTGTTGTTCCACTTATTTATGCATTCATTGGTTGTATGTGCCCTCACTGGGGATTGAACCCACAACCTTGGCATATCGGGGTGATGCTCTAACCAGCTGAACTAACTGGCCAGGGCCTCTTTGTTTATTTTGTTCAAAGATGTATCCCAAGCACCTAAAACATTGTCTGGCACATAGTTAATGTTTACTGAATAAATGAATGAATGAATGAGTGAGTGAATGAATGATGGACACTTAGGTCATTTCCAATTTTTCATTATTCCAACAATGCTTCAGAGAACACTTCCCCAAAGGAAAGCTTTGCCTGTCCTCATGAACTTGTTTTCAACAAGGATGGATGCTTAAACATATAATAGCTGTTTCTATAATGTGCTAAATAAAGAGATTTGGGAGAGTTCCCTGGATAGAGTATACATATTTTAAACTTTGAAAGATATCACCAAATTTCCCTTCAAAAATGCTGGCCAACTTCCAGTCTGCGCCTCTTCCCTTATACTGTGCCAACACGGAGTCTATTCAAATTCTTTAATCTTCAAAAATCTGATACATGGAATACTGCAACCCATTCACATTTCCCCAGTTATAATTTGAGACTGAGCATCTTTTCAGTCATTTATTGGCCATTTCCATTTCACTATCTGTGAATCTCCTTTAATGTCCTTTAGTCCATCTGGGAGGGGGAAGGCGTGGGAGGTTTTTTTCTTACTGTGCGTGAGAATAATTGTATAGATAAAGAGAGCAGTGAGCTGCTTTGGGGAAGTAAAAGTGGGAAGAGAGCAAGTAAAAGCAGGCTAAGTGGAAACAGGAAACTGTGCACAGACTGGATAGATTTGAAGAGGCCTCGATCAATGGAACACATTAACATCTGAAATGTCACTGCAGTGGGAGAGAGAAAGAGAGAAGCGGGAGCTAGTTGGTGTGCTGCGATGCAACAGAGCCAGCTCTTTCCTTTGGTGCCACAGCCCTAGCAGGTGGTGGTTATAGGTGAACCATGAGCAGGAGAAGTAAAATTATGCTTTACTTCTCTGCAAAAGATTTTTGTTTTTTTTTCAAAGCCTGGGTCATTCATGGGAGAGTATTGAGCCTGTAAATGCCACTCAACATGCATGTGTTAGTGGAAAGAACCTCGTCCAGCCTTCTTACCCAAACAGGACTTCCTGTGCAGCTGTCCTGGTGGACGCATTATCACAGGAGAAGGAAAACTTAACCTCTTATGAGGCATGCATTAAATGGCCCTAACTGACATATTTTGAGCTTTGGCTGCCATCTCAGTCTACCTGTCCTAATTCTGCCTTGTTGAAGGTGCCCAGGTTTTGAGACATTTAAGTACAGCTATGCCCATGATCTTGAGCTTATCTAGCCTAACCATTGTATACTCTTGACTGGTCATTCTCCACTTCTCCTAGTCCCTGCTCTGGACCCCATCACATATGGGGTCATCACAATGTGTCAGGGCTTCTCTTAGAGAATAATTCCCTAAACAGGGTCTGAATGCAAATCTTTACATGTATCCTTCCCTGCACTAAACACAACTTTACAATAATTAATATACTCCACCCTGCATTGATTTCTTAGCATCTGCTGTGTCTCAATGACTCGTTGTTAGATATTCAATTAATTAAATGCATAACCTGGTGGCCAGTTTCCCAGCCATTCACACACACAATCTCACACACACACACACACACACACACACACACACACACACACACCAGAATTTTAATTTTAAGTATAAGTTTCATTCTTTTCCTTACTGCATATTTACTTTAGACTTATCCTAACTAAATTTGGGTTTATAGTTTCATTCTGCTGAGGTATTTCTCAGTTCTAATGATGTCTCCCATTGTTTTATATCCTCAGCTTTGAAGCATCACACTTTCTAAGGCTGCATATACAATTGACCTTTGAACAACACAGGTTTGAACTGCACGGGTTCACTTATATGCCAATTTCCCCTGTAATTTACAGGCATCCCTCCCTATCTCTGGGCTTGGTATCCATGGATTCAAACCAACTGAGAATCAAAAGGAGTGTTTTCCGTTTACCAGGATACAGAGGGTCAGCTGTATGCATCCTTCTACACCATTTTATACAGGAACTTCAGCATCCTCACGTCTTGTCATTTGTGGGGGTCCTGGAACCAGCTTCCTGTGGACACTGAGGGGCAGATGTGGCCAAGTTTTTAGGGGAGCCAATGGTTCTGCACAAATTTTCTACTGCCCTGGGGTCGGCACCACTAACATCTGTGCTGTTCAACTGTAATCGGGTCTGTGCTCATTCCGGAAGGACAGAGCACAGTGCCTCTGCCAACCTCCCCATGAGGGGACAGGATTCCCTAGTCAACCTGCTAGGATGGAGGTGTTCATTCCACTGTAAACCCATCTTGCTGAACCACCATTCAGTCCAAATCTTTCTATTTGGTAAAAGAAAATGAATAAAAAATACGTGTGTGTGTGTGTGTGTGTGTGTGTGTGTGTGTGTGTGTGTGTGTGAATTTGTTGTGTCGGATGCCTAGCGGAAGCCCCGGTGCCTGTGCCTCAGCCGGCCATCCCCTGCCCCGCCCTACATTAACCTCATGAAAAGCCAAAGTGAGCTCAGCATTAGTTAATTTTAGTGAACAAATAGAGGATTTCGGTAATTGCTGATTTTAGTGCAGCTTCATGAATGCATTTGTCGCTTAGACATTTAGAGGCAAAGTTCCGGAGGCAGGTAAAATTCAGAAAAGCTACGAAAATGGAAAGTTAATTTCCCGATTCTTCAGATGCTTTCATCCTGTTGGCAGGATGGTGAACTGGAACATGTTTTCTCAAGGGCAATTTGGCACTAAGTACTAAAACTCAAACTATGCACGCCCTGGGGTCCGGCAACCTCCTCCTGAAAAGAAAGCTGGACCGGTACACAGGGATGAAAAAGATAAAAAGACATTCACTGGGATGCCGATCCCAGTAGCAATTAATGAGAAGTAAATAAAAGGTCCATACATCTGGATTTTGTTTAACAAGTTACTGAATATCCATTATTCATAAAAATAGAATCCTCAGAAGCCATTTGAGAGTGACAGATATTCTGCCCTGGCTGGGTGGCTCAGTTGGTTCGGCATCGACCAGAAAGGTTGCCGGTTTGATTCCCAGTCAGGACACATGCCCAGGCTGCGAGCATGATCTCCAGTAGGGGGTGTGCAGGAGGCAGCAATCAATGTTTCACTCTAACATTGATATTTTTCTCTCTCTCCCTCTCCCTCTCCCTTCCTCTCTCTCGAAAAAAAAAAATCTTAAAAATAAAGAGTGATGGATATTTATATTTATTAAAAGGAAAAAGTATAACATATGTAGATGAATTCCTGGAAGTAGTAGATGATAGTAAAACAACATGTTCCTACAAAATAATATAAATATCTACATAAACATATATATAAATATTTCCATACTAGTACATACATAAATGTATGCATGCATATGTGAATATGTGAGAAAGACCCAGAAAGATAAACACAAAATGTTAATGGTTATTGCTGGGTGCTTGGATTTCATGGAATTTATATTCTCCTTTATTCCTTTCCACATTTCTTGAATAGTCAATGAAAGAAAATAATAACAAAACAATAAAAATGTTCTTGGCTCCATATACAAAAATGCTGAGCTACTAGTACAGATTACTTCTGAAATTAGAAGGAAATGGTGTTGAAATCCTTTCAGTTCAGGGCAGGGACTCTGAGACTGGCCTTGGTGTGCTTGGACTCCTGCAGTCTTTCCTGTTGACCTGCAGCAGCCCAGGATTAAACGAACCCTGCTTTAAGGCCACAGCTCTCCTCCCTCCAGCTTGATCCTCTAAAGTCCTTGTTACTCTGAACAATCAGCATCAACAATCTCCCTGTAGCCTAGTGAGCTCACACAGTAACTTCTTCCGCCAGAAGGGGCAGTAAACAAACCTGGGCCTTTTCAAATACTGAGGAATGCGAGTACCTCACAGGGCAGTGAGAGCCGTGGCCGTGGCTGTGCACCACAGCTGGATGGAAACGGAGAGGCTCCAAAGTCCCTGTCAGGCTCAGAACCAATACATTGGTGCCAAATTCAAGTCCTCCCCCAGGAGCCCCAGGGCCCTCAGCTGGATCAAGTCACTGTCCATCTGAGTTTTGCATCATGGGCCAAAGATTGGGAGTATCTCTTTGCTGGGTCTTTTCAAGTTGAGAGAGTTAATAGTACAGCTTCAAGTTCAGGAAATATCTTGTAATAATACAGTGTTTGCAGTAATGTATAGGCTAAAGTCATGCAAAAAATATTTGTCTCATTCCCACACACTGAACTTGGTAATTATATAGGAGTTTGGACATTAAGGACCCAGACATAAAGGAGTAGGTTAAAAGCATAATTATGGCTCAGAAAGAGCATGTGCCTGGGGACATTTCAGGCCTACTCCACAAAATAAGAAAAAATAGAAAATAGCACCCAAAATCAGGTAGTAGTCTCTCTCTCTCTCTCTCTCTCTCTCTCTCTCTGAAATAACCCATTAAAAGAATAATGATTATTTAGGAATAGACATGAGTTGGAAATAGGTAGCAAATAGGGCCTTTAGCTCTGGGATTTTGATATTAATGGCCCAAAGGACTTCTAGTTCCTGAAGCTTTCAGGGCACTGTTTGAAAATTAAACTACAGAGGAAACAGACTGCAGATCCCCATGTCTCACAGACTGTATAATTGAAGGGAGCTGTTATTTCATCCTCGGTATGGCTGGGGTGGAGGTGCATTAATGAAAGGCCCAGATCATCCCTGACCAACTACTCTTAAAATGCAGAAAACAAGAACAAGCCCCAAGGTGCCCACGACTCAGCCAACTCAGGGCAAGCTCCACGCGTAGAAATGACCTAGCCACCGAATCTCAGAAGCCATTTTATCATTCATAAAACATGCTGGTTTTAACCTGCTTCCTGTTGACAGTTTTCATATCATACTCCCCCTGAATACACAGTGGCTCCCCATGGTCAGAGAGGAACAGTTCAGTCGCCAGGTAAGGCCAAACTCTACCTTTCCTTCTGAACAATCTACCTCCTTCCAGCCTCCTTCATAAAAACTCTCCCCAAATATGGCCTGTCTGTAACCCAACAGGCACACAGATTCATCTCTACCCTAGCCAGAAAGGATCCCTCCCTACTAAACCAGGCCCTACAACATCCATCACAGCTGGGTTCAAAATGGATCTCATTAAGATAAATTCCATAACTGAAAGTGTCCTGGAGAGTGAGGAAAACTAGAAGTGGGATCAGAGGGCCTGGGTCAAACGGTCAAAGTTAGGCCACTTTATAGCTGTTTAATGACCAGCAAAATATTTTCAACCTCTCTGGTTTTGTGCACAGGGCATCTGCAGGTACCTGAGCACAGTCTGTAGCTTCTGATTCCTTTTTATAGCCCTGGAATGCCTGGACCAGGGTTCGGACCCTCTTCGTGCTCAATAGGGTCTGTTGACCAACTGTCTCTCTTACCCATTATCATTGTGCGCCCTGTGCTGACAGGTTTATCTCTACTCCAGCCCTCACCCTGCTACATGGTCCTGTGACCACCTTTTCTTGTCACAGTTGCAGCTCAAAGATACCCCAATTCTTGCTATTTATTTCCAGTTGACATTTCTGCATTGCAAGGCTGTCTAGAGAGAGAGAGAGAGGAGACATTTGGTGACACAATGATTTCCACCTTTGGAGGTTGATGACTTCCTTCATTAGAGCAGTGCCTCCAGAATCCTGGCTATCAATCAGACCCGTTGACTTCTGGTGTCTCTCCCCTAAGATGCTGACCATGCAGGTGGAAAGGCTGGCCCTGGAGTTGGCATTTAATGAAAGCGGGGAAGAAGCACACCAGGCCATTCAAAGCACAGCCAAGTTTAGCTGCAGTTGCTATAACTATTTTGAAAATTAAGATACATGTAAATTGCTTTTGAGAATTTTGCCATGAGATAGCCAGAAACACTAGAGAGAACTGGAAGTTCAAATAATAATCTCTATCCTTTTTACTATTCTTTCCTTTTATTTTCCGCTTTCATTTGTGACCTTCTTCCTCTGAATGGATAGGGCATAGCACTAAGCCTTTGGGAGTTCCGTGCCGGGGATCACTGAAGCTGAGAAAGGGTCCCTGTTTCTTGCCCTCCCCTCTCAGTAGCCCTTGCTGATCAGAAAAGGGTCCCTTCTACCTCCTTTTCATGTTTTCTCTCTTCCTCCTCAGCACTGGGAGCCTTTCTTGCCTGTAAAGATATTGGTAAGGTGGGTATGGAAACCAGCATGAGATAGACCGGCTCTGCCCCCGAAGGAGTGTGCGGTTTTTGGTTGGTTTGTTCCAGAAGCTCTTTCTTTGTGATTTCATCACTGTGAAAGGTCTGCGAAACACCCTCACACCCTGCAATCCACCAGGAGGATATTGCTTTACCTGGAGGAAGAGACCCCTGCATTCCCAGAACTTTCCTTTGCAGTCTCTGAGATCCACAGAAAACAAAATATAATAAACAAACAAACGAATGAATCAACAAACGAACACTAGAAGTGACACCCAAGTAACTTCAGCTGGTTCAAGGTAAGGAGAACAATCTCCTACAAATCAATCAACGGACTGAGCAGATGCTGTGCTGCTTCCTTGATCCCTATCTGGATTCCCAGAGTTCCACGGAACATTCCAGAAGTAATTTGGCCTTTGTGCGCAGTGCACAGGGACTAACGTTTTTCAACAGCATTTCATAAGGAGACGTGGGGATGATTTTGGGCCTTGCTCTCGGCAGAAGCTAAGCATTGGGTGTGGCTAAGAGGAGAGAATTGGGCTTTTTTATATGACCACTCTTCTGAAAACCACCCCAGCGATGAAAAATCGTCTGCCCAAACCTCACGGAGAAGTAATGGTGGATCTGCCCAAGAGGATTCCTGCTCATAAAACTGCAAAACAGACCTGTTAACGCAAACCTGCAATTACGACCAGAACTGGAATCTCACTTAAATAATTTCGCGGCTATAACACAACTGATTAATAACCCCTCACCTGATCAGACTTGTCACACTTGACAAGATTTGAGTCCCCTAAAGGTGACTACTGAGCATGCACCACTGACAACCAAACTGTGTGGGAGGCTGAAAAAGAATGGAGAACAGGAAAATAGTTTCAACCCAAGCAATTGAAAAGACGTGACAATGATTTTCAACATAAAACTGTTTGGGAGAGAGGAGAGAGAGAGAGAGAGAGAGAGAGAGAGAGAGAGAGAGAGAGAGAGAGAGAGAGAGAGAGAGAGAGAGAGAGAGAGAGAGACACTATAGTCAAGCAGATTTTTGGACCAAACTCCAGAAATGGAAATAAAAGGACAGGATGTGCCCAAGGTCATGTGTATGTGGGTGACCCAGGAAAGGAATGTGGAATGCCTGACTTCTAGCCAACACCTAGCTCCTTCCGCTTGGAGGAAGGAGGACCAAGATTGAGAAGGATGCTCAGTGAATGCTTGGGGCTGTACCTGCATCCTTGCTGACTCTTTCATGCTCAGTGGAGTTATTATTAAACTAAAGCATCACACATCACTCTAAAATTTTCCTCAGAGAGAAATTCTAGCTTTCGACTTCCTCAATTCTCTTGGTCTTGCTCAGAACATTAATATTTGTTGGACAGCCTGTTTTTTTTGTTGTTGTTCTTTTTTTTAAGTGGGAAGATATTTCAAAAATCAAATATTCTGGTTTGTTTCAAAGAATATGTTCTCAGCCAAAGCCATGTTTTCTTCCTGTGGGGGTGAGCCACAGTTGGCCACGATTCACCAGTTTCCACCAGCTAACAATAAAAAACGATGTCCCATTCTCAAGAAATAAAAGAAAAATTCCAGCAAAGTTGTGCATTTCCGTTCCAGTCCCCAAAGACAATCTGAAGAAGTGGCCAACGTGCCAAATTAAGCCATGCGAATTTATCCATATCTAATAAGGATTAGCAAATGTCACAACACGGAACATGGCCTGGACATAATTTATATTCCATCTTCTAAGGCGCTAGGTTCAGCGTGGTCGCATTCCAGCCCGGAACTAGGAGGAGAGGTGTCTTTGTAGAGTCCCAATCATGTGTGTGACAAGCAGGAGGGCTCTTCACGTGACTAAAGAAGGTTTCTTGACACAGAAACAGCGCCCTCACAACCAGAATGTGGTGGCTGAGCATAAAGAACTCACCACCCAAGGGAGATGCAGGCGTTTCTCCCCTCCCGCTCAGGACAACTGTTCTGGAAGCCGCTCTGCCTCTTGCCAAAGCTGGGTGTCCACCTGCAACTTGAAAAGCTTTGGAAACAAGTCTACGTTACATATTTGGAGCGAGGAAGATTAAGACTCCTGAACTTTGGGCTAGCCAGCTCTGATTGGGTCTCCTCCACCCCATTTCTCATCCGTCCTTGCCAAAAGCACAAAGAGGCAACTGGGACTCTTGCTCAGAGTATCTGCTATTAAGATAAATCAGCAACACTTAAGTGTCTTTGGTTCATAAAAAATAGTCCCCTGGAGATGGCTCTTCCCCTCCGAAATATCAGCTTTTCGTTTCCCGGCCTCACCGAGGATTGCATCACGGGAAGGCTCAGGAACGCAGCTCTCCCTGGAAGCCTGGCCTCATCTGGGAAGCCTCAGAAGACCCTGGCCCCAGCAGACCCCCCAGGAGTCTGGACAAGCAAGACTGGGGCTGGGAGGTCTGGATGCTCCTTTCCTGGAAGGAAGCTTTCTGAACCCACTCTGAACTGGGTTCTTTCAAGGCAATGTTTGTACCTTCTTCACTATTTATTTTTCTCCAAGGATAAATCAGGGTCTGGCTCCCAGAGAAGCAGCAGAGGGGGGACTGTTTATGAACATTGCCACTCAAGTTCTTTCTTCTTTGGTCTGGGGAACAAGTCCTGTGGAGCAGGTTTGTGTCAATGGATTGTCACCAGAGACAGTTTGGGACCATCCCTCCTCAAAGCACAGTGCTACCCTGTGGGGAACAATAAGATGGCCCTGTCCTTGCACCTCAGCACTGAGGTCAACCTCCTGCACAATTGTGCAGCCCTCCGGGTAGATCCTTCATGATGATGCTTTTCTGTGAGTCAGGTAGAAAACAGCATACCCATTTCACAGGAAGGCACATTGACCTGCCACCATCACATACTAATAAGTGGAGGTCAGTCAGGATTCATTACTTGAGCAAACTTCAGAGCCTTCCTTCTTCCCTGCTGCCTTTAAAACCTAGACTTCTCAGATACTCCCTGGTGGGAAAGATGGCAACTTCATTGCAATGAGAAAACAAACGGTCTCAGAGTGTGAGGCTACAGGCAGATGCACTGAGCATCTTTCTCGACCACTCACCAGCTCTGTGACCTGGTTTGTAAGGATTGTAATAAAACAACCAAACTATAAAATTTTGCTTAGAATATCATTTCTTCAAGAAATGATAGCTGTGCTAATGTCCTATTGAACAATGCACCCCCCCTACTCAATAGCAAGCTCCATGAAAGCCAACACTGCCATTTGCTTGAGCATCCTCCAAGTCCTTGGTGTAGATCAAGTACTCAACACACTACTTCTGAATGTGCTGGAATAGTCTGTGACTATGAAAACTACAGGAGCTTAGAATTCTCTTAGTCCACTTCCTTCATGTTACAAATGGGGAAACTGAGTCTGTGAGAGAGAAGCAAAATGAGGTGCCCAAGGTTTCTTAGTGTATTGGAGTCAGAGTTGAGCTGGAACTCTGATCCCAAGATCCATTCTCAGACCCCACACCTTCTACTGCCTGCCAGGGCTTCCCTGGTGAGGTGGGCTGCCTTGCTTTATTTAAACATTTAATATCCTACTTTCTACATGGCTGCTTGTGTCAGACAGCACAGAGAGTATTGGGCCCCAAACCAAAGAAGACTGACAAGAGAGACTCTGCCTGGGCTTGTGACCCACACATCTGCTTCCTACCCTGACACCCAAAAGGGCTTTGGCACACCCCATACAGCAGTAGGGTGTCTGGCTAGCTTCTGAGCTGGGTTGGTAATTTTAGGAGTGCTGGACTGTGAGAGAGAGGAAATAAACCAGCCTCGAGATATCAGTGAATCGGAGGTTTCTCGGCATAAGAACCACCCTGGACTGAAACCTTCTGAGTTGCCATTTTTGTTCAGTCGATTTTCATTGTTTTCTGAAATGACAGCCTCTCTGTCCAGTCTGAACTTGTAACCTCTTTGCACAATTCCGGTCCCAGACTGTGTCAAAGATCACCCGAATATAGATTTGCTAGCTGTGTCCAAACAGGCATTTCCCAACGGCCTATCAGGGCAGAGATAAGAGAGTGGGGTTGTGGTCCTTGTGTGTTTATTTTATTGTTTTAATAATCGCATCTAAACATTGGTGTTGTGGGGTTCTGGCTCCCCCACCTTGTCAACTCAGCAACTGCACTTGGGACTGGGACCTGAGGAGAACAGATTACAGCTCTCCTGGCTACAATTTGTCCTCACAGGACTCCCTTCCTACACAGTGCTCCGCGAGGCTCACCCCTGCAAGTCTTTGCTCACATGTTCCTCTCTCAGGGGGGAGTTCCAGGAACACCCTATTCAAAATCACTTCCAAGACACCTCACAGATCACTGAAATTTCCCCTCACACAACTGATTGCCATCCATCACACCAGGTATTTGATGTCATTGTTTCTCACTTGCCCCTCATAGAACACATGCTCCCTTTGGACAGGGATATGGTCATTGCTATGTCCCCAGTGTCCACACAGTGTATGTGTTGCAGAATGGACTGCTCATTTTTTCCCCATGCCTACTCCCCTACGAAGTTGTAAAAATCCCCCTCTGCCTTCTGCTCTAGCAGCTTACTGACCATTTACATTCCCTGTAGTAATACTCTGCCCCAAATCTGAGTGGCATGTTATCAGACTATAGCTTAGACCAGGGGTGGGCAAACTTTTTGACTCGAGGGCCACAATGGGTTCTTAAACTGGACTGGAGGGCCGGAACAAAAGCATGGATGGAGTGTTTGTGTGAACTAATATAAATTCAAAGTAAACATCATTACATAAAAGGGTACGGTCTTTTTTTTTTTTAGTTTTATTCATTTCAAACGGGCCGGATCCGGCCCGAGGGCCGTAGTTTGCCCATGGCTGGCTTAGACGAACTTAACACAAATAGGTGGCATTTATGTAAAAACTTACAAATGTCAAGTACTTTGTAAGAGAGAGCTATTTCTTAGTTCTCTAAAATCCTCAAAATGCCCATAACTCCAATATTTAAACTCTGGGGCATTAATCCTAAGAAAAAAATATTTATGTACTGAGATGTTTATCAAACGTGATTATAAAAGTGAAAAACTAGGAATGAATTGAAATCACAACAAAGAGAAGAATGATAAAATTAATTATGGCAATGATGGAAGTCATACAACCAAGATATATATTTTTGAAGATTTTTAAGGACGTGGGAATATGCACACCAAGTTAAATGTTTATAAGGCTAAAAAATCTTCATTATGCAGTATGTCATGTCTTCGTGCAAATATGTATATAGACAATGGAATGTAGGAAACTATAAATCTTAATGACAGTTATTTCTGAGTGGCAGGAATATGGGGGATTTTAGTGTTTTATTTACATTTTCCTAAGATTCTTTAATGAACATATATTACTTTTATAATAAAGCATTTATTTATATGCTTTCATTTTTTAAAAAGTATCCTTTACATAATAAGGGTGGTTAAAATTAAGTCCTTCTTATTTTTAAATATGGTTCATTATTATGGGTTGAATTAAAAAAAATAAAACAAGAGTAAACATGGGAGATTCTGGAACTTTTAACTCTGCCATTAGCATGTCACAGAGATGAAAAAAAAAAAAAAAGCGGCATCTTCCCCCTAAAAATATGGAGCTGAGTAAGAGTAAAGAAAGATAAACTTGCCCTAGATGGTTTGGCTCAGTGGATAGAGCATCGGCCTGTGGACCAAATGGTCCTGGGTTCGATTCTGGTCAAGGGCACATATGTTGGTTGCAGGCTCCTCCCTGGCCCTGGTCAGGGTGTGTGTAGGAGACAGCCAATCGATGTGTCTCTCTCATATTGATGTTTTTCTCTGTCTTTCTCTCTCTTGCACTCTCCCTAAAAATCAATGGAAAAATATCCTCGGGTGAGGATTAACCAAAAAAATAAAGAAAGAAGGAAAGGAGGAAAGAAAGAAAGAAGAAAGAAAGAAAGAAAGAAAGAAAAGAAAAGAGAAGAGAAGAGAAGAGAAGAGAAGAGAAGAGAAGAGAAGAGAAGAGAAGAGAAGAGAAGAGAAGAGAAAAGAAAAGAAAAGAAAAGAAAAGATAAACTACTGGCAATGTTAAATTCTGTGTTTGAGAACTATCCTCCTCTAACGAAAAATCCTTTTCCTATTAAATTATTACGAGAGAGAGAGAGAGAGAGAGAGAGAGAGAGAGAGAGAGAGAGAGAGAAAGCATTATGAAGGTGGGAAGGGCGAACTGGGTTTGCTACTCTGCTGATCAACAACAAAATCACTCTGATTTGAACACAGCTATTCAAGGGCCAGGATGAAGTGAAAAGGGAGGGGGAAAAGGACTTTTCTTTCATTTTGAAATTCAGCTTTAGGAAGACACAAGGGCAGGAAGTCAGATCTTTTTTCAATTCATTTGAAATGATAAGGTGAAGACAGCCTGGAAGGACTTTTAATTATATGATGAGAGGAAGGAAAGGAGGGAAAGAGAGAGAAAGGGACCAGGAGAAACCTGTTTTTATATGTTCAATGATGAAGAAGAAGATGGAAAACTAAAGGGAAAAATGACTTTCAAGCAGATATCTTGAGAATGAAATACAAAGGTTCCAAGAAGCAAGTGCCAACATTTCATGCTGGAAAACAGGAAATGCAGTGCCGCTGATCAGCTCTCAGCCCTTCTCCCCATGGCAGCTGGAATGCCTGGCGATGCAGGAAGAGATAACTCTCTCTCCCCAGCCTGCACATGTGACCTCAGGTCATGGCAGGAGCCTCGGGGCCCTGGGGAGGGGCTGGGAGTGGTGTTCGGGATCACAGAATAAAGCCTTCTTCTTATGCTACCTTTCAGCCCCATTTCTTGGGGGCTATGACCTGAACAAGGTATTGCCCCAACTTGGGGGCATCTGCTGAGAAGAGCATGGGAGAGCTTTGGAGTGAGACCCTCTCACTGGCTGTGGTATCTTTACCCAATTCCTGGACCTCAGCTTCCTCATCTCTGAAATGGGTTTAATTACATCTAGTTTTCAGAGCTGCGAGGATTGAGATATTTCAAATCTCTACCTGTGGTCAGGTATGCAGTAAGAGTTAAAAAATTGTTAATTCCTCCCACTCTAAAATGTGAGTAGCAAAACTATCACGAGGAGCAAGAACACTGGACATGTTACACCCACACCTGTCCTCATGAAGCTATGCCTATCGAAGTTCCCCCAAATCTACCCCGTGCAACAGTGGGGTCCCTCTCATTCCAAAGTGAGGTGGCTCTGGTGGTGGACACCTTGGGAGCCTTCCCCACAGACACTCTCTGCTTTGGTGGTGGTTCTGCATGTTCTCGGAGGCAGTCATGAATAGGTTAAAGTGGAGGGGATTTCAAACATGTCTAATCCAATAAGAGGCTGGGTAAAACATGCGTTATCACTTAAAGAATAAATGTTTAAAAATAGAGCACAGATGTGAAATTTGAATAAAAAAAAGAGAGAGAGAAAGAGAGACAGCGCGTGAGAGATCTTCTTGGCACTTGTCCGCCCTTCTCTGTTTTGGTCACCTTCAGCTAAGCCTGCTATTCCGATGTGCTCTGCCAACTGCTGGATGCTGTGGGGGCGCCTCAAATCACCGAAGCGAAGTTGGCAAGTCGCTCTGTAGCTTAAAAGTCAGACCCACCTCTCCTTTTTTTGTAGTTCTAAAAGCAGGACAGCACAATGGTAAAGTCAGTCTTTTCAAAATTTTCACTTAAAATGGTATGCTTGGAAAGCAAAGAGTAAGTTCTTCTAAAACTAGCACTATTTACACTAGGGTTCTTGAAAATTTAGGAGAAAGTATCACAGTTCCACAAAAGATAGGCTAAGGATTGCCAATCACAAAATTCCTAAGAATACTTACTTCTGTATGAAGCATTCCCTGACCCCTGCAACGCAAAGATTTCTGAAAGTTGGTAACATTTCTGCAATCCCCAAATAGCAGTCTTCTGTTTTGTGAACTGTCTCTTACTGGTAGGAGAAATGATAAAAACCCAAGGCTCAATAGCCAAGAGTGCCCAACACAGTCCCACCAAAGATTCTCCATAAATGCTTAGGGAAGAGAACAACGGTAGGTTTTAAAACATGGCTTCATTCGATGGATAGACTCAGAAAGTAGTCCATCAGGGTCAGCCTGATGTTTTGGGAAGAAGCACTCCTAAAGGGATTTAAGAAACATGGAACTGCAGAGAAAGTACTCTGCCTCCGAGATCTTTGAGCATTGTTTTATGGAGCAACTGGCCAACTGAATGGATTCCCTGAGCAGCAGGGTTGAGGCACGAGCAGCCTGGAGTAAGGAGTGTCTCCAAGCTAAGAGAGCAGACAAGTGTCCTGACCAATGACTCAGACACTCAGAGGACACTGTTCTCAGCAGCACAGAGCACTTTACCTCCATGAGAAAGCCCTGCCCCTGGCCTGCCCAGGAGAGATCTAAGTAGTTCTGTTTGCAAAGGGGATTCTCTACAACATACTGTAAATATCCTTGGCATTGAAGGCAATGATAAATAGAGATGTGGCTATATTTTACCAGTGGGACATGAAAAGCTTAACCCAAAGTGAGTCTGCAGTGAAAACCAATGCATTTGCATTTCAGCAATTCGATCTGGGCAAGTCTGTGATGCATTACAATGCTGGGATCAAATCAAGCTTTTCTGGAGCTCCTCCAAGGACAACACGAGGCTATGGGAACCCTACTGCATGAAGTTCCTCCACTGCTGTTTAATTGTGCTCACCCCCTATCAGCAAAATTCAAAGTTATCTGCATACAATGCAATGGGCCTGTCAATAGGAAGCACAACATAGTGTGGCCTCCAGTAGAGGGGGAAAGAAATGCCTGACCAACCATCCCACTGGGGAGCTTCCCACCTCCCCTAACAGGATGGATCTATCTCTGCCAAGATCCAGTTTTGACTAGGATCCCACCCTTAACCACCAGCTCTCATGAGCATTTCAGGGTCAGTGCTGCCTTCTTCTTTTCTAGGCCACACCTGTCTGGATAATTCTTGGAGCCAGTCCTATGACCTCTGGACAACATTTGGGGGGGGGGGACGGGGGGGGGGGAGGAGACTCTACCCAAATAGATTTCACTATGTTGCCCTGAACATAGGATTAGTTATTTTTCCTCTGCAAACTCTGGTGAAAAACACCGAGAACCAGTGGCCTAGTCTCCTGGTCTTAACACTTTCCGGCTACCAACTGACCAGCATGTTTCCTGGTAGCCAAACGCAATGCCCAGAACTGGCAGGAAAGGAAAAAGAAAAGCAAGTATAATTTATCTCTGATCACAAAAGTATTCTAACCAGTTCTGAGAAATAAGCTGGTTCTAATTTGAACTAAACAACAGTGTCTGGCCCTCATTTTAAAAAGGCATTTTCATCAAGGATGTGTGTATCACTCCTTCCACACACAGGGGAGCATTTGGGAATAAGGCTTAGGGGGTAAGATTTAGTTTTAAGCTTTCTTCAAAAACCCTTTAGCAGCAGGAAAATGCAATGATTTCAGAATTAATTATTTTGATGTCAGTCCTTTCTTCAAGGGTGGAGGAAGAGCTGGAGGGATTGGATCCAAGACACAAAAGAAGGAAAGATGGTAATTTTTAATAATATTTTTAGAACTACTCTCCCTAGAGCGAGAAAACAAACAAACAAAAAACTTCACTCATGTTCAGTTGAGACCCTCTCCAAAAACTGCAAAAATCTGGAAGCCAGATTTTTTTTTTTTTTTTTTTTTTTTTAAGAAAAAGGTGGAATAAAAGCATCAGAGGTGTGTGCTTGTGAAGAAATGGGATTGGTAAGAATACAACAGATAGTATTATCTGTCTACAAGAAACTATGATTAATGCTTTATCTTTTTTATGCAACACATAGCTGAAAGGTAACCTGTGTTGCTCTCTTACCTTTCTACTGTGCTCAGCCTACAACCAACACTGACGTCAACATGTGAAGAGTATCATAAAGATTCTTTTGTTGTTAGGCATAGTTGGAATTTCTGAACTCATTTCATTTCACCTTCTCTGGCTCTCCTGACAGATGCTTAACTGAGTGCAGGTATTTCTAGGCACACTGATTTATGAGATGCTCAGTTTTCAGAGATAAGATGGAAGGGCTCCCTTCATAATAAGTAATCTCTGCCATATCTGGAAACTCACTGATAGTTTAGTCAAGAAGAACCCCCCAAATTGGAGAGGATTTGAACTAGGATATGATGAAGAAATTAAGAGAAAAGGTTGAAAATGGTCATGATTGCAAATTATTCATATGAAAAAAAGGCATTTCTGTAAAGTGCCTTGCGACATGGCAAGAAAGGACACGCACCATTTTGTGGTCATCATTTGGCAAACAGGTCTCATCTCTCCTACGACTCCTATAGGTTGGTGATGGCGTATGCCTAGAATACTGGGATAAGAAGAATTATGCAGTTAACTCTTGTTAAAAGTCATACTAGCTCAATGATGTCTTTTTTTAAAAAAATAAGCTGCCCCAAAAATCCATTCATTCATTCATTTATACATTTCACAAATAATTGCTGAATACCCACTATATGCTGCGGATAAGTGGTCAGCAGAAAAAGTCATGAGTCCCCATGAAGCTCATAAACTAGCAGGGTGGATAATTACTACTTAAATACTCACAAAAACAAATGCAAAATTGTTTCTATTACAGTGTAATTAAGTGATGTACATATGCTATAGGAGTGCCCCACTGGGGGTTTGACCCAATGGAGAAAGTCCCAGAAGGCTTCCCTAAAAAAGTGATGTTGAGCTGAGATGGAGAGGATGAGGGAGCACTGACTAGGTGAGAAAACAAAGGCAATGTGTGCCAGGCAGAGGGAATCACATGTGCCAAGCAGAGAGCACATGGGTCTGAATTTATCTTTATCCCAACAGTGAGGCAAGCCAGGGAAGGTTTTTCAGACGTGAGGGCTACAGGGTGATGAGTATCATAACATTTATCTTTAGATAAGATCATGCTTCTGTGGAGTGAGGTCTGAGAGCCTCTGGCTTGTCCTGGAGGCTGGTTGCATTTCTCCAAGGCACGGCCACACCCTAAGCAGGCCAGGGCTTGGTGGTGGCCAGTACTGTCTGCCTGCCTGCCTCCTCCAGCACATGGTGTGCAGGATTGTGGAATCCAGCGCAGTGTTGCTGAGACTGCCAGAAAGTCCAGAGGGTGTTTTGTCCTAGAGCCTCTTCCTACTCTATTTGAAAATCTCATCAGTGTGACAAGAAACTCCGGCTTTAGCTCTTTGTGGCTCCAAAGAAAGTGTCAGTCTTATTATTATTATTATTGTTTTAATCTTCACCTGAGGATATGCCTTTTTTTATTGATTTTTAGAGATATAGGAAGGGGAAAGAGAGAGAGAGAGAGAGAGAGAGAGAGAGAGAGAGAGAGAGAGAGAGAGAGAGAGAGAGAGAGAGAGGAACATGATACATCGATGTAAGAAACATTGATTGGCTGCCTTCTGCACGCACTCCAACCTGGGATCAAACCCACAACCTGGGTATGTGCCCTGACCAGGAATCAAACCGTGACATTTTGGTGTACAGGAGGACGTTCCAACTAACTGACCCACACCAGCCAGGGTGTGACAATGCTTTTTAAAATGCAAGCTAAGCTCTGGGATTCCTTGGAGGCCAGAGCTGGGGGATTTGGAGAGTAGGCTCAGTTGGGCAGCCTTAAACAGGGCACTCTGAGTGGTACCCAAAAGAGACTCCCTTGTTCTAAAGCTGCATGGCTGTTGAATTCTGCTTCCTAACTGCAGAGATTATCTGCTCCAAAATATACCACACTTAGAAGATTTTGCACTGGCTGTTCTCTCTGCCAGAACACTCTTCCCCTAGATCAGTGGTCGGCAAACTGCGCCCCTTGAGTGTGGCTCTTCCACAAAATACCACGTGTGGGCGCACATGTACAGTGAGATTAAAACTTCGTGGCCACACTCATGGGGCCAAACAGCCTCATGTGGCTCGGGAGCCACAGTTTGCCGACCACTGCCCTAGATAGCCAAAGGGCTCACTCTCTCACCCTCTTCAAGTCTTTGCTCAAATGTCTCCTTCCCAAGGAGGCTCATCCTGTCTACCCTATTTTACAGTGTCACCAGCCCATCGGTCCTATTCTGGAATGCCTGTTCTCCCTTATACTGGTCTATACTCCTCTTTTTCTATCATGTAATTTACTTGTTAATTATGCTCATGATCTATTGCTTTTCGCCCCACCCCCATTAAAAAGGAAACTCCATGAGAACGGGGATTTTAACTATTTTGTCACTGAGGTATTCCAAAAATGCCTAGCATTTTAACACAGAAAACACCCGTAATGAAGAGCTGCTGAGTTGAAGTCCAATGTGGCACTTGGTCTGGCCAAGCTACCCACCTCTGCTCATCCTTGTGCCCCCGGGCAGCTTGGGAGGCACAGGCTGATGCGTTGGAAATAGGCTCCTCTGATGGCTTTTGTGAGGGGGTCAATCCATGGCTCACAGTGTTGCCATGGGGAGGTAGTGTTTAGCCAGCTAAAAGCAAAGTATTGGCACTCCTACAGCAATGGGTCACAACCCTGCACTGCTAGGTATGAGTGGTATGATGGTAGTTGAGTCAGCTGGTCTCCCAGAGCCTTGGTTTAAACAACTCAAAAAGGAGGGTGATGCTTTTCTCATTGGAGCAGGTAAAATATCTGTGGGGATGAATCCCCAGCACCTGGCACAGAGCCTGGCACATATAGCTATGCAATACATCAGTTGGTTGATTATGAGGAAAATGTAAGATAATGCTTGTAAACTTACATACACATAAAGCACTTGACATAGAATCTGGCATGTGGGAATCATATATTCATTCACACAATAAATATTTATCAAATCCTACTATGTGCTTGGCAAAGTGCAATAACTATGGGGATTATTGTATGAACTGCTCATGTCCAGTCACGGGGAATGCCATGGGCAGTGTAGAGACCTGCATGAGATGAAACAAGCTCACAAGGCAGTCTGAAGAGGGTGGCACCTCTCGTGACTCAGTCTGCCTCTGCATCCTTGCAGAACATCAGACGGATGAATACCCACATCCATGGCTTTCTCTCCGGTTAGCCTGGGTGCCTAAAGCAGCTCTGCTCACTCAAGCCAGTCACACAGGTGATGATAACTGAGGTTTGGGACTCCCCCGCCTCCCAGAGATGCCCTCTCTTATTGATGTCTATGTGGGCTGGATACACAAGCCAAGTAAATTTAATAATAAGCTTGTTCAGTGCAGGCCGGAAGCTGAGGTCTAGAATTCCTGACTTGCCTGCACACTGCTCCCCAAGTGTCTGGATTTGAGGGTTGGGAGGACACCTGTATGCTCTTTCTCCCACAGTTCCACAGCATGTTCTCCTTACTGTGCTCAATGAGTGATGACTCCCAGGCATGTAAAAAGCAGCGATAATGAGGTCAAAACCAAGCTGTCTCTGAGGGTTGGTAGTGATAAAATCAAGTATTACTAACAGTAGTAATAGCAAGAACACCTCACATATAAGTAGCACCTATTAGGTGCTAGTCATACACAAAGCACTTCTATATTCATTACATCTCACAACAATCCATTGCCTTAGATTATTAGCCCAGTTTACAGATGAGAAAACTGAATTTCAGGAGGTTTAGTATCTTGCCATGATGGCTCAGGTAACAAGAGCTAGAAGCAAGATTCACTCCAGATAGCACCTGCAAGATCCAGTTATGGTTGTGTGGCAAAGGGTCTCTTCAAGCATCACAGTGTGCCCAGCTGTAAAGCCTGAGCAAGGCACCTGGCCTCTCTGGACCTCTGGTCCCTTCTCTGTAAGAGCATCAGTCCTTCAGTTGTGTTGGGAGTTCATGAGTGTGTGTATGTAAAGCTCTCAGATCCATACCTGGCTCATGGCGAGAGCCAAAAGTATGATGTGATTAAAGTGCCTAAGTCTTAGAGCTCTGGGCAGAGGCCACTCTTGGTGAATGGCCGGAGAACATTCTTAAGTGGCATAGAGTAAACACTCAATAAAAAGAGGGTGCTTCGTACGCAAATGGATCATTATTCTTAGAATCATTACCATTTACAAGAATGCATACACTGATGTGCTCTTCCTTGCTCTGTGGCAGGGAGGGTGTGAGAGGGTTTCAAACCTACATCACCAAGGAGCCATCCTCCTCCTTTGCTGCCTCTTTTCCCACAATAGCCTTTCAGACCTGCCTCAGCCCAGGCAGGAGCCTAATTCTGCATGGCTGGGGTTTCCCAAATGTGCCCCACAACACCCCAAACCAAGCCTGTTGTGAAGAATGAAGGCTTTATGTGGTTTCCCAGGAGCACACTGAAGGCCTACACTCAACCCTTCCTGGAACCCTGCACTCAGAATCATGCATTTCCATGATACTGAGCAAGAAAAAAAGGATCCTTAAAAAAATCCTTATTGGGAAAAGCATGGGGATATATGAGGGGCAAAGTATCAAAGAGACAGAAAGAAAAACCTTGTCCACTATGCCTGACAGGAGGCCTCTGGCAGCCTTGGCTCTGCAGTGATGCAGGACCATTTCAGAGGAGCTGGCCCTGTAGGGCACTCACCAAGTCTGGAACCCTGGGCAAATGTGTAATAAATGAAATTACATTACACATGGACACATAATGCTATCATTTATGGTTCCAGACTTTATGGCTACCAAGTACTGGAAATCACCAGAAGAGGTGAAGGTCAAGATAGGATGTAGCTCTCACGCACCCCCACCCTCCATGGCGGGGGCAAGTGTCTCCTTAGCCACTGACTGACCTGAGACCTTTGGATCATGTGTGCATCGTAGCTGGACCCGTGGTACTTGGCCGTAATATCTGGGCTGTAGCAAGCATCACAAGTGCATGGTATATTCGAGCTCAGGGGCTGTTTCCTAGGTCTATAAACCTGTGGGAGAAAGCTACAATGGTTAGGTGCAGGAGGGGAGGGTGCAGGGCGCACAGGGAAGGAACTAGGAGAAATTAAAGAAGGAGGCTCATCTTGACTTTCTGTGGCCAAGTGGGTGAAAACCCCAGTGTAGAAGATGCACAGCCCCAAACAAGAGGTCAGATGGAAGCGGCCCCCGAGCCCCAGGGCCAGCACTAGCAAGGCATGCCGCTCTGTGGAATGACCCCCATGACTGGCAGTGCCTGGGACCCTCCCTCTGCAGGAGAAGGTGCCCAGGCATGGCGGCGGCCCCTCTCTTTCAGCAAGGCAGCCCCGTGAGAAGTGGCCTCTGGTTCAGGGCCAGAGGATGCCTTTTCCTTCCTGAGGAGGAAGGCTTGGCCCAATTGTGAGGAGAAGGGACGTATGCCTTTGGGCTTCCCTTCCACTCACCTTGCACCTTGTGCTCAGCCCAGATCAGCCTAGCAGGCAGCGGGCCAGTCCTGGGGGCTGAAATCAAAGCGGACACACTCCATGTGGTACCATGTGGCATTTAGAGAATTTCAGAACCACATGGGGCCTGAGGTAAGATGTGGCAGCCACCTTGTGAGACCACGGAGCATTGAGCCATATTTTCTAGGTTTCATAATGAAGCTAGGATCTGAGTGAACATTTGAACCACTGCTTCCAAAAGCTCCTGAGTTATATAGAGAGGAGAAATAATGCCTGAAGATTTCAGGGATGACTTTGCAATATGCTTCAGGTACAGTTACTTCCATTGAAGCCACTTCCAGAAGACCCTCCAGAAAGCAAATCACTTTTTTTTTTTGCACAAATTAGGACTTTGTCCCTCCTTCCTTTTCCCTCAGAAGAAGTACAGTGGCCGAGTGAGGAGGAAAATCAGGATAATGAGGTAAACAGGTGATAAAAAAAAATATTAGACTAAATAATGGTCCGGGAGGGCTCCAAGCATAGCCTGGCGGTGCCAGGGGCTGGGGGATGTCCCTCGGCCGAAAGGTCCAGGAGGAAACAGTTAAAGAGCCAAAGCTGGAAGTCTGGTGAGAAAGAATTCTAAAGAACTGGATGAGGGAAGTTATTTATAGGCCCAGAGAGTGAGCAAGACAGAAGATAACGGGTCCAACAGGAGAGAATGTGCCCAGAATTTAATTAGTAGTTCCTAGGATTTAGTCAGAAGTCACACAAAGTCCACTGGAAGGAAGAGAGCTATTTCTGGGGAGATGATGCTAACACAAAAGAACAGAAAACAGCGCTGGTTGCAAACCACACAAGCCCAGGCACATGCAGCCCACACAGAAAAGCAGTAAAATGGTGCTCCAGTGACAACTCAGGTCATTTCACTCCTACCTGCTTTCAGCTGCTGAGCCTGCAGGATGGACATGGGAAAATGAAGAGCTGCTAAACCCTCAGAAAGCACCCAACGGCCCAAACCCAGCAAAACACACCTGACGGGCAGGAGGCCCCACCTGCTGCTTTAGCTGGTGCACCAGTCGGTCTTTCTCCCGCTTGAGGGCCATCACTTCTTCCTGCGTCTTCTTCTTTTTGGAGGCAGACAGTTCCAGCAGGGCGATGTTTGCATCTTTCTCACTGATTGCCGCAAGCAGAGCTTCCTGTCTGGTAAAATAAAGATTATGGTGATGATTTGTACAAAGTGGGAGAAAACACCATTTGGCATTTATAACTGACATGAGCCACGGAGTATTGTCTCAATGCGAAGGAATTATGAATAATGCTTAAGACAAACTACCTCCTTGCCTCTCAGAATAGACAAAGTTGTGTGGGTCAGAATCCCTGAGACCCACACACTGTGTCCTCTAAGAGAAGTGGCTTTCAATGGTTTCGCAGATATAGCTGCATATAAGAAATGGAGGGAGTCCATATGAACATTTGCTTTTAAAACACCTTCATCCATCTACCCATCTATCCATCAAGTTATTCATCCATATGCCTGTCCATCCTTCCTTCCATCCATATCTCCATCTACCTGTCCAACCATCCATCCATCTATCCATCCATCCATCCATCCATCCATCCATCCATCCATCCATCCATCCAGGTAACGTTCTAAGACAACCGGACAAAATTGGGCAGCAACTTCAATATCAAGTGTAACTGTTTTTCCCTGTAAGCTTTCCTTTTGAAGCCAGGCAGAGATACTTACTAGGGTTCCCTTCCCATTTTCAATGCAATTAGTGAGGCTTGCTTGCCATTCCACCAAAAATCATTTCTTCCCCAGTATTCCATATCTCAGTAATCACAGCACCATCCACCAAGTAGCCCAAAGCCCCAAACCTAAAGTTGTCCTTGATTCCTTTCCTTCCTTCTCTATCCAGAGCCAATCAACAACTTCAGTAGGTTTCACTCCAAAATACATTCCTTATCTAAACTAATCTGTTGCTAGGAAATGTTTCCCAACCACCAGCATCTATTCACATTGCTCATTCACTAGTCTCCCTGGTACAGACAGAGGCCAAGTAACCTTTAAAAACATTCGAAGTCCGGATTCCACCACCCTGTTGCATGAAAAATCCATTGCATCACTCATTAGACTTCAAATCCAGAGCCTTTACTGATGCCTGCAACTCGTTACACCAACTGGCCCTAACCACCTCTGTGAGGTCATCTTTTTCCATTTCTCCCTCCTCAATCATTAGGCTCCAGCACATTTTGTTCCTGAACTCTTTTCTAGTCCTTAAAAATGTTACACTTGTTCTCACCTCATAAGCTTTGTCTTGCCATTGCCTCTGGCTGGAATGGCTTCACCTTGCAGCTCCCTATCCTTCAGGTCTCAGCTCTAATGTATCCACTTCAGACAAGCCATCTCCAGCTGCTCTCCTTGGCAATGCCTCTCTACCTGGCACCTTGTACCCAAGACGCTGGCCAGCTACATTACCCCAGCATTTTTTGTTTAATTTCATACAACTCGTCACTATTAGAAAGGATCTTAGATATTGATGATTTTTCTCTACTTGACACTCCATGAAAGTGGAAGCTCCTTGGTCTTGGGCACTACTAGTTCTCCAGCTTCTGGCAGAGCACTGAGCACATAGCAGGTGTCTAAAATGTTTGTTCAAGCAATAGAGAAGTTCACTTCTCACGAACGTTGACGACACCATGTACAACTCTTCTCACGTAAAAATAATGACAATGAGTTGACTCCTGAGTACTCTCTGGTCACTGCTTACTCAGAAAAGTGTTAAAGTTGACTCCTCAAATTTTTTTTAAAATATATTTTATTGATTTTTTTACAGAGAGGAAGGGAGGGAGATAGAGAGTTAGAAACATCAATGAGAGAGAAACATCAATCAGCTGCCTCCTGCCACCCCCAGCTGGGGATGTGCCCGCAACCAAAGCACATGCCCTTGACCGGAATCGAACCTGGGACCCTTGAGTCCGCAGGCCGACACTCTATCCACTGAGCCAAACCGGCCAGGGCGACTCCTCAAATTTTAACAGTCCAATTTTATTGCAACATCTATTGCAGATTTTAATCTGGAATTTCCTGGGACCATTATTAACTAGGAAATGGCTCGCCTGGTGTATTTTATTTGGTCCTCCTTTCCACTGAGGGAAGTCTTGTCCCAGCCATTGTGTCACTTCAACCATTGTTTAGATAATTAAGAAGACCCCACAGTCCCAGGAAAGCCTCAATATTGGGTACTTTTTTTGCACACAAGTCCCAAGACTAAAACCTGTTTTGCCTTTTTTTAATCCCCACCACCAGACCAGACCCTCCCCAGATGATTGGACAATGTAGTCATTATTTAGATCTCAGGTCCTCTGTTCACTGCAGGGATTTGTATGGACTTTTCTGGGCCCTGCTAATGCCAGGCAGTAGAAGCTGCCGACTGAGGCTCAGTCAGACGTGTGAGCAGCAGAAATGTCAGGAGATATCTCCACTTTCTAGAAGAAAACCAGTGCAGGCTGGACTATGAAAAGCAGCATTACTATCTAGCTTTATAGAGCTCGTCTCTTTCTGGGTAACATCCTAAGACAACAGGCATGCTTGTTGTTGATGGCCAATGCATATTTACACATAAGGCCAAGCTGAAGAGTCTGCATGGGCTTCAAATCTCTACACCAACTCAGCTACAACACGCCCAAGGTGATTGCAACATTTTACCACACTCTGCCCCAAATTAAAATGTCCAAGTGAAAATTTTCAATGGAAAAAACCTTAAGAATCATTAAGAAAATTGGGAGTTGACAGCAAATTATGCTATATCCCTATGACTCACTCTTTACAGCTACATGCAGTCATGTAAAATGCTGATGGAAAATAATAATATGTGAAAACATGTTTGTTGAAAGACAATTCTCCATGAGTCTCATATTTTTGCACACTCTTTATGAGCATAGGCACTATCTTCTTTTCTCACATTTTTTTCAAGGATGTTTGTATAATAAATAGCCTTGGAAGATTGAGGCAGTGTCTCTTTTAGGATCAAAGAATAGCTATGCTTACAGCCCTGTATAATAGTGTCTCTTTCCAGAGCAAAGGGCAAGCATGTTACTGCCCATTATAAAAAATTTGGGCACCCTAAGTTCAGGGTTGCCCTCCTTTAATGCAACCCACTGCAGGTGTAGCTATTCATCTGTCCCATCTGCCTTGCCTTCATGGAACTTGGGGAAAGGAGAATTGACATAAATGTGCTGATGTTGCTGTCTGCACCTTGAGCAATGAAGTCCTTTGTCTCTGACCTAAAAGTCTCTGGTTTGCTGCCTGCATCCAGGACACTGAACCAGGCTGACTTGTTAAGCATACCATGGGGAAAATCTCAGATCCTTCACAGTTCTTGACATGCAAATGTCTATAGAATAAGATCCCAAAACATAAAATTCTATTCCTAGGAAAAACAAAAACAGGAAGAAAATGCTAATAGTTATTATCTCATAGTGGTAAAATGAATAGGCTACTTTTAAATATTTTTCTGCATGTACTTTTTTGCATTATTCTTCTCTTCCACAAAGTATCCTAAGAGTAAAGCCTAAAAAATTGTAAATGAAGCTTTTCAGTCACCAAATAAACTACAGGAACATGCTTCAAATACGTGGCAGACGTGAAATTTGCTCATTTTTAAATCAAAGTATTTATGTTCTCTCTGCCCTCTGGCTCTGTATGCACAGGTGAGTGCCTGCACACATACTCTCATACACGTCTAGAACAGTCTACATCATTCTCACTAGGGCAGCTGCAATAATCTCTTAGGTAGGCTCCCTATGTCCACTTTTATATTCCTAGTCCTATGGCCCCTTTTTAACCCATCTTTCTCTTTCAGGTCAAAATTCAGAATTATATAATTTTAATAACAGTTAAAAGTCACCATTAACCTAAAGAATGCACCTTCTAAACTCCTTTTCCCCTATAATTCTATAATTTAATATTTTCAGAATTTAACATATATTTCCCCTGTTATAATACTATCAAAAGTTCCAATACATTAATTTCTAATATCATTTTTCTTGTTAATCATATAAAAACATAAATTCCTAACTCTTTACAGATGTTATCACTAAATACAGCCCCAAATCTAGTTACACTTAAATCATTTTTATAAAAGTACATTTAAAAACACTCATCAATATTAGTATAAATATAAAATAATCAATTTTGTTCTTCATAATCTTTTCCTCAGTGTCCTTTTTGTTTTGTTTTATTTTGTCTGTTTTGGCTAACAAATCTATTTATGATAGAACTCTGTATAAAATTAGTGTAAGAAGAGTTATATCTCATTTAAATATTGACTGTTATTAATGAAAATTTACCCTAAAATACCTTGATTGAATTCTACATTCAATAATTTTAGTCTAATTAAATCAAAGAGTAATTGCCAGAAGGTAGTAAAAGTATATAAAACTAGACAAACATGATCATTTCACACTTAGAAAGAATTTATGATGCTTTTAAGGCTATGCCTGACCTTAATAGGTAATGACCTATTTGTACAGGAATGCCAGGTAGAGCAAACTCTTAATTCTAGAGTTGGCGGAGTCAATATATTAAATTTTTTAAGCAATAAGCTTTATACAATGAACTTTAAATAATTCTTTATCAAGATGATACATTTTAACTAATAATTTAGACCACTGAGAGTGAATTCTGCAGTTAGGACTTTCATTACCTCTGCTTTAAAAGTGAGGGTGTTTTGTTTTTTGTTTTGTTTTGTTTTGTTTTGTTTTTTTTAGGTGAGGATTTCTGAACATAAGATTCTACATCAGATTCTACACCTTTACAATTCCCATAAGCCACTTTGCTGATACATACTTAGAACACCTAATGATGAAGACTTTACTGAAAAAAACACAGAGGTCCATTTTGAGAAAATGGCAAACACTGGAAAAAATTAAGAAACTTAAATCGAATGTTCCTGCTTTTTCTTTTTCCAACAGGGAATTCGGATCCAGCCTGTCCCATATTGGGAAAATAAAAGAGGTGCAGCACCAAAAGAATACCAGGGATAGGACACTTGGATATAAATTGGAAACACAAAGACAAATCCGCATTCTTTTCCCCAGCAGGTGAATCACCTTCCAGATCCAATCACCTTCTCCATACGTGTACATCACTTCGGAAATTGTGACTGTCCCATCCACCTGAAGAAAGTGTCCATGAGCCTAAAATCGCTTTCAGCACTTAACCTGACCTCTTTGCTTATTCACAGACAATGCAGAGAGGACATACATACTCATCTTTAGAGTTAGCGGGGTTTAGTATACGCCAAAGGCTTGCAACCTTATCTTTAGAAACTGCAATGTTCCAGTGTACATATACTAAGGTGATCTGTCTAGCCCCAAAATGCAGCTTAAAATATAAAAAAAAGGAGCCCAAATACGCTAGGAAGGAAGATAAGATAATGCAAAGAGAAATAAATCTATAACAGCCTGCTGAATGCCAAGCTAAGAAAGCGGACCATGGACAGCATTTTATCAAAGTGCAGCCTAAACAAATGTCAAGGGGAATAATTTCTTTAACAAATATGGGCAACAATGGAGTGAAATGGGGCAATTCTGTGCCCTTGCGTGCATTTAGTCAGGGCTAACAATGGATGAAAATATGTGCACGGACACATTTAATAACCCTAAACTGTCATTCAGTTTGTAGGAGGTAGTCAAGATATAGCTAATAAAACACCAAAAAAATGGTTTTAGCCACCCTGGGGGAAAAAAAACCCTTTATGGAATAAAACAAAAGAGGGTTGAAAGGTGGCTCCCACTAAGATAAATGCCTTCTTTTGAGTGTTGGCTGTGGCTAACCTTCTCAAGGAGAACTCCAGAATCCGGATGGTAACACATCGCTACTTCACTTATCACAGTCAATTTAAAAGGGAGCTTTATAAACATTTCTATTTCACTCCCTGTTGCTGTCTTTCTATTAATGATGACTTGGGTTGGGGGGGAAGGGCATCTAAAATTAATTTTCCAAGTTGTAAATGAGGCAGGCTAATTAGGAAGTTATAAATTGGTTGGGGGGAGAGCATTAGCACATTTTGTTTTTTCTGGTGGGATTTTGTTTTAGTTAGCCGACCCATCTTTAGGAACACATTCAATTACAAAAGCAGATGCTTAAAAAAATGCACTCCATTAAGAAATGTTTGGATAATGACATACGAGGGAGAACCTACATTATGTATGGTGCTCAGCCCACAGTCATGTTCTAATCATACTGTGGGAGAAAAAAAATTCCGCTCAATCAACTTTGCCAGTTAATTACTGTTTTCTTTCCCTTGTGACCCTGAATCTTCAACCATAAGTTCAGTAGGAGGTGACTTAAGACAGCCGGTGACGAAAGATCCTGTTCAAAACAGCCTCGTCTCACCCCTGGGGTGAGGGTAGGTGAAGGTTCGCTGCGATCAACCCTGGAGAAAGATGCTCATTTGCCTACATTTTCAAAGCTGTATTTTCAAATGGCGTCTTGAGAACGAAAAGGCTTTTGATATCAATTTATATCAACACTCCCCACCAGTAAAACGATGCATTGTGCGTGCGGAGGGGGCCATGTAGAAAATGAAGTCACTCACCTCAGGGTGGGGCCCGCAGGGGGAGATGTAGTGGGACAATCAAGGACAAAGAACAGAGCAGACTTGTACAGGCCAGGCTTTGGCAGCCCAGACTTCTTAATGCGGTTTGCTCTCTGTCGCCCACCTAAAACTGACCTCAAGAAATAGTTTACTCCAATTACGCAGAATTTTGTCTTTGAAACCTAATAGCACATGACTGGAATTTCCTCACACGGGGGCCACAGAGTCTTCTGGAAGCTCTTTGCTCCACGCACTAGCCCCAGCATGACTCGGGGAGGCAGCTAGCCCACCCTAGGGTTCCTCTAAGTGCAACTGGATCCAGAAGCTCGAAAAGGCCAGGGTACTTCAGGGCACCAAGATGCAAATGCTAGCACCACTTGGCATTCTGCTACAAAGGGGTATAGGTGAGAATGAGGCCCACAGGGAAAGGACCCAGGCCGGAGGAGGGCAAGTGCCAGGAAGAGCTACTGCCCTATCCTGAAGTGCTCTCTCCATTCCCATCCCTTCGGTGAATCGATGGAAAGGCAATAAGAGGTGAAAGGACCACTGCCCAGGTCCTGGCAGAGGACATGTGCGAGGGAGTACTGTTACCGTGTGCCTGATCACCAAAAAACTTAATTTTAAAAATAGAGGAAGATAAAATACTTCTTTTGATTATGTTAACCTATTATGATTTCTATACAAATAAAATATCATCCAAGTCCTAGCCGGTTTTGCTTAGTGGTCAGAGTATTGGCCGGCAGACTGAAGGGTCCTGGGTTCAAATCTGACCAAGTGTACATGTCCGGGTTGTGGGTTCGATCCCCAGTAGAGGGCGTGCAGGAGGCAGCCGATCGATGATTCTCTCTCATCATTGATGTTTCTATCTCTCTCTCCCTCTCCCTTCCTCTCTGAAATCAATAAAGAAATATATTTAAAAATATATATTTATAATAATAAAAGCGTAATATGCTAATTAGACCGGGTGTCCTTCTAGATGACCTTCCAGATGAAGCCAGGGCTGCGAGGGAAGCCCAGGTCCTGGGTGCCAGAGGGAAGCCAGCGCCAGCAGCTGCGGGAAGAAAGGCCTACTCTTGCACGAATTTCATGCATCGGGCCTTTAGTATTATATATAATTCAAATCCTTCCTTAATAGGAAAAGGTCCTGGTTTAGTGTCTCAGCATTGGAGTTGAATATACCTGGGCTTGAATCTCCACAATACCTTTTGTTTCTATGACCCTGAGCAAGTTACTTAATGCCTCTGCAACACAAATTTGCTCTTAAATGGACTAAGAAGGATAACAGGAACTCTCTCTTATGAGATTTAAATGTGATAATGCATGCAAAGATTTTGTTCAGTTGCCTGACATAACTATGCAAAGGTTAGCAATTATTATTTTATCCTATGGGCACCACCAAATGTAAAGATTCAAAAGTTTTGTATTATTTTCTATTGGACTCCCCTCTGTAAATGTAAATGTACTAGCGGATCTCTTAATTTAAAAACAGACTCTCAGAGAAGCCTCTGAAATTGGTTGCTGTTAAGCTGCACATTTGACTTTCAAGAGCTGATGTCTGTTCTGCAAACAAACTTAAAGAAGAAAACAGAGTTTGTGTGTGAAGAAGAATCTGTCCGTCATAAAAGCATCCCCTACCAGCTAGGTCCAACTTGGTCAATACCTGTTCGACATCATTCCATCCAGACTGCTAGGAAAGGCCACTCCCAGAAGTGGGCAAGACATGATTTCCTGCAGTATGGGAAATGGAAACATGTTCTAACAGGTGACCTTTTAAAAGTCAAGGTCAAGTGCAAAATCTAACCAAAGTCAAACAACTTCAAAAAAAAAAAATTCTTCCATTATAAAAAACGTTTTAAAAAGTTGGTGAATTTGGAAGGCAGGGAGGGCAAGTGAAATGAAGGGGCTCCGTGACCCACCAGCAAACCTGGCTGTGGTGTGTGATGTGGTGATGCACATTCATCCGTGGTAATTCCTGCTCAATGGTAAGAAGGCTTCCCTGTTGACCACTGAACTCTGCCAAGGTAGCTGTCTATGTGAAATACACCCAGCCAGACTGCCTGGGAGGGTTATTGATGATTGATAATGAGAAACCAAATACATCTGGGCTTCACTGTGAGCCGGAGCTTTGCCCAGCATTCCCCTCACTAAACCTACTGGCCATGGATAATCAGTTAGTATCAGGAGACGTGCTGCATCACATTACATTTTTCATTGGAAATGAACAACTGTCAGAAAGTAGGTCACTGACTTCAAGGTTTAGCCCCCAAGCCATCTGATCAATTATTTTTTTTCTTTTTATTGGTGAGATGAATGTGCACGTATGCATGTGTGTGTTTAAGTTTCCAAAAGAGTATATTTCAATGTTCTCTCTAGTATATACTGAGGCAACCAAGATTTGTTAGTAAGTCTCTGCACAGAACAGCAAATTGCCCTCCTGTACCTTGAAGTAAAAATTCCCCCTCTTAATTTGAAATTTTTGTGCTAAGTCAAACCTCCCTTTGTTTATGTTTACATGAAATAGAATATTGCCATCGGCTAAATTATAATGAAAAACACAACAGATTGTCATGTCATTGCTGGAAGAGGGATCCGAGCAGAGGGGGCACATTCCAGAATTTCGTTAACGCAACATTTGAAGAAAATCAAATTAGGGTTCTGTGAAGCAGATCTCTGCTGAGAGAAATACAAAAAATTGAGTTGGTTGGAAGCAGCTCCTCGGAGAGAGTTCCTGTTTCTGGGGAGAAAAAAGGCCGTGTGCTCCTGCTCCGGGGAAGGCAGCAGAGTGGCGTGTCTGCATGCTCCGTGGGGATGGTAGTGGTCAGGCAGAGCAGGCTTCTAGGAGGGGCAGGAAGGCAGGGTACCACTAACCATATTCCCATCGACCTGATGCTGTTCTTCCTGGCCGTGCCTGCCACAGAACTGAACCACAATTCCGGGAAACCAACAGGAGTCTTCCTTTGGGACACTGATGGCTTCTGGAACATCCTCGGCCATGCAATTCCTCACATCAATGTCTTAGGGACTTTGAGAAGTCTAGCCTTTAGGTCTGCCATCTCGTGGCCATTGCAATAAATACCGCCCTTTGCTATTTTTTCCCAAAGTAGTTACACCTCCATAATCTATATTCTAAAAAGTTACCACAAAGGGTGCTTATTAAACAAATGAACTTTAGCCACAGGAGGGCTCCACAAGGCAGAGGGAGCTAGGGCATTTCACATTCCAATCGCCTTTCTGCTCACATTTTTCATTCCTGATGAAAGCTTTGATTCAAATGATCATTTATCAAATTACTAAATAATCATTTGGTACAGGGTTGGGCCTGCTAAGAAATCGGGTAAGAGGTAATAGGCATGTTTTAGGTGCCTATTTTATTTTTTAATGGACACACAGCTGTTTCCAAATGAGCAAGTCTCTGCATCTCTGTACTTGCCATAGACTTGCTAAGAGAATATTCAGAATAAAACAGATTATAAATTCAAAGGGGCTTATTGCCTGAAAATTACGAGGGAACATTTTCCTGGAAGTACCTTAAAGTCCAAATGACAGAGTTCAGAAATACATACATCAACCTTCTGAGGACACGAAGGAAGACCATATTTGTCACAGATCCATGTTAGAAAGAAATTGCTAAAATGCCCCCAGGAAAACACACTGAGCCTGTCTAATGCGCACTCAGCATCGCTTGTTGAACGTCAACTGCACGTGGCCATCTTCTCAGCAAGGCTTCCCAAATGTACCATAACCTTCACATCAACAGGAGGTGCAAGAGCAGATTTAATGGCCCTAAATTAATTTTAGGTCCCTAGTTACAGAAGTATAGAACTATACACTTCTATACACTTGATGTGCTGCATTGCTAAGCAACTGATTAAAAAATCATATATATATATATATATATATATATATATATATATATATATATATATATAAATCAGCTAGTGAATCCAGAAATAACAAGTTATATCTGTTAGTTACCTGAAATTTCTGGATTCATGAGACAATACATGGGACACTACCAGCGTGTTCCTTCTCAGAGGGTGAGGGAACGTGAAACCAGACGGCGGATGCAGAATGAAAGAGTCTGGTAAACTACCTGAACGCACTCCACATCTGGAAAGAATCGTGGGGGAACCAGCCCGAGACACAATGGTATAGAAAGCAGTCTCAGATTTACAGTATGGGTGGCCTTGTGGCTCATGGAAGCGAAATTTCCACTCTGGGAGGAGCAATCGCCAGAACATTTCTGGAGTGAAATTAGGAAGTCCAACCTGAACACCAACTGAACTGAGCGTGTTCCTTTGGGTGGCTGTTTACTGGCCTTACAAGCAAATCAACCAGATGTGCAGAGCCCAGATCTTCAGTGCCTTTAACACACATTTACTAAGCACCCACTGTATGTCAGGTCCCAGGGACAAAAGCACAAACCAGACAGGCACCACCCCTGCTTCTTCGGAGCTTGTAACACAGTGGACTCCAGAGACTCTCCAAGGTCATGAGTTGGCTGATCCTACAATGATGTCATCCCCTTCTCCCCGATCTGCCCAAACACACACACAAAATAAAAATGAAAAAGAGAAAGAAAGAAATACCCTTCTATTTCCATCAGGAACACATATCAGATCGCCAGCAGTAGCATGTGAAGAAGATACTCATGAATCCCGTTTACCAATCCAAAGTCTTGGTCTAAGAATCCACACAGCATTTCCACTGATATGTATCAGATCCTGTGATAACAGATTCAAAAGCTCCCTCCCATCCCATCCCCTTCCTCTGAATGTCTAGTGCAAGCCAGCTGCAATCCAGAAGCTCAAATACCAAAAAATACATAGAAACACTAGACCTTGTTCATAGCTATTAGAGGCTGAATGATAAGTGCACTTTTTGTGTGGATCCGAAGCAATCGAATATCAGTGATTTCATACAGTTCAACCTTCTATAATAAATAATAGCAACTTTACTGGTTTCTTTGTTTGTTTATAATATATGCCCACGGATAATTTTAATTATTTATCACTTCTACAGGCAAAGATTTAAAAGGTTGAGGTAATTTCCTCTCCACAATATCAACTATTATCCCCCATGTACCCAATACTAATCACTTGAGACAATTAACCCAGGAGAGAGCCTGCTACACAGATCACAGGGGAAGGAGGGGGTCCTAGCAGCCCAGAACGGTAACAGAGGCTCCCAGACCTGGAAAACCACTTAGTGAGATGCTTCCTGGTGACCAGACTTCAACCTGACACTGATTACCACTCCCCAAGATACTGACCTGTTGACTGATTGCTTTGAGATCAGATCATCGATCTCCCAGGACAGCCTTGAGGCTGCCCAGCCCCACTGAGCAGCAATGGAGCCCCTTTCTTTAGATTTGAACTTCAAGTCACAGGACCTAAGGCAGAAGTCAAAGCAGAATGGGGCTGCAGAACTCCTAAAGGGGTTTTTCCGAAGTCTCATTGATGAGAGGCTCAATAAAAAAGCGTTCTTGAGGACAGCAACACACGCATGGCGGCAGCCTAAAAGAGCAGTCGGATGTCAACCAACGTCTTAATATCCCCCCCATGTCTGAAGAGACTTTACTCTGGACAAAATACTGTGCTAGGTGCTATGAGAGATGACAAACTTTTCTGGCAATGAAAGCAAATGCAAAGGAAAAGTTTAATCACAAAACAAAAGATAAACAATTGTTGATTAATGACTCCATTGTTAGAATGGAGGATAAACAATTATTAATAGTTATCACTTTGTTTGTTATAGGCATATGTGAGGCCTGAGTAGAGCACATTGTTTCATTTAGTCCTCTCAAATTATCCCCCCAGGAGACAGCTGTTATTACTCCTATTGCGGAGTTGAGTGAACTGAAGCTGTGAGATTTAAGCAGATTGAACAGTCACATTGCTTTTAAACGGTGTGACAGGAATTTGGATCCAAATCTGTGTGAACTGGTCAGTTCACAAACATGCTTGGTTGGAGGAAGGAAGCGACATCAGTTTGGTCTGGGATGACAGGGCCGGGCATCATAAAGGGCAGAAGAGACGGCTGGGTGTGAGGGAGGGCTGGACTGGCAGGGTTCTGGAAGGACAAGAGAGACTTCCCAGTGAGGATAAGTGTCTGAGGAAAAGCTAAGAAGATTCAGTCATTTAAAATTATTTCTGTCTTCCTTATTTACATCTCCATTTCCAGCTGCATAACTTCCATGGATTAGTTAAGAGACAATGTGGCCAAATTAAGTAATTCCTAAGTGCCAACCCAAGGACTGGTACTAGCTTGTGCTGAGGTCTTCCTACACGCATACATACATATTTGCACACATATATACTCATTTACACATTCATTCACATACATGAAAACATGTATAATAAAAAAAGCATAATATGCTAATTAGACCTGACGTCCTTCCGGATGACCTTCCAGACAAAGCTGGGGCTGCAAGGGAAGCTCAGGTCCTGGGTGCCAGAGGGAAGCTGGTGCCAGCAGCTGGGGGAAGGAAGGCCTACTCTTGCACGAATTTCGTGCATTGGGCCTCTAGTCTGATATAATAAAAGGCTAATATGCAAATTATCCCCTTGACCTGGAGTTTTACCTGGAGTTTAACCAGGGGGTGGGGCTGGCCAGCCAACTGCCTGTGGCCCCTCCCCTGGCCAGCCCTGCCCTGCATTGTCCCCCCACCTTGATCAGGGGTGGGGCCGGCCAGCCAGACCCCACCCATGCACGAATTCATGCAATGGGCCTCTAGTAGATAAATATTGTAGGAATAAGATTGCCAACACCCTTTCTAGGTAACAGCAATTGAATAGCCTTATGTAACTTAATCGCTTAATTAGGTTGTCAAGCTTTATGTTGTTTTCAAAAATATTTTTTCATATTATTGGCCCATTATATCCAAAGTCTAGAAAGCACTCATTTGGTTGCCAAATGTTATTATACTTAGGGTGTGTGTGAGGAACGCCTGGGGCATTCGCTTTGGTCCTTCTTTACTGAGCGTGGGTGGGAACTTACTTGTCTTTTGGAAAGTGCTCGATGTTTCCCTATTGCTGAGGCTCCCAGGCAGGCCGCCCTATCAGTGTCATGCTGCACCCAGTTCTTCCTGCGAAGAGGCCATTCCTTTGGTATCTGTATGAGATAGTCTCTGTCCTTGGGATCTAGGTGGAGAGTCATCTTTAATTTCACAAACAGGCCCTGTTAGGTCTTTCTGGGGCCTTCAGTGCCCAGAGCAGGAAAAGAAAAGCTGAGTTGGTCAACAGGCATCCTTAGGAGAACCACACCTACAGGTGACCAGAGGGTCCAGTGTGAAATATGGCATACTCTGCCTCTCCTTTCACGGTCCCTGTTGTTGGGCTGTGATGCCATGTTTGTGTGGATAGAACCCGGGAATGTGGGAATAATCAGTGTCTGGGAAGACTTGGGAATATGGTAGTTATTCTGTTAACTATCTGCTGTGAATATAGATGAGACTTGCTCCAGGGGGAGCCTAAGATTTGAACTAGGACCTAAGGATGGAAGTCACAGGTAGTTATAAGGCAAATGCCAGTTCAAAAACAGGAAGGACTCGAGTCAAGTCATAGCTGTCACACAATAGAGCGGCTGCCTCGTTCCCATCTCTGAAGCTCCTGGCGCAGACAACTGAAGACCATGCTGAGCAATTCCCAGAGAAAGAATTCTAACAAACAATAACTGGTGAGACTAAACGCGTGTTTTTGTTAGGTTTCTTTGAATTGCAAGTAACAGAAACGGATTCTGGCTAACTTCGCAAAGAGAGGAAGTATTAGTAGGATACTTGGATAGATCAAAGGAAAAAAAGAGCTAACAAGTGAACTTTAGGAAGGTCAGTAAGAAAGTCGCTCCAGGACACTCATAGCAGGAAATCCCAAATCTTTCATGGGAAGACATACCATTTATGTAATAACTCTGCTACAACCTTCAGGCCTAATGTAAAAAGAATGATGTTTGACCTTCCTGGAAAGAAACAGATTGACCCAATCCAGGTTATTCAGTTATGGCCTGGGGTCCCTGTCACTGGGAACCCACCCTAAATAATGAAGTCACATTAAAAAAAAGGGGGGGGGAGGGCGATACCTAGGAGTTGAAGGCTATCCTAGCTGGCAATTATGCTAATGATCTATAGCCTGAAGGGTCTGTTTCAGTGGTGTGCTGGAACTGGTTTTTACTGGCTAGTGAAAGTCAATTATATGCATCTCTTTCCAACTCCAGGGCAGTCTGTACCTTGGCCATGGTAGAAGAATTTATACCATAGAAATTGGCAAACACTACGGATCAGACTTTTTCCTTTTCATTGACCTGGTTTATCAGCACACCATTGGCCTATTTCAACACTGGACAGTCTTTCCAAGACTGTTATACACCCCAGAGGACATGCCATAGATCCCACATTAGGGAATATATAGCTAACACTCACCAGCACTTTTTCTATGCCAAACACTATTCTATAGCACTACAGTAACATAACACTATACTATACGCTATACTGTTCTAACTCCTTTATGAATATTAACTCATTCAGTCTGCACAAACATCGAATGAGGCTGGTACTATTATTTCCCCACTTGACAGATAAGGAAATAGAGGCAGAATGGAGTAAATCTGAACCCAGGCAGTCTATAATAAGTCCTCAAAATAAAATAGACAATGGGTAGCTGTTGTTTTGAGTTGTGATACCTGTGACACAGAAAAATACAAGCAACTCAACCACTTTGAACCCTCAGCTGGATTCCAATAAGAGGATCACCCCTCCATCTCAAGGCTGATGTCAGCGAGCACGGCCCGGGATAGCTCTCCTTTCATTACCTGGGATGCTGGGCGATTGTATCCAAACCCAAAAGCTACTACAAATCCAGGGGGATGAGAGTGGCTCATAGCACACAGTGCCAGAATTCCCCATGTGAGTGACAGCAGCATTTCAGGACTCAGTGGGAAGTGCACATCCCATCAGTGTTCCTGAATGGGCCATGATGCCACAACCCCAATGAGAAAGGACAGAAAGTCTGAACTTTCCACCCACCTCTCTCACTAGTCCTACTGGGAGGCAGACATGGAAAACTGCAAGCAGGGCCTAATGGAAAGGTTGTCACCTGATTGTAGATGTGTGCCTTGGACAAGTCACTTTACACATCTTAGCTGTGGGGCCTATGAAATGGAAATTATGTTATCTACCCCTAAGGTCACCGAGAGCTTCAAATGAGCTGGCCCCCAGAAAAGCATCTGGTAAACTGTGCAATCTCACGCCAGGGTGAGCATTACCGTCAGCAACACCCTTACTCACATGGCAAGTGGGCCCTGAAGCCAGGGCTGCCCCAATGCAATTGGATTCATCTCAAACAAAATGTGATATGATCCCACTATCAATTAAGCCAAACTAGCCCAGCCGCTGTCAAATCATCAGTCCCAATGGCTGACGGGAGTTTCAGCTGGGACAGTTGTAAGTTCGTGAAGGGAAAATGACGATCAGAAGGAAACACAAGCCAGCTTTCCTCTTCCAATGATTCCTTGAGAGAAGTGACCATAATCCATTGGCAGGAAAGACAATCACTGTTTCTAAACAGACTTTAAAAATTATTCATTTTGTGGAGTGAAGGCCTGGGGGAGGAGTGGCGCGGGTGCAGGGTGGAGGGTGTCAATGGGGGGAAAAGAGGACATCTGTAATACTTTCAGCAATAAAGATAAATTTAAAAAATTATTAATTCCCATAATGAGAATTTCCATAAAACGAGAATATCCACTGAAGATTTGTTGAGTGAGTGAATGTGATTCCGCAGACCTGGAGGTAAACCCTCGTTCTGCAGCACTATCTGCTGTGATTTTGAGAAGTCAATAGACTCTGTACATCTCAGTTTCTTCACCCATAAACTGAGACTAATAACCCTCACTCTCATGGAGAATTATATGAGATAAAATAGGTAAACCATTTAATACATTTAGTTGGACACAGCAGTTATTATGGTAAATGCAAGCTGTAGTTATTATTACTATTATGTATTCATTTGCTTCATTAATTTACTATTATTATCAGCTACAAGATAAATATGTTCAAATCACCAATTGCCAAGGGAGTAATATGAGTATTCCCAGCTGCTAGAGACAAGAAGAGAGAGCTTTTTATTTATTTATTTTTTTAACAAAAAGGAATGTTGAGTAACGATAGTCTCGCTTTTCTGTATTTGTATCGAAAGACTCAATATGTTCCTAGTGTTTACCAGGGTCTCACAAGTCCACTTCCACACACTTAAGCAAATGTAAATTGGAAAGTGGAAATGCATTTTTCTGATAAGTGCAAGAGGAACTGCATTATAAAACAGACAGTGCATTCCAGACAGCATTTCCACTCTAGATTTGGCTTTCTTTTTTTCTTTTTTTAATCACTTAGCAACTCTTTTGAATATCCAAATCCAATATTTCAGTGGATCTTCAGAGCCAAAAAGCTTTCTGCAAAGGATTAAAGAAGTAGCAAAGTGTCATGATGAACATGAATTCGATTCCCTTGAAAGAAAAATGAAAGTTGTGGCTATTGCCAAGCCGGTGTGGCTCAGTGGATGAGCATCAAACCTATGAACCAGGAGGTCAAGGTTTGATTCCAAGTCAGGTAGGGCACATGCCCAGGTTGTGGGCTCAATCCCCAGGGTGGGGTGTGGGGGAGGCAGCTGAATAATAATTCTCTCTCATCACTGATGTTTCTATCTCTCTCTCCCTCTCACTTTCTCTATGAAATCAATAAAAATAAATAGTTTTTTTAAAAGTCATGGCTATGACAGTTCCCCATTTTTATGTAAAGCATTTTTTTAAACTCCACAAAATTATAACAGGAAAAATATTAACAAAGTTCTATGGTCAAATAAGCGAACGTCCCATCAATTTATTTGTAGTTTCTCTTTGGATCTCAAACAGACACAGGTGCTAAATGTCTTTCTTTGTCCTGTTAAAGAAGTCTGAAATTCTTAGAAGTTTCTATCCTAAACAACTCAACATAAACCAGGACAATTCTTTGCATAAAATCGAATGATTTTAACTTCTAGGTTAAAACATATATAAAGTATCTATAACCCACAAATTGTAATAATATAGCAAAAGAACTTGTATTCTTAAGTGACAGCTGCATTCTTTAAGTCATTCCTTCCTTTTAAAAAGGGAGGATGAAGGAGATACAGCAAATGTTTTGATATGAAGACAAACTCTCCACTTTTACTTTAAAAAACTAATTACGAATAAAATCCTCAGCTAATAATTGGCTATTCATCTCTCTTCCCCCCCCCCCAACTTAACTATTTCCTCAAAGATCAATCTGCACTTCATTTATTTATTTCCACATAAAGACGGCTTATAATTCGCTTAACCCAAGTTTGAAATACTAGGTTGTCTGTAAATATGGAAGCGCCTGGAAGAAGCCCCGGTAATTGGTGCTTTTAGCCGCCCACTTCATCTTGCTTAAATTACCAGCGTTCACCATGAGGAATGACCGAGAGGCACAGGTTGAGTAACCACCAGGATGGCAAATGCAGGGGAGGAGGTTAATAAAGATTATTGTCAGGAACCTGAACTGCTATTCCAAATCGCGGCAACCAGCAAGTCACAAATTAAGAGCACTCGCTAACTAGAAGCGAGGTGACGGCCAACTGCGGTAGTTAAGATATTATTGCTTCTGTAAATGCTAAACTCCAGTATAAAGTAGACATGTAATCTTCAACTCCCCAAACACCCCAATTTGGCCACTAAAGATGCTGTTTTACATTTCCAAACATTTTCCCCTGTCACTACTTTTTAGACTTCAGTTCTCAGGTTGTAAGTATTTGTTACTTGCAAAGAAGCCCCCTTTGAACACTGAAGCATGGGAGGCATTTGTAACGAACCGCCAACGCCGCCTGCCAAACAAAAACTCCCCGCTGGTGACATGACCACCTAGTGACCTCTAAAGATGTTGTAACAATGTGAAAAATAGCTCCCTCTTGTAGGAAACAGCAATTTTTTAAATTAAACGTACATCGAACGTTCGCTTACATACAGATAAATGGTGTTCAGAGTCACCTTCTCTGTTTCCAATTTCAATCTTTTGAAACCCAGCCCAAACCTAAATAAATAAACGTTGATACTAAGAAGAAACTAAGAGCTCAAGAGCCTTGTGATTTTGCAAACAGCTTTTTTCCATTTTTGAAAATCTAAACTCTGGGCCAGACACTGAACAGGTAATGAAAAGGAACAGGCCTGGCAGTCCCTCTGTGGTTCTAAGCTGAAAACTACGTCAGGCAGAAATAAGTGGCTATAATTTGGCAGGCTTAATGTCTTTAAAAGTTTGCAGCTTGCTAGAGAGAGAAAAAAAGTTTTTTTTTTATAAAACAGTTATAACATTTACAAATTGAAACACAATCACTAAGCTAAAAAGCCACCTTGACATAATTTCATTATGCTCAGACTTTTAAACATATTTTTATCATCTTCAAGTGTTTTTTTGCACCTAATAAAATAGCAGGCACTAATAATTATTAAAACTGGGGCACTGAGAGGCTCTTTGATGCGAACATAATCTCAGGTGACTGCAATATTGGAGAATTCAGTTTATACTGTTTGACATCCAAATATTCAGGGCTAGTCTCACTTTAAAAGGTGCAACGGAGCTTCCCATACACGCCCAATAGGACAGGAGGAATGGGAAATTGGACTTGACAGTAAGGATTTTGGAGGCTGGGGATCACTGTTTTTCCGGTTAGCTTATCTTTCTAAAATTTCAAAATTAAAAGTCTCAAAGCACCAGGAGTACGACATGTCAAAGGCTGTTTGACTTTAATGTGTCTGTTGTTCATCCTGACATCTTCTGATGAATTATTTCCAAACACTGGCCCAGGCCACGAAAAATCAGATCAGCTTGAAAGCAAAGTGGCACCAGCAACTGTTTGTTTCCAAGCCATTAAAATCCTGTGCGATCACTCATTTTAGAAAGAGTCTAGCCTTGCCTCTTTGAATCTTTCTCACCAAGCCCCACACTGCACCCTGCTCCTCCCTGCGTTCCGAACCCCTCAAAGCAAGTGGACCTATTTTAACTATGAATTATAAAAAATAATAAAATGCAAAGAAGGAAGGAAAGAAGTGCACACCCAAATCTATGTTAACATGTGCTTCTACCTTTTCAAGCGCTAGCTTCAAACCCACTTTGTTTACCTATGAGCACGCCGATTTAATACTCTGGGTGAAGTGCTCCACTCTGCACTGAAAACGATGCCCCTTGAAACTAAAGTGCATCTTGGCCATCGGGAAAGGACCTCAAGTGATAGGAGTGGAGAGCATGCTGAAGTATTGCCATTTCCCACAGAGGGCGGCTTCTCCTTATTTTGGGACACTTTTCCTAGCTCTCATTAGCATCTCCATCGTATGCAAGTTGTTCTAGAAAACTTATCCTACAAAAGAGCACTATGATGTTACTGAGCATAAAGCAAATCAGATTCTTAAAGAACCCCAGAGGTAGCAGAGGACCTGCCTTGCTGACCGGCCTCTCTGTCCCAGGCTTTGAGGCGAGGCGGTTCACACCAGCAGTGTGATTCGAGCAGTGATAAATCCGAATTCATCTGCTAATTACAATTATGGGTATAAGACCAGTATAACACAATTATAATAGGTGGATCTACAAAAAGTGTCTAGTGTCTGAGTATGTTCATCCCACAAAAGTGACAATATCAAAGGATTCAACCTAATAATAAAGTGCCTTTCTTTATCTGTGAAATTAGTCTAATAATAAGGATCTCACAGGGTTGCTGTGGGAAATCAATGATTACTGTCAGTAAGGGACTTAACACAGTGCCTGGCACATGGTGCATATTCAGTAACAGTAGGAGGAGGAATTATAAACTATAAATACTGTTCATTTTGAACATTCTAATAGTTTTAGGCAATTGCCACTTACATAAGCAAGAACTTCTTATGAAATAGCTTATAATTTAAGAAATGTAACCGCTCCTCTCAGTTAATATTAACTAAGTGTTTCCAGTCAGTTTAATATCTTTAAAAGTCAATTTTATTCTAAGTTCAGATAACATTTTTCTTTTGTAAAAGACAATTCTATTAAATCAAGGTAAATCTATATATACCAATTTTATGTCGTTTTTATTTTCTGTATTCAAATAAAAATAGGGACCTTGTTTATCATCTGGAGAGTATAACATTTGATCACTATCAGTGTGGCTAAAGTATTACCTCTTTTCCAATCTCTTGGCTATCCAACATTTCCCACCAAGTCCCTGAACTGTGCCAGGTGACTCAAGTAATCCGCTATTATCCCCCAAACTAACATGGACTGTTCTAAATTCATGAAGAAGGGACAGAGCTCCAAATGTCGTGTCATCTTCAAACCTTCCATGCAAAAAACCACATCATACTAACTAATGCACTTCTGAAAACTGAAGGGATTGGAATCTACGGCCGAGAGGGTCCAGGGCTCTGACATGGGTGGAGACAAGTCCTGTGGCTTAGACTCCCCCCTTCCAAACTACGCACACCACAGCCACGCCACTCACACCCAGGAAAATCACCGAAACCTGTCTTCTCTCCCAAGCTTTCCCAAGAGATCCATCATCCCCAGAACCACTCTTCTTGGACTCATCTTGCGACAGAGCCCTCCAGTGGCGATAGGACCTTCAGGAATCCTTGGACTTTAAGATCCCTGCCCCCATTTTACAACTTTCTGAGTTAGAGTCCCTTGTCACCCAGGACATTGCCAGCAGCACATGGTGGGCTGGCACTGGGACAAGGTGGGCCATGTCTTTTGCCAAAAGAAATTCAGCCATTGAATCTAAGAAATTGTGGATATTGGATCTTTCTACTCTTCGTCTTATACATTGAAAGGCAAACCAACTCCCTTGCAAAAAGCTCAAACTATGTAACATTTTCCAAAAAGGTTACAGTGGGTTTATGTCAATGAAGGTGAATGGATGAAATATATTCTTCAGCAGGGTTGCTACCAACAAATAAGGTTTATGTATATTAAGAGAGAGTCCGTTTTGGAAATTCAAAACACTTGGCTTGCCAAGGTGAGGGCTAACCACCGAATTCCACCAGATAAGGTGGTTTTATATTTTTCTTTTTAGATTATAGACTCTGACTAATTCTTGATATTTTTAGCTCTTTGCAGTGGAATTTCAATTTGGAATACGATTTTACTCCCTAACAATTAAGCCGAACCTCAAAAGCAACTCTGTTTTACGACATTTCAGGCTCCCCCAGTTACCTATCAGTGGAATTCCTCTTTTTATACCAATCCAGCAAAGCATAAATTATGAACAGTAGTCTAACAGGAACAGGTTCCCAGTTGGTACACGGTTGTGCCATTTCTCCTTCTCATTTTGAAAATCACAATCACATTATAATTTTAAGAAATAGCTTTCTATAATCTTTATGAATATAGGATGAATACTTCCCCAGTTCATCTACATCCCTGATGTCCCACTCCGTCCTCGGACATTCCCTCCATCTCCTCCCTGTCCCTGGGAGTCCAACCAGCTGGGACATTTTAGTCTCTTTCATTAAAAAATAGAAGGTTAAGGTCAAAATAAGTATGATAAACATGGTAGTATCTATTCTCAATACTCAAGGACGAAAGACTACACAACAAAAAATTGTAACATCCAAATTCACTAAATGTACGACGAAGACTGTGTTTTCTTCGCTTGCAACATAATCATGAAGGACGAAGGGGTTCTTGGAAAACAGCAGACTTTACCTTTAGTAAATCTAGTCTTTTAAATGAATCCAATCATTCATTTTACAGCCCACATTCCTTAAATCTATGTTTCCAATTATCTGAGCGACTGACACTTTCAAGTTTTACAGTTGGCTTTGGAGAGCAGTGCACATAAACTTACATAAAGAATATTTTCATACACACACACACACACCCCCAAGAGTAAGGAAATTGGGCTCTACTGGACCGAGTTCATCTTTGAAGTTTTAGCGTTTTGGTGGAAGGGTCTTTAAAAGTAAATTCCAACACTGTGACTGTTCACAGCACAAACTTCATTGTGGGGCTTAGCTTCTTTCCTGACGATGTCAGCACCCTTCCCTGACCATCAGCCCCTACCAAACAGTAGTCTAGTGTCAAGGTTATCACATGAAAACAGACCGAGGCTTCAGGGTCATCCTTTTCTAATCGCTGATAAAGGCACTCTCACAGCACCCAGGGTAACACATGGACATCAGAGAGCCTGTGATAGCACAGGTGAATGAATGGGCCTCCCACCGCCCCAAGTCAAGGAGCAGACCGGACTCCTCAGCAACACATTCTGAAGCCCTTTTATCTTCCAATCGCCTTCTTCCTTAAAGGTAACAGTCTACTGTCTGTAATGTAAGCAAATATCTCAGGTTGTAAAAAATTGATTGGGGGCACTTTGCAGACCCCAACCCAGTGTTTTTTGTAATAGTCACATGGCTCAGCTCTTTGATAATTCTGCACACAGCTGCAGAGATACTTTCTTCTTTACTTAGCTCAGAAACACTTGATGAATGAGTAGCAAAACTTAGCTGCTATTCAATACATTATTAACGTATTTTCACATATCTGTTGGAAAGAAAAGTGGGTGAGCTGTGATGCACACTTCATCACATCGCTTAATACATCGCTTCACAGTTAGAGGACTGGATCACAGTAGCACAGTGGTCGGCAAACTGCGGCTCGCGAGCCACAGGCGGCTCTTTGGCCCCTTGAGTGTGGCCACGAAGTTTCAATTGCACTGTACGTGCGCACCCGCACGTGGTATTTTGTGGAAGAGCCACACTCAAGAGGCCGCAGTTTGCCGACCACTGCAGTAGCAGATAAGGTTGGAAAGACTGCCCCGAGAAAATTCCTACTAAATGCTCGTTCCCATCAAATCTGGCTTCACACAGTGTGTCTACGTAAGAATGTGCCATGTAAAAACAACTATCACATAAAATAATCCAGAAATAAAACCACTATTATTTGACACATATAATAAGCAAATGGCATCAGTTAACGGGGGAAAGAAATACAGCAAAGGATAGTGGTTTGGGGGTGCCTTGACTTGTCTCTGGAATAACAGAGGCTAAAGAATGGGGAAAGAATGATGGTGAGTCACAAACCCGCCCCTGAAAGAGAGTAGGTGGGCCCAGCGTGCACCCGGCATGCCAAATGAGGAGACAGGTGATGCAGAGTAAGCATCCCACATGCTCACTGTGTGATCCAGAGGCTCTGCCAACATTAAGGAAGATGTTGTGAGGATCAAACAGATAATGCACTGACACTGATAACGCAAATAAGAGAGGCTTCGCTGCTAATATTACTGTTATTGTTCTTATTCCTGCTATGCCTTTGCTATTATTGTTATTTATTACTAGAGCCGGGTGTCAGCCAACTTATTCTGTAAAGTTCAGTAAATATTTTAGGTTTTACAAGGAGTGTCAGATTCTGCAAATAAAAGTACAAGAGTCCAGTGAAACCTTAATTTCAGATAAACAGTAAATAACTTTTTTTAAAAATAATAAGCATGTCCCCTGCCATATTTGAGACATGCTTATACTAAAAATGCAAACACTGTTTATCTGATTCTTTAATAATGGAGGCTCCTTATTTTGTCTGGCAACCTGGTTTCCAGGCCATGGGTTCTCCCCTGTGACTTCTTGGTTCTGCTGTTGTGGTGTGAAAGCAGCCTTGAGAAGACAAATACAAATAGGTGTGGCTGTATTCTAATAAAACTTTATTTACGAAAACAGATGGGATGATGGTAGGAGTTGGCGGCTCATGGGAAATAGTCTTCCAACCCAGGGCACAGCTCAAAATTGAGCCTATACTTAGTGAAATTATCAGATGTTAAGAAATGACGGACTACCCTAAACATGATAAATGGAACCTTTTATTTTTCATTCGTAAGAGCAGTATATGCCTTTGCCGCTGTCTAGATACAGTCCCTAAGGTTTTTCCATTCACTACTGTGTCCAGGAAAACATTTCTAACATTGCAATGCACCTAAGAATGTAATGATTGAAAACCAATGTCTGACATACATACGTGTCCCCAAATCTTATCAAGTATAATAGATACACACATGAATGAGATCTTTTCCTGACTTTAAGGGTCTCTAACACAGATCATAAGAATCCTTTCTTTTTTCTTTTTAAGTTATATTATAAGCTAGCTGGGTCAAGCAATCCATCCAAGGGGCCAACATTGGTAGAAGAAACTAGGGGACCTCAGTTGGCTCAAACCTAAGCAGGCAGTTTGGCTTATGCAGACAGATGGCATCTACTCAGGTCATTCAACTAAATGTGGCAAAAAATATAATCCAACTGGGATGTTTAGTCAAAGAAGAAAAGGCTACAGCCCTGGCCAGCATTCTAAGTGGTTAGAGAGGGTCTTAGGTTCAAATCCCAGCCAGTGGCATGTACCTGGGTTGCAAGTTCAATGCCCAGCCCCAGCTCCAGTGCATGCAGAAGGCAACCAATCAATGTGTCTCTCCCACACTGAAGTTTCTCTTTCCCCTTACCTCCCTCTCTGCCCCCTTCCTTCCACTCTCTCTAAATATCAATGAAAAAGATATCCTTGGGGGAGGATTACCAATAACAACAAATAAAACAGAAAAGAAAAAGGCTACGATAAAGGCAAGCAGGAAAGAGTGGCTGAATATTCAAAGGGCTATTGTGTGGGGGAGAGACTCAGTTTATTCCATATAGATTCCAAGGGACCTGAATTATTTCATGTAGCTTGAAGTGGCAGAACCAGAGGACAATTCAATTCAACATAATAATTTTCTACTGAACAAATACTAAGGCAGCCAGCTGGAACCTGACCACAGGTAGATTACAGTCTATCTAGGAAGACAGAGGTAAAAATACATAATTAAACAGGGCATCAGGGAGGGGACTGCTGAGGAAATGGCAATATCAGGGGATTTCAGGAATGACCAAGATTTGGTCAGAAGACAGGGTGGGAGACAGCCTGCACGCCTATGGGAAAGCACTGGCAAGTGCTAAAAGCATAGAGGCAGCTTGGGAAGTAAAAGGAACAACAAAAAGTCAGTGTGTCTAGGGCGTGAGGTAGGGGATCAGAGGAAGATTTAACGGTCTCCTAGGGATGCTGATGAGACACTACAGAGTGCAAACTAGTTAGTAGGTAGGTATTAATTTTACAGAATTAATGTGGCCCAACTTAAGAAAGAGATGTTTACCATTGAGGGAATGCTGCCCACCCATCGAATTCTCCCAGAAAGGGAAGAATGGATATCTTGACAGAGACTGTGGGGAGAATTCCTGCTCTCGGCAGGGGACCACACTCACAATGAAGATATATTGTGTGTGTCTGGCATTAAACAAACTAGATTCAGAGTCAGACTCTGCCTCCTACCAACTGGGTGACCCTGGGCTTCAGTTCTGCCATGTTTAAAGGAGGATGGTTTTATTGTCCTTGCAGGGTTGTTGTGAAATTTAGACATGATGGATATCCAGCACCCAGTGGAACTGTCTGGCACATAAAAGGCAATCAGTAAATAATATAGATTTTCTGACTGTAAATTATGGACAATTTCAAACATACAGAAAAGGAGTGGAGAAAAGTATACTAGACACCCACATGCTCCTCACCCAGACTTCACAGATATGCCATATTCTCCCGTCTTTTATTCCTGAAATATTTTAAAGTAACTTGTACAGCAAGACATTTCTCCCCTAAACATATCAGTGTGTGCTTCTAAAAAATTAGAACATTTTCCTATAGAACAGCATCCAATAAAATAAAGAATAATATTACCGATAGTTTAAGCCCCTCCCCTTTTTAAATGTTGGGTTTCTCATGTTACAATTTTATGAAAATTATTTTTGTGAATTCACTGACTTATACATGAGACCTGCCCCATTCGATCCTTTAGAGTCACAAAAACAAGTTCTCAATGTTAACATTCTCAGAAACACTTTCCCCATTCCCTTATCCATTTAGTTCAGAATAAGGTTTTTCAAATCTTACTTTTGAGCCCCACAGTGTTCCCCAAATTTAGAGAAAGTGTTTACCTCTCTGAAGACCAACTATTTTAACTGAAATTATGTCTCTGCAATAGCCTCATAATAGATTATGAAACACTGTTGTAATTACTGGCCCTATTTACAAGCAATTTCTTTTTCTTCTTAGGCAATTTTCACTTCCTAAGCCCCCCCGTTCTGCCTGCACCACTCCCGGGGAGAGAACTGCTCTATGCCACATCTGCCATGACCTTGAGTTGTGTCTACTTGTTCATGGATCCTTCTCCCCTGTGTACACAGGGCCTGCACTCACGGTCTCCAAGACCTTGCCCAGAGCCTAGCTGATGCTAACCCCACAGTACGTATTGGCTGAATAGCTACACGAATGAATAGATGCCTTACGGCTCTAGTCATGCTGTTATTTTGCTCGTCAAACTTTCCTAGACAGATCAAAAGCAAACACATATGACCTGAAAGTCTGAATAATTGATTTTAAACTAATCAGGTTTCCTGATAGTGTCTTAGGCAACCCTAAGAGATGTTGGCAATCACTGAATGAATTCTCACATATCTCCAGAGGATTCATCTAAAACCACTAACACCCAATAAAAACTGGGGGCCTAAGAATAGAGGTGTGGGGCCTCCGTCCCCCGTCTCTTATGCAAAGGGAGTCTTCTCCACTGAATGTAGCTGAATGTGACTCTGAACAACAGAACACAAGCCAGACAGGCCTGTTTTTGGTGGGGCATTTCTCCCTTTTGGCAACATGTAGGGTTAGAACACGGCTGCCAAATTCTAGAGCCCTTCAACTCTGGGCCAAACTGTCAATTCCAAGAGTTACCTATTAGAACAATTTCTAGGAGACGGGTTTTAATCCAACTCAAAATAGCTTCTTGGAAGTTGTCAACAGACTACTGGTTCTTCCAATGGTCATAAAAGTAAGTCTTAGTCAAGTCTTCCTACAAGTCCACATGATCTATTTCTTACTGCTTTTTTTTTTTTTTTACTGAATGAAGCTGAAATTTCTAAGATAGAGAATTCAGATCAGGTCACATATGTGACTGCAGTATCCTCATACATCAAATTATGCAAAACACATGGAATTACCCACATTACCTGCTAGAAGAAAAAAAATGAAGGCTTTTATTTGCCTCCCAAGACATAAGAATGATCTGAAATCTACTTTTCTTGGCAGATTAAGTTGCCTATCCATCTCTGGCCGTTGGTGCCTGTTCCAGCTAGGGTAGGTTCTGCAAAGGCCGATCCCAAAGGTCCCAGATTCACATTTAATCTAGAGGTAAACGCAGCAATCAATCTTGCCCAGGGTCTAAGAGAGCTATTGTTTTCTCCTCCGTGACGTAGTACGTGCAATTATTGTTATGGCTTACTGCCCTAATGACTCAAAATGAACATTTTTAGACAATCTAAACTGGCAGAGGCATCCTCACCAGAGGGGGCACCCATCGGCGAGCGGGCTGTTACTTGAGGCTTTTCCCCAAGGTTTAGGGAGCAGGTGTCACTGTGCTATGACATCATGCAGACAATGCATCAGTGCAAAACACTGCACACGCAGCTTTCAATAGGGGCAGCGGTCTAGACCCAAAGCCTCAGGAAACCTTGCCGGCATCAGTACAGCTACTATTGAGTTTGGTTTTAGTGTATTTTGCTAAATAATTGATTTAGTGACCCCACTGTCTCAGTTTTATTTTTCATTAATCTCAGGAAAAAAATTTTCATTGAATGAGTTGTGAGAGGGAGTAGAGTCGGATATGGTCTTTGAATGACTCCAAACTGGAGGACGAATTTGCTCGGGGGCTCAGACCCCACACAGGGAGTGTCCACGTTCTGTGTCCTGGACACGAAGGGAATTGTGGGTACTTGCTGCCCAAGCTGCCAGAAGGAGAGGCTGACTTCAAGGTCCAGTCCATTCACAGCAGCGCTGAACCCGAGCTGGTCACCGAGATGACCACTGTCGCCTAGGGCTGGCAACAGCAAAGTATAGGCTTGGGGAAGTGGCATCTGCTCCACTTAATGTTAGCACATGCCTCCTGGCTCTCTCCCCCAAGGAAGGGGAACAGAGACCCAAACAAAACACAAGAGGAATGGATGTAGTGTTTGGGTGGATGACTTTAATTGAATCAACAACAGTATGAGAGTTCTCCCTGTTTAGCCTTGGACATGACCCAAGGTGGCCGGGCAGTGTTGGCATTTCAAGTGGATGTGGAGGGGAGCAGGCTGACGCTCACCCCAGAAATAGTGAGGAGGCAGGGGATGAGCAAGACTTGGTACAAGGGCTGAGAACCCTCAAAGGAGGTTTTTAGAGGGCAGTGTTCACTCTCTGGCCCCACCGCTCATGTCTGGCACAGGCTGGGAAGGGTCGATGATCTTCTCGGAGACCCCAGGCATGCTGGGAGCTGGTTATGTGCAGAACCCCAGGCATGCTGGGAGCTGGTTATGTGCAGAACTCATCTATAAGCCAGAACTCACCTTCTCTGAAAGCCCAACATATGGGGAGAAAGGGCTGCCAAAAAGCACGCTGTATTCCTCCTCTGCCTTCCCACCTCCTCTTCCTAAAACAGGAGACCTGAGTATGGTCACCTGCCTGCTCCCAACATCGTAGCCCAGTTCACTTCCTCCTCCTACCATGTTCTTTCCGTTACCTATGTTCCACAGGTCAGATAAGCTTGGGGTTCAGTCCCTCATTCATTCAGGCAGCAAATACTTATTGGGTACCTACTGTGTGACAGGACCTGTGCTGGACATCAGAGATAAAGTCGTGAGCAAAACCAGGCAAGGGTCCTGCTGCCTTCATGGGGTTATGAGTTAATGGGGTGGAGGGGGCATTAATAAGTGGGGAAGTGCTAATTAAATAGTCATATAAATAAAATGTAAACGTTGGAGTTCCAGCAGCATAATCAATTAGCATGCAGTGTTTACAAAATGTAAACTGCTCAGAGGGCTTTGGTGTTTTGCCAGGGGTGCTAGCTTCCAATTCACTAGCACCTTCTTCCATTGCTAACAGATCTGCCAGCTCCAGAGCGGCTGGTTCCAGGGGCTGTCGAAGGCCCCAGAGGCAGTCCATTCCATTTTTGCTGGCTGTCCTTGACTTCAGGCAAGTGCGAGGGAAGTAAAGCAGAAAAATCCCCGTGTGACAGGTTCCCAGCTCCACTCAGTCATGCCTCCGCTCTCAGCCTAGCTTTCTTTAGGATGCTCTGAACTCCCAGGAGACAAGGCGGCCTTTCATGGGTTAGACCTCTAAGGAGCCTGCCTAATCAGACAAGCCTGGATCATGAAGACTCAGCTTAAACCAGGGACGACAAATGGTCCTGCTCTGATCCATGAGTGATGCCCACCAGGAATACTAGGTCGAAGAAGGTTTTCAAGCTGAGCAAGACATGATTGCTTTGAGTGATAGGGATGCCTGCTATAGACATGAGAGTGAAATGTCCTCCCTGTGGCATTTAGCCTGTGAACACACTCACTATTCATTCAACAAATACTTGAGTGCCCACTCACTATGTACCAAATGTAGAAGGACAGCAAAAAGGCTAATTTACAAATCAAAACACAGCTGGTATGAGCTGTAGAACCTAGTCCTTCGTGTTCGCTACTGTGTCCCCAGCACCAAGCACAGTGACTGTCACAGAATTGGTGTTATTTAACTTGTTGTTGAATGAATGAGTAAATGAATGAGTGAGCGAATGAATGAATGAGTGAGTAGTGGGAAGAGGCTGGCGTATGGATACCCAGATGGAGAAATGGGGTTATCCATGAGCAGATCAGAGGGAAGAGCACACCCAGCAGGGGAAATAATAAGAATAAAACTGTGAGGCAAGAATGACCTTAGAAAAAGTAAGCCAGTGGGGCTGGAGCTTACAAGTGAGAGGGAGGTGGTCTAGGGAGGTCGGCAGTAGGCAAAGGCAGGTTGCATATACTAGCACTCTATGGGGTCAAAGCTCTTCTTAGAATTATCATTTATTTTTATTATCAAAACGGCTATTTCCCTTTGTTTCTCTCACCTACGAATTATCACTCATCAGAACGGAGCCCAGCACACTGGAATTGTAAAATCTTCCCAGATGGAAAGTCCCCTGGCCTGAACCAGATCCTGCTAGGTCATCCTCATTTTCATTCTGAGAAACCCCATTCTTCCCACTGCCCAGTTCCCAAACCTTAGTGTCTACTTTAACACCCCCTTTCACACCCAACTTCGGATCTTTCAGCAGTTCTGCTGGCTCTACCTTCTAGACCAGTGGTTCTCAACCTTCTGGCCCTTTAAATACAGTTCCTCATGTTGTGACCCAACCATAAAATTATTTTCTTTGCTAATTCATAACTGTAATTTTGCTACTGTTATGAATCGTAATGTAAATATTTGATATGAAGGAGGGTCTTAGGTGACCCCTGTGAAAGGGTCATTCGACCGCCAAAGGGGTCGCGACCAACAGGTTGAGAACTGCTGTTCTAGACAAATCCAGAAGTGGGCCACCACACCACACCTGCTGCCACCACCTGGTGTAGCTCACCATTATCTCTTCCCAGATTATTGTGATGGCCTTCTAATTGGTCCCCTACTTCTGCCCTTGCCCCTGCAGCCTTTGCTCAACCCAATAGCCAATGATCCTCCTGAAATATTATATTGAGCAAGTAAAACTCTTCACATAGGGCTCCTCTTTTACTCAGAGTCAAGCCGAAGGCATCCTGATGCTTCTACTCATCCTTCACCCACATCCTCAGCCTCCTTGATGGTCCCACCTCAGGGACTTTGCATATACTGTTCATTCTGCCTGGAATGTTCTTTTCCCCAGGTATGCATTTGGCTGGCCTCTTACCCTCTGCAACCTTTGCTCAAATCTTACCTTCTCTGTGAAGGCTTTCCTTAACTAAAAACTCCTAACCTCAACATTTCCTATTCCCTTTAGTACTTTACTTTTTTTCTCCTTAGCTCTTAACACCATCAAAATCCCATATAAGTTCAACACTATGAAATTGCCAATTTTTGAAATTGCCTATACAAATGGCAACGTCATAGGGGTCAATCTAGTATTTTTCTTATTTGTCTTGTTGATTGTTTCTCTCCCCCTCTAGAACATGAGAGCAGAGATGCTGGGTTTTGTTTACTATACTCCTATATCCTTAAAAGAATGCTTGGCACAAAGCTGGCACCAGTCAACAGTCACTACAATGAGTGACTTGGTGTTTCTGCTTCAGTAAAGAAAGAAATCAAACTGCTGACAGGTGTTTCGGGGAGAGGCAATTTTGGTTAAAAGTATCCTGGGCTCCTTGAAAGTGCAGTGGGAAAGCTCTAAGGGTATTTTTCGGTTCACTAGACATTTGGGATATACTGCAAGGAACAGAGATTACAGAGAGGAAGAAGGCGGCCTCTGTATATATACTTATCCAATTTGAGATTCTTGTCATTTTATTCTCCTCTCCCCCAAATTTGGGCTGCTACCCCTGCCTGATGCCCAAAGGACTCTAACCAGAAGCCCCATAATCATAATCTTTTTGCAAAACATCCTTCTGGCTGCCCTGCTTCAGCTAAAGCAGTAATTAACCCCACAGCCTTTTGAGGCATGGAGCACCCTCTTTTAACACACTTTTAATATGACACACTCGGTCTCAGACCAGGCTGGGTGAAACATGGGAAGAGGACACAATGGGACATAACCACAAAGCTCCCAGTAATCCAAGAACCACCTAGATGGGTTGGGAAGAAAGCTCGTGCAGGGAGGCTTATGTCAACATTGGTTCTTCTAGCAAGTTCATATGAATTCCGCAACCCAAGCTCAGGGCCAAGTGTGCATTTAGACCCCGGGGACAGGAAATTCCGGAGCTGTGGCCTGGAGCAGGACAACAAAACGCTCAGGGACTCCCCGACGCCATGGTCCTTTGTCAATGTCATGACGCTGCGGTACCCCCTGTGCTCTGCTCTCCTGCCCCTGGGTTTGGTTCTCCCAGTCCAGCTCCGTAGGTGCCCCCGTGGTCTCTCACAGGCTTGTTTCCCAGGTGGTGACATTGGTCCTCACTCTGCAGGCTTGGCTTTGCCAGGCCAGGCCTTGGGAGGCGCTCATCTCCCCCACCCTCTGCCGTCAGCCTGGGGGCTGCCACAGGTAAACAGCTCGGTCTGGCTCAGCCAGGAGGAACCTGATATGTTTTTCCAGTCAATTTGCTTTGTTTTCCATTTAAAAAGAAAGACCCTCATCAAAATATCAAGCCATTAATATTAACTAATTACTAATATTTATTTTAGCCTGGTTAAGAGAATGGCATGTTTTATACGTTTTAGAGACATAAAACACAAGCCCAATTTGGTTCTCGCCTCATTACATTTTAAATTGTTATAGGTCACTGCTTAACACCAACACTAATTCTAGCTCCCTGCTCTAACCAGAGAAAATGTTTCAGCTCAGCGGGCATTTACGAACATCACCACCCTTTACATAGCTGAAGCGCGAGTCGGTCTTGTCAAAAGTCCCCACATTTCTCCTCTGTCTTTAACCTCCTTCCACAGCTTTCAACCTACCAAACTTCAGGGAACATAAATTTACGATGCCCTCCTTCTTCTCCTCCTCCCTCTGTTATTTCCTCCCTTCCTCCCTCCCTCCCTTCCTTCCTCTAATAAAGCTGAGAGAGAGGGAGAGAGAGAAATAAGTGGAGAGATGAGACAGAGAAAATATAATGAGAATGCCCTCCCCACACTTGACTAGAAACATCTGATCAGAAAAATACTTTCCCTTCTTGACCTTCTGACAGTCACAGTAGCAGAATATGAGTTACAGGCCCAAACCAACATTTTTCTGACAATCGATGCCAGTTTGCAGATAATTTGCTTTGTTCTGTGGGAGGTAGGGGCATCCCGGAGGAAAAGTCTGTGTGTCAGTTGGATTCAGATAATCCATCTGCTGTTCAGTTTTAAAGGACAGGACACAGGTCGAGTCTGTGAACCAGAGGGGAAGAGGATTAGGAAGGCAGCTCGGTGTTGGCGCCGCAGCCCAGTCTCACCGGTGGACAGAGAGGGATGAAGCCTTGTTCTACCCGGAGACTGGGCAAGAGAGTCCCCTTTCCCAGGCTCCTGCTCTGAGGACCTGCATATATTATAACATCGACACCTCCCCCATCTCCCCTACACACACACACATTTTTTCTTTTCTGGCTCTTAAGAAAGTTTTTTATTGTGGAAATTTTAGTAGCTGACCAAGTAAACTGAAGTTACAAAAAAGGACACATGAGCCAAACTGGGTCTCCATGTGTCCTCCTGTCTCCGGCTCGGACTATGTCAGAAACAGGCCTGCCTGCGCCTGTGAGAGAGGAGAGGGTGGAAATTGAAGGAGAGGGTGTCATGAAGAGGACTGAGGAACAGACACATACCGAGGACTGAAGTCCTCAGGCACCAAATGTGACGGAGGGGGAACAGGCCTAAGGGGAAGAGAAGGCAGACACCTTCTCCGCGATGGACCAGGGATGCGGCTGAGCAGATATAACAGGATCCAAGAGGAGATGGCCCAGGACCTCACGAGGACCATCCACTTAGGATTCTTGAAACCCGAGGAGCAGAGCGGAAAGTCCTACACAAAGAAATGACATGAGTCTCTGCTGTGCTTCCTGAGGGACAGAAGGGGCCAGTTAAGGGGCCTGCTGTGAGCCAGCTAGACCGGGGTGTACATTCTAGGAACCATGAGCTGGGGCTAGCGACCTCAGGTGTCCCACTATGGTTAGATTCCCCATCAGTATTAGTTTCAGCATTAGTGTTAATAGTAGCTTTTCTGATGTATTCCATTTGGCTGCTGGGTTTTGGAGAAACGCTGTGGACATTGGTACCTACTCAGTCACATCTTTCCTGGAATCTCTTGCAAAGATTGACCTCTTGTTTACAGGCCTAAGTGTCTTCTTCTCTTTCCCCCTCTCATTCAAAAAAACAGTGATTTCTCTCCCCAAACAAATGACCTTGCCAGGCAGAAGCACGTGGCCGCGTATGGCTCCCATCTGGCGCCAGTGGTCCAGTGCCAGGGGCATAGGCTTTGGGGTGGCATCTGAAGGCCCAGGCATCACCAATGGCAACGGGGAGGCAGAAGGCACCCAGCCAGTGCAGGAAACAGCTGCCGCTGCATCACGGTGAAAAGGAAACTTCCTGTGGTATGGTACTGACAGGGCTGAATGGGGGTGTCCTTAGCCTACACCCCAGGACACACCCTCCAGGCCACCTCTGGATGGACGGCCAGCAACAGCATGAAGCGCAGACTCCCTCCCGGAGCAGCAGAGGAGGAGGAAGCCAGGCTTTGTGTGTAATCTGAATTTATTTACGATAGGCTTCCAGCTCCGCTGGAAATGTTGCTCATTACCCAGAAAGCCAGCTCTGTGCAAGAGAATTTACAACTTGAAGACGTAATGTGATGGAGTAATCTAGATGTTGATTTATAGTAAATTTCCTACTGGCATGAATTTTTATACACCAGGCTTAGCCAATCCCCCTAACCGACAAATAATGCTCAGCAATTATACACTATCAGGCAAACATGCTGTAATGTACACTTTTACCCTTAATCCTGTATATAAATTTTACTTCTTACACTGTGTGGTTCTCGTCCACATGTGAATTTCAGAATACTGTGCCCATTGAGTGCACTGTTTACCATGGTGAAATGCGACATAATTGACTATTTCCTATTTGAGGCAATTTTTCAAAATTCAGCTTTGTAGGGTTTCTTTACTTATGTTGTTTGAAAGAAACAAAACTTTGAGGACATAGGACATTTCTTTGATGATGGTTTCCATCCCATTAGGTAAGAATGTTAGTGCTCACTGATGGTCAATGTGATCCTTTTTCAACGGAATAAATACATCCAAATACCCATGGAGACAAGTATTTTATAATTTTTAAAAAGCGATCTTAATACATTACACCCATGTGTACATGCGCATATGCTTATGCATAACTAACCGAGTACATGAAGCGAGTATGTATGAACCTGCACACAGGACTAGACAGTGTAGGTGTTTCTTCAACGTTGCCACTAGTGGTAACTGAGGAGGAAATCAGGTTCTCGGGAAATATGGTTTGGCCAGTCTGGCTGTTGCTAAAACTCTACTTTTGGCACTTTTACTCTCCATGCAGATGAGCAGGAGGAGAAGGCTGAGGAGGAACATTTGTTGAGTGTCAACTGTGTTTCATGTACCTAGCCAGACATAATGCCAAGTTATTTTATTTCCCAATTTTATTTTCAAAATCTTGGCCTTGTGAGCACTTTTGAAAAGACATGAAATCCAGACACTATATATAAAAAAAGACTGAAATTCATATAATTATAAAAGTTCTATGGAGCAAAAAAATGAACAACCACAATAAGAAACCAAAACAAATACTAGTAACAGCGAAAGACCTCACACAAGCAAAGGTGTCAGATAAGTGACGATTAGGTAAGCACATTTCAGATAAAGAATCTGTATTCACAATATGACTAAGGAGAAGGTCCAATAAATAGCCCAGCAGAAATATGGACAAAGGATATGAATAGACAAATCACTGAAGAGAGACAAGCAAATGACTCATTGATGAAAAGATGTTTACACACACCAATAATTAGGAACACAAAAAAATGAAAATAACAAAAGTCATCCTTCTTGGGAAGGTTAATCAAGAAAAAAATGGGAGGGAGGGGAGACATCAAATAAATAATTATAGAATGACCAAAAGATAAGAGAATATAACAGATAAAGAAGAGATTGTAATAAGGACAATGGAGATACATGTGAATAAAATTGATAACACTCTGGTAAAATATAAATAATAAAATTTATTGGGGAAAAGGAAGCTAATCTAAATGGACTAACACCCTTTAAAAAATCACCAAATAAATGGAAAATGTTGTCAAATAATTATCACCAATAATGGTCCTAGTTTTGAGTCACTTAACAGGTGAGCATTTTTATATTTTCAAGAATAATATCAATTTTTTGACTGCTTAAAGAGTTCTGGAAATATAGATTGATTCACAATTTAATTTTCAAAGCACCTTAGCTTGGATACATAACAGAAGAAAATGTAGGCCAATTCCACTTGCGACTATGACATAACAACCATAAGTCATAATACTTAGAAAGAAAACCCAGCAGCACATTAAAAGAATAATATAAAAATGGCCACATGAAGTAAATTCAAAGAAAGTAAGGATAGCTTAATCTTAAGAGTTCTATAAGGTAACTCATCATATTAATAAGTCAAGAGAGACAAATACACACAGAATCATCCAGATTGATGTCTCTTAGGGTATACCTCAGAATCCTAGGTCTGGTTTCTAACCATGGCAAATTTTCCTGCAGTATATTTGGAGCAAGTCCTGGTCTTTTTACTTTTTTAAAGTGCTCTTTGGAAATTCTTACATATCTTTTGAGAACCACTTATTCAGAAAAAAAAATGCTTAGGAGACATGTGATAAAAATGAAACAATTCCTAATATAAAATCATAGGAAACTAAGAATAACAGTATAGCTCTTAATAAGAATGATCTCATCTGAATAGTAAACATAATGATGGTGAATTACTGGCAACAGTCACATGAAAACCAGGTACAAGACAAGGGTATCCACTATAGTCACTAGGACTTAGTACTAATTGTTCCAGATATTCTAACTAAGCAATAAGATTTTAAAAGGGCATTAAAACATACCTATTGTGAAAGAGAAGTCCAATTGTGATTATTTACAGTTCGTATGATTATCTATTCAGAAAGTGCCAGTCAACTAAAAGACAACTGGAACTAATGAAAATAATTCAGGAAGGGGACAGGCTAAAGAAATTCACTAAGCTCTCCTATAACCTGGAACTGCCAGTTGAAAAAGACACTGGGAGTAGTTTCCATTCAGTATAGTCAATAAGTATGTAAACCACCAATAAATAAACAAAAAATCAATTATGAGTTCCACTTTGAAAAATATCAAAATGGGAAAAAAAATTTGCATCTTAGAATTAAACCCACACAATAAGCAAATACAAATAACATACAACATTTAAGAACATCTCAGTCATAACAACTACTATTTACCGAACGTGTAATGTGTGCCGGTAATTTTATGGAAATGAGTGATTTACATGCATTATTTCATTTCCTATGCAGAATTCACTCCTAGTGGGGACTAGACTGATTTTACCCTTCCACCTTTTCCCCAAGGTCACAAAGCTAGTGGGTGGCCTAGCCAGCCAAACCTCCCATGCTCCTGACCATACGCTCTATGGCAAATATCTCCCCCCGTGGGACTGGGAGGATCCTGTTCAGTAGGCCTAGGTTGTGGGTCAGTAAATGATATGCCAAGAAGCGCTCATAAGAGTCGAGATCTTTCCACATCACTATTTAATAAACCTTCCTAAGTGCGGGATAGCAATAAAGGGCCATGCAGGAAACCGCTGGTGAAGCACAGCGCGCCGGCTTGTGGTATGTCACCCAGGCACATCTGGACACTCTGTCATGGCTGTTGTTTTGGGCTCTTGACCAAGACTTCGTATTAGACTTCAGACAAGGAAGTTTGCCTTTGCTAAGCTGAGTACTTTGTCAACATTCAAAATAATGCCTAGGCAGCCGCAGCACAGCCCAGGAAGGGATGTCCGGAACCGTGACATTTTGGGGAGGACACCCCATATTCATCCCCGTGTTTCAAGTTCAGACCTGCCCTTGGGAACTCTTCCAGAGTTCTTCATGTGAGACTGAAAGCCGGAGAAGCACTGGGAAGGGAGTGAGACCCTCAATCCCCCAAACCAAGGTCCTCACCACCAGCCCTTCTCTCCTGGGTAAGTACCGAAAAACATTCCCGAACTTCCTATGATCCTAACCGAGGTCTGGAGGAGGGGCCATTTGTTGTCTGCCAATTTTCAAGTTTATATAATGCATTCACTGAATTTTTAAAAAATCCTCTGTCATGCCTCAGCTCCTGGCTCCCTTATCTTCTTTGGAAAAGTCTGAGGAGAGAAACAGCCCTTATATATTAAAATAATAATAATAATAATAATAATAATAATAATAATAATAATAATAATGGAAGGAAGAGGCATAGAAGGGGTAAAAGACCATATTGGTAATGCAGCTGGTGGGTACCTTCCTTCATTCAGTTACTGCCCTGCAGAACGGGAACGGTTGACTGCGAGGAGAAGGGACCGGAGAGGCCATCTCACTGCTCCTCTCTGCTCAGGCTCCCGCGCAGATTTACCGGACTATCAGGCAGGGGCATCCCACATTGGTTCCACTGTGTACCTGAGACATCCTTTCATAACTGTGAGGCTTCCTCACACCTCAGCTGCAATTCCTTTTCTTCCCACCTCTCCAGGGGAGGCAGCCTGCCCAGAAAAGTCTGCCTGTGTCAGGCAGACACTCTTGCTGCTATCAAAGACCACAGGAGCCTTACCTAAGGGTAATGCCAGCATCTTCCTGGGCACCTTGGGTTGCTCAGTCCCATTAATTTGTCTGCTTATCCTCAACTCCTACCTCCTCACCCCTTCCCGCCGCATCCTTTTGCATTTCAGCAAAAGGCACCGTCATCTGGCTATTTCATCAGGCCAGATACTCTTCCCCTCTCTTCCTTCTGACCCACCAGGTTCATCCATTTACTCACCCTGAATCAGTACTTTTCTCTCCATTTCCATAGAGAAGATCGCCACCATGGCACAGGTCACAACCCCAATAAGTTCCTTACTGAATTACCCACTTACATCCATTTATTCAACAAATACCTAGTCCCTACTATGTCCCAGGAACTCATCTAATTCCTGGAAACACGGCAGTAGGAAAATAAAAACAAACTCAGCAAACCAAAAACATCAGGGAACATGAAGCAAGGAGTATTGCGTTACTGATAAGCAAAGGGTACATCTCCTGGGAAGATGGCATAGAGGCTCTCCTGCTCCGACCCTCCCTCTACCAGGCCCTCCCCCACCCACTCCCAGCAGCCAGAGCCATTGTTTCTAGACGCAAATCAGACTAAGTCACCTTTTTACTTGAAACATTCACTGACATTTGGAATGATCATCACCACCACCCCATCAGTTTTTGTCACTGCAAGTAAGATGCCCCAAATGAGTATTTGGCAAATAAATAGTTTTACCATCACAGTGAATATTTACTCTGTGCCTACTGAATGCTTAGTACTCCATCTGCTCCTTTGATTGCAAAAAGCTGAAGGAATCTGTAAGGCACACCTGTTACCTCCCGGCCTTACAATCCAGTTATCGAAGCAACAGCTTCTTAAGCACTTACTGTGTACCAGGAGTTTGATGGCAAAAACAAGCGAAGTTCCATTTTCCTCCTGAATTCTGTCTTCCCACAGGCCCTCTCTTAGGCTTCTAATCTTCCCACAGCTATTCTTGTGCTGTTTTATGTACAGTGGGTACTCCACTGACACAATGAGCAGACTAGCATTGTGTATGTTAGCTTGACAGCATTTTTGTTGCCAAGACAGGTAAAATATCCCATATTTATATCATTATGACAACAAAATCAACAATAATAAATGCTGCCATTCACTGAGCACCAGATTAACTGCTTTCTTCACTTTTTCTCATTTAATGGGCACCGATTTACTCCAGCTCTATGAGGTGTGGCTGTTTCATTCCCATTTTACTAAAGAGTAAAGTGAGGCCCAACAGAGAGTAAATGGCCGAACAGGGATTGACGTCTCAGACTCCAAAGCCAGAAACAGCTAGTGTGGCCACCACACCAGAGGCTCCAGAATGCGGCACTTTCCTGCAGGGCACCCTGCAGTGTCCCACACAAAGAGCCCCAGTGTGCCTTCTCATCAGCAAATAATTCTCACCCAGCAGCACCTGCAGGGATGCAGTGAGTACTCACCGAAGACTGGAATGAAGGATTTATGTTTTTAAAAATGCCTGCACTTCACATGGAGGAAACACATGTGCTCAATAGCAAGGAATGCAGGCACTGCCTGGGTTCCAATGCCAACTTGGCCACTCCCTGGTTGGGTAACCAACTGGGGCCTCAGTTTCCCCAGGGGTAAAAAGGAGTAAATATTTCTAGTACCAATAGGTACCTTAGCATGGTGCCTGAAATAATTATTATTTTAAAACTATTTTATAAACTAATTTTTCTTTTTATCTTTTAACTGTTTAATTTTTTTATTATTATTGATTTCAGAGTGGAAGGGAGAGGGAGAGAGAAATAGAAACACTAATGATGAGAATCATTGATCAGTTGCTTCCTACACACCCTGTCCTGGGGACCGAGCCCACAATTCGGACATGTGCCCTGACAGGGAATTGAACTGTGACCTCAACCAAGTGAAGTGTGATGCTCAGCCACTGAGCCACACCGGCCGGGCCAAATGTCACTTTTCTTAACCTAACAGTCCACCTACCAGATAACATTTACTAATGCTGAACTGGTTCAATTGCAAGTAATGACAAATGTAACTTCTACCTTTTAAAATATTTTGCTCTTTGCCCTGGAATGTAAGCCTAAAGAAAAATTTCTGCTGACTCTACTTAAAAATATTATTATGGCCCTAGCCAGTTTGGCTCACTGGATAGAGCACCGGCTTGGGGACTGAAGAGTCCCGGGTTCGATTCAGGTCAAGGGCATGTACCTTGGTTGCAGGCACATCCCCAGTAGGGGGTGTGCAGGAGGCAGCTGATCGATGCTTCTCTCTCATCGATGTTTCTAACTCTCTATCCCTCTCCCTTCCTCTCTGTAAAAAATCAATAAAATATATTTTTAAAAAATATTATTATGGTCTGCAAGGTGAATTCAGAGGTAGATTGATGGCATGTTGTCAATATGCCCATCACGTAGGGTTTCCAAGGTTGGAGAGTGCCCATCCTTAAGAATATAGTAAAAACCGTCATCTACCTTGGGTGACAAAGCATCATAGCTTGCTCCTAAAGGTGACAACATGAAGATCACCACCCATTCCCAAGGCAAGGTCCCAACAATAAAGCCACAGGTAACCGATAGAACATAGGATAATAATCAGGAAATTAGGGGCAGCTGTCAAAGATTCAACATGCTTTGGCTTCCTTGGCAGTGCATTCCTCAACCTCAACTGTGGACCCCAACTGCTATAGGTTATCACATTTCATATCCTTAAATGTAAAGATTTTTAAAAAATTAATTTCATGTTATTAAGATATTATCTTAAACTAGGATGTTTTTATTCTGGAGGAGAAAAGTACTGGTTATAGTAGATAAAATTTACTGTGAACAGACACACATGGAACATGGTCTTTTGGGAGTAATTTCTCAAAGGTTCGGTAAGAGGCAGAGTCCTTTGTCTTCTGGATGTCTGCATACGTTCTGTTTTAGAGAACTCTGACTTGTCTCTCCAGTCCTTGTGATTTTTCCCTTTATATTCACAGAAGAATGGAATGAAGGCTGAGAGGAAACTGTGATTCGTTTTACAGGAGATTTAAAATTTATGGATATTTCACAGAAGTTCATCATTCCCATCTTAGCTGAAAAACAGAGTTTCAAGGGAGTTTCTATAGAGCTTGTCAAGATTCTCCATTTCGATTACCAATTTATGGAACTGTGTAAAGAAGGCTGCCTGGTGAGGTCATAGGGCCCAAACCAGTCAGATCAACAACAGGACTCTGGGAGACTCTGAAACACTTTGTAGGAACTCATCAATTACGTCCAGAGGGTAAAAGCCTCCCATGGTCTGTTCACTATTTCACATCCCTCTCCAAACACGGGAGCATGATTTGGAGAGTTTTCTTTACCCTTCTTACATTTTACCATCCTACTATTCCCTTTTCCTCCCACATTTTTTTTAGATTTTGTGGATTCTACTCAAAGTAAGTCTACATAAATCACAGTAAGGTGGGTGAAAATCTTCCTTGATTTTCAAATTATGCTTCAATCATCATCCACAGGAAGCCAACTGGAAAACAACCCTTTGTCTCTCAGTTATTTATCAGGAGTTAGTTCTTTGCATGTGGCTGGGGGAGTTGCTGCCTAAAGCTAGAGTTTCCACAAGTGCCAACAAAGGAAAGAGTTGCTCATACGGACTTTCCTTATCTATTACTTAGAATTTAATACATGTGGGTAACTCTGGATTAGAAGGAACTCTGGACAGGACAAAACTTCTGTGCCAGAAAGCATCACAGGAGATGGAGTCAGAGTGCAATGCTGGGAGGGGTGCAGAAAGGGGAAAGGTCACTTCCAGCTTCAGGAAAGACTTCTTGGAGAAGATGTCATTTGAGCTAGGCCTCGAAGAGCCGGTAGGGTTGTTATGCAAGAATAGAAGAAAAAAAAAAGAGCATTTGGCCTAAATAGAATAACTGAAAGAACTACCTGGAGGTGGGATCATTCAGGGTACACCTGGAGAACCTTAAAATAGTCCCAATCAGAAGATGTTCTTAGTATTTCTGCTTAGCCTTTGAGTGTTTAGAGACAGAGAGGGACTGCATAAATTAACCACCACCCTCCTTTGACTTCTCACCAAATCTCACTTCAAATTATGCTAAAAAGGGGATGCTATTAAACTTGCAAAGTTTTAAGGTTCCCATCACCACTTTTTCTCAGTTTCTTTTTGTAGCTAACATCTGTCCCTTTTCTATAATTTTAAACTGGTGTCTTCTTCCTGTCTCCAAGGGTAATGGTGGCTTTCCCTATCTTTACATCAACTGTCTTCCCCCCCCACCCCCCACGCCCCCGCCCCGCAAGTCCCCAATGCCCTGCATTCCTCAACCTCAACTGTGGACCTCACATGGCATTGAAGGGTACTGTGCCTTGTTTCAATGTAAAGGCAGTGAGCTATGCCTCCTGAGCCCTGTGCAGTCCACATCTTCCCATTGATGCTGCCTGGAAATGCTCTTGACTTTCAGCACTGCCTCTACTTGGGGTTGGATCCTTGACTGGGTCTCCCCAAAGCCAGCTCTGCACCACCTTCTGCTCACAGTTTGTTTGCTCCTGCCCCACTGAGTTCAGTCTGATTGTTTCTGATCATGTCTTTAACGTATCAAGGACACAAAGAATTCTAATCCTTTCCTCCAAGGTGCCAGCTACTTCTGAGTGGGTTGCGTTCCAACTCAGTGGTTACAGCGACTTTGAAATCAGCCATGTGTTTAAAATATTGAACAAAGACTTAGATCTTGAAATGTGCATTTATCCTTTCACTTATTTTCTTAATTCATGAACTGACTACCCCTTATGGATCCTGCCTGTACATCTGTTTTAAATGTGGGAATTTTTTTAAAATTCCTTCATCATTTGAGTTAAACTCTCCATGGTATGTCACACACGACTTGCAATATGCCAACATACAGTGGAACAATTATCTTTTCTTTTGCAAATCTGATCGAAAAGGAGCCAAGTCCTGTCCTTCTGTGGAATGTGTATGAATAGTAGTAGGGTGGAGGGGTAGGGGGTCCTTTAGAGAGAGCCAGTGTCTGGTTTACCTTATATTTTGGAAGGGATTACAGAGCCCTCTACACACTGAATCTAATGCCATGGTAATTATTCAAGTGCCCTCTGGATGCCAAGGCCCATGCCCAATGAATGAGTTCATTCCAGAGGGACAAGAGAGTCTAGTCTCTGCCTTACCATGCTAGAATCAGGCCTCACAGTTAATTCCATGTATGTGACTGTGAATGTGGATGTGTGCATGAGGCACTTCTGTGATGTTGCTGATTATATATATATATATATATATATATATATATATATATATATATATATATATATGAAAGCCTAAGTGACCATTATGACCGGTCACTATGATGACACACTGACCACCAGAGGGCAGATGCTCAATGTAGGAGCAGCCCCCTGGTGGTCGGTGAGCTCCCACAGCCAACCTCCCATGGCCAGCCAATCTCTCACAGTCCCTACCCCTGACCCCAATCAGCGCGATAGGCCCCGATCACAAGCCAGGCCCAGGGACCCCACCCTGTGCATGAATTCTTGCACTGGGCCTCCAGTATATCCATAATTTTGTGATGCTTACCATGAGCCAGGCACTATTTCAAGTATTTTGTATAAATGTCTCATTTAGCCTTCCCAATCTGTGAGTTATATTGGCTAAGAAATAACAGTTTATAGATGAATAAACTGAGTCTTGGAAAAGTAAACATCACGTGAACCAAATTGTGTCTGCAAAGTTTGAGTTCTTGAACGATTCCTGCATTGCACTTCTGAATGTATGTAGTGAAGTCAGAGTCCTGGGAAATACTGATGCCAGGTTTTGGCTGTGGCTGGAATGGAGGGCGAATTGAATGAGCCCTACCCAAGGAGGTAACATCTCCCTTAAGATTGTGAATAATGAAAAATGCCCCTGGCCCATATCCTAAAGGAAATGTCTACTCAGCTCCAGTCCTTAGCAATGCCACTGCCAGGACAAAGTATCATGCTTTGAGTCCCTGTGCTGGAGTACATATGGATGCAACATGAATTATCAATGGGCATCACCAGTGCCAAACACATGCCTGGAACATAGTAAACCAATGGTTTTAATATAAGCTCCCTTAATCACTATCTTATGACCTTAGGCAAGGTACTTAGTGTCCTTGAGCATCAATTTCTTCATCTGTGAAAAAATGGGGACATGAATAGTGTCTATTAATACCTAGTAGTTATTATGAAAAATATGTTAGATAAAGCCCAGTTTCCAATTGTCAAAAAATGACTTCAATTTTTATTGTTGTTAGCCATGCTCAGCCATCAGATAGAGGGCTTGCTTTGGCATCTTAATTATTTCTTATGAGACAAAATATCTCACCATTAACTTTTCATGCATTTTACCTCATATAAGATCTTTTTGTTACTAATATTTAATTTTATTTTAAATGGAAAATAGAAACAAGGGCAATAAGAAGCATCAATCTCCCCAGTAAGTCTACAAAGACCCAAAACAGATTTCCATTAACCATAAGAACTCACTGGAGAAAATCTACTCCACATCTGATAATACCACCCCTGCAGGCTCAAAAGAGTCTCGGGGTCAAATATTCAAGAGCCCACAGCTCAATCCCAAAGAAGTCTCATGCTAGTTTCTGAAACACAGAGGCTTCCTAATTCTTGGACATGTTAATGTCTATGAAAAGAAATCCATGTCTGGATCACATCTCCCCAGCCTTGAGAGATTTTTGATGTACACCCAGCCCCCAGTCCCAAGTATTATTGACTAAGAAGCAAGAACACATCCCTTCTTGCAATCCTTTCATTATGTGAACCACACAAATTAGTCCAGTGCTTCCCGATCCTTCTACATTAGGCTTCATAAACCAATGAAACCCATTTACCTCAAATACTGCTTATGCTGAGTCTCACTACCTGCCTTCTCTCATCTGCAAGCCAAGGAGAATATGGCAGGAGTTGGGCCAACTCTAGGGATAAAGAGCCATGTGTCTGCCTTGAAATATGGTCCAGAATCTCTCCTAACAATCTCAGAGTCCCTTAAACACCAGGCAGAAGCCACTCCTCAAAGGGCATCTTGAATCCTGGCCATGTGCTGGGTAGGTGCCCATGAAAGTTTTGTTTTTCCCCAGCAGGATCATTAGCTAAATGGGAAGACAGGAGGCAATTCAAAACAACAACAAAAGCAATACAAAAGCATCTTGATCCTCTTGTCCTGTGGATTTTTGTCTTAGAAGATATGTTCCTTAAGAATTCAAGCTTGTTCCCAATTCTCATTGGGATACATGGAGCCTGGATCCAGTCATCTGGATACACAGGAGCAATGGGCTAGGAGAGGGTCCCTTTGGCTGACATATCAATTCTGGAGCTGGGTGGTTATCTGGAGACCTTGAACACACTCCACCTCTTCCCTGGGCCTTGGTTTCCCAGATGTAAACATATACAGGCTGGAATGGATGGCCGACAGTTACTAGTAGCTCTGTTCACTTCTCAGGTCTAAAGTTTCCATTTTAATTTTTGCTTTGTTTTCAAATAAATGTATTTATTGGAGAATAACATGCACACAGAAAACTTCACATATCGTAAATGCACAGGTCCATGTATCTCACAAAATGATCATACATATGTAATACTGTCTATATTCAGAAAGAGAACCAGCCAACACCCAAAGCCTTCTTGTGCACTCTCCGTCCCTCCCCAACAGGGGTAACCACAGTTGTGAGATCTAGCACCATAGTTTGCTCATTTGTACTTTATGGAATGACATGTTCTTTCTTCCTTCATGCCTAGCTTCCTTCACCAACAGGTAGGTGAGATGCATCTTTGTTGTGGAGATATGTCACAGAAGCTCACTGTCATTGCTCTGGAGTACACCGTTGCATAAATAATACCACCAGCTTAAGGTTTAATAGTTGTGGTTACTACTAGATGTCCAACTTTGTCCTAACTCACAGCCCTCTGTGGTGATCCTGCAACAAGAATCAGGAAAGCAGAAGAACTGCCTGGAACATCCTAGAAGAGACATTTTGTTTACCGCATCTTGGGGCCATGGATGCTATGTTTCTTCTAAGCCCTCAGGGGCCCATGCCCAGAGAAGCTGAAAGCGAAGTGCCCACAGCACCAGACTCATTTAAGCAACACCTTTGTGTACTGGCTACTAATCCATGAGACTTATACACATAAAACCCCAGACCCCTTAGCAGCTTCCAAGCTAAAAAGACAACACTGATGCATAAAGAGATTAAAGACACAGGCAAAAAACCCAATACACAATCTAGTTTAGAGAAAACCCTTTCAGTATAAATGAAAGAAAATAACATGTGCAAGAAGAATGATGAAGGCATTTTGTGGGGTTATATCAGGTAAAAGTGCTATTGTTTTTCCAAACAATTAGTCTGAGAAGAACTCCCAAGGAACACTGGAAGAAAAGGCACAGGCCTGTTGTAACCTGGGGATAATAAACTGGAAAGAGTTTAAAAAACTAGCCACATTTTTGAAAAAGGAAATAAAAGCCTTCCCACTTAATCAAATGATCAAACATTAAGGGTAATGATCCTGCTGCTGATGCTGAAAGGCTAGAGAAGTTCCAGAGCCATCGTCCACAACCCTTGACAAGGCCAGGAGACCTTGGCATCCATGTGATTTGATTTGGCAGCCAACACTGGACGTGTCCGCCTGAAGGGAGGCTGTTCTATTAGCCAGATTTGAGGCAATGACTTAACCTCACAAGCCTGGACTATTGCAACATAATCTTAACTGAGCTTCCAGTCTCCAACTGTGACCCCTTCCCTCCATTCTCTGAACCGAATCCTGAAGGACGGTCCCCAAGCACAAGCCTAATCATGAAATGCCTCCATTTAAAACCCTCCCATCAGTCTCCCACAGGATAAAGTCCAAATTCTTCATTAGCTTTCAGTTGCTCTTGGGATCTCACCTCTGCCTACCTTGCCTTGCTCACCTCTCATCACACTTCAACCATATGAACTTCTTATTGCTCCCTCCACTAGAACTCTTCCCCCCACCCCACCGCCAGCCTTCACCGGGCTAATTCTGCTGCATGGGTCTCAGGGCACTCCCAGTTTCTCATGAAAGGCTTTCCTGATGGCCCCTCACTGCCCATGTCCCTGCCACAGCACTCTAATCACGGACTGCTGCCTGGCTCCCCACTGCCTGGCCAGTGCTGCACCCTCACCCCTCAGCACTCACAGAATGTGCCAACTGTCAGTCCCATTGCGGACACCTGCAACTCCACCTGCGGGCTTCTTCTTGGCCTGGCCTGCACCTCCAGGCAGGGGCTTCTGGGTGCATCCTCAGCTAATGGTGTATGAAGATGGAGGTGAATGCTCCAGGTGTCTTCCCCTCCAGATAAGCTACTTGTACTCAAATCCTGTCCAAAAGCCTGATTCTGGGGAAACCCAATGGGCCTACTGCCCAGATAGCCTGACAGCTCAGTAAAATGAGGGACTGAAGTCTCCCATTTATCAATGGGCATCACCAGTGCCAAACACATGCCTGGAACATAGTAAACTGATGTTTATGGAATAAAAGGGATGTGACACTCAGTGAACACTTCTCTCATTGTTTGTTTTCTATTTAAAGGCAATATGGAGACTGCCAAAAGCCACCAGCTCTGGAGTCAAAAGGCGGGTTCAATGAAAAAAAAAATGGATGATTCCACTTCAGATTAGTGGCCTTAGGCAGGGGGTGGATGTTGAAACTCCTGAGTCTTAGCTTCTCTTCTGTCCAAGGAGGAGTCTTTTTAAGTCTCGAAGAGAGCTGTGTAAAAGTGGGGGAATGACACAGTGTAAAAAGTTCTTCTTTTAGGTGTTCAGATAATTCTTTGTGACTGAATTGGGAGAAAAAGATATCATGCTAGCACCATCAACAATTGTGGTGGGAAGAGAAAGTTGATGAAAATAGGGGCTGGGTAAACAGTTAATTTCACTTGGAGAGTAGAGGCTCACATCACTTTTTTGAAAAAGATCATTTAAATTCCAAAATAAAAGGATTAAAACAGAGTAAAAGAGGCTTTAAAAAGTCTAGGAATAGCCCTGATCGGTTTGGCTCGGTGGATAGAGCATTGGCCTGCGGTCTGAAGGGTCCCAGGTTCGACTCCAGTTAAGGGCATATACCTTGGTTGCGGGCACATCCCCAGTAGGGAGTGTGCAGGAGACAGCTGATTGATGTTTCTCTCCCATCGATGTTTCTAACACTCTATCCCTCTCCCTTCCTCTCTGTAAAAAAATCAATAAAATATATTTAAAAAATCTAGGAATAATTGCTAAACATAAATAGGCATAAAAGAATATGTCTAATCTATCTATATATATGACAGCAGACTTGTAATGAACCATATAATATGAACCATCTCAGCATGTTTTCTTGAATCACTGTTGACATACAATATTATGTTAGTTTCAGGTGTATAGCATAGTGAATAGACATTTATAGAACTTATGAAGTGATCACCCTGAAATGTATGGTACCCATTTACACCACACATAGTTGTTACAATGTTAGTGACTATTCTCTTTGCTGTTTTATATCCAAGTGGCCAGTTTTAATAATGCGCTATTTGTACATCCTTTCCCTCCCCCCCTTTCACTTTGTTTTTCTTTCAATAGATTCAAAATTCCAAAACACAAACACATACATGCTGAGAATTTTTCAGCTCAAGCTAAAATCAAATGTCATCTTCATAATGAGATCTTCAGAAAATCAAGTATCTTCATAAATACTGCTTTTATTTTTAGAGACTTGCCAAAACTTATATTAACCCACCAAACCACATACAGGACTAAATGAAATATAGTACTAAGTAAAAGAATATTAGTGAAAAAAATAGAATCTGGTCTAAAACAATGAAATTCTTAGTTGTGTACAATACAGAACATTAATATGAAATTAATTAAACATCCTTTGACATCTTTTTAATTTAAAGGTCAACTTTTAATTTTTATTTTTTAAAATATATCTTTATTGATTTCAGAGAGGAAGGGAGAGGGAACGAGAGATAGAAACATCAATTATGAGAGAGCATCATTGATTGGATGCCTCCTGCACATCCCCTACTAGGGATCAAGCCAGCAACCCAGACACGTGCTTTTGACCAGAATTGAACCTGGGACCCTTCAGTCCACAGGCTGACGCTCTATCCACTGAGCCAAACCAGCTAGGGCTAAAGGTCAACTTTTTAAAAAGAGCCAAAATTTAGAAGAGAAGCATAAACTCATTTTCCTTCCCTTCGTTTAATAACTGTGTTCTGGAGGCAGGGGGAAAACGGAAAACTCTGCTCCATCATCATATTGATTAGCACTCTATAAGAGTGAAAAGTATGTGAAAAATTTTACTCCAATGTTCTCAAAGTCAGTGCTTCCAGGGCTGGGCTTTCTCTCCAGACCCTCACCCACGACTGTGTATCTTATGTATCCATGCACATGGAGGACATAAAATACATGTCAAACAAAATAAAGCAAGTTATTAAGTACAACGAAACCCTAAATCTTGGTGGAAGTCAACAGATAAACAGACTCTAACAGTAGAATAGTCTAAATACACAATGCATAATTCATGGCTAACTCAAGGCTGGGCTTGTGCAATATTTCACCGGCCTTCCCTTGCAGTCTTTGAGGTTAAGACTGGGTAAATTGCACTGCCTTTGCTAACTCAGCAAAACTCTAAACAATCAAAAGATGGAAACCCATCTTTTCCAATATGGGGAGGAGGCAAGAAGGAAGAGGGTGGAGAGTGTGTTATTTAACCCTTGAAGCCAGACATTTAAAAAGGTGCAGTTACTAGGCTCCCCACTATCTTATTAACGGCCACTTTATTGTTGGCAAATGTCTCTATCTTCTCCAGGCTATTGTGCAACTAAAAGGAACAGAGCTGGCCAACCTCCTTCCCCCTACTCCCCTGCTCACCCTGTGCTCAGGACACAGCAGGCATCCAGTAAACAGTCCTTGGAGGAAGTTCCTTTTGCTTTCCATTTGTCGTCTCCTGGATGCAGCCATGAAGTGCACATGTGACTATACAACGCCCAATACCAAGAGTAACAAAGACTTAAATAAAAGTCAACATCTTCATGTATATTGGGGTCGAGGCAATATCTTATATTTATCATTTCCCAAATTGTAGGATGAGCTAACATGAGTGCACATGACTCTCTCAAAACTGACGAGACAAAACCAAGACCTTGGCAGCTGCCCAGCGGCCGCAAGTGAGGCTCTGTGCCGCTAATAAGCACCATATCTCCCAGAGACTCGAAAGCTGAATGGGTTGTGGGATACGGTGGAGACTGCAGTGTCATTTTTTGGCAACTAAGAAATAAGAGAGGGAAGACAAATGTCAAGTCATCACCAGCAGAAAGTTCATGTGCTTCCTGATAATGGGAGAGGCTGCCTGGTGATGCTACAAGCCTGAGCCTTGGGCAGGACCTGGGTCTGTCCAGACATCAGGATTGATGCTGAGTTAACTGTGGATGCAATTCCATTTTTTCAGGGAACTGTGCAAATATTTGTAATAATGGAATTTAAAAGAATGTCAAGAGCAACAACAAAAACAAAGGTGAGAACTACTAGTTTAGTCTTTCTAAGCTAATGTTTTCAACCAATTGTTAATGTCTTCTTTTGAGTATGTTGTGGTTGTTTTCTGATCAAAGATCCAGGTGAACAGCCCAATGACAGAATGTCTGCGATAGACAGTGTCTGCAGGACTGGTTTTACCTACAAAAGCCAACCAACCTCCTTCTGCACACTCCATCGCCCCTCCCTGTGCTCCGTTCCTGTGGGCATCCACAGAGCAGAAGAGATACCGAGCCTGCTGTTTTAATTCAGTGTCACGAGAAGGTGCCCCCACAGTTTACACGTTTAAAGGGGTAGTAGAAGACAAAAAGGTGTATCATTACACAAGTCATGTTAGTTTGATATGTTGGCTATATAAACACAATAACAAAAATATAGAAATATTAAAAACAAGTAGTAAAACCTAGATGAAGCAGAAGTAATTCACACTGACTCTGTTTAAAGGGATAACATTATCCCTCCTACGAATAAGCATGTAATTCAGCACATCTGTCTACACTTAGCCAAATTACCGAAAAGCTTACTGCCTCGCTAATGAATAAAGAGAGAGGCAGGCCAATAGAAAAATATGAGTGCTAGCTCAGAACTTTCCAAACATTTAGAAGGTGGTGGTGAGTGAAGCTTTTTTCATGTGCGATATACGTATTTTCCCTTGGAAATGCCTAGATATAGAAACAGTGCCAGATCTCTGCAACGCAGGCACACAAATTTGAATTTTTCTTTGGACCTTTAAAATATGTATTGAAAGCAAAATCATGTACCTTTCACAATGTGAAAAAAAATCCAGTACTCTCACAATATGTGCCTTCTCTAAGCTGCACTCAGTGCTATGGCACAAGCTTTTATTGGGGGTTCTTACAGGAGACAGCTCTGTGTAAACCACATCTGCATTTGCTGGAAAGGTCTGGTGAGGGCATTATCCATTATGTGGTTCAATATTCCTATAGAAAATCACACACAAGAAACTCCTTTTAATATCTGGTGCCAGGAAAATCTCTATCTCCAGGAACTAGTCTGTTTCCTCCTCTCTAATAACAAAAATGGTACAATTTATCCTGTTTCCCTTTTTGCCCTGGCTGCCAGGGAGTTCAGGGCCAAATCTGATGATCAATCATAGTAATTAAAGTGGACTCTGTGGTTAGCAGAGTTACTTCCACCAGGTTTTCAAGGCTTTATTTTCAATTTGTATTTTTATTAATCAGGGTGTGTGTGTGTGTGTGTGTGTGTGTGTGTGTGTGTGTGTGTGTGTGTTTGCTTGCAAACATGGCCTTCATTGTACTTCAATACCTTTTTGGAAGACAATGGATTATGTTTACTGCATAAAAGTAAAAAATCTAGAAAGGTCAAACTATGCTTTCTCCTGGAACAAATAGTTTTCATACACAAGAATGTGAGCATGTATATCTTGTCTTTTTCTTTGGGAATAACCACTTTTATACACGTTAAGTGTGAGTCAATGTTATTACACCCAGACAAATTTTATTCTGTTTATGGATTATTTCTTTTAGACAAAATAATATATATTTATAGTTGATGCTTTTCAGAAAATTAACCCCATAATTCTGCAAAACATAGTTACGCTCACAGTCCTTCATGAAGACCTTAAAGTTGGCGCTGATGGTTTGGCTGAACTTACAGAATCACTGCGGAGAATTCATTTACGTTACGTTTACCAAATGTTTGAAATGGACCATCATGTCATTTTCCCTTTGCTTCAATGTTTTCTTTTTTTCTTAAGTAATACATATAAAATTAATGGTTGATTTGCTTCAAATGGTCTATTTTCCTCCCTGAGCCTGCTCTATTAGCCAGCATACAGTTAAACATATTTTAGTCATATGGATTTTCCACTAATAGGCAAAACACTGCTTTCCAAAAACCCAAGTACATTAACTTTCTTTCAAAGTGTTGTTTTAAAAAAAGCTCCACATTGAATTCCCAAGCTTGGGACAAACCGGAAAGATCCCATGAGTTTTTAAACCGTATTCATTTCCCTGAGCACAGGGGCTCTGCCTCCCGGATGGCACAGTGCATTCAGTCCTCCTGTCAGTAAGAATTTAGGAAGTCATTTCTCTTTAATGGTTGCCAGACCTCCTGGATAAGCGGGGGCACTTTGCTTTGCCCTGGATCTCCATTGAGAATGCAGCCTTCCTACTGACTTTCCCCTTCACCACCGTAAGAACACAGGAATCCTGCTGGCAAAAAACTGTTTTGACCCCTGAATCATAAAGCTGTACCTTAACAGTGGGATTGTTTGCAATTAAGTAACTGATCCTTTTCCTATTTAACTGGAGTCAGTTCACTTGATATTAACACCGGGCTTCTGCAAACCCACCTCTCCACCCCCCACCTCTCACTCCCTTGAAAAGTCTCCAATAATAGCTGGTGGCTTTGTTCTTCAACTCTGCACATAACCAAGAAACCAAGAGGCCACGGAGGGACTGGAGATCAGCATAGGGCCTGGGATCACACAGACCCACCTCAGATTCAATCTGGGGTTTGCTACTTACTAGCTATACAACTTTAGGTAAGTTACTTAATTCTGTGGAACCTAAGACTCCTCGTCTGCAAAGGGTGGATACTAATAATAGTATCAAACCTGCCTCAAAGGGTTGCTGCATTCATTAGTTAAATATTCAGAGTACCTATTATTTACCAGGAGCTATGTTAGGCACTCAGGACACAGTCAGAATATACATGGATCCCTCCCTCATAGAACTTTCAGTCTAATTGAGGAGTGAGATACAAAATAAGCAAATGAGAAACAGAAATTTTGATAAGTGATCAAGATGAAATGACAGAACTCTTTGGCAAAAAACAATTAGAAGAGGGGTGTGTGTGTGTGTGTGTGGAAATGCCTTTATAGAGGGAAATCAAGAAAAGCATCTGAAGTAGGAAGTATTTAGGTTATGATCTGAAGGCTATAGTGGAAGAATCAGACACAGAACATGTGGAAGGGCATTCCAAGAAGAGGAACAGAATGTGCAAAGGCCCTAAGAGGGCAAAGCCTGGCTTTTTTTTTTTTTTTTTTGAGAAAGGAAGTGGTCCACTGTGTCTTTTTCCCCCCACTGTGTCATTTCAGTGGACTATGTAAAAAGGGATAACCTCCAAAAAGAGGTTAGTGAATATCAAAGTAGATTCAACATGCAAAAGGGGGAAAAAAGTGATCCAGAGTTTAGAATAGATCAGGTATCAGGAAACTACTGCCTATTTCTGCAGTAAAAGTTTTATTGAAACACAGCCACATTCATTTGTGTACTGTCTATGGCTACTTTCACACTACAACAGCAGAGCTGGGTAGCTGGAACGCACCAGAAAATCTAAAATATTTACTATCTGTCCCTTTAAGAAAATGTTTGACAACTCTGAAACTGAACAACCCTCCATAAAATGTAAGTTAATACTGTATGAATCCAACTATATGACATTCTGGAAAAGGCAAAACTATGAAGACAGTAAAAAGATCAGTGGTTGCCAGAGGTTGGGGAAAATAGGAATAAAAATGATGAGCACAAAAAAATTTTAAATCAGCAAAACTATTCTGTATGATACTATAATGGTGGATACATGTCATTATCAATTTGTCCAAATCCAAAGGCTATATAACACCAAAAATAAACCCTAATGTAAACTATGGACTAGGGATGATAATAATGTGTCAATGCAGATTCATCAGCTGTAACAACTTTACCACTCTGGTGGGGGATGTTGACAGCAGGGGAGACTGCATGAGTGAGGGCAGGGGGTACATAGGAATTCTCTACCATCCACTCAATTTTGCTGTGAACCTAAAACTAACCCACAATGAAAATCTATTTTCTTAAAACAAAATTAATATGATCAGCAGCAGCAATGCTTAATTGCAGCTTAAAATTTGGGGGGAGGGGGAACAGAAGGAGAGGTAGAGAATTGAAGTACATTTCTCTATAAATCAGGCCCTAAAATTTATTTTTATTTGATTCCACATAAAATACAGCAACTCAAACTGAAGTCTCCCCTGAATTTCAGGACATCTGCGTTCTTAACAAAATTGGAATAAATGTAATTATTATTATTTTAAGTGTTTTTATTGATTTCAAAGAAAGGAAGGGAGAGGGGGAGAGGGATAGAAATATCAGTGATGAGAGAGACTTATTGATCGGTTGCCTCCTGCACACCCTCTACTAGGGATCACGCCTGCTAGGGCATATGTCCCAAACAGGAATCAAACTGCGACCTCCTGGTTCATGGGTCAACCCTCAACCAATGAGCAACACTGGCTTGGTTAAATGTAATTATTACATTTAAAAAAAGATAAACCATCTTCTAATGGGGGGGGGGACCTTTTTTCTAAAAAAAAACTTTAAAATAATCACAGAGGAAAGCTTACAATTAGCCAGACAGCAGACTTTTCCACAGCAACTATGAAAGCCAGAAGTTAGTGGACTAATATGTTGCTGATAGAAAATAACTATCAACCTAAAATTGGATGATACAAGAATGAAGATATGAAGATTGTAATAGCAATGACCAAGATGGAGGCGTAGGTAAACACCGGTACTCGTAGCTCCCACAACCACATCAAAATTAAAACTAAAATACAGAACAACTATCATTCAGAACTGTCTGAAATCTGGCTGAATGGACGTCCTACGGCTAGAGAAGTGAAAAAGAAAGCATATTGAAACTGGTAGGAGGGGCGGAGGCATGGAGCAGGCTGGTCAGACACCCATGTGTGATGTTTTTTCACTCAGGAGGGATATCACAGCTGCAGAAGTGGCGCATGAGAAGCAAAGGTCCCAGCCCCACACCAGACCCCCAGCCCAGAGTTCCAGAGCTGGGAAGAGAAGTCCCTGTAACTGTGGGTGATGTAAAACAGCAGCGACTGTGGCTGAGTGACATGCAGGCTGCTGGAGTCCTAGGCAGTCCCTCTTTAAAGGGCTGCCACACAAACTGACACAGTCCCTCTCACTCTGAGCTCCAGCGCTGGGCAGTGGGCAGTGAGGGAACCAGGGACATACAGAGAACTGAATTGTCTGTCATTTGGGCAAGAACTCAGGGGCAGCTTTCTCTCAGACAGGGGTGTTCACGAGGGTCACTGTTCTTGTGCTGGGACCTCCCCCAATGCAGAGCTGACTGGTAGCCATATCTGAGTTTCCATTAGTGTGGTTCACACTGTTCACTCAGCCCTGATGATTCCCTGAGACCCTATCCCATCCAACTTGCAGCCCCACTCAAGCAAAAATAAAAAAGAATCCTAAAATATGAAGATAGTGTTGGGAACCTCTGGGACAACTTTAAGCATATTAACATTAGCATTATGGAGGTTTCAGAAAGAGAAGGGAACGAGCAATATATTAAAAACCTATTTGAAGAAATAATGACAGAAAACTTCTCTTGCCTGGTGAAAGAAATAGACTTACAAGTCCAGGAAGCCCAGAGAGTCCCAAACAAGAGGAACCCAAAGAGGCCCATACCAGATACAACATAATTAAAATGCTAAGGGCTAAAGACAAAGAGAGCATATTAAAAGCAGCAAGAGAAAAGTAGTTAGTTATCTACAAATGCACACCCATATGACTGTCAGCTGATTTCTCAACAGAAACTTTGCAGGTCAGAAAGGAGTGGCAAGAAATAGTCAAAATGATGAATAGCAAGGACCTACAACCAAGATTACTCTACCCAGCAAAGCTATCATTTAGAATTGAAGGTTAGATAAAGATTTCACAGGCAAGAAAAAGCTAAGGAGTTAATCATGACCAAACCAGTATTACATGAAATGTTGAAGAGTATTGTTTAAGAAGAGGAGAAGGAGGAGGAGGAGGAGCAGGAGGAGAAGGAGAAATATGAACAATAAAATGGCAATAAATACATATCTATCAATAACTGAATCTAAAAATTAAATGCACAAATAATCTAATGAACAAAAGAAACTGATAAATAAAATAGAACCAGAGGCATGGAACAGACTGACAAACCTCGCAGGGAAGAGGGGCGGGGGGCAGGAAGAGATTAACCAAAGATATTATATGCATATATGTATTACATATGGACATAGACAACAGGGTGATGAAGGCCTGTGGCAGGGTGGGAATAGGGTGGAGAGGGGTGGTGGGGGAACAGGACATCTTTAATACTCTTAACAATAAAGATTTTTTTAAAATTAAAAACAAATAAACAAAAAAGATGCTAAACAAACAAAAAAGAATGAAGGTGAAATAAAGAGATTTTCAGAGAAACAAAATTTTAACAAGTTTATCACCGATAGATCTACACTAAAGAACTTGTAAGAGCATTAAAAATTATAAGCTAAAAAGGAAAGTCTGTGCTATAAAAAGAAGTGGTAAACAAAGTAAATTACTTTTAAAAATAATTATAAATACAGCTTTGTTTAGAATTGCCTAAAATAATGTATACTTTGTTGATCAAAAAGAGAATAATTAAAGTACTGGACAAGAATATGTATGTAGGAGGATAATGAACAGATTTAACATGTTTTATCATCTTTATATTGTCTAGAAGAGGGAATTAATTGGCCATGCACAGCTCAGTCATACATAGAGTCTTCTTCTCACCAAGGGTGATCCAACAATTACCACGGCTGAGTACCAAATCTGCCACAGCAAAGGCCAATTCTCAGACCTAAATATTTGCTCCCCAGCGACAGATTGATGACATTGGACTTCTCTGAATTTGAAGTCAGTGTGTTGATATAAAAATAATAGAAACTTCCTATTTATGGATTGTTCTTCTCTTCTTTAGCACTTCTGCCAGGCTAACAATTCCTGGACATACAAAATGCCTTACATATCATATGATAATTTACAGTATCACCTCCAACCATGGGACATATTTCACAGCAAAGGATGTGTATCAATGGGCGCAATGGCTCAAAATGCTGTGCTAGCTGAGGGAAAACACCCAAAGAGCATGGGATGCTGTTCTATAAAAATGCAGTATATGTCTTAAATCACAGGCCAATGCGTAATGCTATCTTCCTCGTAGTAAGAATACATAGATCAGGAATCTAGGAGAAGGTCGGAGTGTTTCATTAAAACATCTAATAACTCACTAGGAGAATGTTTGCTTCCACCAAAGGACATTATCATGGTGTGATGAATTAAAAGCTGAGATCATCCCTTACCTATCATCCTCATTCCATTGAGCCAACAGTCAGGGGAGGGGGTCACCATTACTACTATGCAAACGGTATAAGAAAGCAGGTAAGTGTAACCCAAAGATTCACTGGGTTCAATGAAAGTGTAAAACTGTAACAACCTTAAAGTCAAGGTCATAAAAGACTTAGATCTTGTAGGAATTAAGGTGTGGATCACCCTATCGATGAAGAACCCTATCTAGTTGAAGTGCCAGCAGAGGTAAGAGGATCACAGAAGAGGTGATGGAAGAAAACCATGGCCAGCTATAGAGATGGGGGCTCATTTTACTAAGTTGTTTCCTTTTAAACTTTCACCCTCTCCTATCTTACAAGACTGGTGGTAGCTCAAGCTTTAGATAGGAATATGACTAAATTGACATTGCCTCAAAATGATACAGGAGATGTGGTGACTTCACACCTCTCCTGTTTTGGGGACATCAACTTTACACTGGAAGGAAGGGTGAGAGTAGATGCTACGAGGCCAATGTAGTAAAGCATGATAGATTTTCTCCATTTGTCCCTCTACATCCATCTCCACTCATCTCCTCTTGCTTTCTTCCCCACATCGATGGGCTCTGTGCCCTCAGGCTTCCCAGCAGAATTAAGCTAATTGCAAGAGATGGATGTAAAAAGTGGATTTATCCCTTTGTTTCCCACCCTGTGAGTTCACTTCAGATTGGCTGTGTCTCTTGACAGAAGGTTATTATCCCTCTCAAAACAGCTTTATCTGATGCTCACTTCTTCCAGACTCTGGGAACCTCTCCTTCCCTTGTCCATCTGGGCCTAGGAGTGGTGAGATCTCTGCTACTGTAGCCCTGAGTTCTGTATAAACCCTAATGGGTCCTCTACACCAAGTCCACACCTTTGGAATGAATCCTTTTATAAAATAAGTGTTGTTTAAATTATCTGTTATCAAATCATTTTGGTTTTGATACAATTAATACATAATACAAAGAAAGTATTATAGCTGAGTGAATTTTTAAAAGTAGAGAATGCCTCATTTCAAATAAGAATATTAGATTTTCTTGGTGACCTATAGAAGTTTGTTAAAAATTATTGTCCTGGCCAGTACGGTCAGTAGTTAGAAAGTCTGCTGGTAGATGAAGGGTTGTGGGTTTGATTCTCAGTCAAGGGCACGTACCTGGTTTGCGGGTTTGTTCCCTACCCTCAGTCAGGGTGAGAGCAGTAGGTAACCCATCAATGTATCTCTCTCACATCTATGTCTGTCTGTCTGTTTCTCTCTGTGTGTCTGTCTGTCTCTCTCTCTTCCCCTCCCTCCCTTCCACTCTGGCTGAAAAGTGATGGGAAAAATATCCTCATGTGAGGATTAACAACAACAAAAGAATTATATACTTCTATTCTGTATTTAAATACCTAGCCTATAAACAAAACTTTTGGAAATTTTTATATACTTAGAAAGAGTGAAGTATTTGTTGAGAAAATTACTGAGTCTAAGTGAATTTTTTCTGATGAATTAACAAAAAGTCAGACACTTTATATGAAGAGTAACCTCCCATTGTCACAGTCTCCCGAAGCCACAGATAGTTTATTGCCACAAACATCTCCTGCATCACACCCTGTGAGAGCCCATAACAGCTTCAGTGTCTGGTTTCCCCTCCTGGATATACAGTGTGGCTGGCTGTTGACTATTCATCATTATGATTTCAAAGGACGAAAAGTTTGCTCATGTGGAATGTAGGTATTCTTGATCTCTGAACTCCATTGTTCTGAAGCCAGGGGAAAACATGAGAACGCTGGCGATACTAAACAAATCTGATCAGGTCATGTCTGGCTTCAAAGAAAGATCAGCAACTGACTGCACAATAGTCTACAATTTCCAGTATATTCTTCTCTCTAAGTATGAAATGTTGATAATTAACTGCCTACTATTCTAAGCTCAATTTACTGCCTTTTTATTGTGATTTTAGTAAAATTAAATAATTGTTTTTGTAAAACATTTTCTAATGACATTGAAAATATAAAGTAAGCGATTTTTCCCACAATCTTCCCATCTTCCACTGAAACATGAAGACTAAAATATATGTTCCACATTACAAGAGTTTACTGGGAAGAATGTTAATGAAGAATGCCAAGAAAACTTTATGCTAACTTCCAAAACATAATAATAAATAAGGGAAACTCCAGTTTCAACAAAAATCTTCAAATCAAAAAAATCAAAAGTATTTTCAACAGATGAATATTTACTATGGGATCCTGGTAATGTTTTTTGCAAGGGCATCTTTTTTTTTTTTTTAAGCACAATGCAAATTATATTTTGTATCTGGTCCCCTGTTGATTTATATCAGTTTAACTGCCAATAGTTTTAAATTCATAATGAAACTGCACAGATCTCAACTTATAAATATTTATCTATACAGTTAACAACTGTGAACTGTGGTGGTGTGTCATACTGTAAACACAGTCATGGAATATTGGTTCATTTTGAGAACAGATGTTGGGCCATCACCATGATGGGGCTGATTGAAGGAGACACTGTAATGATTTAGTCCCTTTCTTTCTAGCAACTTTTAAAAGACATAAGTAAATCTAGGGAAAGCAAAACTTGAACTTGCCCTACTCTTCATTTCCACCACCATGGCAGACATTATTAAACGCTCCTAGAACTCGTCAGCACTCTGACTAATCAGCATCAATTGATTGTAAGACAAGAGCAAACTATTTGCTCCGTGTTTAATTTTTGTATTCTGCAATGGTTCCTATATAGTTTTGTGTGTAGCATATTTTCAAATATTAGAAAGGTAGTATGCTCAAAGAAAATTAAAACATTGAAACAGTTATTAATAAGTTTCAACACAATAATCTTTCGCTGCCTTGTGGTGTCTAATGGTATCTAGTGAAGCAGCCACAATTATGCAGTTATTCCCTTTGTACCCAGGTTACCCTGTAGGTAGCTATTTACAGTTGGTTCTATTCCTAGATTAAAGCTCTCTGCATCCATTGAATGTGCCATGTCCCTTTAGGCCCTCCTGGTACTCTGCTTAAGAGAACAAACTCCACTACCAAGACAATGGGGTGTGATGCTGTCAATCAGCCTTTAAAAAGAACACTTTGGCCAATGAACAGTCACCCAACCCAAGAGGCAGAGAGAATGATGAGGAGTCTACTGGGTTTGCCAGGTGAACACAGTTAGTCCACCTGGTTTATCCATCTTATCTCTTTCAATCCTCCAGCATCCCTGGAGAAAAATGAGGCTCAGTGAGACTACCTCCTTCCCCACAATCCACAGTTGAGATGTGACAGAGATACCCCAACCAGGAGATGTGGCAGACTCCAAGTGTGCTTAGCTCCTCTGCCACTCTGCCATCTGGTGACCAACCGAGTCCAGTCACTTTCTGCAGCAGGAATGCACCTTAAAAATCAACAGCAACAACTGGCAAAATGAAGTTGCCACCATCACGCTTCCCACTGCCTCCGTCAGGGTCTGTTCTATAGAGGGTAGGCACCCCCCGTTCTGCAGGGACCTGGTGTCTGAAAGCACCGGTTCGTGCTGCTTCCTCCAGGAGGTCTTCCCCTTGCAGGGTGATAACTTGTTGGAAATTAAGTGGATGATAAAGCTTTACGAATGTTAAAAGCCACAGTGCCACACAATGTTATTTAGGATTACTTAGCCTCCCACACTCACACAGGAGCAATTGTTTTATTCTCACTTGACAGGTGAAACAAATCAGGAAAGAAGAGAAGGACCCTACTAATCTTAATTAAGCACCTACATGTCAATTATATTCTAGACAGGTGACATACATGAACTCATTTAATCTTCACAACAGATACCAAGTCTATATATTTAAATTCTCTGTGGCAATTTTTATTTCCATGCCATCTACTATGTGTTTAAAGTATTTAATTTGTTTATTATCTTTGTTCTCCCCCCCGCCCCATTAGATGCTCCATTCCATAATGGATTCAAATTTTGGGCTGTTTCATTTACTGCTATATCCACAGTAGTGCATGGTGTAGTAGATGTGCAGTAAGTACTGGTTGAGTAACTGAATGGAGGCTCAAGAACTTGCCTGGGGTCACACAGCTTGGAACTGAGCCCTCTGTCATTTGAAACCAACACCACATGAGCACCCTTGTATGACTCAGGGCTAGTAGAATGATAGAAGAGGCCCTCAGCAGGCAGAGGGCTGGGGTTGTACAGTAAGGATATGACTTGGCAGTGCATTTCACAGGGATAATGGCATACTTTGACTAGGGGTATCCTGAAATTATTGGTTCTTCACAATAAAAAAAAAAGAAAGAAGATTTGTCTAGAGATAGCAGCTCTATGACAAAAATTAGCAAACCCTCAAACTAATGGTGCTGATGGGATCATACCAGCGGGAGGCTCTACCCACAGTTCCTCCTTGCTACTTCCCTCCAAGCCTTCAGCCCCTGTGTGGTTCATATGGCTGCTATGCAATCAACAAATACTGACTGAGGGCCACCCTGAATCACCTTCAAGTGGTAACTGGGAAAGATGCATCATACTCCCAAGTAACTCAGTCTACGATGAGGAGAAAGGCAATGAAGGTTTAACATAAAGCACCATGAAAGTGATAACAGCTGCATACAGTAGGAGCATATACAGAAGGAAAGACTGGCTATCTGAAGGCTGCATCAAGGAAGACTTCAGGATTAGGGGGTATGTGACCTGGGCTAAAAACAAGGTCACTACCCCAAGGAAAGAGTAATCCCAAAGTCGCCACCAAGCTGAAGCAGGGAATCTCGGGATCCTGGAGCACTTGGCCAAACTGAGAGGTGACTAAACTCAGACCAGCGGTTTTCATCTGGCTTAAATGAGGAGTAATATGACTAAAGGGTCCCCTGGGTGCCAGGCACTATGCTAGGGGACATCTGACAATGTCTACAGATATTTGTTACAACTAGGCAGATGCCACCGACATCTAGTGGGTAGAAGCCAGGGAGGCTATCAATACCTTGCAATGTACAGAACAGACCCCCCACCCCAACCCCCAACAAAAAATTATCAGGTCCAAAATGCCAACAGTGGCAAGGGTCAGAAAGCTTGGCTTAGGGCAAAGAGCATGAGCATTGAAGGCAAGCAGACCTGGGCTCTGCCCCAAGTAGCCAACTGACACAAGGTGACTTAGTAGCCAAGAGGTAAATGACTTACCCTCACTGAGCATCACTGTGATCATCAGTCAAATGGGAAAAGACAGGAGTCCTTACCGCACAAGTTACTCTTTCATTCAGCAAACATGTCTAAAGGGTCCCCTACATGCCAGGCGCTATGCTAGGTCCCAAGACACTGCAGTGGGAAAGATTAATGCAATCCCCATCCTCATGGAGTTAGGCATGAAAACCAGGCATAGAAATGAGCCATAATCATCAAGATATAGAGATGCTACTGCAGAGATGTGTTAGGGCTAAAGGAGCTCTAAGAAGGAACATCTATCTGAGTCAAGAGGGATGTAGCCCAGACCCAACTGCAGCCATACGGATGTTCTGTGAAGGGTCAGACAGCAAACACGGTCAGCTTTGTGGGTTGTGACCTCTGCCACAAATACTCAGCTCTTCTGTTATAGCACAAAAGTTGCCAAAATATGCAATAGGTGGGCATGGCTGTGTTCCAATTAAACTTTATTTATCAAAACAAGCAGCAGGCCAAATCTGGCCTTCAGGTCGTCGTTTGCTGACCCCTGTGGGAGGGGATGCAGGAGCAGTAAGATGGAAAGAGCCAGGAACCGAACTTCCCTGGCCAGGGCCCAGACACAATCTCAACATTAAAGAACACAATCTCGCCGAAACCCGTCTGGCTCAGTGGATAGAGCGTCGGCCTGCGGACTGAAGGGTCCCAGGTTCAATTCCGGTCAAGGGCATGTACCTGGGTTGCGGGCACATCCCCAGTGGGAGATGTGCAGAAGGCAGCTGATTGGTGTTTCTCTCTCATCGATGTTTCTGACTCTCTGTCTCTCTCCCTTCCTCTCTGTAAAAAATCAATAAAATATATTTAAAAAAAAAACAAAAACAAAACACAATCTCTCTGCCGGGAGCCGGTCCATCCTTGCTGTTTCAAGGGACCTGGCATATATGGCATACAGTTCTTAATATGTTTGCTCACCTTCTTGGCGCTGTGGTTTAACCAAGGTCACCTCTCCGAGAAAGGTTGAATCCCCAGGTAGGGATTTTCCCCTGAAGTTAGGGAGGGAATAAAACCCCTCAACTAAGTGCCAGGCGGGTAATTAATCACTTTAACTACGAACAATCATGCTTAAACTACATAATCTTTTCTCCCTGGAATGGAGATAAGAAACGCCCTAACCTTTGTAATAGAGATTGATAGGATTGAATCAACTGGTATAAATACAGTTGTAACAAGACAGAAACACTCAGAACTTAGAACACAGAATTCAGAAGACAGAACCTACACGGAGCCTGGAGACAGAAGAACTTCGCTGGAGAGAACATGGCAAAAGATCCTGGATTGAACCTGACTATAGAACATGGCAAGAGAACCTGACTAGAACCTGGTGACTGGACCTGGCTGGAGAACCTGCAGAACCTGGCTGGAGATCCTAACCAGAACTTGGCTGGAGATCCTGGCTAGAGATCCTGGCCAGGCTGCTGATAAGCTGAACGCTGTCTCCGTGTCATTCCTTCTTCGCCGACTCCGTCCACACCTTTGGGGACCCCTGGACCTGCTGGGGTTGGACCCCGGCATCTCTCCTTTCACAGAGCTTATATGTTCAATCCCTCAAGTAGTCTTCACAGTATCTTCTGAGCAAAAAAGGAGAGACATTATTTTCCACCCCTCTCCCCCTAATTTGATATGATACAAAACTGGAAATGATGGAGGTAAAATGCTTCACCCACAGTAAGTTAAGAGAGGAAAATGGGGCCCAAATCCATGTCTAAGCTGGAAGTAACTTTAAAAGTATCCAGTTCAGTCTGATTTTCCCATCTCACTGGTGGGAAAACTGAGGTCCAGAGAGGTTGACCTTTCAAGGTCGCAAAACTAGGTGAGAAATAATGTACTTGTGTGGCTTGGGGTAGAAAAACAATGGATGTTGATATTTGCTTGTTTGAAATTGGGGAGGAAAACACAACACTACTGTCTGTTTTCCCTATTGAAAAGATCCAGAGGTAAATGTGAGCTCCGATTTTTAAATCAATTTTTATAATCAAATCACAAAGTTTTATGAAACTTGGAGGTAATAAAATTTTCAGAATTTTGACTGATTTCTGGAATTTATTCAGTTTTCTAGAGAAAAAAATGGAATGAGTAAGATATTTACATGTTCCTGTCAAATAATGGCAGCTGTGTCCCTCAATACAGATCTTATTCTACTGAATCCTTTGGCTTTTGGAAATAAAATGGGGGGAGGGGACTGTTAATTATATCTGAATTGAGATGCTAAAGGGGAGGCCTAAGCAAGATTCACCTTTCTGTTCTCAGTTTCCCCGTATCTTTGCATAGGTTCTTCTCTTTTTTCTAAACTATCTCACTCACACTCTGAATTTAGAAAGATGAACATTCCAACACAGCTCCCACGGCAGGGCCCTGGGCCAGGTTGCCACTCACGGAGTTGCACATCTTGGGAGCATTCCCTGTCTTCCTCAGGCTGGCACACACACTCAAGTCAGGTTCCTAAATTCAATAAGGCAACATGCCTCTCAAAAGACAGAACTAGGCCCAGCCAGCGTGGCTCAGTGGTTGAGCATCAACCCATGAACCAGGAGGTCATGGTTTGATTCCCGGTCAGGGCACATGCCCGGGTTGCAGGCTCAATTCCCCAGTGTGGGCATGTAGGAGGCACCCCATCAATGATTCTCTCTCATCATTGATGTTTCTATCTATCTCTCCTCCTTTCCTCTCCGAAATCAATAAAAATATATATTTTAAAAAAGACAGAATTAGGACATGAAAATGTTAGAACATGAGAGCCACGCTGTTGATTTACATTTAAGCCATATATTTTACAGTACATAGTACAACTGTGTATAATATTCAGAAGCCTAAGCCTGACATTCAAAAAAATATGGCTGACTGTGAAGTTCTGGGGTCGTAATCAAATACATGGGCGCTCACCCCAGGACCATTTGTCTCTCGACACAACCAACGTATAAAAGTCCACACTTAGCTTTCCTCCAAATAGGTTGGCATCCATGCCTCAAATCACAGGGGTTCTGTGGTACGATATTAGCTGGAACAACTGCTGGCCAAATTTTTGATCCTCAAAACTGCAGGGGAAATGTGCCTACAAACCTTTTCAACACAATTTCAGATACACCAAATATGTTACCACCAAGGGCATCTCAGGTGGAGAACACTTCTGCTGGCTTCCCAGCCCAGTGCCAAGGGGACCGGGAAGGCTTCTAGTGCAGGGATGTTTTTCACACTGAATAATCCATGATGACAAGATTTTAAGGAGGCAATCCATCTCCTCACAAAATCCGTGTAACTCCCTTGCATGTCTGCAAATCATCAGGCAACAACTGTACTTTTAAAAAATCTGCCTTAATAGTCTGTTCATGTGTGCATTTTCATATTCTGACATGTGCAAACATTTCTGCTCCTTTTTCTTTCTTGTTGGATTACACACACAGTTCATATCCGACAATAAAAAAAAAAACTCAAAAGGAAAAAGAAAAACAACAAACTATGATCTCATCAACTAAAAGTAAACAATTTTTGGACCCTTGTAAATAACTCTCCAAATATTTGTTTCTCTCATGCACTCTTTTCCCCTCCCCTCTCCTAGGCAAACACAACATGCAGACATATGCATCCTAAAATGAATGTATACTTTACACATACTAACCTGACTTTTTTTCACTCAGTGATATGTGCAGAATGTATTTCAATGAAAATAAATGCATATCTGTATTGCCCCTTTTAATGGCTATGTGGTATTCCATTATGAGTATGTATAAACATATGTATATGTACAACAAACCATTATTTATTCAATTAACTCCCACACAATCTTTCCTTTCAAAGAACTTACATGTTCAACTCTTCAAGTGATCTTTACAATATCTTCTGAGACAAATGGAATGTCTCTTCTCCCTCTCTCATCTTCATAAATGATTCTTTTTTTATATATATACATTTTATTGATTTTTTTTACAGAGAGGAAGGGAGAGAGATAGAGAGCTAGAAACATCGATGAGAGAGACATCGATCAGCTGCCTCCTGCACATCCCCCACTGGGGATGTGCCCGCAACCCAGGTACATGCCCTTAACCGGAATCGAACCTGGGACCTTTCAGTCCGCAAGCTGACGCTCTATCCACTGAGCCAAACCGGTTTCGGCATAAATGATTCTTTAATAAATATGGACATTGACTACCAAGATCCCTATGTATTTGTCAAATTGTTTCCATGGGTTAAATTCCTAAAAGAATGGCCACACCAAAAAATATCAATATTTTAAATCTTCGGAAGCCCACGATTGCTGCATTCGAATGAGCGTTGGTCACAGCTCTTCAACAGAACTCTGTGATATAGAAATTTCTACTTCTGCAGTAGCCACTAACCTCATGTGGCTACTGAACATCTGAAATGTGACAAGGACAACTCCAGAACTGATTTTTAATTTTCTTTAATTTTAATTTAAACAACCACATGTGGCTAGTGGCTACCAAAATCATCACACAGATGTTAGATCAACTTAATAATACTTGAACTCTTCAGAGGGAATTTGCCATATCAACCATGTCTCTTCATGTCTCTTCTTAAGGAATCCCATATATATATAATGTTAGAGAGAGAGGAAGGGAGAAAGAGACATCATGAACCTAGGTATGTGCCCTGACCGGGCATTAAACCCACAACCTTTTGGTGTACAGGACGAAGCTCCAACCAACTGAACCAAATGGCCAGGGCCTATACATAATCTTGACATTAAGGAACACAATCTCTCCTTTCACAGAGCTTATATGTTTAACCCTTACAGTGATATTCACAATATCTTCTGAGAAAAAAATGAGAGACATCATTTTCCACCTCCCTCCCTCTAATTTGATATGATACAAAACTGGAAATGAGGGAGGTAAAATGCTTCACCCACAGTAAGTTAAGAGAGGAAAATGGGGCCCAAATCCATGTTTTCTGCTCTTCTTCTATTGTTCTTTGCTTCTAGAATTGGCTTGTGTCCCCTGAACCTCACACACATGGAGTTCTGCCAAAACCTCAGCCTTTGCCTATGCTGTTTCCACTGTGTGGGACACTGGTCTAGTTCTTTCCACGTTGTCTACCTACCTACACTTCATCTTCTGAAGTCAGCTCAGATGCCACCCCCCTTCCTCCAGGAACCCTTCCCTGTGTGCATCCCCAAGGCCTGGGTCATGCATGTGCCCCATTCCTCAGCTCCTACAGGATTCTTCCCTCGCCCCATGCATAACACTTCCCCTCATGCTCATAGTTGCCTGTTCTGCAGAGGTAGGGGTCATGTCACTGTTGTTCACCTCAAGACCTTCAGCTACTAGCAAAGTGCTTCCCTCATGTAGTAAGCTTCAATAAACACTTGCCAGATCAATGAATTAAAAGCATAATAGAAGGAGGAATCCCCAAAGCATGTTTGTTAGGAGAGAATATTCTAAGGTTGAAAAATAACCTCAACTAATCCATTAATCTGATACTCAAAATAATTAATAATCAATAACTAATATAAACAAACCCATTAAACAAATACTTATTGAGTGTCTGTGACATGCCAGACACTGTGGATTCCAGATCTTGAGGGCTCCTTAGGTAATAAACGAGACACAACCACTGCTAATATCTGATGAAACAGATAATCAACAAGGCACCCAGTTATCAGTGGTGGGAAATGTGATGGCGATCAGCAGGGCAGTCAAAACAATTCTAGGGAATACCTACTTAGAAAGGAGTTATGGGAGAATTCCTTGCATAGGAAACAACATATACAAACCCTAGGAAAGAGGGTGGGACAGTCAAGGGACTGAAATGGGGCCAGTGCGGCTGTCGTCTACTGAGCAAGGAGGGCAGTAAGTGGAGACGAGGTTGGGGAGGTGGGCTGGGGCAGAACACACAGGGCCTGAGGACCACGCTAAGAAGTCCTTGGCTCCTGTGCCCTCATAGCTAATCCCCAGCTCTCCCTTACTTTAACAGCTTGCATGTGTGCCCCTGTATTTTCTGACTATGTCCTCAGAACAGACTTCCATTCCTGATGGCCAGAGCCAAGACTGGCCACTTCGATGATTTCCTATCATAGGCAGCACTTCCATCCTCAGGCCATTAACATAAGGTCCTATCTTAGAAAACCCAGACACTTGTCTGCAGACGAAACCTTAAGACTCCACTGTTTCTTCTGGCACCAGAGGTGTTTAGAAACCCCAATAACCCAGTTCCCACTGCCTGACCTTGGCTCTGAGGACCCCCAACTTTACTCCATAGCCAACCCCCCCTAATTTGTTTGAACCATATTCTTTTGCTTATACTTGTTCCTATGAGTAATGTCATTACATGGATATGTACTAATTAATTTAGAAAAATGAAGTTATTCAATAGATCCCAATATGGATCTTACATTTTTTTCATTCAGTGGGATATAATTAAAATCTCTCCATGTTGCTATATAATGTATCTAATCTGTGGCTTCTCATCACAGTAGTCCACTATATGTATTCCATCACATGTGCCCATTAAGGTGCTAGAACCCTATGTTGGCCCTATTATCAATTACGCCAACAGCTTCACAGTTCCACTAGCCACATTGAAAGTGATCAGGAGTCACCCGGAGCTACCGGCTCCAGACCATTCTATTGGACAGCCTGGCTTGGATAGTTGCAGAACCAGGAACATAGCTCAGGTTGCCTCCCTCATCCCCTGGCTCTGTCCCACTATCCATGCCCCTCCTGTCGCAGCCCCTTACAGAATCTCAGCAGACAGGAAGGTTCTTTGACACTTCCTTGCACTGAGCTGAAAGGGCATGGGGAGCCTGGGACAGTCTGACTAGCTGGCCAGCTTTGGATTCTAACTAACCTTTTGCTCTGCACCGAACATTTTTTCTTAACGAATGAGAAACTAAAACTTATGGGAGGCAGAAATATTCAGCATGTGTAAATAGTTACATAAGAGAAAATAAAAACTTGCTACAACACCTTCAAAGAGCTGGCCTTATTATAAATGCCAAATTCTTATCATTCCTTCAAAATTATTTCCCCTATTAAATGTGAGACCCTCCATCAAAGCCACATTTGCTCGTTTAGTCAACCGCTCTCCTAGCCTTGGGCAGCACACGCTTTCCCACTTCTTCTCATGTAACCCTCTTGGCTACTGTGAAAGCTACAAAACCCACTTCAAAGCATGCGAGAGGCGGCGACAGGATCTATGAGACCAAGAAGAAAAGATTCCGGGGAAAGGATAAGATATGAATGTTGGAGAGGAAGATAAAAGCGTACTTAGGACATCTTTGCAAATGCAGGAGCATGAGCAACTTGTAGATGAATCAGAATATAAACAAAAATAAAATTGTATCCCTGGCATCCCAACCAAATGCCTTTTCCCAGAACCTGATTATCAAGTATCCTAAAACTCAGGTGATGCAAGTTAGAAAAATGCTCATTGGTTGTTAGACATGCATCATCAAATCCTCAAGATCACTTCATTTTCTCCTTTTGATTCTCTTGACAACCCCACAAAGTACACAAAATTGGTAATAGTATGCTCATCTTGTAGGTGAGAAAACCATGACCATTCCAGCTTGCAAATCACCAGAAATACGGTATCTACCAAAGATTTTCTGCCACCAATTCTTAAGTTTTTGCTATATGTTGTTGCATTTTACTTTATTTTTCCTTTCTGAAGCATGAATCAGATTCTCTACCTCCTCCCTTTCAACTTAAACCTACAGTGGCCAGGCTTCAGAAAAGAAAGTCTTTCAAATCTGTAGGTTGGGCATGAAATAACTAAGAAAATAGAAAAACCTGCTGATGTGGTCCATCGTTCTAGCAAAGTAGTTAAGTAGCAGATGCCACGTGTAAGATACAGGTGGGCTGCAAATGAGAGCCACTTACTTAGGAGCCTACGTGAAAGCTGGGTGAATATTAAGCTCTACTCACCTTTCTCCATGTCCCGCATGAGAGCATCTTTCCTGACCTTCTCCTTCCCATCTAACTCACAAACTGCAACCCCACCCGTACCTTGATCTTAGCCTGGTCAGACCCCGAACAGAGAATCCAGCTGTGGCATTCCAGAATTCTAAACTATAGAAACCGAGAGAGTAAAGGAGAGATGTGGGAAGCTGCCACATTTGGGGAAATTATTATGGTAACAACAGAAAACTAACACAGGAACTTCCTCCTCCAGCAGGCCCTGAGATAGAGTTTGACTCAAAGCTTTTACCTGGGCAGGCAATCCCCAGACACTGATAAGAGAATGAGGAAGTGAGCCAATAAGAAAAGAAAACGCATCCCCTGAGGTTACTACTGCGGGGGATGGAGGCTCAATCCCACTGAACCTCTGGGAGACCTACAGAAAGTGCCTCCGTTGTCCGTTGTCCTCTCCGAGTGGAGAAAGCCAGGGCACTGACCCACCTGCTCCCACCTGGCCTGTGCCCAGGGGCATCCCCTCTCCAGCTCATTCTATAGTTTCTTCTCCCTTACAGCCTCTCCCCTGGGAAAGGAAAGCCATCTGATCAATTAACCCCTTGGAAAGCAGCAGAGACTGAAATCTTACTCCTTGGGTTGGCTATGCACTTACGACATGACTTACAGGGAATGAGGAATGTTTCACCTTCTCAACAGTACAGCTCAAATGGAGGAAGTTAGGATTGTGCTGATGGGAGAGGCTTTCCCAGTCTCCCTACGGCCTCATCTCCATCCCTGCCCCCTTGTACATCTGCTGGCAAGATGTGTCTGACCCAAGCCCTTCTGCAGTTGCGCCTCTTCCAGTGCCACAGCTTTGTGCGAACAGGCGTGAGCCCCATCCAATCTGTCTGCGTGGCCTCTCTCCACGCCACTGTGAGCATATAACCATGTGGGGCTTCTCCAGTGAAAGTCACATCCTACATAATAAAACCCTAATATGCAAATCAAATGAACGGCAGAAGGACCAGTCACTATGACGTGCACTGACCACCAGGGGGCAGACACTTAATGCCGAAACTGCCCCTGGTGGTCAGTGTGCTCCCACAGGGGGAACACGGCTCAGCCAGAAGCTGAGCTCACAGCTGGCGAGCGCAGTGGTGGTGGCAGGAGCCTCTCTGGCCTCTGCTGCAGTCCGGTGGTAAGGAGTGAGGGGTCCCAGACTGCGAGAGCCCCAAACTGTGAGCTGAGGGACTCCCCCCCACCCCCTCCTCTACCCGACCCCCCCCCCCCCCCGCCAAGTGCATGAATGTCGTGCATCAGGCCTCTAGTTATAAATAAAAAGCATTATTCTTGTTCACCAATGATGATGACAATAAATCCAAAGATCCAAAGGACAGGACTGAGTGTGTGGGGACATTCTGAGGATGCGGGAGACCCACGGAGGAACTGGTTTCTTAGCAGGGGCGTGATTGTGTCTCTCAGATAAAATCTCACTCCCACACAATTCCATTGTTTCAAGACAATTTGAATCTCACCTTTCTTCAGATAAGGCCCAGATTGCAAAACAAGGAGCCTTTTACAGCAAGAATAACCTGAATTGTTCTACAGAACATATTGCATCTGAAAACAGTTTTCCAGGAGCGAGCAGAGCAGGTCTAGGGGAGAGGCCTGTTAAGTTACCATGACAGGGACCTGAGAACATGTTCTGGTGTCTAGTGTGTGTGTGGCAGTGCAGGGAAGGTCCTGGATGAGACCCTGCTTCTCAGAAATGGCAGATTGCTCAGAATATTAATACCAGGGCTAAAGTCTCATACACCACTTAGCACCGAATGCTTCAAGTCCTACTTCTCAAAGTTAAGTTTTGTAGGACACAAGGGGTTTCCACCCAGTTCCCACCTATGCCCAATACATGCTTGTCGTTTTCTATTTTCTAGACCCTGGGTGAGGCATTCTTTAGGTAATACTCATAACCATCTTCTGCTATTACTATTAAATCCATCTTACAGACGAGGAAAGTAAAGGCCCCAAGAGATTAAATCACTTGCCTAACTAAGGTCACAAAGAACTAAGATTTGAACCCAGTTTGCCCTGCTACTCTGATCCCTGCTTCAAACATTTCCCAGATTCTAGTGTTCACACTCAAACATGTACAGATCAGGTACCAAGTGAGGTACCTGTGAGGTGAGAGGTTTTCTGCATCACACCAGCCCTGCCTGAGCCGCAGCATCCACACCTGGACACTTCTGGAGCTCACCCAAGAAATGGCAGTCCTTCGGAAACATGTTACTATAAGAATAACTGTGAATACAATCTCATTTATTTAGAAAAAACTCAACTATCCCTGAACCTTGGTTGAGGCACTATTGTGCAGAGGTTAAGACCTCGGGCTTAACACCTTTTGAGCTCACCTACTTGTTTCCACCAATTACTAGCCAAGTGGCGTGTGGAGCAAAGCAATCCCAGTTTCCCCATCTGTCAAGTGGGCCCATGTATAGTATCTGCTCAGGGGGCTGTTGTGAGGATCAAATGAAATCATGCACATAAGAAGCTCTGCACGCTGCTTGCAACATAACAAGCCCTCAGTACGTGTTAGTCTCATCATCATCGTTGTCACCTTATTGTTGTCCAGTTCTTTGTTTTAGTGGCAGAGCTCCAGACGCTGAGGACTCAGCAATGCCAGCGAAGTCACAAGAACTGCCCTCCAGCTTTCTAACTGCACAAAGCCCCAGACCTGGCCTCTCCTTGCTGACCTTTGGCACCAGCCACGGATTGCTTGTCACTGCCTCTCTCATGGGGCATCACACGTCTGGGGGATCATAAGTAAGTTTTAAAATCATGATGGGGCTGCTGAGTGGAATTCCTTTTTTCTTTTGGCAAAGCTGCAAGGCCTTGCAGAGCTGCCTGGAAGGACACCATACCCCGAATGTTTCCATTCATTCTAGTGACATTCGTGAAATACACACTCTTGGCTGGGGCCTCCCAGATGAATCAACCTGGCCCCACCCTGGAGGAAAGCATGGTGAGGTGCCTTTCATCCCGCCAGCGGGGAGCAGGACCTGGAAAGAGCAAACCCTAAAAGCCAGAATTAAAAACCAGTGCTATCAATGTCCGCGCCTACATGAATGCTGTCAGCTTCCGTCTCTTTCTGGATTAAATATTGACCAATTGTGAAGTGTTGTGACACAGATAAGATTTCTATAAAACACACAGTACAACGGTACAAGTGTTCTTCTTTCAAAGAAAAGACAGGCACACAGCCGCTGATCCTTGGCTCAGATAGATCCAGGTCTTAACGCTGCCTGGCTCCTGCAGGTACTGGCAGGTGACCTAATCATCTAGCCTCGTTCTCCTCACCTGCAAGGTGACAATGTCACAGTCACCCATCTCAGAGGGCCGCTGTGCATGTGGAGTATCACAAGGCGGTTAAAAAAGCACAGCACCTGGTATTCAAAAGTTATTAGAAATGCTTCTTTGTATTATTTTTATTTATTAAATTGATTGGGGTGACATTGGTCAATGGAACATATAGATTTCAGGCATGTGTTTCTATGTCACCAGATCTGTAGATTGCACTATGTGCCCACCACCCAAAGTCAGATCTTCTCCTGTTACTGTATATTCGGACCCCCTTCCCCCCACCCCTTCCCTCTGGCAACCACCACACTGCTGTTTGTGTTCATGAGTTTCAGGTTTATATCCCACATATGGTTCTTAGCTTTCTGACTGACTTATGTCACTTAGCATAATGTTCTCAAGACCCATCCATATTGTTGCAAATGGCACTAGTATTGTGTTCCGTCCTTTCTTATGGCTGAGTAGTATTCTGTTGTGTATATAGCTTCTTCTTATTAAAGTGCCTCAAACTCATTAAACAGATTCACTGGCAAAAATTCAGCAAAGAAGCTACTAATGGATTTAGAAAAGGAATAACAGGTTTCTATTTTCTAATGTAAAGCTTTCAAAGTTAACGTGCATAACTTGTCTCTGCAAATCCTTAAGTGTCCCTGTGTCCACTCGGGCATTGAGGAAGGGGTTCGTCTTTGCAGAGACCAGAATATACTTCAAGGCTGCCAATGGTGCGGGCTGATGTGGGTCGCCCCTTGGAAATTCACTTTTCTGCATTAACTTTCAACGGTCCTCCTCTGCTGGGCACTTGGGGCTGTGGTTTGAAGTAAATGCATTCAAATAAACATCTTTTGGTGCCAGAACTGCCATGGGCACATACTTTTCCTTCGATAGTCCCGGGAAGTGGTTTGCTAAACGATTGTTCTCGATTAAAAACTCATGTGTTTTTTCAGTCCAATATGGGTCACTGCTTTGAGTGAAAGATCCCCTTGACATGGCAAAACCTCCACTTGTGACATGCCAGTGCCAAGTATGTCTTAACCAGATGCAGCCACTGAATTCCATGTAAAATCAGATAATGATGGTTTTCCCCCTCTCTGCGAGCAAATATCCTCGGCTTTTAATCAAGTCTCCATAGGAAAAACCTCTATGTAAATAACTCCACGCAGTACAACGGGTTTAAAACTACGGTTCATCTCAACTTTCCTGACCTCTGACTGTTTAATCTGAGAAGGACCTGTGCAATACCAACTCCAAATAAAGGGACTACAATATTTATTTTGGCAGATATCATAGAGATATAATAGAAGGACATGTGGTGAGTGGAAATTCCCCACCACACACAGAGAGAAGAGAAAGGAGAGGCTCTGGAGCCCGTTTCTGTTGTCCTGCTTGTGGGGCAGCATCTATTGGATAATGATGACATTAGGACTACGCAGACACGCGCCGCTCTGAAACTCTGCACCAGGCCCCTCACTCGCACAGAGAGCTCCTGCCCTACCCCTCTGGAAGCCGAAAGGGTCCAACGGCAAACCTGGGAAACACGAGACTTTTCAGAAGGGCTGGAGCCTCAGCCTGGCTTCGTTTCCTTTCTTGTGGGCACAATTTGGGTGTCTGCAGTTAATTATTTGCAGATGCATTTCTGCTGCATGCAATGGACTGAGTTCCCAATTAGGCTCTTGCAGGTGTAATTAGCAATTTCCCCCTCACTTTGAGGGGGCAAGTGGATAATTGTGCCCATGAGGTGGCAACGGTTCCTGACCAGGTGAGCAGAACGCTCCACGGCTGGTTGCTGGCTGGGTATCTAGCTTCATGAGTCGGCATGCTGGGCACCGAGGAACAAGCGCTGGGTGTGCACCTGGGCAGAGAAGTCGAGTGCTGCCTGGAGGGCAGGTTAGTTCTTCAGTTCTTCATGTTCATAAGAGAGCAGGGAGCCACGAGACAGCATTGAGGAACAAGACCACAGTAGGCTCTCTGTGGCATATGGAAGTCACAGCTCTGGGCTGGTGACATTCTGTAGTTTTTAAAAACTAGCTCTAAGAGAGGAGTGGACCAGGACTGCAGAATTAACCTTTTGTAGAACAAGAAAAGTAACTCAGAGAGAAAAATAAGTCTCTATTAACTTTGCAATAAACTTTATGCTTATAGCACTTTCATATAAATCATCTCAAGTGAGTTCATATCCTATATAATAAAGAGCCAATATGCTAACTAGATCAGAGGGTGGAATGACTTTCCAGAACGACCTTCCAGAATGACCAGTGGGTGGGGGTGGGGGGAGGCTGTGAGGGCGGAGGCAGCTGGGGCTGCAAAGGCCTACTCTTACACAATTTTTGTGCTTTGGGCCTCTAGTAAAGTTATAATATTCAAAATTTTAAATAATAACATTGAGTGCTTACTGTGTGAGATGTGTTTGTGTATACATGTACGTGTAAGTGTCTTTAAGTAATGCTCTTCACAGACAACTTTAATTATTATACCCAATTTTAAAGAAGATACATTGAGGCACTAGGAAATGAAGGAAAAGGCCCAAGGTCACAAGGCTAGGAAGGACTAGAACCAGATCTCAAAGCCCAGCAGGCTGGCTCTAGGACCTTAGCTAACTTGCCATTAAAGATGAGAAAACTTTCAAAGGAGAAGATAAAATCAGGTAGTTAAGGATTTGCTCTGCAGGACACAAGATCACTTATTCATTCATTTAATAATCCAAGGAGCATTAGTGAGTGCTGTGGTCCAGCCACTCTGTGAGGCACCAACATACTACTAAGAGGGAGGGCAACAGACTTCTTGGCACATACGTCAGGTAAGTGTTTTATAATCTAGAAGTTTCCCTGACTGCTTGTTTAATGTGGGGAAGAACAACTGCGAGAGAGTAAGAAAGAAGGAAGGAAAAAGAATGAGCAAAGGAGGGAGGGAGGAACGAAGTGAGAGAGAGAAGGGGGCAAGAGCTAGAGAGAATGAAGAAAAGGGGAAAAGGAATCCTTCTAAATTAATTTGTCTTCTGAAAACAAATCCCTTCGTGAAGGAGGGAGAGGAGTCACACTAACCAACCAGTGTGGTCACAGTGAGGAATGTTGAAGACAAACCCTGCCGTACCTCCAGGTGCGTATTTCTTGTTTAACTGCAAGAGCAGGTGTCCATGGGACTGCCAACAATTACTCCCCACATTGAGATCTGAGCACCAACATGGACCCAGGCTCCCTGGCCTGTGCGGCTGAGGAAGGGGTCAGTGCTACGCAGCATTAGAGTTCTGGGCTGTCGACCCAATGCACAGCAATGAGCTTAAAGCATCTCTGGATGGGAAGGGGCCACGTGCTGCTGAGCCAAATTCCACAGACTCTTTCCCTTGTTGATCAATCAACTACATTCTGTCATCTTTACTGAAGCCTGTTTTAAGAGCATAATTGCACATTAACCTATTGTTAGCATGAGTGCCTTAGACTGAAACTGAGGATCAGCAGTGGTGTTCCCTATCTTGCAATTAAAGATAAGAAAACTTTCAAATGAGAAGATAGAATCAGGTAGTTTGGTCATTCCTAAAGGATGACCAAAACCCAACAGAGCTCCAGAACTGGAAGAGACCTACCACTGCTGCCTGAGGAGGCTGGTGGTCACAGAGAGAGCTGGCCCCAGGTGCATGCTAAATTCTTCCTCTGGAACCGTCATTCAATGCTCACAACAAAAGTATGAACAGCTATGAATCTACAAACCTCCTAACAGCTGATACACAGGGTGTCCCCAAAAATGTATACACACTTTGAATAATTATAAATTCCAATGGGTTAAATCTGAATAAAAAGGAACACTGGAATTCATAGTTATTCAAAATTAGTATACATTTTGGGGACACCCTATATATTAGGAGCCTCCATGTGCCCTGCACTGTGCAAAGCTCCTTAAGGAAACTATATGACAACTAGAGGCCCGGTGCACGGGATTCGTGCACTGGGGGGCAGTCCCTCAGCCCAGCCTGTGCCCTCTGGCAGTCCAACTGCCGGCTTAGGGGAGTGGGCCTAAGCCGGCAGTTGGACATCCCCCAAGGGGTCCTTAGCGCTGCCGCGGTCGCCACCCTGGCTTCTGGCTGAGTGGCACTCCCTTTGTGGGAGCACACTGGCCACCAGGGGGCAGCTCCTGCATTGAGCTGCCTGCCCCCTGGTGGTCAGTGCGTGTCATAGCGACCAGTTGTTCTGCCATTCGGTTGATTTGCATATTAGGGTTTTATTATATAGAATGGAGACTATTTCATATGAATCCTTTTAATCAATATGATTGGCTGGAACTTACAGAAGTCTAGCACCTTGCCCAGTCACACAGCTGGGAGCAGGACAGAGAGAGAATACATGCATGCAGATACGTTCACTTTGCCGCCAGCGTGCACAAGGCTTAAAAATGATCTCTCCTTTGATGTTTTTAGGGCCTAACTTAAAGCTTCAAACATATTTTCTTTTTTCTGCGAGGGTTTTAAGGACATTTCCACTGTAAACTTCCATTTGGCTTTACTGGTTCCATTACATAGCTGGACATTTATTCCACTGGCTTACTATAAAGCCAGGCAAGAGCACATTTTAGCTGTCATTTCTGAATTGCCCTGAGGTTTGAACTTGGTACAGTGCAGCCACTCAGGAGATTTTGAACTTGGCATGGTGATAGTCATCCAAAATAATTTCCTTTGAGATCCTCACTTATTCCACAAAGACTTTAAAAACAACTAACATCTAGGGCCTGTTCCTGAAATCTATGCTGTTACAAGTTAATCTTCAAATCACTCCACTAGGGCCAAGACCTATTACAGCCCTTTAGTTAAATCATCCTTGGGTGGGGTGGGTCAGGGAGAGCAACCAAAGAACTTGTATGCATATGTGCATAACCCATGGACACAGACAATGGGATGGTGAAGGCCTGGGGCGGGCTATAAGGGGTCAATGGGATAAAAAAAGGGGACATCTGTAATACTTTCAACAATAAATATTTAAAAAAATAAAATAAACTACCCTGTCTTACTATGACGTGCATGGCAATAGGGGCTGAGAGACCCTCTTAGTGAACCTGTTTGATTGTTTTTCTCCTCCTCATCACAGACTCTGTCACCAGCCAGGCTGTTCTTGACTTGCAGGAATTGTTAACAGTCATGCTGCCCGGCATCTCCAGGGCAAACCCCTCCCTTCACTCACCAGTCAGACATGTCTTTGCCAGTATCCTCCTGGCCAAACCGATGAGGTCAGGTACTGTATAGTTCTTTCGTTTCCATTTTAAAAGACACAAAGGGCTCACTTGGCCTCTTTGTGCTGAGTTAGCAGACCCAAACTGGGTCCATTCTAATGAGACATTTTATGCCCACTGTAATAGAGCTGGCCTCATAAGAAAGCTGGTCATGCGCCATCACCCATCTGAGTGATTTGAAGTGACCCTGGAGAGCTCACCTGCCCCAGAGCCTTCATTTCTCAGCATTCAAGCTGCACTACATGTGATGCTCTTTGAAAATGCCAATATCCTCCCAGAGGAAGCACAGTGGACAGTTCTTGTCTTTGTTGGCCCAGTGCCCTTCACATTTTGGCAAATGGCCTCCTTGTTATGCCCTGTTGTCCTGGTGAATATCTCAAGCATGGATTCTACTCCTTCCCACTTCAGAGTGGGTGTTTTACCCAGTGTGGGCCATAGTGCATATCCCTTCTCCCCTTCACCCCTGCCTCTCCCAGCAAATGACTGGTTCAGCTGTTTGTCTGAAGCCCAGCGGGGTCCAATACAGATGAAGGGGACTGAAGACTGCTTTTTATCCACTGCATGGACAAAACCCATCACTAATAAGCAGGGCACACAATTAAAAAATAAACTCTTTTGGTACAACCACTTTGAAAAATTGTTTTTGCAATATCTGCTAAAGCTGAAAATAAATATATCTATGATCAAGACATCCTATTCCCAAGAGAAATATACATCTATACAAAGGAAACATTACAAATAGCAACACTATTTGTTATTGCCTTAATCTGGAAACAGCCTAAATGTCCATCAAGAAGAGACTAAATTTGTGAATTATAATATAGCATGCCATGAAATACTGTACAATAAGAATAAACTATTAAACTGTATACACACAACATGAATGAATTTCATAAACATTTGTGTCAAAGAAATGGACACAAATCCGTACATACTGCATGATCCCATTTATGTAAAGCTCAACAGGTGAAACTAAACTGTGGGGTTAAAAGTCTGGATAGGGGTTACCCTCGGGAGGGTAGTGACTGGAAGAGTGTAAGAGGTTGCTACAGTGATAATCTTGTAGTTCATGATCTTGATGCTATTTCATGGGTAAGCTGAGTTCATATAAAACTCCTCAAGCTGTACACTTAGAATTTTTGTTCTTATTTCATGTATGTTCACCTTAAATTAAAATTTGGAAAAACTCCCTTACTTCACAATGTTGCAACTAATGGACTTGCAACTAAAACAATCCTTCCATGTTTGGCTTTGGACTGTGTAAATGGTTACTACCTTTGGCCTTCTCAGTTCCATCTGTCTTGCTCTCTTCTTTTTGCCTTTTCTCATTTCTAACAACCATGTATTGAATGCTTCAGGTATGACAGGTTGAGGGCACATAAGACAGAATCTTCAGGTAATTCTCCTCATATCTTTGCTGGCACCCATCCACTCACCTTCCACCAAAAGAGGGGCTTTATTAAGGCTAGAGAAGGGAGCTGATGATATGGCCTACTAAAGTTAATAAGCTTTCTCAAGACCCACAGATGTGTATGTAGTCCAAATGCAAAAGATGAGGCAAAAGGCATGGCAGACACTATTTACTACTGGTAAACTCAGTTTATCTTCTCCCTGGATGTAGCCAGGTTGCATTTTCCAGACCCCATTGCACTTAGGGAGCCATGTAACTAACTTTTAGTTAATGAAGTGTGAGTGAAAATCATGTAAAAATATTAGTTTCCTAGGGCTGCCAGAACAAAACACCATAACAAAATACCACAGCCTGGGGGGCTTAATCAACAGATATTTATTTGCTTACAGTTTTGGAGTCTAGAAGTCCAAGATCAAGATGTTGGCAGGTTTGATTTCTTCAAAGACCTCTTCCCTCAGCACATTCTCTCTCTTTTTTTTTAATTTAAATTTTTTATTGTTTAACTAGAGGACCAGTGCATGCAGTCCAGGAGCCATTAGGGGATATCCGACTGACAGGGAGCAGGCCTAAGCTGTCAGTCGGACATCCTTAGAGGTTCCCGCCATCGTCGCTGCACTCGCCAGCTATGAGCCCAGCGTCTGGTGCACTGACCACTGGGGGCAGCTCCTGCATTGAGCATCTGCCCCCTCATGGCTAGTGTGTGTCATAGTGACCAGTCGTTCCACCTTTCTGTCGATTTGCATATTAGCCTTTTATTATATAGGATGTATTACATAAGTCTCCTCCACCGCCCCCCCCCCCATTGACCTCTCCCTGGCATCCCCCAATCCCTAGCACATGCCCTCCCCACCCCCCCACCCCCGTCTGTGTCCATTGGTTATGCTCATGTTCATGCATACAAGTCCTTTGGTTGATCTCTTACCCCCTTAACCCTGCCTTCCCTCATAGGTTGGACAGTCTCCTGTGTCTTCACTTGGTGTTTTCTCTGTGCACACACATCTCTAATGTCTCTCTGTCCATTCAAATTTCTTCTTCAAAATGCCCCAGTACCAGTACTAGATCAGGGCCCAAAGTAAGGACTTCATTTTTATTTAATAACCTCTTTAAAGGCACTAATGGGGCCATATTCTGAGGTATTGTGGTTAGAGCTTCAACATATGAATTGGGTGGAGGGAGTGACATAATTCAGCCCGTAACACTATTCGTGATTCTCCAGGCTCTCTCACCTCCCACCAGCTGGTCGTCAACATCCTATTGATGTTAGAAGCCATAAGTTGAAGATGGCCAAGCCTCCATTTTCCAGGGTCCCATCATGATTGTGTGGGAGCAAGACCCTGTTAACTTGGACCCTACTTAGACTTTATGTGAGAGGAAAGAAATACTCCTGTATAAGCAAGCAAGAAAGTTCTATATGTATGAGGATTTACATGTTCAATCTATGTGTTAAAGTATTAGTTGGTTCCAATTATTATAAAGGCCAATGAATTTTTTTTTTGACATTTTGACAAAAATAAGCCAGGGTGGACTGATTAGTTATGTTGAGGGTTCTGAGGGCGCCCACAATACTTTTATCATTTCCAGCATTATCACAAGCTTTACTTTAGTGTTTCTCAACATGTTATAACAGTATGGTATCCTGGGTCTCAATTCACACCTGCTAATAAAAATCTCAGTGCATCTGGAGCCCTGCATTTAATAAGCCTATATGTCACACAGATGGACACCAGCATTTAGGAAGCATCACCTTACCCGGTAGGCCTCTTTCTAATTTTAAATGAACACTGAATGGGTTATAGCAAAGCTGTTTTGCCTAAATGTGGTTAGATATTGAGATAAGGCTTTAGATTTTCTCCATGGGATTATTGAACATGTTCATTCTATTTCTTCTCTGTTCTAGATAAAATAAATAATTCTTTCTTCCCTTTAATCAACACTACTATATGATGATTTACCACTGGATGGAGGCTACAGCTGGAACTACCATTTGTTTACTATTATGACTTACCTTAGTAACTTTCCATTGAAATTACATTTACGTGGGTAAGGAACTTCACCCAAAGAGTTTTTCCTGACATCCTCATTTCAGGCTGTGAGCAGGTTTGCTTAGCTTTCAATGTCAATTTCATGTTGAGTCAGAGAAGAAGTGAGTCACCATGAAATATTCTTACTCCATTTTATACATATGAGTCTTAGGATGGGGCATTTCCCACATTAGTTCTTTAGGATTTTAACAGTTGTTAACAAATAAAATGGTTCCATGTTCAAAGTTATTGGGAAATAGAACATAAAAATTTATCAAATTTCTTTATCTAATGAGTATATTCTGAACCTTTAAATATCCAAGAGTTGGATATACTCTGTAAAATTTCCCAGACTTGATTTGCCACCAAGTGTTTGTGTATCTGTGTAACTACTTATAATATCACTGTTCTTCAGAACACAACATCCATCTCAAAAATCTCTAATAATTATTAAGATTATATCATGCTGATTTTTTTTTACTAACATAGTTACTTCTAAATGTTTTATATTAGGACCATAGGTATGTATAATGGTTTTTTTCAGTCCTGTGATAATATAGGCCATCTCTCAAAAGATATTTAAAGAGAAGAGCTCTCCTCTACAAAACTAGTATTTTGTCTGTGGTGATATTACAGAGTCCTAAAGTTAATGCAAAATGATGCAAACTGGAAAACTGCTATATTTGCTAAAGTTAGTGTCATTAACTACAGTGTGTAGTGTTTTTGTTGAAATGGCCTTCAGTAACCACCTGGTGTGGATGGCAAGATGTGCCTTCACTTTGCCCTCCTGTGCCAGGGCAGGCCTGGGTAATCCATCAGGCACTATTCTAGCACCCTTAGCCAGTGTGAGCCTCGAAAGGACTACGGACACAGTGCTCCCGGAAGTCACTGCCAAACAACCAGAACATGGCTCCAGTTGGCCTCTACTACTGAGTAGTTATAATTTTCAAGAGTCTGCCAGAGTCTAGAGTTAGAGTGCACTAATTGGAAGAGTAACAATTTAACTTTGGCAAGTTAGATAAACCTTCTCAGAGCCTCAGTTCCCTCCCCTGGAAAAAGAAAATATCAATAGTATTTATATTAGTTGCTCTGAGATTAAATGAGCTAACCCGTGGCATACACACAACAAAAAGCCTGACAACTACCACTGTTTAATAATTTTCTTTTCTTTATTTAAAGAATAGTCCATTGATTTTTTTTTAGAGAGAGAGAGAGAGAGGAAGGAGAAAGGAGAGTGAGAAACATCAATGTGAGAGCGCAACATCGATCTGCTCTCTCCTGCACGCCCCTTACTGGGGATCGAGCCCGAAACCTCCTGGTGCATGGGACGACACCCAACCAACTGAGCCACAGCGGCCAGGGCTATTTAATAATTTTCATGTGCTGTTTGCTCTATTAATAAACACCCTCCCCCCATTATACAAAAGGCTGACCTGAGGCCCACAGAGTGTCTTAACCTTGTCAAGTTACTAAGTACAGTGGGGCTTTGACTTACGAGTGTCCCGACTAACGAGTTTTTTGAGATACCAGCTGTCTCTCAACCGATTTTTTGCATTGAGTTGACAATAATTTGAGTTAATGAGCTCCTTAACGAGCTCCTGAACGAGCTCGTTCTCGGAACGAATTAAACTCGTAAGTCAAAGCCCCACTGTACAAGATTCCTGATTTCCATTTCGGCTGTCTCTCTCCTGTGTTCATTGTGTAGAGAGTTTTTATTAATTGTATTTGTCAATTAGTAATGTATATCTTCCTATTTTATCTCTAACTACTTAGATAATTTTGGAAAGATTTAACATAGCTTTCAAATAGAAGGGCAGGTAAGGAATGTTCTGGACTGGGAAGGACTCCAGCTCCTCTGCCCCATTCTCCTTGGCGCCAATGGCTATCATGGAAGACCTGGCTGTAGTGAGAGGTCACCAAGAAAAGCACAGCCTGTTTCATTTTAACAACAGCCTCACTTTCCTTGTTACTGACAATGCCCTCCTTTACATTAGCTGTGACCCCCAGATGGCTGCCTTAACCAAAGGAAGTAACACGGTCTAATTGTTCTGGATTCCTCTGCAACAATTCCCTCTTGGGTAGGGAGCATTCCTGGCCTTATGCCAATATATTTATTTATTCCCTCAGTGTGTTAAAAAAAGAAAGAAATGATAAAGTCACATTGCCATAATTAACCCCTCGGTGCTTCTAACAGGGCTATGTCTGATTATTCATAAATGCCAATGCACACGTGGGTTAAGATAGTCACTGAATAATCTCTACGCAAATTTAATCAGTCAATCTATCATGGGAAAATCTTGGGCATAATATAACTCTAGTCGTTCTTTTAATATGTCCATTTCCATAAAATGAGCAGACACCCTCTCTGAAAACCCAATCCTACCCCTCTCCTGGTATATGGGTCTCTGTGAATTCTATATTTCTTCACCTCCAATACTGACCAAACCTGGACTTGAGACTGTGGGAAATGCCAGGCATCACTGGCAGCCAATGATAGGACCAAGAATAAAAACTCAGCTGCAGAAAGTTCCCGAATCTGTGATCAATGCAGAGCCCCTCATGAGAAACCGTCACGTGTGACATTTGCAAACCTGTTCCACGCAGAAGCAGTGGTGGGAGCCACACAGCGTGGCCCGTGTTGGGTGCATCCATCACAGTGGTGGACGCGATTGAAACCAGCTGGAAAGCTGTCAGCCATTTTAAACACTCAGTTTGGATTACAGCTGTGCTACCAACTGTGACTATTTAGAAAAATCACTTAAACACTAAGAGGCATGAAAGAATAAATTCTGAACTTAACTTTTAAAGAACACGGCAGAAAGCTGCATAATGGCAGGCAACATTTAACCCTTTCAATCATGCCCAGAAACTTCCATGGCTAGCCAGGATGGAGCAGCCCACTACAGCCACCCTCTCTCACTGATTACAACCAAACACTATGGACAAAACATAAAAGCAACTTCCTGAAAGTGATGTGTCAATAGCAGCCTATGCAAGTCTAACTCCAAGAGAAATCTTGTCTTTTACTATAGAATTGGGGAAAGAGGCAGCTGAGCTCAAAGGAGGGCAGGGGAAATTCCTGTTTCCCCTCTTTAGTTCTCTCCCAGTTTTGCCACAAGGTGGGGGGAAGGGGTCCTAATTGTAGAGCTGTGCTGCAAAGGCTGGGGCAGTGGGCACCTAAGACACCAAGAGAAATGCCATTTTTCTAACCAGGACACTGCGGAAGAGGGCCCTGCACACTGCAGAATGTGGAGGAAATCCTGGAGAGGAGAGAGCCGACGAAGAAATCCCCACAATTCTGTGTATGAATCAGGAACACTCCCAGGCCTGTCGCTCAGCTATGCATGTGTCATGTAGATCTAAAGGCTTTGACAATGGAACTGGCATTGGAAGCCCCTTTCACAGAAGCTAAAACAGAACTTGCAGTGTGAACCTAATTAGACTGACTGCCTGCTCAGCAAAAAAAACCACAATATTCTCCAGAGGATTTTAGCAGGACCCAAAGTCTGAACTACATAGAATTTAAAGTGTTCAGGGTACTTGACATACAGAACAACAGGAAAATGCAACCAATTTGCAAAGAACAAAATAACCAATAGATGCCAACACTAACATGATAGAGATTATCAGATAAAACTTTAAAGCAACTATTATAACTATTCTCCTTAAGATAAAGGTTAAAACACTTGGATGTGAGTAGAAAAATATAAATTCTCAGCAGCTATACAAACTATAAAAATAAAAGTAATTAAAAAGCATTGAATGTCCAATGGCAGAATAAAAATAACCTTGAAGATAAATCAATAGAACTCATTCAATCCAGAGAAAAGGGCGAAAAAAGTGTAAGGAAATATAAACACTGCCTCAGGAACAATATAAAAATGTGTTAAATTTGTGCTAGGAGAGTCCAAGAAATAGGGGAAGAGTCTAATGCTAAAAAAAAAAAAAAAAAAAAAAAAAAAAAGAGAGAGAGAGGAAGAAGCTTTGTTTTTTTTTAATGGCAGAAACTTCTGAAATTTGGTAAAATATATAAATTTCAAGAAGCACAGCAAACTTCAAACAGGATTAACTCAAAGAAAAACCACAAACAGCTACATCAAAACCAAACCACTAAAAACCAAAGATTTTTGTTTTTAATTCTTGGAAAGAGCTAGAGAAAATGTCATGGTGTGTGGAAGAGAAGAATGAGTGGACTGACTGTGTATCTCTCATCAGAAATCATGGAGAACAGAAGACAGTGGCACAAGTTCTTACAAGTCCTGAGAGAAAAATAATGTGATCACTTCAGCAGAAACAGGAAGTGTCCAAATCATGAACAGGCCAGAGCTGTCTACATGGACCATTTTAACACTGTGATGTAGGTTTCAATCAGTACAAGAAGGGGGGCGGGAGGGGGGAGTTTAAAACATCTAAATTTAAAGGAAAAAGTGAAATTATCATTTTCACAGACTACATGATCATTTCCATAAAAATCCTAGAAAATGTTAAAAAGAAAGGTACTAGAACTTGAGTTTAGCAAGTATACAGAGAAAAGATCAATACATAAAACATACAAAAATAAAGTGCATTTCTATGTACAATGTACAGTCAAAAACTTTTTAAAAAAATTATAACAGAATAATAAAGGTAAAAGAGGGATCTATCTATCAAAGAAACATATAAGACCTTACACTGAAAACTATAAAATGTTGCTCAAAGAAATTAAAGATCTAAATAAATTGAGAGGTAAACTGTGTTTTGGATTAAAAGGCTCAATATTATGAAGATGTCAGTTCTCCCCAAATTGATCTATAGATTCAACCTAATCCAAACCAAAATTCAGATATATTTATAGATATTGACAATTTGGTTTTAAAACTCGTAAGGTAATGCAAAGGACCAAGAATAGGCAAACCACTTTGAAAAAGGAGAAAAAAGGTGGAAGACTTATACTATCTGATCTCAACACTTCATAAAAAGTTATAGTAATTGAGATAGTATGGTACTGGCATCGACATAGATAAACAGATCAATGGAAAAGAAGAGAGTACAGAGTTCCAAACAAATCTACACATTTATGATCAACTGATATTCAACAAGTGCAAAGGCAATTTGGTGGAGAAAGGATAAATTTTTCAAAAAATATTTCTGGCCGTAGCCAGTTTGGCTCAGTGGATAGAGCGTCGGCCCAAAGACTGAAGAGTCTCCAGTTCGATTCCAGTTAAGGGCAAGTATCTCATATCTCGGTTGCGTGCGTGGGAGGCAACTAATCAATGTGTCTCTTTCACATCGATGTTTCTCTCTGCGTGTCTCTCCCCTTCCCTTCCAATCTCTCTAAAAAAATCAATGAAAAAATATCATTGGGTGAGAATTAAAAAAACAGTTCTGGAAAAATCATATATATATATATATATATATATATATATATATATATATATATATATATATATATATACAAAAATAAACCCCACAAAAACTAATTTTTTATCCACACTTCACACCATATACAATATTAACCCAAAATGGATATGAGACCCAACTGTTGAACCTAAAACTATAAAATATCTAGGAGAAAAATCTTTGTGTCCTTAAATTAGGCAACAATTTCTTAACCATTTTGAAAATAAAAGAAAAAATTTATAATTAGACTTCTAAAAATTAAGAATATCTGCTCTTCAAAAGATGGTTAAGAGAATAAAAAGACAAAGCCACACCAGAAGACAATATTTGCAAATCATACATGTAGTAAAGCAGTCAAATACAGAATATATAAATAATTCCCAAAACTTAAAAATAAACAACACAATACAAAATGGAAAAAAAAATCTTTAAAAACACTTCACCAAAGAATCTACAGAGGTGGCAAATAAGCACATGGAAAGAAACTCAACTCCATCGGTCACTAGGGAAAGAAATTAAAACCACAATTAGATACCACTACATACCAATTAAAATGGCTAAATTAAGGAGACTGACTATACCAAGAGTTCATGAAATTTAGAAGAACTAAAGTTCTCATATACTGATGGTTGCAAAGTAAAGTGGTATCACCAGTTTTGAAAAGAGTCAGCAATTTCTTAAAAAGTCAAACATATCCCACCATATGACCCAGCCCTTTCACTCTTAGGTATTTACCCAAGAGAAAAAGAAACACTGCTGCATACAAAGACATATACAGGAATGACCATAGTAACTTTGTTTATAATCCCCCCAAATTGGAAACAACTCAAATGTCCAAAAAATAGGTAAATGAATGAATAATATGCCAAGATTACTGGGATACTAGTCAGCAATATAAGAAGGCATGGCCTGTTGATTCGTGTACTCTGGACAAGTGAAAATAAACAAGTCACAAAAGAATACATATGCATCACATAATTCTATTTATATAAAATGCTAGAAATTACAAACTAATTTATAGTAACATAAAGCAGATCAGGGCAGTGGGATGGAGGGATAGTGGAGAGGAAGGACAGATGGATTACAAAGAAGCATTAGGAAGTTTGGGGAAGTAAATGTCAAAATCAATCAAGTTTTACACACTAAAATACATGCAGTTTATTGTAAGTCAATCATACCTGAATAAAGCTGTTAAAATTTCAACTAATAAAATCTTAAATATAAAAAATCTGGCAGCAACCAAAACAATATAGCAGCTATATTTTACTGGGCACTTACTATGTTCCAGGTGCTACATTAAATACTTTTTATAGGTTATACCACCTAATTCTTTTAGAAACCCTAAGGCACATACTATTAAAGGGAGTCTGAGACACAGAAAGAATATATTTGCCTGAGGTCACGTGATTAAAAAGGGGTACTGCTGGGATTTGTTCCAGAGTCAGTCATCTTAGTGATAATACTATGAGGAAACAGATCCAGAGAAGGCCACACAGAGCTGGGGATCCTTCCTAGATCTGTCTGGCTTTAGAGCCCAAGCTATTCATTGTTCATGATACCACATCCCTTATTGGAAACATCCTGACAAAGACATACTAGTCACCCTAGAACAGCCGTGGGCAAACTACGGCCCGCGGGCCGGATCCGGTCCGTTTGAAATGAATAAAACTAAAAAAAAAAGACCCTACCCTTTTATGTAATGATGTTTACTTTGAATTTATATTAGTTCACACAAACACTCCATCCATGCTTTTGTTCCGGCCCTCCGGTCCAGTTTAAGAACCCATTGTGGCCCTCAAGTCAAAAAGTTTGCCCACCCCTGCCCTAGAATGACTATGAAACTTGTGCTATGATAAGTGTGCTTTCTGGCCTCCGTAGTCAGCATGGATGGGACCCATACTCGCCCTCCCTCAGTGTTCATATAGCCAACAACTCTTGCATGAATGAAAGCTTACTAGCAACATTTTCTCGTGTCATAAAATGGAAGAAATTAAAGCTCAGATGAAGGTTAAGAAACTTGCTGAAAGCCACACAACAAACAAATCATGGTAAAACTGGCAGGCAAACTCCAGTGGGCTAACTCCAGAGCTCGATGACTTTGGACTCTCTGAAAGAGATGCTGAAAATCTGCCTGCCAGAACATTACACCCTCTAAGACAACCACAAGTGACTCAGAGGTGTTGAAGGGCTGCAGATGAGCCGAGACAAGCTTACAAAGGAATGTGGCTGTCCTGTTCCAAGGACACACCATGAATGCTCAGGTCTCCTGGTCTCTGAAGACAATGCATTCCAAGCGCCCAGTCCTCTTGAAGAGTGGAAGGCCTCTACTGTTCAGCTGTCCAGCACCCTTGTTATCTCAAGGTTAACTAATTATTTGCCTTTATAATTCACTGGAGACTGATAACTATTATTTCCCTGTCTAACACATACTTACAAGTGCTTTGGTTAAATATAGGTTGCTAGGTATTGGGATCAACATTTTTTTTAGCTCAACTTTACCAAGGGCATTTGGACTCAGAATTCTAGAACTACCCCAATTACCTCAGAGAAATTAACATGTGAACCGAGTAATACAAAGATAATTTTCTATTTTCTCAGGTTAAGATCTGGGAAAGGACAGGTAGGATCACAGGGTTTGCTGGCCTTTTCCCTGGTTAATGGGGAACTTCCAGAGAACAGAAGTGAGTTGAGGAGCTTAAAGAGATGAGTTCCAGTCAGAAAGAAAAACATGTAAGAAAGACAAGTAGTGAGAGACAGAAGGAGAGATCAGAGCCCATGAATAAAAATATATGACATAGTTATAAGGCTCCAAAACCACATAGGACTGATAGTAGTTTTCTACTACCTATTACCCTCTTTAGAAAAATAAACATATTTTTATTGATTTCAGAGAGGAAGGGAGAGGGGAGAGAGAGATAGAAACATCAATGATAAGAAAGAATCATGGATCGGGTGCCTCCTGCATGCCTCCCACTGAGGATTGAACCCGCAACCCAGGCATATGCCTTTGACGAGAATGGAACCCGGGACCCTTCAGTCCACAGGCCAATGCTCTATCCACTGAGCCAAACCAGCCAGGTAAATTACCCTCTTCTATAGCTATGGAATTTTAGCTGGTCTGTAGCCCTCATCTAAGGACTACATTTTCCAGCTTCCCTATCATGGGCTGTGGCCATGGGACTAAGTTTTGGCCAAGGGATGAGTGTGGTAGTGATGTACACAGCATCCAGACTGTGTCCTTAAAAAGAAAAGGAATATGTGTTCCCCTGTCACTTATTCCTCCTCTGGTGGTTAGAGCACAGACTGGAGAGAGGGAGCTAGAGAAGCCACCTTAAACCAGGAGCTGGAAACTGTCATGTGTTGAGGATGGCAGAGCAATACAATCAAAGGGGCCTGGGTCCCTTTCACTGTCATTCCACCAAGACAATCCTAGATGACATAGACCAATGGTCGGCAAACTCAGTCAACAGAGCCAAATATCAACAGTACAATGATTGAAATTTCTTTTGAGAGCCAAAGTTTTTAAACTTAAACTATATAGGTAGGTACATTGCTAAAAACGTCCTCAATCTGATTGAGGTACATTCGCTGAGGTCGACCCCTTCCAACTCCCCCATCCACACTCGTCTTGTATACTTGTTTCGTCTATCTCCTTTCATTCATCCTCTCTATATGTCCAAACCATCTCAACATACCTTTCTCAATCCTCGACACTACATCTTCTTTCACTTCACAACATTCCCTAAAATTAACTTAATAAACTTTACTTAAAGTTTTAAGTCAACTTCGCACTGTACGTGCGAGCCTGCATGTGGTATTTTGTGGAAGAGCCACACTCCTGGGGCCAAAGAGTCGCATATGGCTCACGAGCCATGGTTTGCCGACTACTGACCTAGACAGATCGATGTCAGGAATAAGTAAACTTCTCTTATATCACTGGCTGGATTTGAGGGTCCTTTTGGTATAGCAGCCTAACCTGACTCCTAATTAATACACCAGATCATACAAGACTGATATTTAGGATAATGATATCAAATTATTTTGATGGAAAGGAGGATTTAATTTTACTGCAACAAACTCTTCTGGACCCACATCTCTAATCACCAGTTCAAAAAGAGATCAAATGTGTGATTTGTGATCATAAACAAAAAATCTAAAAAGTGTAGTCAAGACATAAAGCCAGCTCAATTTTCCCTTGCAGCTTCTTTCTGAAGGCTTGGAATAGTACACGTTCAGTGTGGATTATTTGGGGAGGACTCTTGATGCTGAAAAGCACAATTCTTCTGTTCCCTTAATCCCACTGCAAAAATGTTTGGCCCCAATGCTTTATGCCATACCTGTTGGCTCCTTCCTTTGCAAAGACTCTAGTTGTTACCTTAAAATCACACTGGATCATATTAGTTCTCTCCTCTCAATTTCCCTTCCTGAAAACTTGAAGCCTCCGTAATATCACAATGAAGTATTGTAAAAATATAGGGTAACAAATGTTTTCCTCTGGGCTTGGTAAATTGGAATGGGGCAAGGATTGTGCATTTACACCCAATTTACTTCAGACCATATTACCTATAGAATAACTTGTGAGTGCTCAGATAAAAGCAAATAATGGAAACCAGGCCAAAGTAAATGAACATTTTTCAATTCCTTTCAAATATTAAATACTGATATATTCCTCCAGAAATATAAAAATATACAGCAGCACAGTACATTTTCATGCAAAATGCAGTATACACACTCTCTACCACCACTTTTGAAAGGCTGACCATATGCATTTTGTGTATATCTCCTCCCAGAATTTCTACTCCTGAGTACATAAGCAACAGAAATGTGCACAAATGCCCACTCAAACACCACTGGTAGAATGTCACAGCAGCTCTATTCATGGTAGTTCCAAAATGAAAACAGCCCAAACATCCATGAAAAAAAGGATGCATTTAAAAAGTAAACAAACATGGTATACTCAAGCAAGGGTCTACTCAACTGGAATGACAATGAATTGACTACAAGTGCACACAACCATATGAGTGAATCTCACAAATGAAATGCTATTCAAAAGAATCCTGGAAGAAGCATACATTATGATTCTAAAAGCATACATTTCATAACCAAGCATAGTCTACAGTGGTGGAAATCAGAAGAGATATTCTGGGGAGAAACAATGATTGGGAGGGTATGAACCCTTCTAGAGGGCACAGGTGTTCTGTGTTGTCAGCTAGGTGCTGGTTACATGTGTGTTCACTTGGTGAAAATTTACCAAGCTGAAATCATTTGACTTGTTCACTTTCACGCATGCATGCTGTGTATCAATTTTAAAACAATTTTTAAAGGAATACATGAATCCAAAATATCAGATTGTTATAATACCAAAAGCAAAGGTAAGTGAAAAGGTTGTTGCTACTCTCCATCTAAAACAATAACACTAAAGAATACTGTGAATATATCTATGAAAGTGGATATTACATCAAAGGACAAAAAACACACTATAGAGAATAGACAAAAATTGAGAAGCATAAAGGATCACCTTGTAGAAATATCTGCTAACAATACTTGGTTTGATGCTAACAAAACATAACTTCAATATCAATAGTTTTTCTTACTCATAGCAATTTTCACTCTTCCACCTCACCATTAAAATTATTTAGAATCTGTCTTTTACACTGGAAATCAAAAGAAGATCACTTCAGAATATTTAAAATCTAGATTATACATAGAAAACTCGAGTGTATTAGGCTTATGATGTCTAGATCACTGGGTTCAAGAAGCTTGTTGTATGTAAAGGAGTGAGGGTAACTCAGCCTCTAGGTGTCCAACTTAATTTTTCAATACAGCAGCCACCTGCACTAGAAGTTGTGCAAATAGAGCAAGCAGCCTATGAAGTTCAGGCTGCCTCTTAAACACACATGAATTTGGCACAGAAATGTCAGCTAATACCAACCACCATTGTGAATAGAAAGGGCTGAGGGAATGTCTCAGGGAAAAGGGCAGCCTCTGAATGGGAATTGATTTTTGTACAGATTTAAGTTCTATCTATCCATCTACCTACCTACCTACCAACCTACCTATCTATCTCAGCATTGATTTTGATTTGGGGTTATGTTTATATGATGTGTTTTGTTAGGAGAAGAGATTTCAGAGAGATGGAAGGCTTCCACTTCCAAGACAGTCAGAGCTCATAAAGACATCATCACGTGTCCTGCCACTAGGACACTTAGCAGAAGGCTTGTGCAGTCTGTAGGGTAAATGGCAAAGCAATTAAGCAAGTTCCAGACCCACTGATTCGGACACCTATCTGCTCTTTTGGAGGTAATAGAAGCTCTTTTTAGGCATGAGCTAAAAGCCAGAAACCATGAAGAAATGATCGGTAGATATGAAGACATGAATGTTTAAGTGGCAAATGCACACACACACACACACACGATTAGAGGAAATATACTGTAAAAAGACACATAACACATTCCAAGGAAATAACAAAGTTTTCCTGGGTTCTGTGCAACCCAGAAACTGGAGGTTCATCTGAGTTCTATTTAGTTTGGTTCACACTGTTATTATTCAAGGCATATTAATAATTGGACTCCAGAGCTTTAGCTTTTAGATACTTGTTCCTTATCTCTCTTGTTTAGAGGCTTTAAAATAGCTTTTATGATTATATATATATATAATCTAACCTAACTTTCTAAAACTCTAGGTAAGCCATCTGCTCTCATTGAAATGGACCATAACCAAACTGCATTTAAAAAAATGACTCCATTGGATCACACAGGTATCACACCAGTGTTGGCCATGGAAGTCTGTCCTATTAAAAGAGGACATAACAGCACAAACAGCCAGGGTCTCAGGCCCCTTTCAGAGAACACAGTGCCTTTACTGGCAATCATCTTCAGGCTTCACCTGCTCTTTTATCACAAAAGCAATGTTTAGTCCTCATGTACAAGTAAGTGATGGAGCAGGATGTGCTTTAAAATAATTACAGCATAAGAAAAAGTCACTTGCTAAGAATTTTCTATTTTACTAATGCCCCACACGTGGATTTTTTCATGGTAATTCAATCCCTTCATTTTGTAGATGAGGGAAAGATGGCCCAGGGAGATCATCAGAACTGTTAAATGTCACACAGCTACTTAAGTGACAGAACAGGGACGAGAACAAGGTCTCCCAGCCCCAGCTCTATCCCTCATGACCTCCGTGCAGCCACCCAGTGTCGTTACCGGATGGCCTGCACAGAAATGTAAAAAGTTCTACAAGGACCGATAGCAGAATTAGCGAAGGGAAAGGCCTATGGATGCTTTTGAACCCTCCCACTTTCATGACCCAAGTTGCTCCACAAAAACCGGGTCTCCCTCTGCATTTGTTTGTGTTGAAGCCCCAGTATTTAATGTCTCACTAAATGAGAATAAATGGATGACAGCATAGAATTTTATTTCAAAACTACTCAATAAAATAAGTCTTGCATTTTTCTCCAAAATTTTTTTTCCGTAAGTGACTGGAAAATTCATTAACCTTGACAAGATTTCTCAAACATGGCACTTTTGACATTTGGGCCTGATAATTCCTTTTTGTGGGGGCTTCCCTGGGCATTGTAGGGTGTTCAGAACATGACTGCTTGTGAATTATATATGCCAGTGCCAATCCCTCCTTCCTCCTCCCACCCCTGCCTCAGTTGGAAGAACCAAAAATAATGTCTCCAGTTATTGTCAAATGCTCCTGGGGGTGCCCAGGAGTCCCTGATTGAGGACAACTGATCTACGGATACTGCATACCCCCCGTGCTGTTCATGAGACACAAAAGTTTGATGACTCAACCAGCTGCACATTAACAGATACATAAAGAAAGTGCTCGGGCAATACAAATTGGCTTGATGATACTTTAATCTGGTGACATTAAACAAACTCTCTCTTGAAGACACTATGCTAAGTGAAATAAGCTCATCACAAAAGGGCAAATACTGCAGAGTTCCACTCATATGAGGTACCTAAGTATGCAAATTCAGAGACAGAGAGCAGAATGCTGTTTGCCAGGGGCTGGGAAGAGGAAATGGGGAATACTGTTTAATGACTACAGAGTTTCAGCTGGGGAAGATGAAAGATTTCTGAAGATGGGTGGTGGTGACGAGTACACGACAATAGGAATGTACTTGATGCCACAGACTGCACACTTAAAATGCTTACAGTGATACCTTTTATGCTACGGATATATCTTACCACAATTTTTTAAAATGTTTATTTTTTTTGTCATTGCAAGCAATGCCTAATTCCATAAAGCTAAAGTACCTTCATATGCTTTTAAACTCTCATACAAAGAACCCAGGGTTTTCTGTTGCTGTTTTATTTATTTATTTTGGTTTGCTTTGTTTTGAAAATAGACTCCATAGCTGAGGAATCCAAAGACTATGAAAATCTCCCTCTTAATTCCTGGCCAGGCGTTCGTGGGCGGCGGCAGCAGCAGCAGCAGCATTGAGAGGGCTGAGGTGCTCTGCAGAGCAGCAGGCACACACACACCAGGGCGCAGGCCCTTGGGGAGGCCCCCTGATTTAAGAGTCTTCTCTGTGTGAAACATAGCAAGTCCAGATCCCCCAAGGACCCGGCCTGTGGGCCACGTCGGCCCAGAGCCCTTCCAATTGCCAGGATGCTCTTGACAAAAGACGGTCTGGCACTGAGCGGCAAGGCCATTATTTTCATTTAAACCATACATGTCATGTCCTGTTTGTGAGAAACACGTTAAACAACTCAGAAACACATTCGCAATGGGCTCCAAAGTGGGATTCGCATTCCTATGGGCTGGCGTACTGTAAACTGCAGGGGGAGGCTGGTGGGGTGGTGGGCTGGCTCGTCCACCCTTGTTCTAACAGAGGGCCCCTCTCCGAAGCTCAGCTGACAATGGGGCCTTCTCTTCCTTGTTTGATGTGGGTCTTACTGTTTTCTTCAAGTGCCCAAAGCATGAGCCACATTATCCATGAGAGGCCAGAACCTTGAATTTCTTTAAGATTCTCTCTTAATAATTTTTATTTCTACTTAAAAAAAAAAAGAGTAAGACTTGAGCCAAGGAAATACCCTGGAGGAAGATGACTGCCCCATTTCCACCAAATTGCAAGAGCAGATGATCTGTCTACCATGACTGAAAGGCATCTTGGAGACGTAAACGACCCCCAATAAAACCAGAATCTGTTGTCCTTCTCACAAGACCATTGTGGATGGAAATGTACTCACCTATCACACATAAGCTGAGAAAGTAATTCACTGATGGAAGAAATAACTACCAAACATACAGAAACTAATTCAGTTAAGTATAATTGCAACTTACTCTGCCGATCTCTTATTCAGCAAAGAGACAGTATTTATATGCAAACCTTCAAGAAAAGTACATCCTCAAATATTAAAACTAGAACCCAAATCTAGGCCTTTGGCCAAGTCAAATACTAAACAGTGTGATAACTATGTCTGCTTTCGTGCTGTGACATTTCTTTAGGGGAGAAGATTTATCATTTAAACTGTACATATCACATCCTGTGGAAGGTTTTTAAAAGTGGAACTATTTCCTCCAAATGCTAAAGGCAGATTAACTATAAAGAAAATGTGAATCAAACAGAATCAAAGTCCTGTAGAATCCATGAAGAGTATTTTTAAAGGAACCATATAATTAATTAGAACAAAAGTGAAGCCAGCAGAATTCCTAAAAGCCAAAATAATACCAACCAGGATTCACTGGGGCGGTGAAGGCAAATGATAGAACACTTCATTTCCCTTCCCTTGGGACTGACACTTTCCTTATTAAAGTATCCAAAGGTTCTGCAGTCATTTAAATGCTGCTTTGGCTTTGTGTAAAGGGATATCTCTGGCTCCTTAAATGCAACTGGTGAATCGTATTAAACTTGGCCATTATGCCCCAGGTCCTGTTCTTTCCTCTCCAGCATGTCTGTCAAAGAGGAGATGAGCATCCCGCCTCTGAGGAAGATGAAGATCATGTTCTTCCTGGCATGACTAAAAAAGAACTTTATCTTTGCTTTTATTACAGATCCAAGAGGATGTCTGTCACAGGCAGAATGGAGTCTCCTGATATTAGCTACCGGCACCAAAACTAACCTTGGGTCTAGGGTTGGTTATGAGATCCCAGTTTGGTTTCTTTGAACTCTGCCTGGCATGCAGGAGGCTGTTTGGGTCTACCAATGCTCCTGGGACAGTGAGGGACAGCTCCCTGTCATATTCCACCCAAAGGATGGCTTAAAAGAAAGACCAAAGGAGATACTCTGGGGCTCAGAGAGAACTCTGTGGCCCATCATTCATTCTTCACCCACTAATTCATTACATTACACACACACACACACACACACACACACACACACACACACACGGTGGTGGTGAGTGCAACCACGATATATAGTGGTGCTGATTACTGGGGGGGTGGGGGGGGGAGCTATACCCTAGAGAAATGTAAATCTATATCCACATAAAAACGTGTACACATATATTCATAGCAGCATTACTCACAGAGGCCAAAGAATGGAAACAGCCAGGATGTCCTTCAACTGATGAATGAATAAACAAAATGTGGTCTATCAACGCAATAGAATATTATTTGGCAATAAAAAGAAATGCAGGCTGGGATACATGTTGTAAAATGCAGGAATCTTAAAAACACTATGCCGCATGATAGAAGCAAAACACAAAAGTTCACAAACAGATTTTGTTTATGAGAGACCCAAAGTCGGCAAATTGTCCGAGACAGAAAGTAGATGAGTGGTTGCCTTGGGCTGGGAAAAGAGGAAGGAGAGAATGACTGCTTAATAAGCATGGGGCCCTGGCCACGTGGCTCAGTTGGTTGGAGTGTCTCCCTGTACACCAAAGGTTGCAGGTTCCATTACTGACCAGAGTATGTACCAGGTTGCAAATATTCTGTGTTAATTTTGTTTTTAAAATATTTTTTTAAAAATATTATATTAGGGTAAGAGGACAGAGAGTGGCAGGGGATGTTCTATTTTAGTTAATGTGATCAGAATGCCCTCTCAGATAGGGTGACACTGATGTACAAACCTGAACAACCAAACAGCTGTTCTCTCTCTCTCTCTCTCTCTCTCTCTCTCTCTCTCTCTCTCTTTCTCTCTCCCCCCCCCATTTCTCTCTCTCCCCCACTATATCATCATAGCCCTCATATTATCATCATCATCTTTTTATTGTAGCAAAATATGTATAACAAAAAATTTGTCATTTTAACCATCAGGGGATGTCCTAGTGACAGCTTAGGCCCGCTCCCTGCTCCCCTTGGGGATAGGGCCTAAGCTGCAGTCTGGCCTCCCTTTGTGGGAGGTGACCGGGCTGATCAGGGGAAGGAAGCAGCCCCATCACCCCACTGCTGCAGCCACTGCCAGTCACCGCAGCCAGCAAGGTTTTTTCATCAACACGGACTCCAGTCCCTTCACCATGAAAAAATGACAACTTTCTTTAGGCATTTTCAAGATGTGTCTTTCATATAATAATAATTTCTTTATTATTTTTTTTTAGCCTCACCTGAGGATATGTTTCCATTGATTTTTAGAGAATGTGGAAGAGAAAGGGAAAGACAGAGAGAAACATCAAAGTGAGAGGAACACTTTGATTGGTTGCCTCCTGCATGAGCCCTGACCTGGGCCCCGGCCAGGGAGAAGCCTGCAACCTAGGTACATGCCCTTGGTCAGAATTGAACTCAGACCCTGCCATCGGCAGGCCAAGGCATTATCCACTGAGCCAAACTGGCTAGGGCAGGATATGACATTTCTTAGCCCTCCAGCAGCGGACCTTTGTTTTTTTCGCCAGGAGTGTGGTGAAAAACCCTAGATCACCTTTTTGGATTCTTATTACCCAAGTTACTAAGAATATTACCAGTGGCATACAGGGAGCTTAACCAATGAGTGGTCAGAAAAGGTGTTTTCTCTGTAGTTCACACCAATCGCAGGCTTGGCCCTCCTCCTCTCCCCCCACCCCCCGCCCCAGGCCTGACGCCTCTGGCCCAGGCTTCAGGCCTGGGCAGGGGACCCCCATCTCCCTCCGATCACCGGCTCCTCCCTCGCCCAGGCCTGACGCCTCAGCCAGAGGCGTCAACCCCCATCACCCTCCGATTGCCAGATTGGCCCCTTGCCCAGGCCTGAGGCCTCCGCCAGAAGTGTCAGGCCTAGGCAGGGGACCCCCATCTCCATCCCATTGCTAGATCGGCTCCTCGCCCTGGCCTGGCGCCTTGGCCAGAGGCATTAGGCTTGGGCAGGGGACCCCCAGACACCTCCGATTGCCGGCTCCACTTCCCACCCAGACCTGACGCCTCCACCAGAGGCGTCAGGCCTGGGCAGGGGACCCGCATCTCCCCCGGATCACCAGTTTCTGGGCTGCTTCTGGGGCCGGCCTGTGGCCCATGATGGCGGCTTGCACTGGCAGCTGGGCTGCCCTGCCCTGCCTGCAGTATGCAAATTAGCCGTCATCTTTGTTGGCAGTTAATTTGCATATCGTGCTGATTAGCCAATGGGAGGCGTAGCGAAGGTATGGTCAATTACCATGCTTGTCTATTATTAGATAGGGTTATGTAACTATCACCACCATCTATTAAAAAACATTTTTATTGTCTTTAATAGAAAACTTCCATCCCTCTTTTAATGCTATAATTAGTTCATTAATACAGAAGACAAAGCAAGAAAAAGAAAAGGCAATTTATAAAAGAAAAGGTGACTGGGGAGTGTACTTATATCACTGTTTGTTTCTCTCCTGTTCAATAAAAGGCACAAGATGACAATGGCAATGACTGTGTTACACAGGCTACTCAGCCTCTGTGTCCACAGACAGTGGGGAGTGGGGAGGCCCAGGTAGGGAGAAAGAGGTGTCTGGCAAGATTAGCCTTTTGTGAGCAAAGTCCTTCCCTCATCATGAAACATTTGTTTTTCAAATAGTTTTTGACTCCTGGGGAGAGTGAGAAATGACTAGGACCTCCTCCATCCATGTATTCTACAGAATGAACAGCTATCCAACCAAATCCGGATCAAAAAATCCCAACTTCTGTGCCATGAATAGTACAAAACTTCAAAACAGAGGTATTTTTTCCATATCTTGATATCAAACCTTAATAATTCACAGAAAGAGCAGGGCTTTTTTTCACTTTAACTTGTAATATATGTATGTATGGATACACACACAGGATAATTAAACCTCTGCTTTAAAAAGGAAAAGTACTCCACTTAAAGACAAAGAAATGCAAATATGGCTAAAATTTATTGGTTTGAAATAATCAGATTTGGTTCTCAGCGTTCTCAGCTTTATTTTCTCATAATGTCATTCGTATTCTGGCTACAACCTGGTTTATATATTACATGTCTTTGGTATTTGTAAGAAGGACCTTAAATTTATAATGCTGGCAAGAGAAAAAGATTTATACACTCTAAGACGTAAGCCTTTATTCAACATACTTAAACACACTTAAACCACTACTGATAGGAAGTTGCCACCAGGCAAATGTGTGATCTAAGCAACTATTTGAGCAAAAATATTGAAAAGAGCCCTCACCAGTTTGGCTCAGTGGCTAGAGCTTTGTCCTGTGGACCAAAGGGTCCCAGGTTTGATTCCAGTCCCTCCGTTGCAGGCTCCTCCCTGGCCCAGCCCGGGACCTGGTTAGGGTGCATGCAGGAGGCAACCAATCGTGTTTCTCTCACCTCGATGTTTCTCTCTGTCTTTCCCTCTCTCTGGAAAAGCAAGGGAAAAATATCCTTGGGTGAGGCTTTTAAAAAAAGTGCTGAAAGGAGGTTTTGATGCATGCCCTAGAGGCACCCTGATGCTCACATGAAACTGAAGGTAGGAGTTGGGGCCCTGCTGAAAGGCATCCCAGCTCCAGCGGTAGGTGTGTCCGATCTGAAAGTATTCTGATGCCAAGGTGAGAAGGAATTTTTTGATTCAAAACAGTCGTCTCCATGCTAAGCAGCAAGACAAAAATACTCTGCAATAAAGCTAGGCTACTAGCAAAAATACCGAAAATGCAATCCCAGCATGTTCTCCTTGAAACCAATAACACCGTAGAGCTGAACGGGCAGGTAGAATTTAGGCCACCTCTCTGGGCTTCAGAGACGGAGCTGGATCCTGTTTTCCTGGCATGCAGGCCCTACATTCTCAATCTGCCCACTTGCTGAGGTCCAAGCAGCCGACCTCCCCAGCGCCCTTGCTTCCCTCTGACCAGCCCAGCTCCACTCCTCAAGACACTGGCCTGTTCCTCTTGCAGCTCCACGTACCCTCAGTGCCTGTAACGTTGCACCAAGCAACTCTTTGAATGGGGCACAGCCATGCACTTGTCTCAGCAAGCCCTCAAACACTGACCACTCTCCAACACTCTTGGGCTTCTCACACACACCTTCTTCTGACTGCCCCTCTTTCTTTGGGGGTATACTTGTTGGGCTGCTGGAGGGAGTTTGTGGGACTTCTCAGCTGGGGTTCACTGTACTTAGCTCCTTGGAATCACTTTGCCCATGAAATCATTCTTTTTCTCCATTTTCCCCTCTTCTTTTTCTTCCTCTCATCCCACCCTCAGGCGTAACTCTAGACTCTTTAGAACACCTCCGTTCCTGCAGGGCAGCACACAGCAGTGCGGTGGAGTCTGGAAGTGTGGGGGCTGCTGAAGCTGTCTTCGCCGCTGTCCCCGCCACTGGGGCAGGGGTGTAGAATGACCTTAAGTCTCCAGGCTCCCTACCACGCCAGCCCAGCCGGGCTGCTCCTAATGAATAACAAATGGGCCTTCCCGATGCATTTGCTCAGGACAAGCTGCCATTACAAGCCGTTTTGTTTTTTTAGGGTTGTGGTAATGTATCATCTTGCTTAGCTGGATGTCATCTCTGAGAAGGTCACCAAAGGTATGTGCGCCCTTCCCCTAGGCTCCCCTCCCACCCGCCCATACCCCGTGGCCACCCCTCCCTTAAAGGAAGGTGTAGCAAACACGGATCAAGTACTCAACACCTTTGTTTGAACCTAGGGAACCAGAACATCTAGGATCCACTCTTGCTGATCAGCTGTACATGCTCCCCGTTGTGTAAAAGAAATTGTGCAAAAGATGCTAGGTCTCCAGCACATAGCGAAGACAAGTCACCAGGGGGCCACAGGGGATGGCACTGTGCCTTCAACATTGATTTGGGGGAGGGGGGGAGGCTGGGGGTGGGGGAGGGGATTGCCCTTTATAGGAGAACTTAAGAAATCAGATCTTGATTCACGGAGTAGAAAAGGTTTTCTTTCCAAGCCTCCTACTATTCATCTTCATTTCACAGATATTTAAAGCATGTATTATGTTGCTATGGACAATTAGCCTTTTATCCAATTTTACTTGAGAATTTAATTCTCCCACCCGAAGGTTTTAATTATACCCTCAGCCCCATACTTAGGCTCGGTTCCTGCAGCTGGAAATCTGCCCCAGTGATGTTATAACCTTGTTAATGTAACAAAAGAGGAGTTTACTTAAAACTGGACTGACTATGGACTTAAGCCAAATTTACTTGAAAGAGGAAAGAGTCTGTCAAAAATCCTATAGTAAACACGGCAAAGCAGTTCTTTCATAGCCTTCCCTTAATTCATAGCGACAAGCAATTTACATGTAAGTGGATTCATATGCTCTACCAAGAGGCCGCCTCTCTCTAAACTGGGGTGGTGTGCTCTCCCCGCCCCCCAATGCAACGCCCCCCCCCTTTCTTTTCTTCCTTCCCTTTTAGTTTTCCCCCCTCTTTCTTGGTATGTGGAATAGGCCATTCTCCTTAGTGGAACAGCATAAATCCACAATGTTTTAATCACCCCCAAGCACAATTAGGGCCTCTAAACATTTACCAAGCCAGTCGCTCTGAATAAAGGCAGCTGAGATTCTGAAAGCCACTCTTAGACCTGACTGTTGTCCTGTCAAACCCACACTTCCTATTCCATTGATGCCTGCTTAGGAACTCCCTGCTAACGAGGAAAGAGTGTGAGCCTTAGGTAGTTGTTGCTGATCAAATACCAGAGCCCACATTTTTCTCTGTTGCCAAAATCCTGCAGGGCTTCTTACCTTCTACTGTTAATTAGATTACCTTTTTCCATCCACACACTAACAAAAAACATGCATTAGACTAAACAAGATATGACAACAAGGAAGGGTTGGAGAGAGAGCCTTCTGAGAAAGCATTAAAGAAAAACATCACTCTTAATATCACTGTATAAAGGCAAAAAAAAAAAAAAAAGGCTGCAGGTAATTTCAGCCTGCAAAAGGGGAAATCCCTAACATTTTAGAAGCAAAAATCAAAAAATTAATTGCCCCCAAGTAGAAAGCCAGGCCGGGGTTTGCTTTAGTTACATTATTTTCAACTATGCTCTTTGACAAAATCCATCCATAGCAAACAACTGGCCGGCATTCAAGTTTCTTTCATGCACATTGAAAATTTAATTAGTTCTAACTAGATCAAAAGTTGTTTTCCCCCCTTTTGGCATGTATCTGTATCATTTCTGTGCTGTTTGGAAGCTGCTAGACATCAAAGGCAGATCCATCATTCTTGGGGAACCTCCTCTCCTTGGAGGCAATTCCCATCCACCTCTCCTTCCAGGCTACCGGACCTCGGACTTTGAGGCAGCCAGGGGCCACTCTGGCGAGGCTGGGGGGGGGGGGGGGGGGCTGCACTCCCGGACAAGCACAGAGCTCCTCACTCGGAACAGCACCCAGCGCCAGTGACCTGACTGTTCCTGAGATGCCCCTAGACAACCCAAAACAAACCATTGCCATGTGCAATCATGACGAGTCCCCCAACACACAGACCCCGGGAAACACAGGGTGGGGCAGAAGGCGGTTTGCAGTTGTTCATATGGAAAATAATACAATAATTAAGAAACAATAATATAAGAACAAACTGTTTCACATACTCACAACTGTCAACCTCCTTTGACCCCAGCCTATATATGCTAGGATTGAGAGATTCCAGAACCTAGCATCCTTTAGGCCTTTATAACAGTCCGTGGCACGGAGATCTACTTCACCTACTCCAAAGTTATCCTAACTTTTTTGGCCTTTTAAAATTCATTCTAAGGTCTTTAGTTCTAAGCTGAGAACTGGGTTAGCAAATGACTAGGCAAGTCCACTATCCACGGAGAGAGCTTTCTACTCACAGGAGGGCTCGGAGATCATAAAGGCACAGGCAGAAGGCAAGGGTGAGCATCCCGGGCCTGCTCCACATTAGCTGTGTGCTTTAGGCCAGTTTGCTTAGCTGCTCTCAGCCTCAGTTTCCATCTCTGCAACCTGGGAAGAACTGCTCCCTCGTCGGGAGTAAGATGGAAGGCACCGAGCCTGTGCCGTGTCCTACAGGCTGACCGTGCCTGAAGCTGCTGGACACTCTCCTCTAAGCAGAGGAACCACGGCCACTTCTAGAGGACATAGTTGTAGTGCTGCCTGCTCTGGCTTTTCACTACAAAGGTAACATTGTTCTAAGATCCATTTTCGTATGATACACCGTGTGCCTAGAACTGAACTAGGAGCTATTTACATCGACGATATTTTCCTTGGTCAGAGGAGCAAGCTCTGTTGGCTCCACATTCTAGCTGCTTCTTCAGCCACTCAGAGTCCCTGGCACATGTGTGGGAGAAATCGTGCAACCCATATCAGGCAAATGAGTAGGTAAAAGTCCCTGAAAGAAGCTGTCCCTTCCCATTAAAATAGGATGTCCCAGGCCTGGCTGGGTAGCTCAGTTAGTTAAAGTATCATCAAAGTTGTGAGTTTGATCCCCAGGTTAGGGCACATACAAGAATCAATCAATGAATACATAAATAAGTGGAATGATAAATCAATGTTTGTCTCTCCCTCGCTCATCAATTAAAAAAAAAAAAAAGATGCCCCTCCCCTCAAGTAGAGTTGTTTGGTGCTTACCCTTTCTTCTACTAGAACGTAGAGGTGATTACTGAAAACTGCAGCAGCAATTTTGCAAAATAAAGACAAAAGCTGGCCATGACAAAGGATAAAATAGGGTGGCAAGAGTAAAATACCCTACACACTAGGACTGTCCACCTCCAGACTTATTGTTATGTAACAAAACATACTGTTCAATGTGGGGGTTTCCAGTTAGGACAGGCAAGTGTATCCCTAGCTGATACCTCCCCTGACCTCTCTGTCGCCCAGAAGAGATGGCTACAGGGAGAGAGCATTTCTGGACGTCCTGCAGGTCTGCCTGGGCCTATTTAAGGAAGGACTGGATGGCAACTTGAGACACACAATGTCTGCTGCCCAAACCCGTCACACTTCCCCGCCACAGCCTCACCACACGCTGCAGGATCACACAGCACAATTACTAAATCGTGGTTTTATCACTGTCTGTGATATTTTGGCTTCCCTTGGGTTCCAAAATATTATGTTTAAAAATCTCCATACTTGCCCTTGGTTGTGTTCCAAAAAGAAAAGACATTACTGGCGCGCATGTGCCTTCCTAAGAAGCACTGACAAGAGTACATCTTGAAGTGAGCACATTAATGGGTGTCCTTTAAACCCTCCACTTCCCATTTTCCCATTAGAGCCTCCTTAATTTAGCACCCCAGGATTCTACTTAAATTACCTTCTTAGTTGGGATTAGGGGAGCAAAAGGAGACCACAGGGCCTTGACCCTGACAGTTCAAATTGTCAGCGCCGGGAGACTGACACTTTCCTCCCCACTAATCCCGCGCTGCGTGGCATGGTCTCAATTTCGAAGAAATCCAAATGCTTATGCACTTAGCCAATCCCCAAGTGCTTCAGATAAACTCGGTACTGAGTAAGTGAGGCATTTATGGATCTTGAATATCTCTACTTGCTTGATGCCAGGGCCTCAATATTTTGATAAAGTGATGACAAGAAGAACACAGAGAACAAAAAGTAAGAGCAACAAAAATACTATAAGTACATGGAAAAACTAGGAGCTGCTGGAATTTATTTTATATATTAGAGAGTGAATGTATGTCCATAATGCAATTTTAAAAATGTAGATTTTGGAAGCCAGATTGGTTTTCCTTCCTTTTTTTTTTTTTTGAGGAAAGTGAAGCAGATTTGGATTCAGAATATTCAAGGGCAATTTCTAAAAGCCACTTTGAATCGTCTTCCTTTTGAATTTGCCAAAAAGTACACTGAAAAGGACTTTAAAACCCTGTCACAACGTTGTCAAACAAAACTATAATACATCTAAATTTTCTAATAGCCACATTAAAAATGTAGAAAGTAACAACTGAAATTAATATTTTTATTTAGCCCAATATATCCAAAAATATTTTAATATATAGTTAATATAAAATTATTTTATACTAAATTTTTATATATTTTTTCATACTAATGTAATTTATATTATTTTTTTTCATACTACGTTTTTTAAATCAGGCATGTGTTTTATACTCACAGTTCATCTTAGTTTGGACTAGCCCCATTTCAAATGCTCAGTAACCACATGAAGTTCATAGCTACTGTACTGCATGGCACTGGTCCATACCAATCCTGCACATACACACACACTCACAGAGAGTCAATGGCACAAAAGCTGTCAACAGCAGAATAACATATATGTTTTTGATCCCTTCTACCCATCCCACACACTTATTGAAGGGGTGGGTTTATAAATCAGCATCAGGTATCTTATAGCTTAATCTAGATAAAACTGCTGATAGCCAATTATTTTTGGCCTACAAAAATGGCAGTTTTGTGTGGTTCAATCTAATATTTTAATTTAAAGTTTTTATGAGAGGCAGAATGGCAAGATCCAGAACTTAGGCCCACAGCCGGCCTCCCAAAAAATCACTGATATGAGTGGTTGCTGACTGCAAGAGTATGGACCACTACAGTTCCAGTCCAAGAGCAGCAATTCAATAACTGCTAAAGTGGTTAGCTTCTCTTTTATAGGCCAATACACTGTTTCTACAAGCCTGGCTAAAAGATATATATTTGATCAGAAAGCAAGACTCTGGCAATGACAGGTGCTCCAGGCCTTTGTATGCTTGCAGCTCAAGGCTGATGGCTGCAGATGCCTAGAAGCTCAGCACTTAGAAGCCTCAAAAGCTCCTCAGACTCAGTCTTTGCAAATACATCACCTCCAAAACCTCCATTACAACCATCATCATCATTATCACCCTCATTGATGCCATCATTGTATTTACCATGACCCCTGTCTTTACCATGACCTTCATCATTGGGTCATCACCATCACTACCATTATCATCATCACTGTTGTCATCATCGTTACCATGATCACTACCAACACCAGTATCACCATCATCACCATACGTCCTACCATACTTCTATTTAATAAGTTTTACTAAGACATTTTCATTCCTTCATCCATTGAATTCCTATGCAATCATTAAGACCTAGTTTAAATATCACCTTTCAAAGTTCTCACAGACCAAATGAAGGGCTATCTCACTTCTGAAAAACCACTGTAAAAGTCCTTTGTACATGTCTAGGTTATAACATAACTAGAGGCCCGGTGCACAAAAATTTGTGCACTCGGGGTTGGGAGAGGAGGTCCCTCAGCCTGGCCTGTGCCCTCTCACAGTCTGGGACCCATCAGGAGATAATGACCTGCTGGCTTAGGCCTGCTCCCCGGTGGCAGAGGGCAGGCCCAATCCCTAGGTGCAGCCCCTGGTCGGGCTCAGAGCAGGGCCAATTGGGGAGTTGGGGCACCGCCCCCTGTCATGCACAGAGCAGGGCGGATTGGGAGGTTGTGATGCCACCCTCAGTCACGCTCAGGGTAGGGCCGATTGGGGGGTTGGGGCACCGCCCCCTGTCACACTCAAGGCAGGGCCCATAGGGAGGTTGCAGCGCCACTCCTGTCATGCACAGAGCAGGGCCCATCAGAGGGGTTGGGGCTCTGCACCCTGTCACACTGATCCCCGTGCTGGGAGGCCTCGCTGCTCTGCTGATCCCAGGGCCAGGACGCCTCTGGGCTCCGCTGATCACCTGGGCTGGGAGGCCGCTCGAATCTGCTGATCACCTGGGCTGGGAGGCCTCTCGGATCCGCTGATCGCGGGGCCTCCGACTCCGCTGATCGCGGGGCCAGGAGCGGGCCGGGAGGCCTCTTGGCTGATCACCAGGGCCGGGAGGCCTCTGGACTCCGCTGATCACCTGGGCTGGGAGGCCTCTCGACTCTGCTGATCACCGGGGCTGGGAGGCCTCTCGGCTCCACTGATCACCGGGGCTGGGAGGCCTCTTGGCTCCGCTGATCGCGGGGCCTCCGACTCCGCTGATCGCGGGGCCAGGAGCGGGCCGGGAGGCCTCTCGGCTGATCACCAGGGCCGGGAGGCCTCTGGACTCCGCTGATCACCTGGGCTGGGAGGCCTCTCGACTCTGCTGATCACCGGGGCTGGGAGGCCTCTCGGCTCCGCTGATCACCGGGGCTGGGAGGCCTCTTGGCTCCGCTGATCGCGGGGCCTCCGACTCCGCTGATCGCGGGGCCAGGAGTGGGCTGGGAGGCCTCTCGACTCCGCTGATCACCGGGGCTGGGAGGCCTCTCGGCTCCGCTGATCACCTGGGCTGGGAAGCCTCTCGGATCCGCTGATCACCAGGGCTGGGAGGCCTCTCGGCTCCGCTGATCACCGGGGCTGGGAGGCCTCTCGGATCCGCTGATCACCTGGGCTGGGAGGCCTCTCGGATCCGCTGATCACCAGGGCTGGGAGGCCTCTCGGCTCCGCTGATCACCGGGGCTGGGAGGCCTCTCGGATCCGCTGATCACCTGGGCTGGGAGGCCTCTCGGATCCGCTGATCACCAGGGCTGGGAGGCCTCTCGACTCCGCTGATCACCGGGGCTGGGAGGCCTCTTGGCTCCGCTGATCTCGGGGCCTCCGACTCTGCTGATCGCGGGCTGGGAGGCCTCTCGGATCCGCTGATCACCAGGGCTGGGAGGCCTCTCGACTCCGCTGATCACCGGGGCTGGGAGGCCTCTCGGCTCCGCTGATCACCTGGACTCCGCTGATCACCGGGGCTGGGAGGCCTCTTGGCTCCGCTGATCTCGGGGCCTCCGACTCTGCTGATCGCGGGCCGGGAGGCCTCTCGGCTCCGCTGATCACCTGGGCTGGGAGGTCTCTCGACTCCGCTGATCACCTGGCTGGGAGGCCTCTCGACTCCGCTGATCACCTGGGCTGGGAGGCCTCTCGGATCCGCTGATCACCAGGGCTGGGAGGCCTCTGGACTCCGCTGATCACCTGGGCTGGGAGGCCTCTCGACTCTGCTGATCACCGGGGCTGGGAGGCCTCTCGGCTCCGCTGATCACCGGGGCTGGGAGGCCTCTTGGCTCCGCTGATCGCGGGGCCTCCGACTCCGCTGATCGCGGGGCCAGGAGTGGGCTGGGAGGCCTCTCGACTCCGCTGATCACCGGGGCTGGGAGGCCTCTCGGCTCCGCTGATCACCTGGGCTGGGAGGCCTCTCGGATCCGCTGATCACCAGGGCTGGGAGGCCTCTCGACTCCGCTGATCACCGGGGCTGGGAGGCCTCTCGGATCCGCTGATCACCTGGGCTGGGAGGCCTCTTGGCTCCGCTGATCTCGGGGCCTCCGACTCTGCTGATCGCGGGCTGGGAGGCCTCTCGGATCCGCTGATCACCAGGGCTGGGAGGCCTCTCGACTCCGCTGATCACCTGGGCTGGGAGGCCTCTCGGATCTGCTGATCACCAGGGCTGAGAGGCCTCTCGACTCCGCTGATCACCGGGGCTGGGAGGCCTCTCGGATACGCTGATCACCTGGGCTGGGAGGCCTCTCGGATCCGCTGATCACCAGGGCTGGGAGGCCTCTCGACTCCGCTGATCACCGGGGCTGGGAGGCCTCTTGGCTCCGCTGATCTCGGGGCCTCCGACTCTGCTGATCGCGGGCTGGGAGGCCTCTCGGATCCGCTGATCACCAGGGCTGGGAGGCCTCTCGACTCCGCTGATCACCGGGGCTGGGAGGCCTCTCGGCTCCGCTGATCACCTGGACTCCGCTGATCACCGGGGCTGGGAGGCCTCTTGGCTCCGCTGATCTCGGGGCCTCCGACTCTGCTGATCGCGGGCCGGGAGGCCTCTCGGCTCCGCTGATCACCTGGGCTGGGAGGCCTCTCGACTCCGCTGATCACCTGGCTGGGAGGCCTCTCGACTCCGCTGATCACCTGGGCTGGGAGGCCTCTCGGATCCGCTGATCACCTGGGCTGGGAGGCCTCTCGGCTCCGCTGATCACCTGGGCTGGGAGGCCTCTCGACTCCGCTGATCACCTGGGCTGGGAGGCCTCTCGGATCCGCTGATCTCGGGGCGGGAGGCCTCTCGGCTCCGCTGATCGTGGGGCCGGGAGGTCTCTCGACTCTGCTGATCCCAGGCCCTGAGGCCTCTCTGCCCTGCTGCTTCAGGGCTGTTTGGCTTCACTCTGCTTGGAGCCTGAGTATGCAAATTAACCGCCATCTTTTAGCTTCTATAATTGAAACATTGTATCTTTTGGAGTTGTTGCTTCAGGAGCTCAGAGCCCCCGCAGCTGCGGGGATCCTTGACTTTCCCCATCGCTGGGGCAACCAAGCCTCCTATTCTCAGCTGCCTGGCTGCCAGCCGCCATCTTGGCTGACAGTTAATTTGCATATCTCACTGATTAGCCAATGAAAAAGGTATCGGTCATAAGCCAATTACCATTTTTCTCTTTTATTAGTATAGGATGACCCAATTATGCAATCTTCTCTCCCTGCTTTCAGCTCCTAGCACTCAGTCAGGCACCTATCGAAGGGCTCAAAATAAATATCAATCAGTTTAATTCAATTGCATAGGTTTCATTTCAAGTGCATTCACTGGCTAGTACATTCCTTGGATGCTGAGATAAAAAACGATTTTGAGGATATCTGATATTTCTAATCAGTTTTATATATTCTGCTTTCAAACAGGTGGTAAATAAATATGAACATAGACTATAACGTGTATATTTTTGTAGATTACCCAGCACTATGCAGACCCCCTTTAATAGCTTTATAGAGATAAAATTACCATACCATACAATTTGCCCATTTAAAGAGTACAATTAAATGGGGTTTTGTATGTTCAGTTTTAAAATCATCACTCCAATTGAATTTTAGAAAATGTTAACTGCCCCAGCAAAACCCCAAACCATTACCAGTCATCTTTCCCCTCCTTCTCCCCCTAGCCCTAGGCAAAGATTAATCTATTTTCTGTCTCTTTATATTTGTCTATTTCAGTGGTTCTCAACCTGTGGGTCGCGACCCCTTTGGCGGTCGAACAACCCTTTCACAGGGGTCGCCTAAGACCATCCTGCATATCAGGTATTTACATTACGATTCATAACAGTAGCAACATTACATTTATGAAGTAGCAACGAAAATAATTTTATGGTTGGGTCACAACATGAGGAACTGTGTTTAAAGGGCCAGAAGGTTGAGAACCACTGGTCTATTTGCATATGAACTGGATCCTATAATATGTGGTCTTTTATGACTGGCTTCTTTTACTTAGCATGATGTTTTTTGGGTTTTCCATGTTGTACTATCTATCAGTACTTCATTTCTTTTTAATGTCAAATAACATTCCATATATGAATAGGTCTTGTTATAGGTATCCATCCATCATCAATTCATCCATTTGAGTTGTTCCCACTTTGGGTTATTAATCATAAAGTATCTGGGAATGTTCATGTATAAATTTTTAGGTAGATATATGTTTTCATTTCTTTTGGGTATGTACCTAGGAGTAGAATTGCTATATCATATGGGAACTCTGTGTTTCACATTTTGAAGAACTACCAAACTGTTTGCCAAAGTGGCTGTATCATATTATATTCCCATCAGCAATGTGTGAGGGTTCCAATTTCTCCACATACTTGCCTTGTTATGTCTGTCTTTCTGATTATAGCCATCATAGTGGGTGTAAAGTGGTATCTCATTGTGGTTTTGATTTATATTTCCCTACTGATGCCAAACATCTTTTCATGCACTTACTGACCATTTGTACATCTTCTTTGGAGAGATGTCTATTCAAATCATTTGTCCTTTTATAAATGGGTTTTTAAAATTTTATTATTGAGCTATAAGATTACTTTATATATTCTGGATACAATTCCCTTACCAGATATGACTGCAAATATTTTCTCCCATTTTGTGGATTGTTTTTCTTGATGGTAAACCCTGAAACATGAAAGTTTTTAATTTTGATTAAGTCCAATTTTTTTTTCTTTAATTGCTTGTGCTTTTGGTTTTATATAAAGGCTTTGTCCAACCCAACATCATAAATATTTATACCTATGTTATATTGTCAGGGTATCATAGTTTTAACTCCCACATTTTGGCCTATGATACATTTTTATTTAATTTTTGTATATAGTGTGAGATAGCCCTTTACATAGCTTAGAGTTTTCAGAACTAAGCAGTCCACACATTTTTGTGTGACTCATATACACATTACTAATAGTTTCTTCTTCAAAGGCAACAATACTCAAAGTATGCTATCTCATGAGCATTTTAGAGAGAGACCTAGTATTCTTGTCCTGAGAATTTTATACAGGGAGAATCTAGGAAAGCTAAAAAGACTGTTCCTCATCAAGACATTGTTAATATTGGCAAAATTTCTCAAAATTTGACTTTATGTTTTTCTGTGATATCTTTCATTGTCTTGAATGATTTCTATATTCTAAATATTGAAAAATTCAATAGGTTTTTATGGTTTCTTAGGTTTTTGTGTAATTTCTTCTTCCCTCCTTTCCTCTATCCCTCCCTCAGTTCCTCCCTTCTTCCCATCCTTCTTTCCTCCTTACTTCTTTCCTTCCCCTTTCTTCCTTTTCTTCCATCCTCCCTTCCTTTCCTTGCATCCTCTCTTCCTTCCTCCCTCCCTTCCCCCTGTTCAACTCTCCTCCTGACTTTCTTCCTATGTTGCTTCCTTTCCTTCCTCCCATATTTACTTCTTAATTTCTTTTTCCATTTCTCCTCCTAACTAAACTGTAAGTTCACTGAAGGCATCCTCTACAGATCTTGGTCATCTTGGAAACCACTCCCCACCACTGCCCACATACTGTGCCTAGAATAGGGCCTGGTATATGGTAGGTACTCAATACATGTTTTAGGGTTTAATGTGAGCAAACTATAAGTTCCAAACCTAAACAATAAGGATTCCCTTCTCCCACAGTGACTGTACAGGCACTATTCTATCCATATTCAACTAAAAATATTTGTTATATAGTAACTGGGGAACAAGAAGCATTACTCTATGTAAATGAAAAATATAAAGAGAAAAAAAACAGAAACAGTGCAATCACGACTATGTAAAATGTACTATGTATGGGAAAAGAAATTAAAACGAAAAGAACTCAAAATGTCAAATCTTTTTCTTGGGTAAATTCTCTCTTCTTTCCTATACAAATATGACTCACCACTCTTATTTTGAATAACAATAACACAATGAATCAATTATCATCCAGTCTAAATACTATGAAAATATCTAGCACTCAGAAATTCTGAGCACCCAATGCAGATAATTTTCTATATTCATTTGGCCCTGTCATGATGATACATAGCTCTTCCTCTTCTCTCCTGCCTTACTGTTCATGTGTCAGTATGTATTAAACATACATTTCTACATATTAAAGATGAATTTACTGGTCCCTTAATCTCTACATGAAGTAACCTCTATACCTCTGGGGTCATCAGGAAGCGTGTGCACAAACACAGTGCACAGGTAAGGCCTGCCTTTCCACCAGGTAGGCTCTGCTCCTCAGGTGGGGCAACTGCTCAGAATATAACCTGTTTCTAAGGACATCTGCTGGATTCCTGTAATCAGTTTGTTGGCTGGATTTGAGAACCCTGGAGCCAGTATTTGATCACTTTTGCTTTGGGTACCACTGTGGCCCAAGAGAATGATGCTAAGAGACTTTCAGGAGACAAGGGCATAATTCAGTCAGCTTATAAAAAAGGGCAGGCAAGCAATCCCTGGCAACAGAAATCAGCTCTTTCCCGAGTGATTTTGGAGGGCCCTTGTTCTGCGGACTTCAACATCAGAGGCCAAGGCTCTCCTGCTCTTCCACTGGCTGCTGCTCAATAAAAACACCATCCCGTTCCATCGTTTTCATCATGATTATTTCCTCAGTTAATAAAACTCAAAGAAAGCATGTTTTCAGGGATGCTAAGGGGCAGAGGCCCGTTTTGGCTGAGGTAAGCCTTGGCAGGAGTCAACACTTTTTTCCTAAGGTTTTATATTCTTTTGGTAAAATTGTTGTATCATTTCAAAAATTAAAATAATAAAACATTAGGTTATGCAATGGAAAGTGGTTCAAGTTTGCCACCACAGATTTTCGTGTGTGTACTTTCAGTTGTATTAAAAAGCTAAACTCCAAGCTAGAGTTTTAAATATTTTTCAAGCTCAGTATCTCCCTGAATAATTCCAGCCCACTTCTGGGAGCCTCTTTCATTGTGTACCGTATTTTTTTAGTCCTTTCTTATTATAAACATATAAATTATTTCTAATACCATCATGAAGGACAGGTAATGCTGAAAATTTCATATCCAGTTACAGTTGACCAATATGAACATAAACAGTGTTACTAGACATTGTGGAGATAGCATCTAATGGCAGCTTGGGGAAAAGGACTTGGGTTAGTAGCCAACTTTCAATGGCCACGTTTCAAGAAGAGTATGACAATGGAGTAAAATGGGGGTCCTATCCCTACTTGGAAGAAAATTATTTGTTTCAGGGCAAAAACAAGGTTAGGAGTCAAGTATGTTGTGGTTGATTAGCTACTACTGCATAATTATGAGGGTGACATTTTTGAACCCTTGCCCCAAATAAATGGCCACTTTCAGCAGAATCTTCCAAAGCTGGTTTTGGCCTTTCAGCAGGACTCAATTTGTTGAATCATTAAATTATTTTATTGGCCATTTGAATACTATACTTGATTGAGTCCCATATGAACACTGCTCCTTTCTCCCTTTTATACTTGGCTCACTTCTCTCATCCCTTAGGTCTCACATGAGCTGTCCCTTCCTCCTGGAAGCATCCCTCAACCCCCATGCTTCCTTCCCCTCTGGATCAGATGCCCTAATACCCCAAGACCTCCCTTATCAGAGTTCTTACCCCATCTTCCTCATTAGTGCCTGAGCTCCACTAGGCAGGAACCACGTCACAGTGTCCTGCTCATCGAAAAGTCCAGTGACTATTTGTGCAGAAAAGATGCACCCATATCCAAAGGAGATGGGTTAAAATAGGGGGAGTCCTCTAACCATGTCACAAGAAGAAAATAAACAAGAGGGTACTTTCAAATTAAGATGAGAAAGCTTTCGCATGGACGGTATGGGGACAAGACAGGACAGGAGAACAGTCTTAAATACTGAAAGGTCATAAGAAGGACTAAATGCTTAAGGGGCTTCAAATAGCAAAATGTAAAAGAACTGAAGAATGAGAGGGTGAAATGATAAAGAGAAGTATCTACACTAATAAAAGACAAAGATGCTAATTGACCATACCTTCGCTACGGTCATCAGCCAATCAGAAGAGTATGCAAATTAACCCAACAAAGATGGCTGTTAAATTTGCATACTGCAGGCAGAACTCGCTGTGCTGCCCTGCCCAGGTGGCAGCGCGATCCCAAGCTGCCCCCGACCCCAGTGCGGGATCTGGGCTTGCTGCGTGCCGGTCGGGGTGGGCTGGGCAGGAAGCAGCGGGATCCCCAGCCGCCACCTGCCCCAGTACAGGATCCAGGCCTGCCGTGTGCAACTGAGGGAGATGGGGCAGGCATCGCAGGATCCAGCATGCCATCTGCCACCAGGGGAGCGAGCCTAAGCCAGCCAGCAGGTGGTTATCTCCTGAGGGGTCCCAGACTGTGAGAGGGCAAAGGTTGGGCTGAGGGACACACCCCCCCCCTCAAGTGCACAAATTTTTGTGCACTGGGCTTCTAGTCCTATATAATAAAAGGCTAATATGCAAATAGACTGAACGGCAGAACGATCAAACAACTGAACAACCAATCGCTATGATGTGTGCTGACCACCTGGGGGCATGTGTGGAACATGGTAGGCATCAGCCGCGCAGGGAAGGTGGAGCAGATGAGCAGGGGTGCCAGATCAAGGCGGGACGCCAGTCACTAAATTCTTTGCTCCCGTGCGCCGAGGTCCCGCCCAGTGCTCTCACCTGCTGCAGGCGCCTGGCAGTGGCCCTGATAGCTCGACTCTGTCAGCGGGTGTGAGCAGTGGCTGCCGGCCCTGATTATCCCTCAGCGCTTCTCCACCTTCCCTTGCTCCTGAGCGGCAATCGGGACCAGTAGCCACCTCTCCCACCCACTGCTGGTGATGGCCCTGATTGCCCCTCAGAGCTTTTCCACCTCCCCCTGCTTCTGAGAGATGATCGGAGCTGGCAGTCGCCTCTTGTACCTGCTGCCAGCACTGAAGCCACTTGCACCCACTGTTGGCACCAGCCCCAATAGCTCCACACCATCAGTGGGTGTAAGCAGAACTAGAGCTGTCAGCACACAGGAGTGGTGGCAGCAGGAGCATGGCTGCCAGCAGACAGGGGACCAGGGGCCATGGTGGGAGGGGCCAGGCAGGGGTGTGGAGGATGGGCCAAGACCCACCCCTGTGCCCACCACAGCCTAGTGGCCCACAGTTCCTTTCAAGGTGCACACATTCGTGCACTGGGACCCTAGTTATAGTATAACAAAAGGCAAATATTTTAAGAGAGGGTTCCCTGAAAAGAGAATGAGCTTCCCCAGAATGCTGATGAGTACATTTACTAAGACTTACTAAGTAGCAGATCTGGGCTAAGTGTTTTATATGTATTAACTCATTTAATTCTCAGAGGATCCCCATAGGGAAGGGTATGTCATTTACACACTTGGCCAAGGTCACGATGCAAGTAGAATAAGTGGTAGGGCTGAGATTCAAACCCAAGTTATCTGACCCCTCAAAGCCCAGGTGCTTGACCCTTGTGCTAACACACTTCTCATCACCCTCAGTGCCAGACAGAGGTTAAAGGACCCCTTTCCAGAGATGCTGTCAAGGAGTTAGGGAGTAGCAACCAATGAAAGGACAGGCTAGATGATATAAAAAACTAAGTTTCCAAGGTGACACTCAATCTTGCTTGGATCAAAGGCACCTGTCAACTGAAATATAACAGACATAAAGTCTGTTTTGGTGTGGAACTCTAGCTTTCATATTTCCCTACCCTTCTGAGGTACCTTCTCTCCCCATCTTCTACTGCAGTTAGGGCGAGAATGCTGCCCACGTTCCTGGCCCAGCTACTACAGCTTCTTGAGTCATTCTCCTTTAGAACAACTAGATTTGAAAGCCAAGCTCAAGGCAGTAATCTAGCTCAACCCAACTAAATCCCATGGTTACCTAGCTGAAGGAGAGAAGGGCACAGAGGATATTTGGATATGGAAACCATCCCACTGCTCCCCCAAATCACCAAGGTTGTATGTACAATGAACAATCAAGACTACAGTGAGCTTTGGGAAAGCAGGGACTATGTCTGAGCCATGACTATATCAGCATCTAGTGCAATGGGAGAACCCCAATTATTGCTCAATTAAACAATGGTTGAATTAATTAATGGGCAAATGGTCTAGAGCAGTCGTCGGCAAACTCATTAGTCAACAGAGCCAAATATCAGCAGTACAACGATTGAACTTTCTTTTGAGAGCCAAATTTTTAAACTTAAACTATATAGGTAGGTACATTGTTATTAACTAATTACGGTACTCCTAAGGCTTAGGAAGAACCACACTCAAGGGGCCAAAGAGCTGCATGTGGCCCGCGAGCCGCAGTTTGCAGACCATGGCTCTATAGTAACCCTGCATATATTAATTTTATTTTCCAAATGAAATGGGAGTTGCTGGGGACAGCAGATATGATCATTAACAAAAATAGTGCAAAGAACTGAGTGGCTATGTTCCAGCTTCACAGAGATTCAGGCGTCTAATCTCATTACAAAGAGAGCTTAATCTCAGCTTCATTCTGTGCAGAAAAGCTATCATTAGTCAAGCTTCCAAACTCTTAGGAGTAGTAGATGTGACAGGGTCACTGTTCATGGTCACACGTTGAAAGCGGTTGTGTGCTTTATTTCTTCAAAATCCTAAAGAATTACCGTTCAGTCAAGAAGTAGAAAAGAGACCCATTAAGAAAAGGCTTTCCCTTCTAGTTTTGTGTAGAAATGTCAAGGATCCCTAAGAGATAATGAAAACTCTACCCAAGATGTAATTATCTCAGTCCTAGGAACACTGACACTTAAGTGTAAGCAACAGAGAATAGAGCTGAATATCAATGAAGGAATGTGTCTAGTGGTGTTAATCCTTCTGATTTCTTTGTATAATACTGCTGAATGCTCCATTTTGCCGTTTTATAACAGGATTTTTTTTTAAAAATTAAAAATCTAAGCCTCTCCCAGGGAGTTTCAACTTTATGGGGAAAGACCTTCATTAGAATTTTCCTCCACTTTAAAGGATTTGCAATTTGTTGTCAAAATGTTTAACTGGAAAAAAATGTTTTTATTGAAATATTTATGGATAAATGATATAATGACTGGGATTTACTTCAAAATAACCTAGGGATAGGAATAGGGAAGTGTGGGATAGGAAGGAAACAGGGTTGGCAATAAGTTGACTAATTACTAAAGTTGGGTGAAGGGTATACGGGGGTTCACTTCACTTTTGTATATAATTGACATTAAAAAAACAACATTTAACTGTAATTTATCCAAGCCCATTGGGGCAGCAATTAGGAAAGAGATGATCCTCATAGGAATCCTCCGCTCTGTCCCATGGAGGCACCCAGGCTTTTGAAGGAAGAGAAACCACCACTCATCAATACCAGACTTATAGTCACATCGTTCTTGCTTGTGCGTTTCTCCCTAGATATCTGCATGGATCCCAGGGCAGGCTTTTCAAGGTATTTTATTTAAAAAATGCCCTAGAAGGGAATTTTCAATTGACCAAAATTCTTTTTTTTAAAAACATATTTGTTTATTCTTGTTCTCCAACTGCTTTTAGAAAGATTTTACAATTGGTGTGACATCATTTTTCAAAGTAATTACTGGCTCCCAAAAATAATTTCTTTTTTTTAATTGTTTAAAGTATTACAAAGAGTATTACATATGTCTCCTTTTTTTTCCCCGCCCTTGACAATCCCCTGGCCTCCCTTACCTCCCAGTGTCTTATGTCCATTGGTTATGCTTATATGCATGCATACAAGTCCTTTGGTTGATCTCTTACCCACCTCCCTCCTGCCCTCCCACCCTCCCAAGCCTTCCTGCTGTAGTTTGACAGTCTGTTCCAGGCAGCTCTGCCTCTGTATCTATTTATGTTCATAAGTTTATAATGGTCTTTATTATTCAGAAATGAGTGAGGTCATGTGATATTTTTCCTTTATTGACTGGCTTATTTCACTTAGCATAATGCTCTCCAGTTCCATCCATGCTGTTGCAAATGGTAAGAGTTCCTTCTTTTTTACAGCAGCATAGTATTCCATCGTGTAGATGTACCACAGTTTTCTAATCCATTCATCTACTGATGGGCACTTAGGCTGTTTCCAGATCTTAGCTATGGTGAATTGTGCTACTATGAACATAGGGGTGCATATATCCTTTCTGACTGGTGTTTCTGGTTTCTTGGGATATATTCCTAGAAGTGGGATCACAGGGTCAAATGGGAGTTCCATTTTTAGTTTTTTGAGGAAACTCCATACTGTCTTCCATAGTGGCTGCACCAGTCTGCATTCCCACCAGCAGTGCACAAGTGTTCCTTTTTCTCCACATCCTCTCCAGCACTTGTCTTTTGTTGAATTGTTGATGATAGCCATTCTGACAGGTGTGAGATGGTACCTCATTGTTGTTTTGATTTGCATCTCTCGGATGATTAGTGACTTTGAGCATGTTTTCATATGTCTTTTGGCTTTCTGAATGTCCTCTTTTAAAAGGTGTCTATTTAGGTCCTTTGCCCATTTTTTTGATTGGATTGTTTATCTTCCTTTTGTTGAGTTGCATGAGTTCCCTATAAATGTTGGAGATTAAACCCTTATCAGTGATAGCATTGGCAAATATATCCTCCCATGTAGTGGGCCTTCTTGTTGTTTTGTTGATGGTTTCTTTTGCTGTGCAGAAACTTTTTATTTTGATGTAGTCCCATTTGTTTATTTTCTCTTTAGTTTCCAATGCCCTAGGATCTGTATCGGTGAAGAAATTGCTTCGGCATATGTCTGAGATTTTGTTGCCTTTAGATTCTTCTAGTATTTTTATGGTTTCCCGTCGTATATTTAAGTCCTTTATCCATTTTGAGTTTATTTTTGTGTATGGTGTAAATTGGTGGTCTAGTTTCATTTTCTTGCATGTATCTATCCAATTTATCCAACACCATTTATTGAAGAGACTATCTTGACTCCATTGTATGTTCTTGCCTCCTTTGTCAAATAATAATTGAGCGTATTGGTTGGGGCTGATTTCTGGGCTATTCTATTCCATTGATCTATATGTCTGTTCTTGTGCCAGTACCAGGCAGTTTTGAGAACAGTGGCTTTGTAATACAGCTTGATATCTGGTATTGAGATCCCACCTACTTTGTTCTTTCTCAGGATCACTGCAGCTATTCGGGGTCATTTTTTATTCCAGATGAATTTTTGGAGAGTTCGTTCTAGGTCTGTGAAATATGCCATTGGTATTTTAATGGGAAGTGTGTTGAATTTATAGATTGCTTTGGGCAGTATGGACATTTTAATGATGTTGATTCTACCAATCCAAGAACATGGTATGTTCTTCCATCTCTTTATGTCTTCCTCTATCTCTTTTTTCAGCGTCCTGTAGTTTTCTGAGTAGAGGTCTTTTACCTCTTTAGTTAAGTTTATTCCTAGGTAGCTTAATTTTTTGGTGCGATGGTAAATGGGATTACTTTTTTAGTCTCTCTTTCTGCAAATTCACTATTGGTGTATAGAAATGCCATAGATTTCTTGGCGTTAATTTTGTATCCTGCTACATTGCTGAATTCTTTTATTAAGTCTAATAGTTTTTTGATGGAGTCTCTAGGGTTTTTTAAGTATACTATCATGTCATCTTCAAATAAGGACAGTTTTACTTCTTCTTTTCCAATTTGGATGCCTTTTATTTCTTCTTCTTGTCTAATTGCAATGGCTAATACTTCCAGTACTATGTTGAACAGGAGTGGTGAGAGTGGGCATCCCTGTCTTGTTCCTGTTCTTAGGGGAAATGGTGTTAGTTTTTGTCCATTGAGTATGATGTTGGCTGTGGGTTTGTCATATATGGCTTTTATTACGTTGAGGTATGATCCTTCAATTCCCACCTTGCTGAGAGTTTTTATCAAAAATGGGTGTTGAATTTTGTCAAATGCTTTTTCTGCATCAAATGATATGACTATGTGGTTTTTTTCTTTCAATTTGTTTATGTGATGTATCACGTTTATTGATTTGCGGATATTGTACCATCCTTGCATCCCTGGGATAAATCCTACTTGGTCGTGGTGTATGATCTTTCTGATGTACTGCTGGATCCGATTTGCTAAGATTTTGTTGAGGATTTTGGTATCTATGTTCATGAGGCATATTGGCCTGTAATTCTCTTTCATTGTGTTGTCTTTACTTGGTTTTAGTATTAGGGGGATGCTGGCTTCATAGAATGAGCTTGGAAGTGTCCTTCCTCTTGGATTTTTTGTAGTAGTCTGAGGAGGATAGGTTTTAGTTATTCCTTGAATGTTTGGTAAAACTCCCCTGTGAAGCCGTCTGGTCCTGGGCTTTTGTTTGCTGGAAGCTTTTTGATGACTGCTTCAATTTCTTCCATAATTATTGGCTTATTGAGATTTTTAGATTCTTTCTGATTGAGTTTTGGAATGTTGTATTTTTCTAGGAATATGTCCATTTCCTCCAGGTTTTCTAGCTTGTTGGAGTAGAGTTGTCCATAGTATTTTTTAACAATCATTTGTATTTCTGTGGGATCTGTTGTTATTTCGCCTCCATCATTTCTGATTTTGTTTATTTGGGTCCTTTCCCTTTGCTTCTTGGTGAGCCTGGCTAGAGGTTTGTCAATCTTGTTTATCCTTTCAAAGAACCAGCTCTTTGTTTCATTGATTTTCTGTATTGTTTTTTTGGTCTCTATGTCATTTATTTCTGCTCTAATCTTTATTATCTCCTTCCTTCTGCTCACTCTGGGCTTTTCTTGTTGCTCTCTTTCTAATTCGTTGAGCTGTAGATTTATATGATTTACTACCATTTTTTCTTGTTTGTTGAGATAGGCCTGTAGAGCTATAAACTTCCCTCTCAGGACTGCTTTCATTGTGTCCCAAAGGTTTTGGATTGTTGTGTTTTCATTGTCATTAGTTTCCAGGATGTTTTTAATTTCTTATTTGATCTCACTGGTAACCCAATCAATATTTAATAACATGCTATTCAGCTTCCAAGTGTTTGAGTATTTTGAGTTGTTTTTATTGTAGTTTATTTCTAATATTATGCCCTTGTGGTCTGAGAAGATGCTTGGTATGATTTCAATCTTCTTGAATTTGGGGAGACTTTGTTTGTGACCCAATATGTGGTCTATTTTTGAAGATGTCCCATGAGCACTTGAGAAGAACGTATATTTTGTGGCTTTGGGGTGAAGTGTTCTGAAGGTGTCAATTAAGTCCATCTGATCTAGTGAGTCATTTAGGATTGCTGTTTCTTTGCTGAGTTTTTGTCTAGCGGATTTATCCAGTGATGTCAGTGGTGTATTAAAGTCCCCTACTATGATTGTATTGTTGTCGATCTCTCCCCTGATATCTTCCAGGAGTTTTCTTATGTATGTGGGTGCTCCTGCATTGGGTGCATATATGTTTATCAGGGTTATATCCTCTTGTTGTATTCATCCCTTTAGTATTATGAAGTGGCCTCCCTTATCTCTTGTTATGGCCTTCACTTTGAGGTCTATTTTGTCCAATATAAGTATTGCTACCCCAGCTTTCTTTTCATTTCCATTTGCCTGAAAGATATTTTTCCATCCCTTCACTTTCAGTCTGTGTGAGTCCCTTCTAATGAGGTGGGTCTCTTGTAGACAGCAAATATATGGGTCATGTTTTTTATCCATTCAGCCACTCGATGTCTTTTGATTGGACCATTTAGTCCATTTATGTTTAAAGTTATTATTGAAAGGTACTTGTTTGTAGCCATTTCTATTTTTTGGCTGTTTTCTTTCTGGGCTTTTTAGTTCTTCTTTTTACACCAGTCCCTTTAGCATTTCTTGCATTGCTGGCTTGGTGGTGATAAACTCCCTTAGCCTTTTTTTGTCTGTGAAGCTTCTTATTTCCCCTTCAATTTTGAATGATAGCCTTGCTGGATAGAGTATTCTTGGATTCAGTCCTTTGCTTTGCATCACTTTGTAAATTTCTGTCCATTCTTTTCTGGCCTGATGTGTTTCTGTTGAGAAATCATTTGATAGTCTGATGGGGGATCCTTTGTAGGTAACTCTCTGTTTCTCTCTTGCAGCCTTTAAGATTCTCTCTTTGTCTTGTACATTTGCCATCGTTATTATGACGTGTCTTGGTGTGGGTCTTTTGGGGTTCATCTTGCCTGGGACTCTCTGTACTTGTGTAACTTTTTTCTTCCCCATATCTGGGAAGTTTTCTGACATTATTTCTTCAAATAGATTTTCTAATCCTTGCTGCTCTTCTTGTCCTTCTTGCAGCCCTATTATGCGTATGTTACTTCGTTTCATGTTGTCCCGAAGCTCCCTTAGGCTCTCCTCCTGCTTTTTAATTTTTTTCTTCAGTTGCTGTTCAGATTGAGCTTGTTTCTCTGCCTTATCTTCTAACTCACTAATTCGCTCCTCTGCTTCTTCTAGTCTGCTGTTGAAACTTTCCATGGTGTTTTTGATTGTAGCTATATCACTTTTCATTTCTTCCTGATTCTTGCATAGGTTGTTGATTTTCTCATCCATCTGGTGAATGAATTGTACAACCATTATTCTGAATTCTTTTTCTGTCATGTTGCATGCTTCAACTTCATTAATTTCCTTTCTTGGAGACTCCTCATTGTCTTTCCTCTGGGTGTTGTGTCATCTCTTAATTCTGATTATCTCCCGATGGTTCAAACGTTGAGTTGCGTGGGCCTGGGCCGTGTGCAGTGGGAGCCTCCCACCACCCTAGTGTCACTGAAGAGCTCTGACACTAAGATGTGTGGTTGTTGTGAGTTGGTGGGAACCAGGCTCGCTCAGAGTCAGTGTTGTCAGCGCTCAATGTGGCCTCATACGCGCCCTTAGAATCAGGGACCCTGCCTGCACTGTGCTGGAACAGAGACCCCCCTGAAGCGTGTTGAAAACCAGAGCCCCCTAGCGTGCGCCAGGAGTCAGAGTTCCCCAAGAATCCAGTATCAGAGTCTCTGTTGCTTCGCACGACCTTGCCTTGAGAATCAGGGTCCCTGTGTGCCCTTGCACCAGGAATTGGAGTCACTGGCTCTTAGTATGAATGCACAGGGAATCAGGATCTCAGGCGCAGGTGATAAGAAACACAGTCAAGTCACTGGTGCTTGGTGCTGCCTCCTGCCCAGAGAATCGGGGTCCCTGGGCCTGTGCGGGACAAATTTCAGGTCATCACGAAATTGCTCCCAGCCCAGGGCTCTGAAGCCCGCATTGCGTGTAGGTTCAGTTCCTGGGGTTCGCACGTTTGCTCCCAGCCCAGGGCTCCAAAGCCAGCAGTGCACATAGGACCAGTTCCTGGTGTTCATGCGATTGCTCCCAGCCCAGGACTCCTGAACCTGGCCCTATGCGCGGGATCAGTTCCAAGGTGCTCGCACACTTCCAGGCTAAAGATCCTGGAGCGCTGAGGCCCGGCAAGGGGTGGGTCTATCAGTTAGTTACTCTGGCGCTGCCCGCAAGCCTGCTGGAAGGGGAGATGGGCTCTGTTACTCAGGGATCTGCCACGGGGATTTCTGAACTTTTGGTGTCCGCAGGTCTGTAGCTGTGGTCACAGGTCTCTGTCCCCAGTGGCTGCAGGGTCCTGGTATGCCTCTGAGATCAGACTGGGTGGTGCTCAGGCCAGGATCCTAGTCTCAAGCAGCTCTGTTTCCCAAGATGGTGTGGTCGCTGTGCCTGTGCTGGCCGCCCAGGAGTGTCCGCGCAGGGAGCGGGACTCCACCGCCTAAGACTGCCCGGTTTAGCAGCCCCTTAGAAGACCTGCAGAATCTAACTGTCCCTAGCTCACACACACACACCACACAAGTCCACACACTCCTCTATCACTTCCTTGCGCTCTCATACTCTCTCCCTCCCTACCTTCCTGCTGGTCGCCATATTCTCCTCCCGACCAAAATTCTTTAAAATTCTCTTCTCCTCTTAATATGGGCATTTGATAAATTCACCTTTCCAAGTGTGAAGCTTATCTAACCTTAATATATTTTTCATTGAAAGGCCTTCTAACCAAATAAAAGTCCACATGGAAAAACTTTGGAACTATATAAGAAATAGTTGCTCCAGAAACATGAGGTGCAAGAAATGCTCAAATGTAAGAATAGATTTCAGAAAGTTCATGTTGAAATCAGTTGTATAGAAATTAGGTGTCTATGTCTACGAGCTAAAGAAAATGGGTCTACATGATGGTCAAGTGTCTATGGTACCCCACCAAAGACTGTTATATGGATGACATTGTTGAATACAGAAGAGACTTCTTTCTAAGCTTTCTGGTCTGAGGTTATCTGCCTTCAGAGTAGAGAAGGCCTATGGGTTAGGCATGAGCCAGTGTGCAAGTTCTACTAGTGCCACTAACACATTGACTCAAGACCCATTGGATCCCAGGAAGGAGCTGGGCTGCTGGGCCAAGATGAGACATTATAAGCATACACAGGCTAGGTCTGGACCAGATATTTACAATCAGGGCTGATTTTGCCTTCTCGGGTATTTCTGGCAATATCTGGAGACATTTTTGATGGTTACAGCTGGAGGAGGGAATTGCTACTGGCATCTAGTAGGTAAAGACTAGGGATGCTACTAAGCACAGGATAGTCCCCACAACAAATAATTGTCCATCTCAGTGTTAGTAGGGCTGCTGTTGAGAACCCCCAGACTAGAGCAAATAGTTGCCACAATTTCCTCGCAGGCTCCACGCATGGAGGAACGGAAGTGCTCAGGAGAGCAAAACACAGAGCTGGCAAGAAGATCCCATCGCTAATCTATCCCTGTAAATTCAGCTTCCTACAGGTCTCCTGAAATCTTCCACTTCTTTCCATCTCCACTGTGAAAATCCCAGGACAAGCTTTGCCTGGAACTCTGCAGCAGCTTCCTGACCAGTATGCCCACATCCCGCAGTGTGGGACAGTGGTCAGGCCTATGACCAGACTATATGACAATCCAGAGGCTCAAATTTCACCTTTGCTATGTGACCTTGGGCTAGTTACTTAACCTTTTTTTACTCCTGTTTCCTCAAATGTAAAATGGGAATAATAACAATACTTAGATTGTGAAGATTCAGTAAGTCGATATTTACAAAGCACTTTAAAAGTTTCTCACACAGGATATGTATACTGTAATTGGTTTTTATTATTTATTTTCAAATCATAAGTCCATCACGTCACTCCATTTCAATGGATTCCTGTTCTGCTTAGAATAAATATCAACAAACTGAGCATGGCCCCAAAGTCCTGGATGGTCTGGCCACCCCTCCAGCCTCAACCAATCCCTTTGGTCTCTGTGCTCCAGCTACACAGGCCTCCTGTGAGCTAATGGAAGGCATGCCATTCCCTCCTGCCACAGGACCTTTGCACAGGCAGTCCCCTCCTCTTGAAATATGGCCCCCCACCTGACCCCTCTTCACCTAATGAACTTCCACTCACCCAACACATCATGGCTCATAACCACATCCCCAGGGAGCCCTTCTACTACCTTCTGGGTGTTCTCATTGCTGCTCAAGCCTTTCCATTTGTGCACACCTATCCCAGCTGTAATTCTGCATTCAGATTTCTAATCCTTTGATCAGACATCAGATTGTTCACTCATTCTGTCAATAAAGAGCCTTGCCTGCCCAGAATGATTTGTTTTGTGAGTGAATGAGTCAGTGACTGCCCAAATGACTGACTCAATGTGGAGTGCTTAGCTTGTACCTCAGTCGAGGGTGCTACATTAGAGCAGTTGCTGCTGAAAGCTGCAGCGCCTCTACTTCATGGAAACCCCAAGTGCTCTGAGCTTGGCTGAAAGGGAGCCCCACAGCCTGGAGGAGCTGACGTGCACTATAGCCAGGGGCCCTGAAAATGCTCTTTCCTTCCATCCCATGAACCTCTTCTTGATTCAGTCAAACCACGCCTGCAGATAGGGAGGGGTTATTTTTCCTTGTATGTGGTGGGAGCAGGGGGCTGTCTCCACTCATCCTAGCCCTAGGGCTGAGGCTGACTCTAGGAACATCAGCTGCACAACATTCTGGGTCTGGGCCACAGCAGTCATTCATGCTGAAGGGTCATTTGGAAGCCAACTGTTTTCAGAAAACCACAGAATGGCAGTTTTGTTTTAGTGTTTTGATTTTAGCATCAAGCAATGTGCTTATTTTTCCAAATTTACTTAATATGGGAAATGTAAACACTTTCTAACAACACTTGCTCAAATAATCCTATTAACTTTCAGGCGCGTGGCCTTGGCACCATGGCCTTCTGGCTGTTCCCGTCTGCGGCTGGCAGGAGGGAGGGTCCAGCACAGAAGAGCCCAGTGAGGAGACGTCAATGAAGGGACTACACGAGCAGAAGTGACCAGGGCTCATGAAACAAATCAGACAGGTGGAGGCACCTAGAAAGTGGCAACAGAGGGCATTTGCTAGCGTATTTCAGGCCCAAGGAGCAAAAGGAAACATGAGTTAATGTCAGTGCCAGCGGGCGCCACAGGTGGGGCCCTGCCTAGAGGAGCTATGGTCATGGAGAGAAGTTCCTACTTCCCCAAAGCAAGAAGGGAACGGGGAGGAAATTCTCTAACCTTTTTCACATCCCAGCCTCCCACCTCCGACAGTGCCTCCTATGGGCCCTGGACCCACCAGTGTCAGCCAGCAAGGAAGCCCCAGGAATGCAGCACATGGGGGCAGCTTTCCTCCCAAAGAATGGCAGGGGCAGGAGGGAGCCCAGAATAACTGCAGGGCCTACCCAACCCCATCCTGCCTTAGAATAAAACCTTAGCTGACAGGAGTCTTAGAAATGCATTAAAGGGAGATTTTTCCAAGAAAACTTCCAGAGATAGAGCCAGGAGGAGAAAGAAGCCCCGAGCTCAGGCTGATGAAGTGCACACACCAACACCACGTTCAAAACCGAAGAGAGAGACAGCAGTTTCACTTTCATCCTCACTGCACGCTGGCACTAGCCGCAGTGAGCTCTGCAAATCTCTTCAAGTAAGCAGAGCACCGGGGGTGAGGAATAACAGAGTCTCAAAGTTGGCCACGGCCTCCTGCGGGTTCAGATTAAGATCCCAGGGATATTGGCTTAACCTAAAGATCAAGTCAAACGCTGCATTTCAATGATCACAATTCCTTGGTTCCCAAATTCCATCACTGGAAAACAAAAGACTTGGCCATACTTGACTGGCGGCTTGGCTTAGGATGATAGTTCTCGATCGCTTTGCTCCTGGGAACTGAAGGGTCTGGTCTCCCCTTCAACACCTCATTCTCCAGGCAAGCTTGCCAGAGCCAGCCCCTTCTCTGCCCCCAAACACGTGAGTGAGTATGCGCACATGTGCACACACACACTCCTCCTCAAGTGCTTGGTCTGTCTCCTGCCCAATTCTCAAAATTAGAATTTGGCTAAACAACCATTATGTTGAGGAAATATATTGAACTCCACCGGAAAGGTGGAGGAAAGGAAGAAGAGTGGAGAGGAAGGTCGGGCAAAGTAAAGGGCAAGAGCAAACGAAGAGGAAGAAGAAAGAGGAGATTGGGTGAAAGAGAGGGATGGGGAGGGGGGCGAGGCAGCTAGAAAGAGAAAGAGTATTATTTTCATCAGCATTCATTCACTCCTTCCACAAACTTTTATTAATTCTTCCCAGGAAGCAAGAACACTCAGAGCCTTCCCCACCTCTACGCTATGCCTCATCCTAAATCCTGTAAGTCTAACTGACATGGAGGTTTTATGATGTCCGCTTCCAATGAGGGCGCAGATCTTGACGTTTACCCTCTCCGTTCTCAGGGTGGAGGTGTCCCCTGATTGTATCTGCACTGGATTTTACCCAAGCTTAGGAGATATTACGGGGAGACAGAGATCACTGCCCCTCACGCAGGGATTTGCCCCAAGTCCCTCCCTTCACAGGTCTGGCAGGCAGCTGGCATCTGGGCAACAGTCTGCTTCCTTCTGATGCCCCTGGCCCCTGCTCTGGCATATATTCTCCTACCTCTGCAATGTCTTTGCTTTTCTTCTATCCTTTCTGCTCTTACCAACCATGACAAGAAGTGGTTCCCTAAGTAAACACTGATCTCCCCAGAGGGATGTGGTGAGGGGAGGAACAAATGGAAGGGAGGGACAAAGGTGGAGAGAGTAAAATTTATAGGGCTGACTAGAGGACTGGCCCATTGAGGACTATCCCAATTTCATTCCCTTCACTGACATTTGGGCAAACTGAGGACCAGAGAGAGCCGCGGGTTAATGAGTAATGGAATACTCCAGCTGGAGAGGGCTGCGGATCTGCTCAGCAGTAGGTATTAATGGATCAGGTCTTCTGAATCTTAGCCCGGATTGGTATCTTAAAGGGAGTACAGGCTCTTGGGAATTGGGATCTGAGACCAGTGCCAATTCCACTGGGGAGCTACCTGGGGGGAGCTGGTCTATAGTCCCCAGAAAGCAAGCCAGAGTGAAGAGGTCAAAATCATCTACACAAAAAGCAAGTCCCAGGCCCCCAGGCCCCCTGGGATCACAATCCCGAATGTGAAAAACACATCCTGTGTGAGTTCTCTCTGAAAATAAGTCAGGTTACATTAGAGATGAGACCCAACAAAGCTTTTCTCTCTTCCCTAGTTAAATAAACACGTCTTTAAAAAGGGAGGCTACTTATGACGGGTTTTTCACCCTGCCACCATTGGCATTTGGGGCTGGATAATTCTCTGTTGTTGGGGAGGTTGTCCTGTGCATTGTAGGATGTTTAGCAGCATCTCCAGCCTCTATCCCTAGATACCAGTGGCATCTCCTCTCCAGTATAACAACCACAATGTCTCTAGACTTCGCCAAATGCCCCTAGGGGGGCAACCCCCCCCCAATTTCTGGAGTAAGAACCACAGCTTTAGAGAATCATAGACTATTAACACGGTCATATGAGTCCAGGGCCCTGTTCACAATTAGAAATTCCAGGTCAGGCTGGCTGCGGCTCACTCAGCTACAGCTGCCAGACTCAGGCTATGAACTCCAGTCCCGAGAGCCCTGCTCACTGCACCAGAGAATTCCTGTTTCAGGACTTGATGGATGACCCTGGCGATGCTGTCTGCTCCTTGGTTTCTCTTTGTGTGATGTAGCTGCCCCATTCCTTGCCTCCTGGGGCTAAACCTGACAGCACCCCCACAGCATAAGAGCAAGTACTTTACGAAATTCCTCAAGAGGATGTTGCTCTTGGATTAGAAGAAAGGACCATAACTGCCCCCTTTGCCTTGCTATGTGTGAGGAGGTTGGAAGGCCATGCATTTCTCTTTCTCTTTTTTAGTGGTTGACCTTCCCTACCCCATGGAGCTGCTGTGAGAGTGGAGATAACATGAAGTATGGCACTTGGAATTATTTAAGCTTTATGATTCACAGGCATTTAGATTATTTAACTACTGATTATGATTATTTAAGCTGAAAGATTATACTGCTCTAGCTCAGAAAATGTTTGTATTTCCATTAAAAAGCACCAGGCCATGGGCCCTTTTGACTGACATTTTTCACTATTAAAACTATACATACAGTGCATGCTTTTGGCCAGAAGACAGTGTGGCCCTTATTTTGTTTTAAGATAAGAAAGTTGACTTCAAAGGCTGCCTCCAGCTAAGTCTCTCCTGCCCCCTCCCTCTGCCCCCACGCCAGACTGTTGTCCTGATCTCCCAGGCAAGTTGAAAGAACCAACTATGGGCCCACTGCCTTTAACTCTTTTTTAAAAAAATATATTTTATCAATTTTTTACAGAGAGGAAGGGAGAAGGATAGAGTTAGGAACATCGATGAGAGAGAAACATCAATCAGCTGCCTCCTCCACACTTCCTACTGGGGATGTGCCCGCAACCAAGGTACATTCCCTTGACCGGAATCGAACCTGAGACCCTTGAGTCCGCAGCCGACGCTCTATCCACTGAGCCAAACCGGTAAGGGCTGCCTTCAACTCTTTAATCAAAACTGGCTCTGCCATTCCCAGACTTAGAATTTCAAGCGACAGTGTACTCAATGGTTAAGATCATGGACTATCATGTCAAACAGATGTGTTTTTGAGTTTCAGTTGTCTGGCCTCAGTTTCTGCATCTACACAGTGGGGGTAACAATACTAGCCATCTCTCAAGAGTGGTGGGAATATGCTGGTGAAGTACTTAGCCTCTGCCTGACATGTCATAAGCATTTAGCAAGTGTTATTAATATTAACATTGATTAATGGTAATATTAACTCCATCCCCCGAAGTCTCCATGCACTGAAGGGTATATATGCCTGGGCTAGCTTAATTCTCTGAAGGCATTTTCATCAGAGATAGCCCATTCCTTAAGGCAGGGAGAGTGAAGGGCCCCTGATTCTACCTGACATGATATGTAACCACTGCCTCCCTATCATTTTGTAAAACACATCTCTGCTTGGCTCATACAAACTCTTTATATCTAAAGAGTTTTGTGAAAAGTAAATGCAATGTACAAAAAAAAGATAAATTTTATTATGGTCTCATCAGAGAGGGCAGTGTACTGAACCAAGCAGTCATTTTTGGCTTTTGGGAAAAGTTCCTGATTTCATATAGTGTTCCTCAAGAGAAAGAAAAAGAAGATTCCCACATCTCCTAACGATTTCCATGTTTCAGGTCATTTATTTAATGGAGTTAGGAACAGAATTCCACACTGGAAGGAAATGCAAAGACCACACCGCTGCCTCCTCCCAGATATGGGAATTACCTCTATGGTAGCCAGAATGGGTGATTTTCTCCCCACAGGATTTGCTGACAAAACTTCAGGAGCTGCCTCAAAAGGCTGCAGAGTTCCACAAGCATCAAAGGAGGTCTTCCCCTCCAAATTCCAGATCCCACCTCTGGTGCAGTCTTCCAAACCAGCACAGATCAAGCCCAGTTCTTTTCGTACATGTCAGCCCTTTAACAGTCAATGGACGCATCTGCCTCTTTGCCTTCTCTGGACCTAGAACCCTTCACCCATCAGCCATCCCAAGTGCGCAAGGTGTTCAGTTATCACTCAACCTGTTCACTCACCACATGACTTGCCCACAGTGTACCAACCCTGGGACCCATGAATGAACTCAATGTATACTGAACACACATGCATATGAGCAAATGTCTGTTAGAAATACTATCTCTAAAGTTGTAGTTTGCAAAGTTGCTTTTAAATGCTCAGTGAGTTATCATAACAGTCGGCATGTATCTTTTCATACTTTATTTCACCCAAGAGTGCTACTTGTTCCCAACAGCCTTTCTCCCTTTCTCTTCCATTGGTACTGGGTCCCCTGAATGTTAACTGGACATAGAGTCGCCCAGCTAAAGGCTGCATTTCCCTGCTAGTCTTGCAGCTAAGTGTGACTTGGTGACTTAAATGATGGCCAGTGAGCCCCTTCCCCCACCTTGGTTCTTGCACCTACTTAGAATGTAAGCTCCAGGAATAAAGGGATTTTTGTCCTTTCTGTTCACTCAGAACAGTCTTACGTCAGTGCCGAAGGCATAGAACAGTCCTTGCAGGTCATGGATGCTCAACAGCTATGTAATGAGTAAACTGTTCAGTGATTCGGATGTCCATGGATGGTACATGCCACCTAAAGGACAGAGAGGTTCCTTTCTCCTTCCGCCTTTCTGCTGGCTTGACTGTGTCTCTAAACCACCAGTTTCAGGGTTCCAAGAGAGAAACAAAAATCACGAGTGGTAAGCAACTCGTGTGCACGTATGTGACTGCCTGCAGCTCACACAGCCGATGTGGAATGAGCAGTTCTTCAAGATCTTTATGCCCTGTCTCTGTGCCACCTGTGCTCCATCATTGCAGGCAACTGAGAAAGCTGCAACGAGCTTATCAGGGTCCTAGCTGACTTGGTTCACTTTTAGAACTGAGCAGGTGGTACATAGTGACAGACAGACTGTGTCATTCTAGGACACATTGCCATAGTACTAAATATGTTTAAAAATTGGACACATTGAAATTCTTCTAAATAAACCATTGGTTAGAGAAAAAATTGTATTGTAGCCAAAAAAAAAAAAAATTGCTGAAAGTATAAGGCCAATTGGAATTTGAAGACAGAATCAGTGTATGCTAACTGTTTTGGGTTTACCTAACATATATTAACATGTAATATGTATATGTATGTGTGTATATATATATATATATATATATATATATATATATATATATTAGGGGCCCAGTGCACGAAATTCGTGCACTGGGTGTGTGTGTGGGGGGGGGGGAGTGTCCCTCAGCCCAGCCTGCCCCCTCTCACATACTGGGAGCCCTCAGGCGTTGACCCCCATCACCCTCCAATTGCAGGATCGGCCCCTTGCCCAGGCCTGATGCCTCTGACAGAGGCATCAGGCCTGGGGAGGGGACCCTCATTTCCCCCCATCACTGGTTCTGCCCCGAGCCCAGGCCTGATGCCTCTGGCCCAGGCATCAGGCCTGGGCAGGGGACCCCCAGACCCCTCCGATTGCTGGCTCTGCCCCTTGCCCAGGCCTGATGCCTCGGCCAGAGGCGTAGACCCCCATTACCCTCCGATCACCTGATCAGCCCCTTGCCCAGGCCTGACGCCTCCGCCAGAGGTTTCAGGCTTGGACAGGGGACCCCCATCTCCCCCCGATCACTGGCTCTGGCCCCCGCCCAGGCCTGAGGCCTCTAGCCCAGGAATCATGCCTGGGCAGGGGACCCCCATCTCCCTCTGATTGCTTGCTCCACCCCCTGATGCCTCGGCCAGAGGAGTTGACCCTCATCACCCTCTGATCACCAATCACCAGATCGGCCCCTTGATCAGGCCTGAGGCCTCCGGCAGAGCCTCTGGCCAAGGCATCCGGCCCGGGCAGCGGGGACCTGCAGTGGCAGCAGGGGGCACTGCGATCGCACGGGCTCTGCCCCTGCCCCTGCAGGATGCCTCTGGCTGAGGCATCCGGCCCGGGGAGCAGGGACCCGCAGCTGCAGCGGCCCCGCGATCGTGGGCTTCGCTTTACGCCCAGGCAAGGGACCCCTAGCTCCTGGGACTGCCAGCTTCGACCAGTGCCCAGCTCCCATCGCTGGCTCCACCCCTACTTCCTGCTATCACTGGCCAGGGTGGAAAAGGCACCTGATTCTCCGATCATGGCTGGGGGGCAGGGCAAAGGCGGCCCCAGGGCCGCCTTTGCCCTGCCCCCCAGCTCTTAGCTCCCCCCTGGGTTTCCAATCACTGTCAGTGGCAGGGGGCTTCTTCCTGCTTTCCCTTTAGCCTCTCTGCATTGTGCCTACATATGCAAATTAACTGCCATCTTGTTGGCAGTTAACTGCCAATCTTAGTTGGCAGTTAATTTGCATATAGCCCTGATTAGCCAATGAAAAGGGTAGCATCGTACGCCAATTACCATTTTCTCTTTTATTAGTGTAGATATATATATATATATATATATATATATATATATATATATATAGAGAGAGAGAGAGAGAGAGAGAGAGAGAGAGAGAGTTTTACTATTTAAAAATAACTTTCTCATAAATGTGTAATTTCATTCAGTCCCCATAATATCTCTGTAAATTGGTATATCCTTCTAGCAACTAAGTTTATCAATTTTAAGTAATGATTGCCTTCAAAACTCCTCTCCCAGGCTCCATTTATCCTGTGTAAATTGCCAGGCACTTAGGATTCCTCCCTGAAGAAATGTGATTTGTCTTTTCTCATGTTGGCATGAAGTAAAGAATAAATTGATTATATTATTTTCTGTACCCCGCGTCTCCTTTGAAGGGTACTTACCTAATGAGTGGGTCTCTCAAAAAGGATCCTAGATCAAAGCGGCCAACAGGATCATGCCTTACCTCACTGTAAACTTCTTAAAATAGCTCAATGTATACAAAGGCTTTTGAGGCTATCTGGAGAAGATGTCTAAAATGCAACAATATCCAGTATATTAAGATGAATCGCACAACATCATCAGATAAGTAAAAAATGTAGAGGTCCCCTTAAAACCTTTCTATAACATAAACACAAGAAACCACCAAAAAATCTAAAATACACACTTTGAATTATGTAACTATTAACCATCTCTCAAAACCCTTATTCACTCAGTATTTATTACTAAATGGAACATATCAGTTAGCTGGCCTCTCTGCCTATTAAATTACTGTGCAAGTTTAAACTGTGCAAGCAAATGCACACAAATTGTAAGTACTATATCTCATGGCCTTCAGCTCCTTTTAGCCACAGATATCAAATTCACCTGCCAGAAATTAAGTAATCGAGCTTTGGTTACTGGAATGTAAGCTTATTAACCAGCATTAATAAAACCAAACATAGAGAATGATGTTCTTAATATTATTTTAATAAAATCCCCTTTAAATAGGAGCAAATGTAACAAAGCTGAACCACTATGAAATGTTTTAGCAAGAGGTTTTAGATATTTTTGAAGTAAAAGAATAATCTTATACTCAAGGGAAAGTGAATATTATGTAGGTTTTAGATATTTTTCAAGTAAAAGAATAATCTTATACCCAAGGGAAAGTGAATATTATGTAGGTTTTAGATATTTTTGAAGTAGAAGAATAATCTTATACACAAGAGAAAGCCAATATTATGTTCTTCTATGGCTGGAAACTGTTAGTACCTTCCAGTGTGAGAATAATGACCGGCAATTAGAATGCCAACCACTGAAGACCAAACTGAAGAAAGAGGTGTTGGGGGAAGAACCCTACTTGAAACACAGGCAAAGACCCTCCCTCATCGTCAGTTCCCAAAAGGGTTCTCAGGCCATAGGAGGGCACATTGCATTTTCCATGTCCCTCTCTACCCTAAATAGCCATGAGGCTCCTTACCTTTGGAAACAGCTTGCTAAGTGGGATTCCAAACTTCTTTGGTTATACAAAAATCTACTTTATTCATCTATTAATTTCTTTCAGGTATTTGTCTGTTCATTTCCTTCCGTCATTTTACAAAATGTAAACTGGATAAGGTCATGGATTTGTCTCTTTGTTCACTTAGAACCATACCTACCACATGGTAGGAGCTCAATGAATATTTATGAGTTTTTGAACTAATTTGTCCTTCAATTCCTCAAACACTTATTCGATCCTTACCACATAACAAGTTCTAGATATCCAATATTAAAAGGGAATTCCACTGCAAATAAAATAAAACTAACTCATGAGAAATCTTTAAATTAGAGGAATGAAGTAATATTTCCTAACTTTAAATTCAGTCTAAATTTAAACTAAGAAGAGGATAATTCCCTGCCCTGCCAAAGAAGAATGGCAGGGAAAACGTACACTATCTGGCACATGTCCCAAAATGATATAACACAAAACTCTGGGTAAAAATGAAAAAGCTGGGCCCTGGCCAGTTTGCTTGGTGGTTAGAGCGTTGGCCTACACACTGAAGAGTCACAGGTTCGATTCCCAGTCAAGGACACATACCTGGGTTGCAGATTTGATTCCCTGAGCCCTGACCAGGGTGTGTGGAGAGACAACCAATAGATGTGTCTCTCTCACATTGATGTCTCTCTCTCTCTCCCTCTCCTCTCTCTCATACTCACCCTCTCATTCTCTCTTAAAATCAATGGAGGGAAAATATCCTTGGGTGAGAATTAACAAAAAATAAAAATAAGAGGAAACAGTTGGTTGTGGGTGTAGCTATCAAAAGGTGGCATGAGGGGTCTTTATAATGATGGAACAATATTGTGTCTTGACTATGATGGTGGTTACACACATCTATACATGAGTTGAAATTGATATGTCTCAATTTCACACCCACTCACACATAAATGAGTGCATGTAAAACTGAATAAATCTGAATTAAAGTTGATGACTGAACCAATATCAATTTTCTGCTGTGACATTGTGCTATAATTATGCAAGAGGTTACCATTGAGGGAAATGTTGGAAATGTACAAGAGACCTCTTTCTACTGTTTCTTGTAACTGCATATCAAGCTTTAATTATTTTAAAAGAAATGAAATTAAAGAGCAGAATGTTTATCAAAACATTCTTTATATCACCAAAACATTGGCACCAAGATTCCAATAAAGGAGCGAACCTATATGACAATATATTGAGCAATTACAAATGGCATTCTATGCTTGTGACAGGGAGAGTATTCCCCATTCAGTAAACAAAAGAAGCAGGATTTACAAACTATAAAAATACGATCTACTTTTGTTAAAAAGTAAAGAGTATTCGTAAAGGTATATACCAAAATGTCACCAATGTGACATTTAATTTTGCTTCTTCATATTTCTTTTTCTTTTCTAAAATAAACACTGTTACTCAAACAAATATCTAAACTGCTTTCTATCCTCTGGGTGAGGTTCAGATAGAGTCTGTGGAGCTCTAGAACAAAAACCAAGACAAGTAGAAAGACTACATGGAAAGCCATTCTAGTTCCACATGAGAATGAATGAGCTACCTGAAAGAGTCCCGGGCATGACCATCACATTATGACCCCATGACTCCCATTGTGAATGCTGTTTCCCAGGACCTGGGAATTCCTATCTGTAATTAAATGGATGGGAGTCTGGCTTATGCAGACTGGGATGCTGGACCAGCTGCTTTCCAATTCTAAAACTTGGTGCCATTTGATTTTGCAATGGATTTAACAGACACCACCTTTCATTCCAAAAGCCCCTTTTACATTTCAAAGCATTTTCACATATGCTGGCTTATATTAATTTCAGTTTAGTACTTTTTAAAAAAAAATCCCTACAACAATTCTATAGAGTAGACACTATTATCACCTTCATGTTGCTAAAGGGAAAACAGAAGCAACCAGACAGTAATCTCCTGTTAGGGGTGAGGGATGATATTATATCTCCCGACTCTTGGCTTAGGGCTCCAGCTCTTTCCTCTAACACCATACAGCCACTCCCTTCCCACCAGGGATTGGAAACTGGGTGGACTTGGCCGAAAGTTGCCTGCATGTTGCCTGCCAGTTGAAAGAAAATCAACATTGCCTGGCACAGAGTGAGAGTAATTCTGCCAATGATATACACATATGACTGTTCCCACATACTTAGGTTGACTGGGTTAATGTCGAGTAACCAATATGGCAACTCAGCTTAATAATCAAGAACAATCAAACCAGTTGGAGGACTCGAACAGCCCAGGAGGTTGATGAATCTAGTTGCTGTTCTCAGTCAATACAATTGCCCTGTACCTTTGTCCCCACAGTCCCAGAACAGAGCCATAAGTGGGGTTCTGGGCCGATTAAATAGTCAATGGGGTTCATATTGGGCTTAGTGAAGCGGGGCTTTGTTACTTTTACCAAAGGAATTAACAGAGGAATTTTGTATTTATTTTGTAGTGGTAGCAGATTAAGCACTTCAGAAATAATGTGGCAATTCACCAAAAGAGGTCTTAGTTAGGTGCTATCTGAAATCATGAAATTAAGTGGGAAAACATACACATGGAAAAGGTTTATATGTTTTAGAAAAATAAATCCAAATTTTAGATAAATGATACTCTTCACAAAGTATACTAAACGCATGATATATTTTCATTGGCTGGTAGCACCATTTACACTCATATATTCTGTTCCATGTGCCAAGCCCTCCTCTGAGGACCCCTGCTCAGAACCACCCCAGGGAAGTGGTTACAGGAGGGAACTGGAGGATCAGTGACAGTCAGGTCACTTCCCTTAAGTCACCAGCCACCAGGTAGAAGCAATAGGATTTCTAGGTCTGATGACTTCCAAACCAGCATGCTTCACCATTATTTGTTCTCTCAAAGTGTTGAGAGAATATGCTCTTTTTATGAAAAGGAAGGAATGGAAATTTCCATAAAATGGCATAATAAATCACTCCAGGAGATAGAGAGTTACCTTGGAAACAATAAGAGAAACTAGGCTGCATACCAGGAAGCAGAAGTGAACAGATGAATGGAAAAGAATAAAGGCTGATGAAATCAATGTGCTGGTAGTGAATAGATTATTGATCAAGGCGCTTGAAATACTATGCTTCTTAGTTACATAAAATCCAGTCTCCGCATTCAACCTACTCACTTATTCAACAAACAAGCACTGAGCACCTACCGCAGGCCAGGCACAGTTCTAGGAAGGATGATCGCCACACTGACTCAGACACAGAAGTTCTGGGCTGGGTGGCGCTCACATGACTTCTTGAGAAAATGAGGTCATAGAAAGAAAGCTTGAGGTAGAAGGTTTTGCTTTTAATTCTGGCCAGATGGACTTAAGCAAATTACTTGAAAGCTTTCTGACTTTCAGTTCCCCCACCTCTAAACTGAGGATAAAAATATCTGTTTTCATTATATCATCTTTTATTAGGAAACATTTGAGTTTATAGGTGAGAAAAAACTACTTATTCTTTGGTCTTAGAGAAACTGAGGTAGTTGATGAGAAATAAAAGTTTTGTCCTCATTATTAAATCTTTCAAAATGTTTCACTCCACATTTTCCATGATCTAAGCTCTCAGGTCTAATGTTAACCATGTGTAAGGCTTGTGGGGTCAGGAGAAGGTCATTCTCCCATACCTAGCCACCAATTTCAAAGTCTATGTTACAGGCTTAAGATGTCATCGTTATGTACATTTCCCCTGATTGTGGAAGGAAGGTGGATTGAAATTATTTCTTGGTGATTATTTCATTTTAAAACTTATATGGAGACATGTTGCTTCTTATCTGCTTCTTTAGAAACAGATCCATAGCAATTGATTATTTCTAATATCTTTGAGTAATTTTCTCGGCTATGTTCTTCCATAATGATATTATTTCATTGTGAGGGCAAAATAAGACCTAGGTGGAGATGGATGTGCTATAGGCCCACAGGAATGACCACTACCCAGCATGTGGCCGTACTTTACTGATTAAATCAAAGAAAAGAGATTGGATCCAGTCTCCCCCCTTACCTAACCTTCCCCAGAAGGGGTGGGGGTGCGGTAGAATTTCCAAGCCTGTTTTTATCAGCTCAGCAAATCAGAGGCCTGCTTTCTAAACAAAGAGGTGCCAACCTTGAGACTATATGAAAGCCAACACAAGCCAGGCATTGTACACAAGTGAAAAGAATATAATTAGCAAAGTTATAGTCACAATTAGGAAATACCTCCTCAGAGAAGTTTCCACTTAACTGGTGCCCTGCTCAAATTACTATTGTGCTTAACGAGCCTCGGCCTCTGGGCCAGTTCAGACCTTTGTGACAGACCTAAGAATGCCATCCATGAAACAGAAATACAAAATCTAATGCTCAATGCTTTGTCCCGAATCACAGATGTGAAAAATGTGCAAAATGGATCATGGGAAGCTATACTTAAAAAAAAAAAAAAAAAAAGAAGCGTAGTCCTGGAAATGACTAGTCAGGTTTTAGCTAAATTATTCTTTCTTCAAGCTCTTTCTTCACCTCCTCCAGCCTTCCCTTCCCCATCCCTAAAGAGAGATCAGAAAAGAGAGACCAGGAAACAAAAATGGGTACTCACTTCATCTCCAGGATCTCCTCCAGCTGTTTCCTCCTCTCTATTCGGAGGTTGGCCAAGTGCGCTTCCTTTTCAGCCAGGGACTGCTGTGTGGAGGCCAGCCGTGCCTTGGTGGCGTCTAGCTCCTGTCTGGTCTTCTCCAGGGCGTTCATCAGCTCCTCTATCTGAAAGGCACATGCAACGGGCTGTTACTGCTCCTTCATTCAAGCACAAGGCCTTGCTTGCCAGCCTGTGTTCAGAAACAGACACAAAGGAGTCAGAGCCATCCTTGAACGGGACACTGCACCTTGTTTACTTTGTCCCTGGTTAAACACAAATGCTTCAAACACTGAAATGTCCAAATTTCTCCAAAATCCTCATTCAACTGGAGTGTCAAACAACCTTCATAGAAACCTGTTGATACATTTATTGGAAGTGGAAGGTGAGTGACATGACCCAATTTTAACGGTGTCTGGCAAAAATCTCAGATATTGCCTCCCAGTGGGTGGAAGGCAACCTTCAAAATGCACTGTGCCTGGCACAATATACTTCTGTGTGTAGGCCCCAGAGGATTCTGACAGCAAGTTAATCTCCGTGTTTCGGAGGCATTCATGTTTGAATCTATCAAAGCCTTGTTTGGCAAAACTGACCTGATGTCCAAGGGGCCTCACCTCACCTCCCAGGCTCACAGTCAGGAAGCAAGATTTGGCCAAAGGTAAACAGAATTCCAGCCACAAAAGGTTCAAGTTTGGTTGGCCCCTGAAGTCTGAGAGGACTCTAAACTTGAAATAAATGACATATAACTTTTATAGGGTGCTAATACACCATAGAAATAAGCCAGACTATCTAATAGCCAGGGTTTCCAGCCAGGTCCCACCAAAACTGGACCAAGAAGCCCCAAAGCAAGGCCTCATCCTCCCAAACCACTGGGGGCTTTTAAACGCCGATGCACAGGAAACAGGGCTGGTGTGTATAGCTCTGGCCCGGGGACTTCCGTGGAGAAGCTGGTGGCATGCCATCCCTTGCACAGATGCAGGCTGCAGCCATCCTGATTTAAACCTATGGACGTTCCAGGAAGTTTCTAGGTTCCAGATCTGATGCTTGGGTTTCTAAGCTACCCCTTTCAGCTAAACTTGGCAGAATGGGACCATCCATCACTAAAGGCAAAGGAACACACTTCAGAATGTGTCAGTGACATGTTAAGTTCCAATTCATAAAGACTTTCTACATAATTTCTGCAGCTTTACATGGAATTTATTCAGAATAAGTCTTATAGCTCACATCCAAGGTAAATTACAGGCTTTTAAGATCATCCAACTCTCCATTTTGCCCTGATAGAAAGAGGAAACTTGATGACCATGTAATGTAACTCATAGCAAAACCCAAAACAGTTTAAAAAGCAACGAATATAAAGGTTACCCTATTAAAGTCTCAGAACCACACCTGCTTAATTGGAGAATAACAAGCATTATTCTTTAACTTTACAAATATACAAAAATTGAAACACAACCACAAAATTGTTTAGTTTCTCACACAAGTTCAGAGAATGCCATACATATGACCAGAAGCCCTTCTACAAAGCAATACTTGGTGAGGCTGAAGCAGAGATTTTATTTTTCTTCCTTCCCTCCTGTGTTGATGCATTCAATAGCTGTGTAAAGAGATCAGGAGGCGTCTGAACAGCGGCACAGGGAGACACTGAACTCACCTCCTCCCACAAATACATTGAATGGACCTGCAGACAGAGCAATTCCACCTGAAGAAGAACTGGGGGCTGGCTGAACAGTGTCTGCACGAGAAATGACAGAGAGACCACATAGAAACAGGCAGGAGAGCTGTGGGAACCCACACCCACAAGTCAACCTGCAATAGGGATGAGGCACTGAGGAGCCTCCTGCAGACACACTGGCTCTAGGGTACAGCACAAAAGCAGTCATTTAAAGGGCATCTAGACTAAATGGGAAAGAAATCAATCAGCTGCTTAACTCTAGAGCAGTGGTTCTCAACCTTCCTAATGCCGCGACCCTTTAATACAGTTCCTCATGTTGTGGTGACCCCAACCATAAAATTATTTTTGTTGCTACTTCATAACTGCAATTTCGCTACTGTTATGAATTGTAATGTAAATATCTGATATGCAGGATGTATTTTGTTACAAACTGAACATAATAAAAACATAGTGATTAATCACAAAAACAATATGTAATTATATATGTGTTTTCCGATGGTCTTAAGGCGACCCCTGTGAAAGGGTCATTCGACCCCCAAAGGGGTCTGCGACCCACAAGGTGAGAACCACTGCTCTAGAGCATCTGCCAGTTTGGGGTGGGGAGGCGGGAACTCTCTCTGGGTTGGAGGCTCCAGGCAGCACATTTGCTGTGTTCCCCCACCACCTTGAGTGCACAGGCAGGAGGTCAATCAGGAGCTCTAGCCAGCAGGCCAAGGCCACCCTAGTCCCTAGTGCACCCCAGGCTCTAGCCTCCAGGGCCCAGGCCCACACTGGCTACACTACTTGCCCTCGGGCTCCAGCCATAGCTCCTGTCCCCTCCCCCAGCCCATGCTAGCTTCATCTTCAGCTCCTGGCTAGTGCCTCTGACCTCCAGCACTTTCCACAGCCTGCCCCAACTACAGCTTCCACCTCACCTGCCAAGACAGGCTCTGTTATGGCTCATCCCTGGAAACCCGTGGGGCTCACCTGTTCTAGCTACAGTTTCAGGCCCGGGAACAGCTTGTCCCAGGAATTACCATGGCCCATGCCCACACCAGCTACAGATCCAGCCATCTGGCCAGACACCTGGCACACTCACTCTAGAAAGGGGATGCTCCTACACAAGGCCATCCTTCAAGTCCAAGAGAGGCTGCTATTTTCACCGATTTCATAGATTAAAACTCAGAGAAACACCGAAGTGGGAGACATAGGAATATGTTCCTAACGAAAGAACAGAACAAAATTCCAGAAGAAAACCTAAATGAAAGAGACAAGATTACAAACCTAAATGTAATCTACCAGATAACAAATTCAAAACAATGGTGACAAAGATGCTCAACAAACTCAGAAGAAGGGCAGATGAATTTAGCAAGAACGTCAATAAAGGGACAGAAAATATAATAAAAGAACCAACCAGAACTGATGACTACAATAACTAAAATGAAAAATATATTAGAGGAAATAAATAAAAGATTAGATAACACAGAAGGCCAAATCAACAACCTGACAAACAGGTAGTGGAAATCACAGAATGGGAACAACGAAAAAAGAAAAGAAAAGAAAAGAAAAGGAAAGAAAAGGAGATAAAGAGAAAAGAAGATGAAGAGAAAAGAAGACGAAGAGAAAAGAAAAGAAGATGAAGACGAAGACGAAGAAGAAGAAGAGGAGGAGGAGGAGGAGGAGGAGGAGGAGGAGGAGGAGGAAGAGGAAATAATGAGGCCCTGGCTAATTTGGCTCAGTGGATAGAGCATCGACCTGGGACCAAAGGGTCCTGGGTTCGATTCCAGTCAAGGGCACGTGCTTTGGTTGCAGGCTCCTACCCCGCCCGGGTCCTGGCTAGGGCTCCTACAGGAGGCAACCAATTGATGTGTTTCTTCACATCAATGTTTCTCTGTCTTTCCCTCTCTCTTCCACTCTCCCTAAAAAGCAATGGAAAAATATCTTCAGATGAGGATTTAAAGTGAAAAAAAAAAATAAAAAGAAAGAAAGAAATGATAGTAAGTTTAAGGAACCTGTGAAACAACATCAAGCATACCAACATTTGCATCATAGTGGCCCCAGAAAGAGAAGAGAGAAGAAAAAAGGTTGGAGAACCTATTTGAAGAAATATGTTTGAAACCATCTCTAACCTGGTGAAGGAAACAGACAACCAAGACCAGGAAGCGCTGCAAGTCCCCTAGGTGTTAAACCCAGAAAGGCCCACACCAACACACATCATTATTAAAATACCAAGTGTCCCTGGCTGGGTAGCTGCATTGGTTAGAGCATGTTCTGATACTCCAAGGTTGCAGGTTCAATCTATGGTCAGGACACACACAGAAGAAGCAACCATTGAATGCATATATAAGTGGAACAAGAAATTGATGTCTCTCTCACCTTCTCCTTCTCTCTAAAATAAATAAATAAAGAAAAATTTTAAAAATGCCAATAAAGATAGAGAATCTTAAAAGCAGCAAGAGAAAATCAGTTTGTTAAACAAAGAGGATACCCATAAAGACTATCAGCTAATTTTTCAGCAGAAACTTTTCAGAACAGAAGGAATGGTACAATATATTCAAAGTAATGAAAGAAAAAACCTAAAACCAAGAATATTCTTCCCAGAAAGTCTATCTTTCAGAATTGAAGGAAAATAGTTTCTGAGACAAGCAAAAGCTAAAGGGGTCCATCACCACTAAACTGACACTACGTGGAATGTTAAGGGGACTTCTTTAAGTGGAAAAAAAAAGCTAAAAAATAAAAATATAAGAAAAAATATCACTGATAAAGGCAAACATTTAGTGAAAGTAGTAGATTAACCAAGTATGAAGCTACCATTAAACTTAAAAGAGAAAAATAATAAGATCATGTGTGACTACAATAATACATTAAAGGATACACACACACACACACACACACACACACACACAATGTGAAATACAATGCCAAAACACATAAAAGTGGGGGAGGGGTAAAAAAATGTAGTACTTTTAGAATGTCTTTGATCTCAAGTGACCATCAACTTAAAATAGAATGCCATAAATATGTCTTGTTATATATGAATCTCATGGTAACCACAAACCAAAAGCCTATAATAGATACACAAAAAATAAAGGGAAAGGAACTCAAATTATTAAATAAAGTCATCAGTCTACAAGAGAAGAGAGAAAATGAAAAGAACAGAAAAGAACTATAAAACAATTAATAAAAGTGCAATAACTACATACCTATCAATGAACACTTTAAATACAAATGAACTAAATATTCCAACCAATAGCTATATGGTGGCTGGATTAAAAAAAAAAAAGACATAAGCATATGCTGCCAACAAGAGACTCACTTCAGATGGAAAGACACACTCAGACTGAAAGTAAAGACTGGAAAAACACATTTCATAAAAATTGAAATGAAAAGAAATACGGGGTAGCTATACATATATCAGACAAAATAGACATTAAAAAAGACTGAAACAACAGAGACAAAGAAGGGCATCACATAATGAAAAAAGGATCAATCCAACAAGAGGATATAGATGTCAACATATATGCACTGCATATAGGAGCACCTAAATAAAGAAATAAGTATTAACAGACATAAGTGAGAGATCAGAGGTACTACAATAATATTAGACAGTTTCAATACTCCACTTACATCCATGGACAGATCTTCCAGCTAGAAAATTAACAAGGTAACAATGGCCTTGAATGAATGACATTCAATCCAAAGGCCTTAATAGATATTTACAGAACATTCCGCCACCAAACAGCAGAAAACACACTTCTTTTTCAAGTGCACATTCTTCAGGATAGACCACAGTAGGCCACAAAACAAATCTTAAGGAATTTGAGGGCTGAAATCATATCAAGCATCTTCTCCAGTCACAATGGTATCAAACTAGAAATCGATTACCAAAAACTCCTAACAAATACAAACACGGGGAGGCTAAGTAACATTCTACCAAACAGTCAATGGTTAATGAAAGAATCAAGCAGGGAAGAAAAAATAAAATTTCTTGAAAAAAATGAAAATATAATGATACTAAAATCTATGGGACACAGCAAAAGTAGTTCTAATTAATAGTAATACAGGCCTGCCTCAACAATCAAGAAAATCTCAAATAAACAGTCTAACTTTACATCTAAAGGAATAAGAAGAACAAATAAAGCCCAACATGAGTGGAAGAAAATAATAAAGATTAGAGCAGAAATAAATAAAATAGAGAATAAAAATATGTGTCAAATAGAAATTAAACTAAAATCTGGTTCTTCATAAAGATAAAATGGATAAAACTATAGCCAGACTCATCAAGAAAAAGTAAAAGAGTGGGCTCAAATAAATCCAACCAGAAATGAAGAGGAGAGATGAGAACTGAAAACACACAAAAAAAATACAAAAAATTATAAGAGAATACTATGATTAGGTATACGCCAACAAACTGGAAAACCTACAAGAAGAAACAGACAGATTTCTAGAAACATATAATCTTCCAAGACTTAATCAGAAAGAAACTGAAAATCTGAACAGATCAATTACTAGTAACAAAATTGAATCAGTAATCAAAAAATTCCCCCCAAACCCCCCCGCCCCCCGCAAAAAAAAAAAAAATTAGGACCAGATGGCTTCACAGGTGAATTCTACCAAACACTCATGAAGAATTAATACCTATTCTTCTGAAACTATTCCAAAAACTTGAAGAGGAGGGAAAGTTTACCAACTCATTCCACAAGCCAGCACTACCCTGATCCTGAAACCAAAGACCTTGCTTTCACATTTATCAATTGTCTCAGTTTCCTCCTCTAAAACAATAGCACTTCGCATAACAAGCACTAGTAAATGCAAGTGTTAAATGAAGCAGAAGCCATGAATGCAAAGCCCTTAGTGCCAAGCCTGGAAAATATGAAAACAATACCTTTTTAAAAGAAGAGGCAGCAGAGCACAGTGGTCACAGACAAAACTCAGGGGTTATTGCACTACTTAGTAGCAGGGTCACCCTCAGTGAGGCTTGTAAAGTGGAAGAGCAGAACTTAGTTCAAAGGGATTTTGGGAAGATTCAGTGGGTTGACATGTGTGACACCCTGAGAACAATGCCTGATACTTGGTGGCTAGTACCTGGTGTCAGCTTTTATTAATACAGTGCCTGGTAAGCATTCACCCCAGGTTACGGTCGCTTACGACTGAATTCAGGATTTTGTGCTTGCTGTCACCTACCCTAAACCAACCACAAACACAGGCAAACACACGCCTGTGCTAACCGCATCGGTGAAGGCTCTGTCATGGAGCCCGGCCCATTTCGCTGGGTGCGGTGATTAGAAGAGGTGAGAGTTCTGAAAGTAGACAGACCTGGGTCAAGTTCTGGCTCCAACAAAAGAATCTCTGTGGCCTTAAGCCAATCCTAAGCCAGTGCTTCCCAAATGTTGTTGCACATTAGAATCTATTGGAAAGCTTTGCAAAATCCTCATGCTATGGTCACACCTCTACCAATGAAATAAAAATGCACGCGAGTGGGAGTTAGGCATCCATATTTTATTAAAGATACTGATGATTCTGATGTCACTGCCAAGTGCAGCCAAGTCTGGGAACCCTGGATATTACTGACCTCTCTAAAGTGGGAAGGAAACAGAGCCATATACGGGATGGGCAAAAGCCTACAGGGAGATAATATACATAAAGTACCCAGCCCTCTCTGCAGGACACCCCGGAATTGCCCAGTGCATGACAGTGACCATCGTCCCTAGAATGGTTGCTAACCAGGCGACCTCTACCCAACCCAAATGCCTTCAGTTCTTCCTGTTTGCACCTGACTTTCAACCATCTAATCAAATCCACTTCCCACTTCTGCTCAACTATTTCATGTGTGTGCTTAGTTGCTACAACTAGATTGCAATCCCCTGGTGGGCACGGACCATGTCTGTATCTTCTCTGGAAGCGCCATAAGTACCTCCACAGCACCAGTGTCCACACTCAGTAATACCCGAGGAAGGGCAGGAAGCGGAATGCAAAATCGTGACTCTGAAACACCCTCCTCTGACCCACTTAATGCAATGATGGATGAAGTGTAAGCTCGAACTTGAGACTTTCCTACCCTATAAATCAGTGGTCCCCTTGCCATCCTCTCGGTTTGCCTCAAGTACCTTCTCTTTTCCATGGCGATAAGGAGGCCCAGTGACTCAGCTCCTCAGGACTTACGCCCATTGCCGCCCCAGCAGCTGCCAAGCATCCTCAGGAACCTGCAAGTTGCAGGTTGGCACAATAACAAAGTTCCAGGTTGAGCTGGAGTAGAAGCAAGTAGCTCTTCGTCCTGCTCTACTTTCCACGGCGTCTCCACAGGGCCCGGGAGATGAGCACTCCTTCCTCCCCTCACCCCTGCCTTGGCGGGCGTACCCTTGTGTGCCAGGCACTCTGCCCGCACAGTGACAGACCTGTCCTCAGAAGCTGTCTGGTTTGGCAGGCAAGCTTAAATCAAACAACAATTTAATCACAGCTGTGGTTTAAAAATTCATTAAAGTACTGAGTGATGAGCACGAGTAAAACAGGAGCCAACCCTGCCCTAGGCCCATGGCTAGCCTCCCTGAAGGAGGCACGCGGAGTAGCCTGCTGAAGGGGGGGTGGAGGGGTAAGACACACCTGCTGGGGACCCCCATGGAGGCGGGGGATCGGTTCACAGGGACCTGCTGCTGGAGAATCCCAATGATTATGAGCCAAAAGACGCTTTGGAGGAACCCAGCAGGAAAGCAACCCATTTGTGTCCATTTGACACAGGATTTGCTTCTTTTAGAAGCACATCTCTGGGTAATTCAACAGACAGTATTTCCTGAGTGGGGAAATTTTTTTTTTTTTTAGAATGGCTGTTTAATTCCTAAAACACCAACCTCGATGAAAACAGAATTCACAGCAACCTCAGAAGTCTTCTATATATGTAAGATATTCCATTTAAAATAATTTCATAATAATAATAATTTCCTAAAAGATCTCCAGATATGGCAAGACTAGTATTCTAATCCTATATCTATAAAGCTGGGGTTACATTTTAAAATATATTGGTTATAGAACATAATAATTAAAGGTTTCTTCAAGCTAGGTGTCTAGTTTCACCAACTAAAAAGGAAAAAAAAAGCAAACCTTAAAATAACTATATGTCATTTCTGCTTTGATTAGTCATTCTATGTGGCAAATCATAAAACGTCTCTTATAAAATGGCTAAGTTACCAGGACTACCCCGTTGTGTTTGAATAATGCATAGCTCTGTGCCCTCTCAGAATAATGAAGCCATCAAGTGAATTTTTAAGGAGCCTCCTGCTTATAGCCAGCTCTGCAGAAACTGTCGGGACTTTTAAAGCGAGCAGCGGAGCCTTAAAACAATAAAATAAAAAACCTGTTTAAGACCTGAAATCATTAACATGTGTCGACTTAAACTTACACATACATTTGTGTTGTTTAACTAAATATTTGAAAACCAGCTTCTCTCTCGGTTATCTGCCAAGAGCCACGCTCCGGGTTCTGTGTGTCTCTTCCCGACACGTGGCAATGGCCAGTGCTTTTCGGAGGCGTGCTTGGCAAGAGCTGATCTTCAAATATTTTGATAAAACAAATTTATTTTTCTTGAATTATACGTCAGTATTGAGTTAGTATCTATTTTGTCTTAATAATTTGGACTCTTTACACAGCTTTTAAAGCTTTATTTTAAAAATAGATGGGCTCTCCGGGCCTCACCATCACCGTCCCTCCTGGATTTCTGCCTTTGCTCCATTCAAGAGGATGCAAACTGAGTTTGCACAGAGCCAATGAGATCCCCGCGTCCCGGGTCACAGCAAAACCGGAATGGGAATTGGTCCTGTGGGAACAGCTGGGATTTGGCTCAGTTCGGCTCTGGACACCGAGAAGGTCACCCCAAGATCAGAAGCTGAAGGTAAACGCCAAGACCCTCCCTCCTCGACAGCAACAACTTCTCAGACAGCGGCTGTGGGCAGAGGATCTGTTAAAACAGGGACCACTAATCTTATTTTTCCAATTACTCTTATCTGACTTCTATCTCCGCCTCCTCCCCACCTCCCCATGGCTGCCTTAGAGTGACACCTTTTGGAAAAGGTTGAAACTGAAAATCCCCAGGCTGCTTTCTGCCGGGACCTGACCGCCACCCTCAAGACTGTGTTTCGGCTTTGTGTTCTCCTCACTGAAGCTTATGCATCCAGGAGCTTTGCTTAGCTGTGTCACCTCTGATCCTTCAGCTGCAAACAAATACCGCATCAAGTGTTCGAGCTCAAGCTCTTAGATGCTGACTCCATTTTCAATTCCCCCTCCCCCCTTCTCTCCCCAGGCTCATGAAGGAAACTTCACACCATAATAAAAAACGGGTAGAGGAGAGATGTGCAAAATATGTGCACCTGATGTCACAGATGTGGTTGAATGGACAGGGTTGAGCCGCAGAGGAAAGGTGTCTGCAGGAAGCCTGGGGCGCTCATTCAGGGCAGCGCTGTGGCACCCCCCGGGGGAAAGGGCTGTGCGGGGCGTGCTTCTGTGTCCCTTTGGTGTAGCTACTTCATGAGCGGCTGGGAGGTACTGTTTATGGGTGCCCAGTCTGCAGCACAGCAAAGAGCTGGTCTTTTCTCTCACAGAGTCTCGAACATTCTTGAAAAGCAGTTGAGGGAGCGGTTGGTTAAGAATGTGGACTCTGAAGCCAGAGGGCTTATGTCCAAGCAGGAACCAGCGTGCTGGCTCTGCGATCCTGGGAAAGATACTTGCACTCCATGTATATCAGTTTCTTCCTGTAAAACGTGGTAAATAACTGTACCTCCTAACGTCCTTGTGAAGTGACAAGAGTTACAATAGTTACGAGCTGGGCACCTAGTAAGCGCACAGGAGCCTGCAATCATTACCAACAGTGATGTTCGTTTAAACACTGGCGTTTCATTTTCAGCCTGTTAGAGGGTAAGCAAGCAGGACAGAGCGTTACATTTTCTTCCATTTTCAGAATGACACAATATTTTCATCTTCAATGGAATGGTGAAATTTTTACTACAAAATCTATTTATAACAAACCAAACTAATCACATGCAAAATGTGTGTTCATATTTTAGTTTTAGCTAAATTCCAGACACAGTCGTGGAGGAACCCATGAAGATATGAGAGCTGTGTTGTCCCACAGAACTTCCTGCAATGATGGGGGGATTCTCGTCGGAGCTGTCAATACACATGCCACTAACTACCCAATGGCTGCAGAACACTGGAGATGTGACTATGCAAATGAGAAACGGAATTTTCAATTTAATTCAATTTTAATTTTAATGAACTAGAATTTAAATGTAAATAGCCATGTGTCTAGGAATTACTGTATTAGAAAGAGCCAGAACATCAAAGTTTTACCACTTCATTGTCCAATGGTGATGTTTAGAAATCATTTCACTCTTTGTAGAAATTATACGTTTTTTTGAACATATGAGATAAACATGAAATTCAGTATAATTTATTAATTATACCGAATAAATTCATGAATTACTATTTGACTATGTAATTCCACTTTAGGAATTAATTATATTAACATAATAAGGGATGTGCCCAGAGGAATTTATTCTTAGGATAAACATGTTCATTATAATTTATATTTATTTCTTATAAAAATCAGGATAAAATTGGGTATGTATATATGTACATATGAGTGTGTGTGTGTGTGTGTGTGTGTGTGTACGCAGGTGCGCGTGCGCACACACACGCGTGTAAATGTTGCAAGGAAATTGGATACTAAATCACAGACATCCAGTTGTTATGTTGGTCAGACATTAAACACTAAGTAGAAAGATTTAATGTAAAGGAAAGATGTTCAGGAAATCCTAAATTAGAAAAGCAGGTAAGTAGATAGTAAATACAATACAATGTAACTATGTGTGAGCTTTTAAATGCATATTCATAGAAAGAAAGATGAGAAGGAAATGCGCCAAAATATTTATGGCGGGTTTGTTTCTAGGCTTACAGATTTCAGGTAATCTATTATATTCTTCTTGGTATTTATTGCTGCAAACATGAATTATCAGTTTAAAAAAAGTAAATTTTTAAAAAATTGCAACTAAGGAACATCTGCATAGAAAGTACTTCACCTCCCATGAAAAAATTAGTTGCTAGTGGACCACAGCTTCCCAAGGCCAGTGGTAATAAAGCAGAACTGAGAGCAGGACGGGGCCCCCTGGTGGCAGTTATGGGGCAGCTACCCTCAGCCAAAAGGACCTCAATTCAGGCTACACTTTCAGGCATGGCTGCTTTGCCCCTGACAGTCACTTAGATTTATGCTGATTATAATCTGGGTTCACCAGGGAGTGCTGGAGTGTTAGTGACTCCAGAGCTGTCAACAGTCACTCCTGCCACCTCCACCCTGCCCACCATGTGCTTGAATGTGGCTCATTTCACCTTGCTCCCTACTAACATTCCTATGGGTTTGGGGAGTTTAGCATGGTTGTTTACTTGTGGTTTGTTGTTTGTTTGTTTTGTTTTGTTTTGTGCCTGTTCAGCATTTCCTGATTTTATTGTTGTTATCATTTTGTTTCTGCAGCACACAAAATAAGTTGTCAGGCCCTAGAAAATCAAAACCATTTGTCTATGCACTGGGCCACCTCTATTAGTAAGGTCTGTTCATTCCCATTCAACAAGTCAGGGCAGTGTTGTCAAATAGCCCTAAGTTTTTGCAGTGGAAAGATCCGTTCTGAGGCAGTCCCAAGGAGGCATGACAGAAAGAGGCCTCTTTGATTCTGCAGGAGATAACGTGTTGACGGTGACACATTTTAATCAGCCCAAATCAAGCCTGGCTCCAATCCCTTTCCTGAGTCCTTCAGGATCCTTGCATCATAGTTCTCTTCTTATGTAGTAGTTAGTGGCCTCCCTGGTGCCATCTTGGGACTTGAATATATGTAGTCTAATACATCTTTGTGTCTTTACATGGGGCCCAGCATCTCAAACACACAGAAGCTGGTCCATAGATAATAGTGGGAGGGGTGCCCAGAGGGAGAAAAGAAGAGAAGGAGCTATACCGGGGAACGATAATCATTACCTCTGATTTCATTAATATGGTTTCCTAGATCCCATTTGACCCTCACATATTCCCAAAGAACCAGGGCATTTAATTGATGGATAAGTCAAGCTTGGAAACGTAAGGTATTTACCCAAGAACTGTGAGTCTGATTGTTGGGTTCAAATATAATGGAACAATTGTTAGAGGGGTCTTCACTGAGAGAATCTGGTGAGAAACTCTGGAGCATGATTCCTTCAACAGCAAGGAAAGACATTGGCTCATTCTTCTAGTGTCCCCACTCCTGAGTACAATATCTAACATATAGCCAGCACCCACAAATGCATGAATGAACATATTTAGTGAATGAACCTTGAGTCCCATTTGAGTCACTGGAGTAGAAAATTCACTATGTGCTTTGATTCCAGCAATGTTCTAAGCTATCTTAGTTGACTTTTCTATTTTCTATTATTTTCTATTTCTATGTAACACATTGCCACAAATTTGGCAGCTCATGGTTCTGTAGGTCGAAAGACTAGGCAGGAAGCACAATATGACTAGGTTCTCACAAGATTGAAATCAAGATATTGGCAGACTGCATTCTCACCTGGAGCTCACATAAACAAAATGAACATGACAAAATACTCTCCACTGTTTAGTTAGTTCCCTTTTGCTTTAAAGATATAACATTGTGTTTCAGAATGTATATGCCAAATATCAGGGAACTTTCTTTACTTGATAAAGAGCAATTACAGAAAAAAAAATCTACAGATACCAGTGGTGAAAGACTGAATGCTTTTCCTCTAAGATCAGGAGCAAGGAAAGGAGACCTGCTCTCACCCTCTTACTTGGCAGTGCTTAGAGTCCTAGTCACTACAATAAGGCAAGAAGAATAAACAAAAAGCATAAAAATTGGAAGGGAAATCATAAAGCTGCTCTTCTTTGCAGATGACATAACTATCTATGTAGAGAACACTAAAGAATTTACACAGAAAAGCCCAGAACTAGTAAATGTATTCAGCAAAGTTGCAAGGTACAAGAGTAACCTAACAAATATCAATTGCATTTCTACATATTAACAATTACCATGGGAAAACCAAAATTAAAAACATACCTATCTGAGTGGCTAAAATAAAAGTAGTAACAAGCGTCCTGGCCAATGTGACGCAGTTGGTTGAGTAATGTCCTATGCACCGAAGGGTTGCCAGTTCAATTCCTGGTCAGGGCACATGACCAAGTTTCAGGTTAAATCCCCAGTCAGGGTGCCATATGGAAAGCAATCAATTGATGTCTTTTTCTCTCACATTGATGTTTCTCTCTCTCTTTCCCTCTCCCTTCCTCTCTCTCTAAAAAATCAATCAAAACATGTTTTTTTAAAGTAGTGACAATAATGAATGCTAGTGAAGATTCGGAAAACCTGGGTCCCTCTTACATTGCTGGTGGGAGTGTAAAATGGTCCAACTGCTCTGGAAAACAACTTGGGAGTTTCTTGTAAAACTCAGCATGCAACTGCCATATAACAGAGCACTGCACACTTTTTATCATTCATCTCAGAGAAATAAAAACTTATGTTCATGCAAAATCCTGTACATGACTGTTCATAACGTCTTTATTAGTAAAAGAAAAGCAATGGGGACAACCTGATGTTCTTTAACTGGTGGACTGCGGTACATCCATACCATGGAACACTACTCAGCAATCAAAAGGAAGGAAGTATTGATACACACAACTTGGAGGGATCATCAGTGAGTTATGCTAACTGGAAAAAAGCCAACCCATAAAGGTTGCATCCTATAGGATTCCATTTATATAATGTTCTTGAAGTGACAAAATTGTAGAAATGAAGGACAGATTAATGGTTGCCAGGGGTAAGGGATATGTATGGGGGAGGGGTTGAGTGCAGTTGGGGGGAAAAAAAGGCAACATAAGGGATCCCTGGGGTGATGAAATGTTCTGTATCTTGTTATCGATGTCAACATCCTGGTTGTGATACTTACTATAGTTTTCCAAGATGTTACCACTGGGAGAAACTGGGTTAAGATCTCTTTCTCTTTTCTTAAAACTGCACCTAAACTACAATTATCTAACAATAAACGTTTTAATTCACAAAAAGTGCATACACATATATTAGGCATACACTTCTGCAGGGAAAAGAAAAGACAGGGCAAATGCTGGGGGAGAAGAAGGGAGATGCTCACATACGGTCAATGAGTTCATCCCATCCTCTGCAGGAAGAATCCTCCCCAAAATGTCACAGCTAGGAGGATTTCGGCAGAGAATTTTCATGCCGTACATGCCTTCCATTCCCCAGGACACCTACATACCCACGTAATATCGTCAGCATTCAAATCAATGGCTATTAAATCAGGCTGTCATATCCTAATCAGTGATAAAAAAGTAAAGTGATAAAAATGCCATAATTGTGGTCCTCTTTTTTATAAATCAAACTATTGCACACACAAACAATAAGACATTTTTAAGCACCGTGTTCAATGATAGACACTAGTGTATCATCTCTAACCCTTAAAGGCCACCAGCAGGTACTGGTTTCCTTAGAATGATAATCCAGATAAGCACAAAATCATAGTAAAGCTTCACTCTCCTCAAACTAAATACACCCCTCAGAGTGCTGGCGTGGTTAGCGCCTCGGTGGGCAAAAAGCAAAAACCAGGCGCGAAGTGCCAGAATGAGCTCTTCTTCTTCAATGTCCCCTGCATTTAAAACACTTTATAGGGGCTTTATGTTGACCCTGTGGCTTCTGCAGAAGGAAATCCTCCCAAAATGCCTCCCCAGGACACAGCACCCCCCACAGTGACCTGGCTCCCTCCTGGCAGAAGGACTGCAACACGGAAAAAACAATGCTTAATTGGTGAACCTTGGGGAAATCGCTTCACACAGAGAAGACTCAGAACAAAGACTTCCACCCAGTCAGTCCTCCCTAAACACAAAGCAACTGGCGATCAGTATGAGACCTCAGAGGCAAGGCGGACGGACAGAACCTGGATGCACCTTCCGGCTGAATAGAGGGTGACTCCCTCTGATTTCCTTCCAGCCTCCAAAGGAATAAGTATGGCCCAGTCACAGCAGTGGTCTGCTCAATTCCAGTTCTGCCTCTCTTCCCATCTAAGGCATCCATGTGCTGCTCAGCATCCTCCTCCTGCTCCAGGGAACAGCCCGCTGAGCTGATGAGAACGGGGTTATGGCACTGGGTTCCCAGGCCCAGTTACTCTGCTTCTCACCTGCCTCTGCACCCGAGACTGTCCCTTCCCCTTCCCGCCCCCCTACACGCCCCCCCCCCCAAACACACACATATACACCAGGAGCTGTATATTGGTCCCTAAAGGAGCCCTGAGGAGAGTGGGTAGATGGCAAGGGTCAAATCCAGCCACTCCTATAAAAACAGCAAAGGCACAAATCCTGCCGAGCATAATTTGCATGCTTAAGAGCAGCAACTTCTGTTTTTTCCCCTGATTACCCTGACTCGTGGGAGCACTGACTGTTCATCTGAGCAGAGACAAAAGCTGCTCTTATCTTAATGTGCGACACTTTGTTCTTCAAAACCCCTCAACTGTGATGAAAGGTACTCTGTCGATGGCATAAATTATACTCTCAGGCATTAAACCCCAGGCTTCACCAAATACGTGTATCATGATTTGGAAGTGCATGTCCATGTTTTCCCCCAGGGACATTTTCTCCAATTTATGCCTCCGAACCCTTTTGAAAGTAAGTGACTTTTTTGTTGTTGTGCTTAATCCCCATCTGAGGATGTTTTTTTTCCATTGATTTTTATAGAGAGTTGAAGGGAGGGAGAGGGAAGAGAGAGAAACATATATATGTGAGAGACACATTGATTGGTTGCCTCTGGCACATGCCCCAATCAGAGGAGGGGATCAACCAGCAATCCAGGCCTGTGCCCTTGACCAGAAATTGAACCAGAGGCCCTTCAATACAGGGACCAACGCTCTAACCACTTAGCAACACCAGCTAAGGTGAGTAAATTACTTTTTTTCCTAGAAGCTCTTTTCAGCTATATATTTCATTACCAATATGAGATTGCAGTCTGGTCCCAAATAAGGTGATTAAGCAGAACCCTGAATCAAACATAACCCTCATATTCAAATAGTCTCAAGACAAACATCAGTGAGAACATTAGATTCCTGGCTTTGACGCCAAATATTCACTTAAAGATCTGATTTCCTCAGTTGGAATTTTTTCTCCCTTTATGACTTCTCAAATCTTTAAATCGCTTTGTTTAAAAATATTTCTCATTATTTCTCCCCTCTTTTCTTCAAGAATTAATACTGTTATAACCGGCTATCAGGAAATCATGGGAGCCAAACTTCAACAGGAGAGGCAGGCTTGATGTTTAAAATAACTAACCACCATCTTATATGGAGATGAATACCCCATTTTGATGGGTCCCACTCAGTAACCTTAGAGGCGCCTCTATCTGGGCAATAGTTCCTTTTGGACGGAAAACAATTAGGCTGTGTAATGTGCTGAATCCCTTCAGATAAACCGAGCGCTCACAGCCCGGCCACTCTCGCGCTGGCTTCAAGGCCGGGGCTGTCAGGCCCACTCCTCTGGTTAATGTCAGTAGCACTATGTATAAAAGGTGACTCCAGTGTGTACAAATGTTGATCTTTGGAGAAGTCATGCCTAGACTCACACACACATCCACTCTTTCGTCCACTGGGTCACCGGCAGGAACAGAGGGCGACCCCGACAGCGGCTTGCCAAGCGTGGAGTCTTACTTGTCAGGTTACCTTCTCCCTCCTTCCCCTGCAACCACCCCCCGCCCCGGGACTTCCCTGCCTGAGATTAATTCATAATCCTGTTTTGTGTTTAAAAAATCCAGGTTCTAAAAGCCTTGCCTTTGAGACGGTTTCAGAGGCGACAGGGAAATGTTCTAATAGACGGTAACAAATTAGGTGCCAATGCAAGTAAGCGCCTAGGAGAAGGGAACCGAGTGGAGGCGGTGGCGCGGAATGGTTGCCCTTGTCCAAAATCATTTCTTTACGGTTCCAAAGTAGATACTCAAAACCTATTTTAATGGCTGGAGTCCCTGCAGGTTAAAGGAAGCAACGCCGAACCCATCGCTGATTTTCCGCACAAGCTCAGCGGAACAAAGATGCCCTCTAGGCAAAAGCACAGCCGAGGTGCCGAAGGAACACAATATTCGCTGGTGTGACTCCCAAACTGAACTTCATCTGCATACCGAACAGTAAGAAAGCTCTCCTCTCCGCTCTGAACAATCCTGTCTTTATTACAATAAAATTGTTTCTTCCCTTGCCAACCTCATTCTACCCCTTTTTTGTGACAAAGTTAATGTCCAGAAATCTTCCTTGGACAACTCTAGCAGACGTGACCGAAAACAGACAGGAATTCCCAATGCTGTAGAAACCATCTCGGACATGTTCTCATCGGAATGATTCTAAAGAGTATAACTCGCCCCACCCTACAGGCGAGAAAAAGAACGTCGAGGGGACACAGTGCTGAACGAGGTGGCCACGTGAACGTGACACTGTGATCACCTAGGTGTGGACAGGGACAGTGGGCCTGGGAAGTCCTCTGCTCAGAGTCAGAGAGAAAGAAAAGCCTGCCAGCTAATAGTACAAGTTTCTGTTCGATGTGTGACTCAGTCTGGGTTTGCAGTCATTCTGCTAAGATTTAATGTGCCTTCAGATAAACTGAGCGCACACAGCCCCACCCTGCAGGGAAGAGAGAGAACGTCTCGGGGGAGGGGGGCCACAGGGAACATGCTCCATATCTAACGTTGGCAACGTGCTGGCCTATTCAAAGGCAAAGGTGAGCATGTAGGGAGCACCTCTACCCAGGTGCACGCCTCTAACAAAAGCAGCTCCAGTGACCTACTGTGAACATGAGGAGGCGGGTCACCAGCCTTGTTACTCAGCGTTTGAAGCTGCATGTGGTGTGTGTGTGCACAGCATCCTTTCTGCCCTCTCCCTCCAGGGCCCCCTCACATGCTCCTACTCTCAGTGATAAGTGGGGGTGAATTTGTACTTCCTGTTTTTTTGTACTACGGGTGGAAGGAGGCAAAACCCTACAATTGAGCCAACTAAGGTATTTCCACACCTATAAGCACTGACTTACAAAATCCAAATGCAGTTTTAAAAGAGGCAGTATGGTTCCTATTGCCTTGCACATAAAAGCCCAACTCCTTTCCACGGCCAACAGGAGCCCGGTATTACCCAGCCCCTGCCTGCCTCCTCGACTACATCCCATGCCACTCTGGTCCTTCCCTCGTTCTCAGCCCCCTTCCCAGCCCTTTAAGCAACAAGCATCTTCTCACCTGTCAGGCCTCAGCATAAACGCTGCCACCTCCAAAAGGTCCCTCGAAACCTCTTAAAGCAGCTGCCTGCCTGGCACCCGTCGCTGGTATGCCTCATCTCAGCTCCAAGTGCGTTTCCTTCGTAGCATGTACCATAGTTTTAAATTACCGAACAATTTCTTTGTATTCTCTTCTCATTTCCCTCTCTAGGCTCTTTGCTCCATGTCTAACGCACCCACCCAGTTATCTGTAATGCCCAGCCGTGGCCTGGCACAGGGCTGACACTTAGTAAATACTCACCTAACTCATAACTAGAATCAGCCAAAATAATAACACCCCATGCTCACACCAGTGGTTCTCAAAGAGGGTCCCCCAACCACCAGCATCACCTTCAGAATTTGCTGGAATGCATGTTCTCAGCATCCTCTCTCCTGCCCCCAGGCCTCTGCTTATTGGATCAGAAACTCCAGGGGTGGGTGGGGGAGGGGTCTGGCCCAGTGAGCTCTAGTTTAACAACCCTTCAGATGCACTTGGATGCAAGTTCAAGTCTGAGAACTACTGGTTCACATGCCATTCAAGCTCAAGTGTCATAGACCTGCCTCTCTTTGAAAAGGAAGAGCGAGCATTGTCTCATAGGGGAGTTATCTTTGCAAGCAAAGGAACTATGATCATTCAGCCCAGGAAAGACCATAAATTCACAAATACATCTGCGTCTGGGGAAAGGACACCAATGTATGCCCAGGATACGCTGGCTCATTTCTGCTCCTGCAGCAGGAGGATCAGGCTGGGTCTGAACCTGCTGCAGCCAGACCATCCACGGGAGACTCCTGCCCTCTCCACAGGGATGGCCCAGCAAGGACCCTACATTCATAGAGACCTTGCCGCCCCATCCCCACCTTGATGGGAAGGTTTCTGAGGACATGGACCTTGCCTTGCCATCTTTGCCTCCTGGCCTGGACCAATACCTGCACAAAGCGGCCACTCAGAAGATGTTTGCATAAGAACCACTGGCTGAAGTACCTGTCCTATTCCCTGTATAGCTGTGGAGAAACAAACAGGGGGCTTTGCCTGCTGGTGTATTAACGGGCTTTAATATGAGAACAGGGGTTCAAAACATGAGAGCTGGTGGTGGGTAGGGCGCAGTCGAGAGGATCCAGGTTCAAATCCTGGCTGCTTGCTGCTGTATGTCTTTGGCCAAGGTACGTAACTCACTGAGCCTCCGATCCCTCCACTGCACAGGAAGACTACATGCCCTGCCACACAAGGTAGCTGTGGGGCTTGCGTGAGGTTGCAACCTGCAGGCAAATGTGCAGCACAAACCAGGCATGTCATGGGTGCTCAGGGTACTGTCACCAACAATTGCAACATCACTGAATTGTTCAACTGCAGAACATGGACCAGAGTCCTGTGCCTCTGATATCGTGTGTGTCCTGGAAGCATTAAATGTAAGAAAGGGAGAGGCATGCCTGCCCATCTCATAGCTTTCCATGTGACGGGAAAGAATAAAATGGGAAGAAACACAGGCTCTGAGGCTAGGTAGCTGGCGGCTCGAATTCCTTCTCTGCCACTTACCAGCTGTGTGACCTTGAGGTAGCCACTTACACTCTCTGGGTTTCTGATTTGTTGACTGGAGATAATATTACACTTCACACAGGGTCGTAGTGAGGCCTGGAGATTAAACTGTCTATGAAACACTCAGCCCTGTGCCCTGCCCTTAGTAAGCACTTGATAGGTGATAAGTATTATTCACTAAAACCAACAAGAAGCAGAACAGAATTCCTTCTCTGCTACACAAGAGGCAGAAGCCGAGTGTTAGAGGCATAAACAAGGAGGAGATGATCCATGCAGACAGGGGGACCACGCTTCTCAGAGGGATTGCATTGAAACAATGTCTTCAAATAGGGGTTGCAAACACTGGCAGGACGAAGAGGTCATCAAGGAGTGAGACTGGCCAGGCAGGGAAAGTGCTCCTTACCTCCCACTATTTCTACCAGGCAACATGCAGGTTCCATGTGGCCAGAACCTCTTATCAAAATAAGAAAAACCATCTGAATTTTTCCTGTGAAGTCTGATTTATTTTTTTAAACAATGCCTCCATTAAAAAGAAAAACCTACCTGAATTCACAAAATACATTTGTGGGCCACGTTTGAATCACTGGCTACCAGTTGTGACATCCTATTTTAAAGGACAGGTAGGATTTTGTCAAGCAGGGATGGTGGGGAGAACATTCTAGCAAAGAAACTGGATGGGCCAAGGCAGTGAGGGCAGGAAAGGCCAGGACATGGTGGGAAAGAAGACGATTGCTCAGGGACTGAAAGGGAGAGGGTGAGGAGCAGAAGGCCAAGAGACAACAAACCCTTGGAGATGGCTTTCAGGCAAGGCTCAGGCTGGGGGGACAGGTAGATCTAGGAATGCTGACAGGACCAGGAAGGCTTTGAAATGCTGGAGGAACACAAGCCTACCAAGCCACTCTCTCCCTCCCTGGGCCTCAGTTTCCCACCTGTGAACTCCTGAATTAGATGAGCTCTAAACTCCCTCGCAGCCCTTTTTGCACTACTTGGGGCGCCACAGACATTTCCTCACTGGGGACCCCACATGCAGCTTCTGGACTCTAGTCTGTGGGGGATGTGACTCTAGCTCACCATCAGGAGGGTCAGGAAGGAAAGGAGCCAAAGTCTGTCCCAAGGGCCACCCTGACCAGCCACCGAGGACAAGCTGACTGTGTGAGACAGAGGGAACTGGAGGCCTTCAGAGAAGACTAGATCCCTCAAGGAAGCAGCAGCTCAAATGATCACAACCACCTTCTCTGAATGTCTGCCTTGGGCCAGACTCCGGTCTATTTACTGGGCAGGACTCTTTCATCGAATGAGGCAGGTCCTACCCGTCCACACCAGGCACAGAACGGCTAAACAGGCCCAAAGTCAAATAGCGAGGAGCTGCAGGACGCAGCCAGGCCAGGTAACCGCTCTGATCCAGCACCTCGACCCCAGCCACTCCATCAAGCCGCCCCCCGCTCCTGGCTTTAATATCTGTGTTTTGGTCTGTGTTGCTTTCACAGTGCTGTCAAAATTACATGGCAGGACAACCCAACTGGAAACATTCTTTGGCCATGGATGCGAGCAAGGCTAAGGACTAGGGCTCCCTCCCCTGCTCCGGAGGGTGGCCCAAGATTTGAGTCCTGGGGAGTTTTGTTCTCTTTTGGATCAGGGAAGAGAAGTAAATGGACTTTGATCCCAAAAACCTAGAATTTTGGTCTGAGGAGAAAAATTGTCAGATTGAGTTTGGATGAGTGGGGAATGGCTGGACTTAGGAGATTTGGAGTCTACCTGGCGGCTGAAGGGGTGGTGGATGTCACGGAGGGCAGGGGCCTACATCCCACTGCCAGCAGCCCCCAGAGAGTGAGGAGACAAGGAGCCAGGGACCCAGTGCTGAGGGCCAGGGCTTAGAAGTGTATTGGCAACTCTATGTTAACAACCAAGCATCCCAGAGGTAGCCACCTGGACCAAAGGCCAGAGGTCTTACCCCAAGCACTCTGAGTGAATACACCTTGGGGTTCTTGTAAGAACCCTGAGGGAGAGAGAAGGACCCCCCACCCCTCCAATGTCTGAGATTTGGTTTTCTGCCAAGCATGGCTGATGTGGAGGGAGGGTGTGATCTAACATTTGATTTGACTTAGAAAATATAAAATATTCTGTTTTTGCACCCAAATGTTGTGGAATTAATTTAGCCAATTATAATTATTTGTATGAAAAATATTTATATTGAGAAGGCTTCATATGTTTGAGGAATTTCATCCATCTGATTATGGAAAACCTTCTCTCTCTTATGCACATATGCACTATGTATTCTGATTGTTTTCTCTTTAAATTCTCAATTTTTATGTTGAATCAGTAGCTGGTCTACAAGTTAAATATAAAATTAAAAAAACAATGTATATACCTTTATGTGGACACATAAAATATTTGTTTCTATTCCCACTTGAAATGAGAGACAAGGTAATATTGTAGGGTTTTACTAAGCTTTAATATCAATACATACTAATTAAATAATGAGTATTAATGCTAATTAACAATTATATGGCATTTACTCTGTGCCAGACATTGATTTGCGTGTGAGTAATTATTTATAATCCCATTTATTTCTTACAACACTCTTTTGAGTTATCATTCCCATTTTAAAGATGGGGAAACTGAGGCACATAGAGGTTAAGTAATTTGCCCACAGTCATACAACTAGTAAGTGGCAGAGCTGGGATCTGAACCCAGGCTGTGAGGCTCCAGTCTTTGATGACCACTAGCATACTTCCTAGCATCTTTTGTAAGGATCAAAGGTGAGGCAGTTAGCATCCAAAGCTCTCTATAAATTAAACAAAATTTACTGTGGCACTATGCCAGGTATGCGGGATTCAGTGCCCACACTCATGGTATTCACAGTCCAGCAAGGAACTTGCTCTTAATTCCCTCTCACTCGTTCTCTCACTCTTTCTATCCCAAGGAAATGACCCACATGAACAGAATTCATTTCACAACTTTATCCAAAAGCTCACATGCACATATCTTGGCGATGCAGGTAAGTCTAATACACAACAGGTATAAAAATAATTATAATTTTTTAAAGCTAAATTTTAAAAAAATTCCCTTTATTGATTTTTAGAAAGAGAAGGAGAGGGATAGAGAGATAGAAATATCAATGAGAGGTAAACATCATCAATTGGCTGCCTCCTGCACGCCCCCCACTGAGGACTGAGACAGAAACTGGGGCATGTACCTTGATCAGGAATCAAACGGGTGACCTCTTGGCTCCTAGGTCGACCCTCAACCACTAAGTGATACCGGCCGGGCTTAAAAATATTTTTAAAAACAAATCACAAATATTGATCTCACAACTCAAAGATAGTAGGACATGGTCCAATTAGAAATAACCCCAAGTTGCTAAGACATGTAAGCATGAAAATCTAGAAGGCTGGAAAAATAACATTTGCCACTATTAAGAGATTTCTTTTGTATTTATAGTTCACTGGTTGAATGTGATTCATAAATATCCTGGGGTCTGAGGTCCATTTAAATGTAATATTCTCATATGTAAGGAAAAGAGCATTGACTTCATCACAAGGCAGGCCCTGCTGATGGCAGACGAAGACTGGAATGTGCAGATAATTATCTTTAAGGCAGTCAGCGGCTATATGTCTCCTATAATATCACCTTTCAGATCAAGCCAAGACATTCCAGTCTGAATCAAGGTTTATTTATGAAAGGATTTAACACTTTTAGATCCCATATTGCTTGGAGGACCACCAATTTCATTCCCAAATATCCAATTTCTTCAATTTCACAGAACATGAATGATATTTCAGGTTCCCATATGTGGAGGGAAAAGTTTAAGACACTAAAATTCCTTTTCTTCAACGAGGTGAATTTCTTTGCTAACACCTCCACAGAATAAAATCACCACTAGGGACTGCAAGTAGAAAATGCCATAAGTCATAATGCCACATTCATGTAGATACGAACCAATTTTCAGGTAATTCTAGCTGAATGGGCTCCCTTGTTCCCCTCAAACTTGAAAAGTCAAAGGAGCAATTTGATTGTGGGTGCTCCATATGGGCCACAGACAGGAGAGAGAATGGCCCTTCTACCAGCAAGGACAAGGAGAGACACAGAGATGTCCAAAGAAAGCAACAGAGTCCAAATGGACCCCCATATGTTGGCGTGATCTACTGGAGGGAACCGTTAATCTGGAAGATTATATAAGTTCCTTCATTGGTGCTGCTAGGGACTGATCAGATATCCTTTTTGAAGAACTGGCATAAACTAGCTTAAACTAGACCAGGGCTGGCATAGTGTGTGGGGTGTCAGGAAAGAGATAGTACCCACTGAGGAGAAGAGAGATAAGCAATCACAGAGGCAAGAGCCCATAGCCCAATATTTCAATCCTACAGTTGTCTGATAATAGCCCAGGCTAGTAAAAAGGATAATGATGGCCATGAAGACCAACATAGATAGGAAATTCAATGTATTTTATAGAAAACATTGCATTAGTCATTTGGTAACAGTAACTAATTTTAGTCATTTGATGATTTAAAATAATTTAGTAGGAATTAAGCAAGGAGAAAAAGAGAAAAATCATTTATGCTGAAGAATGATCAAATGCCTTAACTTTATTATTACCTACTAGGGGCCCGGTGCACGAAATTCGTGCACTGGGTGTGTGTGGGGGGGGGAGTGTCCCTCAGCCCAGCCTGCCCCCTCTCACATACTGGGAGCCCTCAGGCATTGACCCCCATCACCCTCCAATCACAGGATCGGCCCCTTGCCCAGGCCTGACGCCTCTGACAGAGGCGTCAGGCCTGGGCAGGGGACCCTCATTTCCCCCATCACTGGTTCTGCCCCCAGCCCAGGCCTGATGCCTCGGCCAGAGGCGTAGACCCCCATCACCCTCCGATCGCCTGATCGGCCCCTTGCCCAGGCCTGACGCCTCCGCCAGAGGTGTCAGGCTTGGACAGGGGACCCCCATCTCCCCCTGATCACTGGCTCTGGCCCCCGCCCAGGCCTGAGGCCTCTGGCCCAGGAATCATGCCTGGGCAGGGGACCCCCATCTCCCTCTGATCGCTTGCTCCACCCCCCGCCCAAGCCTGACGCCTCTGACCCAGTCTTCAGGCTTGGGCAAGGGGACCATCATATCCCCCCAATCCCCGGCTCCGCCCCCCACCCAGGCCTGATGCCTCGGCCAGAGGAGTTGACCCTCATCACCCTCCGATCACCAATCACCGGATCGGCCCCTTGACCAGGCCTGAGGCCTCTGGCAGAGGTGTCAGGCCTGGGCAGGGGCCCCCCAGCTCCCTGCGGTTGCAGGCTCCGCCCCTGCCCAGACCTAACACCTCTGGCCTAGGCGTCCAGCCCGGGCAGCGGGGACCCGCAGCTGCAGCGGCCCCACGATCGTGGGCTTCGCTTTAGGCCCAGGCAAGGGACCCCTAGCTCCCAGGACTGCCAGCTTCGACCGTACCCAGCTCCCATCGCTGGCTCCACCCCTACTTCCTGCTATCACTGGCCAGGGCGGCAAAGGCACCTAATTCTCCGATCATGGCTGGGGGGCAGGGCAAAGGCGGCCACAGGGCCGCCTTTGCCCTGCCCCCCAGCTCTTAGGTCCCCCCTGGGTTTCCGATCACTGTCAGTGGCAGGGGGCTTCTTCCTGCTTTCCCTTTCGCCTCCCTGCATTGTGCCTACATATGCAAATTAACCGCCATCTTGTTGGCAGTTAACTGCCAATCTTAGTTGGCAGTTAATTTGCATATAGCCCTGATTAGCCAATGAAAAGGGTATCGTCGTACGCCAATTACCATTTTTCTCTTTTATTAGATAGGATTAATAGGTATTAGTAATTACCTTTTAATTAATCACTAATATAACTTTAATATTATGTTAATTAAAAGAGTAATATGCATGCAAGTGAGTGTATATTTATTTACTTACTGTTTTTCACTTTTGTATCTTTTAAGTTTTATTTGTAAAATTTTTCAGTGACAGTTGCCATATAATATTATATTAGTTTCAGTTGCACAATGTAGTGATTACACATTTATATAACTTATATGTGACCACCCCAATAAGTCTAGTACCCATGTAACACAATACATAGTTATTAAAATATTATTGACTATATTCCCTATGCTGTACTCTATATTCCCATGACTATAATTATAACTGCTAACTTATACTTCTTAATACCTTCACCTTTTTTTACCCATCCTTCTAACCTCCCTCCCATCTGGCAACCCTCCAATTGTTCTCTGTATATATGAATTTGTTTCTGTTTTATTTGTTAATTTATTTTGTTTTTAGATTCTACAAATAAGTAAAATAATATGGTATTTCTCTTTTTCTGTCTCACTTATTTCACTTAGCATAATATCCTCTAGGGTCCATCCATGTTTTCATAAATGACACTGAAAAAAGAAATTGAAGATACAAATAAATGAAAGGCTATACTGTGCTCATCAATAGGAAGAATTAATATCATTAAAATGTCTATAATATGCAAAGCAATCTATAGATTCAATGCAATTCTTATCAAAATAACAATGGCATTTTTCACAGAACTAGAACAAATAATCCTAAAATTTATGTGGAATCACAATAGATCCTAAATAGCCAAAACAATCTTAAGAAACAAAAACAAACAAAAACACAGGCCAGGACCCAGAGAACCACTGGTGGCCATTTTATAGCTTTCCAGACTTCTTTCCATCTATGCCCATCGCTCTAACAAGTCAAGCCCACTACACATATGGCTTTGTGGCCTTCCTTTTAACTTAAGCTCCAGGGATGTTTTCCCTGTCAATAAATATTGATCTCATTCATTCTTTAATGGCCATAGTGTAACCTATAATAGCCCTCTCCCAACAGTCCTTACTTCCAAGTTTTCGAATTTTATAAATAACTGTACAAAAATAATCTCTGAACATCTTCTTTGCTTTTGATCCAGTTATTACTTAAGGTAAGTTCCTGGAAAGGCAGTTGCTAGGTCAAAGGGCACGCATATCTTTAAAGAACAGAATACACACCAACAAACAGGCCTCCTGAAAGACTATACAAATCCAGAGTGAAGGGCATATCTTATATTCTTCATTTTGTTTCTTTGTATTTTCTGGGGATATTTTCTCTAACTTACATTTTGCTTAAAATTGCATACATCAATGAAAAAATTATAGGTGGTTATAGAAAAATAAAAGGAAAAGTAAAGGGACAACCGGAAGGTAACTTTTTCCAACAGAGAATTCTAATCTACAAGACAGGTTTTGCCTAGAAAGAAGATGGGGACACAGGACTCTTACTTGATGCTACTGTCCATTACACTCACCCTCTCACTCCCCTTCATGCCTCTCATGTTCCTATCCCACCCCTGGTCATCTACGGGTGGAGAATGCAGTGATGAGCAAACTTGAGTGTCCCGTCCTTTCAATAGTCATAGTCATCACTCTATTAATAAAAGGCCATTCTGGGTTTTCAAAAACAAAATAATGACTTCCTCTCTTTTCTAGGAATAGCTCTCTTCAAGGAAGAGATTCAAAAGTATCCTCACTGGGTTGAGTTAGGACTTCCCAATTCCCTTCCCCCACCCTGAAACCAATAAAACACTCTAGCTTTTTCCTGTTATCACAAATAGTAGCCAATCCACCTATCTACAAGTAATGTCTTTCCTGTTTCCTGATTGACTGAGGGGTTAGAAGCAAGATACCCACCCTCATTAGAAATATGTGTATATAGAAAGACAGGCTCTAATGAAGTTATTGGGGAGAACTGATTTTTATCTACTGGGCCTATCAAGAGGCTTGGGGCTCACTTTATTCACTGTTGCTAGATAAGTAAGTTCCTAAAAAGTTAGGAGCTACAGATTACTTCAAAAATTATTTGACTTTTTTTTAAAAAATCATGACATTTTTAGATTGTAAGACAAAAATAAAATAACACTAAAATTTTTCCTAGTAGTTTATAGTTTATGTCTTCCAAATAGGATGTACATATTTTTAGTATTTGTATAAGAACAACCCAACCCACACACAGCTTCTGCTGACCCAGAGCATGAACTTCACCTTGAGGTCAAGCCAGGTGATTCTGAAAAGAGGGCTAAATCCTTCAACCACTGCCAACCCATTCAACTCACTGTGGCAACGGAGTGGTGAGTATTTCGGTCCCAGTGACCTGAAGAATGAGTAATTCACAAAGCACCCAATTTATTCCCATAAAATGCTTAGCATGCCAGTTGACTTTGGGCTCAATTTACAGAAAAATCCAGGTTTTTAGAAAGATTTACTCTAGGGTTTCCAAATGTTTATTGCCTTGCTGACAGATTTTTAGACTGATACTTGTAACAGGTCATTTTTCACACCACAAGGAATCCAGAATGTGATTCCAGAACATGGAGCAAAAATTGTCTCTGAGAGTCCAGTTGATAGGAAATTACTCAAATTCTAGAGTCTATGCAAGCCAGTAAGTAAAAGTACTTCTTACATTAATGATTATATGTGAGATAGCACAGCATCAGCAAAAGTTATATGTGCCTACTACCCCTCCCACTCACCCTCACTCTATCAGGCTCATGCTTACTGGTACTTTCTCTGTTACACACACACACACACACACACACACTGAGCTTGTTCCTATCTCAGCAGCCCTGCACTTGCTCCTGACACCTGGAGTCCATTCATCCCAGTGCCTTGCAAAGTTGGCTCCTGCTCATCATTCAGCTTCAAATTAGCCCCCCTACCTCTCCAAGCCACACAGTAAATACTATGGCCTACTGATTCCCTTCTTAGCACATATTACAATCTCCAATTATCTTATTCATTTTTAGAAATATACTTCTTGTTACTGAGGGCTCGACCTTGTCTCCCTTATTCACAGTCACATCCTTAGTGCCCTGAACGATATCTAGTACAGAGAAGGAACTCAATAATTTTTTTAAGTAATTACATAAAAATCTCAATTAATCCAAAGTACTGGGGTTCTGCATTCAACTATAGTGCAAAGCTATGAGGTATGGCTTGCATTGTATCCTAATTACTCAATTATTGTAAAAATAAGATACAGTTCAGATCAGACATGTGAAGATCAGGTTCATGATCTACAGAATGAAGGGATTATATTAATTGACTAGTTACAAAAGTTCCATCATGAAGATACCCTGTTATTGTTGTTTTCCATGATGCCAGTGTTTTAAAATAGTTTGCTTTTTATATCAGTAGTGTATCCTTATGAAGTTTCTATCAGAATTTTTGAAAGATAGCAAATAATTTATGGATAAAAAAAGTGTGCAATTAATGTTCATAATATTCCTCATGATAGCCAACAAGTGGAAACAAACCAAAGGTCATCATCACCTAATAAATAGACAGATAAAATGTGGCATATCCAAATATCCATACAATGGAATATTATCCATTCATAAAAACGAATGAAGTACTATGATGTGCTATAATATGAAGGAGGCTTGAAAACATTATCCTAAATAAAAGTGAGACACAAAAGAGCACATACATGATTCCATTTATATGAAATGTACAGAACAGGCAAATCCGTAGAGATAGAAAGCAGATTAGTGGTTACCAAGGGCTAAGAACTGAAGCAACAGAGAAGGAGAGGACAGGCAGAAATGGGGAGTAACTGCCTAATGGGTACAGAGTTTCCTTTGGGGGTGATGACAATGTTCTAAAATTAATTGCAGTGACGGTTTCACAACTACATAAATATACTAAAAAAAAACATGGAAGGTATACTTTAAATGAGTGAATTGGATGGTATATGAGTTATAGCTCAATAAAATTATCATGTACATATATTTTTAATGGCATGAAGATACCAATAATATCTTTTGTGATTAAACTGGATGATTAAACTGGATGATTAAGTCTCATCTAGACTACAAGTCTACAAATAAAGCTCCTCCGGGTTTACATTGCTTTAAGAAAATGTCAGCTGCTCTAACTCTGAAATCTTAGTGGCTTATGAGAAGTTTATTTCTAGCTAAAATAAATTCCAATCAACAGCATAATTGTGTATGGGGGGGGGGAGAGATGTTCACTCTGAGCAGCCATTTCCATTCTTTCTGTCTAATGGTGCCATCATTCTGGAGTCTGAGCCTCAGAGTTCCAGTGAATCTTCTGTATTTGGCCAGTAGACAGGGACAAGAGGGTTCAGTAAATTACACTTTGGTACTATATTACCAAAGTAATTTATATGCCAAATCAAAAAATGGCAAAAATCACTTCCATTGACCAAAACTGAGTAATATGGCCACCCCTAACTACAACAAAATCTGGGAAATGTACTCTATTTGTGTGGAGGAGGAAGAGGAATCAGGTGTTGTTAAATGTATAGCGACACTTAGCAGGGATTTAGGAGGGACCCAGGGCCACCTTTTTGTCACACACACAGTTGCTCCAAAGATATTATGTCTTAGCAAGTAGTCGGTACCAACTGGAGAATGAACTTGTAAAACCAGTTTTTAGAGAGAAGTTTCGAACAGCTAATAAAGTTGAAGATATGGTAGATTAGAAAACCTGGCCACAATATTTTGCACCTTCTCTTATCCCTTAAATCTGGGCCGGGCTTGTGACTTGCTTTGACCAATAGAATATGGAGGAGGTGATGCCATGGCAGTCCAGAGCCTAGGCCTTAAACGGCCTTGCAGCTTGTGTTTGAAATGATGCCTCAATAACGTCATGCTGTGAGGTAGCATGTGTACCCTATAGGAGAATGAGAAGCCAAATGGAAAAGATCTGAGGGAGCCTAGACTACAGACAGTCCAGTGGTCAGACATGTGAGTGAGGCCACACTGACTATTCCGCCATTGCCACCGTCATCTGATTGCAGCCAGATGAGGCAAACTAGCAGCAGCACACCGCCCACACACAGCACTGTGTAAATCATCAGTTAGGCCAGGAAGTTTGGCGGGGGGGGGGGGGGGGGGGGGCTGATACAGCCATAGATAACTGATACAGGAATTTGACCGCTGAGCATAGACTACAGAAAAACTCAGACGTTAACCCAAAGAGAACGTCTCAAAAATGTCCACTACAGTACTATTTATACAAAGAAAACACCACAAACAAAACTAATATGTCAACCATTACAATAAAAATGGATCTTTAATAGATGATTTAGGTAGCCAATGGAATACTACACAGCATGAAAATAAAACAAAGCTACAGAGCCCTCGCCAGTGTTGCTAAGTGGTTAAAGTGTCGCCCGACCCATTCACAGAAAGGTCATGGGTTCGGGTCACAGGTTCAATTCCTAGCCGCAGTTGGGGCATATGTAGGAGGCAACCAATCAATGTGTCTCTTTCACCTCTCTCTCTCTCTCTCTCTCTCTCTCTCTCTCTCTCTCTCTCTTTCCCTCTCCCTCTAAAAATCACTGGAAAAAATATCCTCCTAGGATGAGGATTAACAAAACAAATAAACAAACAAAAAAAGCTACAGGTTTCAACTTTAAACTTAAAGTACATACTCTTAAGAAAAGAAAGTGAATATCCCAATGACACATATTCAGTCATCAAATATTTACAGAACACTAGTAGGTATCTGGGATAAAGGAGTCATGAAAACAGACCACAAAAAGAAAAACAAACTAAAAAACCTTGCCCTCACTGAACTTGCATTCCAATGCAGGGAGAAAGAAAATTAGTCAAGTGTTCAGTCACCTCGATGGTGAAAAGTAGTAGGAGGTAAAAATTACTAAATAGTTAAAAGTCCTAAGGAGAATAATGAAGAAGGGAAAGGGATAAAGGATTGGGGGGATTTGCAATTTGAGATGGGGTAGCCCAGAAGGTCTTAGGCCAGGGGTGGGCAACCTTTTTGTGAGTGTGTGCCAAAACCAGCAAAACCTCTGACTCAAAATTCTTCTGCGTGCCAACCCTAATTTTTTGAGAACATGTTACGCCTACTTGATATCTCTTAAGGTGTATGTATGTGAAGAACCTTGAAGAAATAATAAAATTCATTTGAGCGACAAAAACACAGTATATGATGATGAAAAATACATTTATTTTTTAATGTATACATGTACACTGATAGTCCAACAGAAAACTTTATGACTCTGTTTGATATTATCAGTGGGACTTTTGCTGCTGAATCACTGATGACAGAGATTTTACATCAGGTTTATATTTCATGACCTTCAGAGATATGCACGAGCTACTACTTTCATCCGTCAGGCTACTCCTATAATGAGACTTAACAAAATTCATTACTGAGAACAAAGATTCACAAGCATATGTGGATGAAACCAAAACACTGGTAGGATCTAGAAAGGCAGGAAGAGCTAAGGCAGAGGCATAGAAATTGCTCTTCCCCTCTCTCGTCAATCAATGTCTATGGTCTTTTAGATAACTTGTTAAGTAAAATTATTTATTTATCGAAGATGCACCTACACTGAATTTATCTGAAAAATAAAAAAGTCAATATTAAGAAAAAAACTGTAAATAGAAGATTATAAGAGAGGGTTTTGCGTGCCAGCAAAAGTTACTGGCGTGCTATGTTTGGCACGCGTGCCAGGGGTTGCCCACCCATGCCTTGTGCAGAGTCTTTTAAATAAAGCCTGGAGGCGAAGGGAACTACAAGTGCAAAGTGCCCTGAAGCAGAAGGATGGCTGGATTTTCAAGAAACAGGGAAGAGGCCAAGAAGCAACTGGCCTAAAGAGTCATGAGAAAACTATGAAACCATGTACTGTGCATTTAAGACTGTACAAACGAGCAGTACACATTACTTATGAATTCATAAATATCTAGTTTTAAACGTCCATATTGGTTGAGAATATATACAACATGTCAAATAAGAATAAAAATAAGCAGGAAAAGATACACATTAATTTCAGGATAGGATTTCCTTTGGGGGAAAGGGAGGCCACTGGATCAAGATGGAGTATAATCGTTTCATGGCAAATTTTATTTATTTATTTACTTATTAAAGTAAAATTTGTTTAGGGTGGACAGGTAGGTTTTAATTATAATATTCTCTGTATTTTCTAGTATGTTTGAAACATTTCATAGTTGGTTTTAGAAGGAAATAAAGTAATAAATATTTAATCAACAGTCAGCAATTGTTTACATGAGGAGACATAGTTGGAACACACACACAGTGAGAAGGGAGTTTACTAATTGTCCAAAAACTCAACTGGCATCTTGCTGGGCCACCCTAAAAAGGACACCATCTCTCCCCTAGAGGTAACAGCCACCACATTTCACACATCATATTATGTAGGATTTAGTCCATATATAGTTAGCATAATTCTATTTTGATAAAGGCAGACACCAACATGAGTTCTACTTTAAACCTGTAGTGCCTCTCTATCTGCTTCTAATATAATTTTCAAGTTTTATATGTAAAATTACATTCCAAATAAAAGAGCTCATGCTTCTGTAAAACTGGACAGGAAGAGAGGTTAGTAATAATGACGATAACACACTGGCTTATTGAGTGCTCTGTATTTGCCAGTCCCTTTTTCAAGTTCCCGTTTTGCATACTAGGTCATTTAGTCTTCCTAAGAGTTCTGTGAGGTAGGCACAGCCATGACCCCCTCAGACCAATGAAGAACGGAGGTTCAGGGAGCTGAGTGACTTGCTGAGCTCACAAAGCTGGGAAGTGACTAGTCAGGCTGCAAACCCAGCAGCCTATCTGGTGGCAGAGGCTGAACTTAAACCACCAGGTTCTGCTGGGAATGCAGAAATCTCTGAGCACATCCTAAACTGCTCCCACAATTTACCACTTGTATACTAAAGTCAAAACCAACTGTGGGTATGTTTGTGTGACTGGGCAATAAATAATTAACTATATGGTTCATATTCGCTTCAGCTCATGGGATTATAGGCTTCAGTTGAATCAATGTGAATCTTCAGTGCCCACCAACATAAATTTGAAATTTTGCTGTCTCTTATAAATAAAAAAAATAAATAAAACTGCATCCAAAATAGTGATGACTTTTTAAACTCTTTAAAATTTAAAAAAAAAATTTGCACATCTAATTTTATTTTACTCTTTTAAAAAATTATTGAATTTATTGGGGTGACCTTGGTTAACAAAATTACATAGGTTTCAAGTGTACAATTCTATAATATACCACTCAAAGTCAACTCTTATAAACACTATCATCCTTAAAATGGTATTGGTATTTGGAGAGAAGGAGCAAGGTCCAATTTAGCTCTGAGAAATGCCTCCTGATTCTCACTGAAAACTGTATTTATTTCCCTAAAGGCTATATTCCCACACATATTAGTCCTACAGAGTCATACAAAGCAAAGTTTGGGGACTGCTTCTCAATTGGGAATTCTCAACATGGCAGGCCAAAATTCACTGCCATCACAAATGAAATGATCAAAATGAAACATGGTTTTTAAAAAAAGAGAGATCTTAAGACCAAATGAATACAATGCAAAGGCATCTAACATCACCAAAACCAAAGCTAAAAAATGTAAAAAATCTTATCTTTAGCCACAAAAATGAAAAAGAACTAGCATGTCACTTTTCTCCTAGCTTTAGTTTAATAATAGGAGATTAAATAGGTATGCAATCCATATAAGGAGAAACTAACCCTTATAACTGAAAAATCATGTTTGGTAGAAATTAGGTGCAATAGCAAACATCAAACAGTCTATGGTGGTACATCTAAAAAACAAATTCACTGTTAATCATTTCTTTCAGACAATCTCTATTGCTAATATGCTTAATATTTTCCCTCATTTAAGCAAATGTTTGTTAAAAAAAAGAAAGATCAAACATGCATCTCTCTCTATGTCCTTGAGAAATTCTAAGCTTTGTGTAGTATAATCCAGAAGTACTGTCTCATGCTACACAGTAGCTCATACAGAGAACTTTAACCAGAAGCCTTCCCAAACATACCTCCTGCCATCATTTATTCTTTAAAATAAGAGGACTAGAATCTTTTTTTGTCCACTGTCCCAGAATGTTTCTGATCGATATAGTTCAAATGAGTGACTTTAAGGAGATTAAAGCTTAATTTAAATTATTTCTATTACTGCAGTCAAAGTAAATTCAATGCTCCCAGAGTGATGTTTCTAACAAAACCAACTCAAACTTTGCTTCACTATAATATAGCCAACAGAGGGAAAAACACCATAAACATAGTAATTATGGTGAAGTAATCAAAGGCCTCTACACTCAGAAAAAAAAAATGTCCTAAAAATGTCACTTGTGGGTTTTGAGGGTTTGGATCCTTGAAAGGGACCTATTTTAAACAGAAGTCAAGAGAAAGCAACACACGGTGGATCTCTCTGTCCCTCCTCCCCTTTCTCTCACTCTGGGGAAGGAGAAGACACAAGTGGAGAAATCAAGCAGCACGTCTCACCCCACCCCATTCTTTCTGTCTTCACTTCTCCAGGGGCTTCAAAACATCCCCACTTTACATAGAATCCCCTTCCCATCAGATTCCCTGGCTTGTAATTATCATCAAAGGCAGCTTCTATAGGTTGACTTAGAGAACTTTCGGGCCTCAAACAGGAATTCTTGGCTGAAAGTGACTCTGTTTTATTCTCTTTAAAGAAACCAGCAGTGTGAATTTACTAGAAGAGTTGATTCAATCTGAATAGACATTTCTCCAGAGAAGATATACAGTAGGTGCACAGAAAGATGGTCAACATCTCTAGTCATTAGGAAAATGCACATCAAAACCACCATCAAATGCTACTTCCTACAGACTGACTGGGATGGTTGTCAAATGTGTTTATGACAATGTGGAGACCTGGATCCCTTTACACACTGCTGGTGGGAATGCACAGTGGCAAAGCGACTGTGGAAAAGTATATCAATTCCTTAAATCAATGATCGTAGAATTACCATTGGATCCAGACATTCCTCTTCTGGGTGTATGTTCAAAAGAATTGAAAGCAGACTCAAAGAGTGTACCTAACAGCATTATTCACAACTAGGGGCCCGGTGCACAAAATTCGTGCACTGGGTGTGTGTGGGGGGGCGGAGTGTCCCTCAGCCCAGCCTGCCCCCTCTCACATACTGGGAGCCCTCAGGCGTTGACCCCCATCAACCCTCCAATCGCAGGATCGGCCCCTTGCCCAGGCCTGACGCCTCCGCCAGAGGTGTCAGGCTTGGACAGGGGACCCCCATCTCCCCCCGATCACTGGCTCTGGCCCCCGCCCAGGCCTGAGGCCTCTGGCCCAGGAATCATGCCTGGGCAGGGGACCCCCATCTCCCTCTGATCGCTTGCTCCACCCCCCGCCCAAGCCTGACGCTTCTGACCCAGTCTTCAGGCTTGGGCAAGGGGACCATCATATCCCCCCAAACCCCGGCTCCACACCCCGCCCAGGCCTGATGCCTCGGCCAGAGGAGTTGACCCTCATCACCCTCCAATCACCAATCACCGGATCGGCCCCTTGACCAGGCCTGAGGCCTCTGGCAGAGGTGTCAGGCCTGGACAGGGGACCCCCAGCTCCCTGCGGTTGCAGGCTCCGCCCCTGTCCAGGCCTAACGCCTCTGGCCTAGGCGTCTGGCCCGGGCAGCGGGGACCCGCAGCTGCAGCGGCCCCGCGATCGTGGGCTCCGCTTTAGGCCCAGGCAAGGGACCCCTAGCTCCCGGGACTGCCAGCTTCGACCGTGTCCAGCTCCCATTGCTGGCTCCACCCCTACTTCCTGCTATCACTGGCCAGGGTGGCAAAGGCGCCTGATTCTCCAATCATGGCTGGGGGGCAGGGCAAAGGCGGCCCCAGAGCCGCCTTTGCCCTGCCCCCCAGCTCTTAGGTCCCCCCTGGGTTTCCGATCACTGTCAGTGGCAGGGGGCTTCTTCCTGCTTTCCCTTTCACCTCTCTGCATTGTGCCTACATATGCAAATTAGCCGCCATCTAGTTGGCAGTTAACTGCCAATCATAGTTGGCAGTTAATTTGCATATAGCCCTGATTAGCCAATGAAAAGGGTATCGTCGTACGCCAATTACCATTTTTCTCTTTTATTAGATAGGATAGTCAAAAGGTAGAAACAACCCACATGTTCATCAACCACTAAATGGATACATAAAATGTGGTATAGACATGTAAAGGAATATTATTCATCTTTAAAAAGGAAGGACATTCTGACATGTACTACAACATGGATGAACCCTGAAGACATTACCCTAAGTGAAATAAGTCAGACACAAAAAAACAAATATTATATGAGTCTCCTCATATGAGGGAATCAGAGTGCTCAAAATCAGGGGACAGAACGCAGAACGATAGTTGGCAGGAATTAAGGGGAGGAGGTGCTGAGTTTCAGTTCAGGTGTTGAAAAAGTTCTGGAGGTAGACGATGGTGATGGCTGCACTTCAATGTGAATGCACTTAATGCCACTGAAGTGGACACTTAGAAATGGTTAAAACAGCACATTTTATGTTATGTGTATTTCACCACAATAAGAAAGTTGACTCACAGGATATAATGGTTTTCATTATAAATCAGTAGCCTGCCACGCTGTAGCTCCACACCATTTAGTGTATAAATATGATGCTCCCTGGTTACACACGCTCTCCTTTTAGTGACCATCCAACCAGAGCCCAGCTGCAGTAGGCAGAACAGTTGTTCATGTCTTTAAACGTCCTCCTACTTTAGGAAGAAAGCACTAGCTTGAGACATGGATCCCCTTTCTCTAATGCATAGGCCCCGACAGACGGAGAATCATCCACAGCACCGCTTTGTGCTGAGGCCCCTGGGACTTCATAATCCTTCCCAACATAGGGTCCAGGCAGACATCAATTAATCAGAGCTGTCTGTCAAAAGGAAATCTATTTGCCATAGTGGTCTAGGTAGCAATCTAGTTACTTTTACATAAACCCAAATCTTACACATTAAAAAACAATTACAATTAAGCTGAATACACCAGATTATAGATATAAGGAGACAGGTGTGTTTTGTCAATCTCTGTCCAAACCTTTTAACTGTCTTGGATTCTGACAGGTACAGGGCCAGGGTACAAGAAAAACACCTTGGGTAATACAACTCGGGGGACCAGAGAGAGAGATTTTCATAGCATACTAATAAAAAGGAGACATGCCCATCTAGTGAAATCTCTTGTTATGAAAGTCCTCATTGTCTTCCAGAGCAGGGTGGCAAATTGTTTCTGTAAAATGCTGGAGAGTAAATATTTTTTTGTTGGCCATGCTGTCAGCCTCCGCTGCACTCAATGCTGCTCTATGAAAGCAACTATAGATGATACATAGACGAATGGGTGTGGTTGTGTTCAAATAAAACTATTTACAAAAACAGGTGGCATGTGGGACTTGGCCTGTAGGCCACAGTTTGCCAACCAGTGTTCTAGATGTTCTATCTTTAGTCCAGATCTCTCTGAAGGCCTCTTTCGCCTTTTCTTTTACCTCCTTCAGAATGTAAAAGCTATTTCTACCTATACTTTGCCCCCAATATTGCTGAATGAAGGGCAACTGGCACAGCAGGCAGAGCACCAAGCAGGAGGTGGAGAAGGTCAAAGAGAGAGGATCCCAGAGAACTGATGTCTTTGGGAGGGGGTGAGGCATGTAGAGTTGAGGACTAAAGCTGAGGGGGGATCAGTGGGGTAGGGGAGTCACTCCTGAATTTCCATCCGCCCACAAGAGCTGTTTGCACTGGGATCTGGTATTCCAATCTACCCAACATGAAGCCCATCTGGGTGGATGTGCTCTTGGATCCTGCGTGTGAACTCAATGTCGCTAGGAGCCAGTCTGGTTATGGGCTGCGCTATTTGGATAGGAGTTGTACAGGAAGTGATTTCCTTAGATCACTCAAGAAACAGGTGCAAAGCCTGTTCAAAGCTAACCCAAGGTTACATCATCCAATAAATTCTGCTCAACAACAATTAGATATACCAAGGTAAGTATGGAGCAGGGCATAGCCAGCCTGCCTCAGCCCCTGGCCGTCCACTCTGACTCACTGACTCTAGGCAAGCCTGTCTGTTTCTTGTATTGAGAGTGGGAATCCAAATGTTGATTCTACTCAAGGATAAGCAAGGAAATCCAATCCAGGTGATCTGCCTTCAGACTGAAAGATAACAGCTAATGAAGGGAAGAAAACTCCCTCATCCCCACAAGGATTTGATGCTCGGTCTTCAATGCAAGATGGAACTGAAGGGACTGAAAGAGACAAAGGCACTTGGTATGGAGAAACAGGAATGCAGAGAACTGATAGGGAGACAAATTGTGACTTGAGAATGGATTTATAAAAGAACCAAAGTCAACACCTAAGCCGGTCGACAGGAACAACCTAGAGCTTCTTAGAGAAGCGGACATATATGCTGAGGGACATGAGAATAAGCGGGAGTTATCTGGGGAAGATAAGTGAGAGTGGGAGCATTCTAAACATGAAGTGCAGAACCAAGGCCCAGGGACAGGAAGTGTATGTAGGGAATAGTTCTGTTCAGTGTTACCAGCCTCTAAAGCTGGAGGCAGGTTCTGGTGCAAAATGAGGCTGAGGGTTAGGCCAGAGCAGAACAACAGAAGGTCTCAAATGTCTCAAGGAAGACGAGAGTTTATCCTGCATGATGACAGAGGTGTTGAAGGTATTAGGTAGGACAGTGATGAGAAAATGTAGAGCCAATCAGAACAGAATCAGGCTGGAAGCAGAGGGGCCAGCAAGAAGCCAGGGCCTAATGAGAGCAAGAAAAGATCAGAACAAAGGCAGGTGACAGAAGGGATGGAGAGGAGGGTGCTAATTCAAGAAATATTTACAGGCTAAAGTCAGCGAGACCTGTTGAGCCATTAGATGTGGGGTAGCGGGATGCAAGGGACAAGAAGGAACTAAGGGTGACTCAGATTTCTGGCCTGGACAGCTGGGCATATGGCCAGGCTATATCCCTGTGAGGCCAAACCACCCCACACCCCAATATAATCTTTACAACTACAGAGAGAGTCACTCTCCCAGAAAACAGGCAATCTGGAAAAAGTTCCATAGATGGAAAGATGCAAAGACAAAACCAAGTTTGGAAATATCACTGTAACAAGTACTGAAAATCATAATCACACATGTATAAATTAAAGGCCAGCCGAGATGAACAGCTATCCGACGCGACCATTACACCAGGTTTCACTCTACAAGGCACTGTAATATTTCTACGACGTTTCAATGTCCTGCCTGCAAAATACACAAAGCTACAAAGTGTGTATCACATGTATGTCTGGGTGTTTTACAACCACCCCGTACCTCAGATGAACACTGTCTGTCCTGTAGTATTTCATTAGAACATTTTTAAACAATGGAGGAAATTTCAGTAAGTATATATTTCAAGTTACTCACCCAGAAAAAACTATTAGAGTGGGTGGGCATCCATTTGCTGTTTAGGTTTATAAATTATTATTAATCCTATAACTTTTTAAATAGCTTCAAGTTGTCTTAAATGACAGTGTTAGGGGCTTTCAAAACCTGTTCCCTGAGGAGAATTCGGGTCCACAAAGCTGTGTCTAAATTCAAACCAAGATCCAGGATCCTGGCTTCTACATTGCAACTGCCAACCTAATGGAACATTTTGTAAAAAATACAAGAGAAAGAGCCCTACACACTGAGGGGCACACTGGATCTCATGTAATTTATCAAGTCAGTTTCACAGACTCCTATCTTCCAATTTTATGTTATGAAACATGCCTGTGTGCCCTTGACAGCAGGTTGGAGGAGACCTCCATGGTCCTTCCGAGGCAGACCCTCCAGCTGGGCTGTGACAAGCCCTCCCACACCTTCTCCTCCATAGCACTCAACAAGCTTATCATTAACTCCCTGTTGAAGGTCAGTCTTTACGTGTGTAAGGCAGCTGTGAGGGCGAGGGGTCTTGTCATCTTGTTGATTTCTGTAGACCCGATGCTTAGGGCAGTGCCTAGTCCTCTGGAGAAGCTCAGCAAGTACTTTCTAGTCACGAACTGCCTCCAGGGAAATTATATACACACACATACATATACACAAACACTGAGTGGCCAGATTGTTAGGACCGGCCAGATTATTATGATCACCCCATCAGTACAATGAAGTGAATTAGTTATGAAACAATAATAATAATAATAATAATAATAATAAAACCTTGAGAGTATTTGCTTAGGAAGTTTTCAATATTCAATATTTTTGGAAGTGTCAATTAAGTACTGATGGGGTGGTCATAATAATCTGGTCAGTCATAATAATCTGGCCACTCATTTTGTGTGTGTGTGTGTGTGTGTGTGTATACGTGTGTGTTTAAATTGATGTATAATCAATATATCCTATCTAATAAAAGAGAAACATGGTAATTAGCCATACCTCCGCTACCCTTCCCATTGGCTAATCAGGGCGATATGCAAATTAACTGCCAGCCAAGATGGCGACTGGCAGCCATGAAGCTTGAAGTGAACTTGAGGCTTGCTTGCTTCAGTGACGGAGGAAGCTAATGTTCCCCGCCTGCCACTGCCAGCCTCTGAGCTTGCAGTTTGAAACATTGTTACAAATATAGAATCTAAACAAACTCGGAAACCTGCTTTTAGCCAGCTGGGATCTCAGAGCTGGAGTTGAAACAGTGTTTCGATTATAGAACCCAAACAAACCAGATACCTCCTTTCAGCAGCTGAGGCCTAAGAGCTGAAGCCAAGCCTCAGAGCTAAAGCTGGCCAAGAATAAAAAAAGAAAAAGAAAAAAAGGAGCGGTTGGAAGCTTCAGTCACCTGCCAGCCTGAAAACAGCCCTCAGCCCCTAACCCAGGCGGGCCAGGCACCCCATGGGGACCCCCACTCTGAAGGGTGTGTGACCAGCTGCAAACAGCCATCATCCCCTCACCCAGGCTGGCCAGGCACCCCAGTGGGGACCCCCACCCTGATCCAGGACACCCTTCAGGGCAAACCAGCCAGCACCCACCCGTTCACCAAGCCTATATCCTATATAGTAAAAGGGTAATATGCCTCCTAGCACCGGGATCAGCGGAGCCGAGAGGCCTCCGGGCACCAGGATCAGCATGACAGGGGGCAGCGCCCAAACCCCCTGATCGCCCTGCGGCTCTGTGTGTGACAGGGGGCAGGGCCACAACCTCCCTATTGGCCCTGCTCTGCTCATGACAGGGGAAGGCGCCCCAACCCCCTGATCAGCCCTGCTCTGTGCCTGATAGGGGGGAGCTCCCCAACCCCCTGATCGCCCTGCGGCTCTGTGTGTGATAGTGGCGGCGCCCCAACCCCCTGATCGGCCCTGCTCTGTGGGTGATAGAGGGCGGCGCCCCAACCGCCCCCCACGGGCCCTGCTCTGTGCATGACAGGGGGGAGCTCCCCAACCCCCTGATCGACCCTGCTCTGTGCATAACAGGGTACGGAGCCACAACCCCCCTGATGGGCCCTGCTCTGTGAGTGACAGGGGGCAGCACCCCAACCCCTGAATGGCCCTGCTCTGTGCGTGACAGGGGGTGGCGCCGCAACCTCCCCATCGACCCTGCCTTGAGTGTGACAGGGGACGGTGTCCCAACCCCCCAATCGGCCCTACCCTGAGCGTGACTGAGGGTGGCATCGCAACCTCCCGATCCGCCCTGCTCTGTGCATGACAGGGGGCGGCGCCCCAACTCCCCAATCAGCCCTGCTCTGAGCCTGACCAGGGGCTGCACCTAGGGAATGGGCCTGCCCTCTGCCACCCGGGAGGGGGCCTAAGCCAGCAGGTTGTTATCTCCCGAGGGGTCCCAGACTGTGAGAGGGCACAGGCCGGGCTGAGGGACCCCCCCCCCCCGAGTGCACAAATTTTTGTGCACCAGGCCTCTAGTATATATATATAACCATAATATGCAAATAGACCGAACAGTGGAACAACCAAACAACTGGCCACTATGATGTGCACTGACCACCAGGGGGCATGAGCAGACCATGGGAGGTGTCAGCAGCAGGCAGCAGAGTGTGGAACATGGCGGGCATCAGCCACGGCGGGATGGTGGAGCAGGTGAGTGGGGACGCCAGACCAAGTGGGGTGCCAGTCTCTGTCATTGGGGCGAGCCTCTGGTAGTTACTGAAAATTCTTTACTCCTGTGCGCCACGGTCCCACCCGGTGCTCTCATCCACTGCTGGCACTGGAGCCACCACTCACCCCCACTGCTGGCCCCAGCCCTGCTCTCACCCACAGCCGGTGCTGCCACTCACACCTGCTGCTGGCATCCAGTGCTAGTCCTGATCGGTTGGTGCCATCAGTGGGTGTGAGTGGCAGCTGCCAGCCCTGATCGCCCCTGAGGGCTTTTCCACTTGCCCCTGCTCCTGAGGGGCGATCTGGGCTGGCAGCTGCCGCTTGCACCCTCTACTGGTGCCAGCCAAATCACTCCATGCCATCAGCAGGTGTGAGCGAGGCCAGGACCGTCAGGTGGAGGTGGGAGTGAGGCTGCTGGCAGATAGGGGACAGGGGGCCATGGTGGGAGGGGCTAGGAGGGGGAATGGAGGATGGGCTGAAACCCACCCCTGTGCCCACCACAGGCTCATGGCTCACAGTTCCTTTCAAGGTGCACAAATTCATGCACTGGGCCCCTAGTTGATATACAACATAATAGTTTCAGGTGTATAAACTTTTTTTATGTAGTTCCTAACAATGTCATAATTGAAATCCAGATCTCCCAGTACACCCAGGGCAGGGAGGATCACTCAGCTCTGAGTTAGGTTCCTGTCCCTCCTTCTAAGCTGTCAGATTGTTTGAGGACTCATCTCATCCCAATTACTGGTTCCTCTCTGAACAAGCCCTGCAGAGCCAGGTGCCTAAGCTGTTCTCCAGAGCTTCCAGGCTCTTCTAAAAGGAAACAAAAACTCCATTTAGATTTGTCTCAGGTTTCATGTTAATACTATCTATAGAGATTGAGTGTAGTTTTTTAAATGGCATATAATAGGGAAGTTAAAAAGATAAGCATAAACTCAAAGTAACTTCTTAGAACTAAGCCTTGTCTCACCCAATTCCTTTCTCTTTAAGATCACAGAGAATGACCCACCCCAGGGAGTCCCACCATCCCTTTTGTTCCCGGAGAGGCAACCTGGGGAGCCAGCAGAGGGATGCTCTCACTCTTAACTTTCTCTCCATATCTGTGGATCCACCTCCATGGATTCAATAAACCACACATCAAAATATTAAAAAATAAAAAATGTTACATTTTTCTGACATGTACTAAGTAAGTAGTTAAGCCTACACTAGCTGCATCTTTACTGAATGGATGCAGGTTTGTTCTTGTCATTTTTCCCTAGGCAATACAGTATAACAACTACTTACATAGCCTTTACCTTGTATTGGATATTACAAGTAATCTAGAGATGCCTTAAAGTACATATCAGGATGTGTGTAGGTTATATGCAGATGCTCTGCCATCTATAATAAAAGTAATATGCTAATTAGACTGGACAGCTGAACAACCTTCCAGACATCATTCTGGACAAAGCTGCAGCAGCGGGGGCCAAGGCTGAGGCAGTTAGGGGTGATCAGGCAGGCAGGTGAGTGGTTAGGGGCAATAAGGCAGGCATGTGAGTGGTTAGGGGTGATCAGGCAGGCAGGCAGAGTGGTTAGGAGTGATTAGGCAGGCAGGCAGAGTGGTTAGGGGCGATGAGGCAGGCAGGCCAGTGGTCCTGAATTGAGAGAGGGCATAGGCCAGGCTGAGGGACCCCCACCCCTCGTGCACGAATTTTATGCACTGCGCCTCTAGTTTTATATAAGGGACATGAGCAACCTGGAATTTTGGTTTCCTGGGGGCCCTGGAACCAATCCCCCAGGATACTAGATACTGAAGGAGGGCTGTATTTCTGTTCACCGAATGTTGATCTCCCTCCTGAGCCTTGGGCCCTGGGGAAATGGTTATGGCTTCTTCAAAGAAGGAACTCCAGACTCCCATAAACAAATAGCTCTCTCTAAAAGGGCCTGCTCAGAGCTGCCCCCTGCTGTGCAGTCTGAGTCTCCAAGGCAGGACTTCCTTCTGGTGCACAGGGGCTCTCCTGGGAAGGGCCCCTGAGCCAGCCACACCCCTCCCTCCTCAATTTCTTCCAGAATCTACCTCTGGCCACCAACCCAGGCTGAGTTCAAGTTTTGCATATTACTTTTCTGTTGACTTCCGCTCTTCTTTACATGGCCACTTTCATTTCATTTCAATGTGAATGGTTTAAAGCTTGCTTTCAAATAGACAAACATAAAAGTAGACAAAGCTAATACATATTGTAGGTATACGCAATTGGGTAAGAAAATGGACAAAGCAAAGTGCAGTAGATCACCACAGAGGTCAGGTTAGCAGTTATTTTTAGAGGGAGATGAGTTGGTTTGAACAGGATCTCTCCAAGGGCTGCTGGGATCACTAGAAAGCTCTAGGTCCTTTCATGGGTGGTGGATTCAAAGATGTTATGAATTCATTGACGGCATATGTGTTTTAGCTGCTTTCTGTATTTATATTATATTTAATAAAAAATTTTGGTTTTTTAAGCTCTCATCCTCTTTGACTCTATAACTTAATTCAGGAATAACAATCAACTAGATTTCTGTAAATAGAGAAAATATTCAAGTCTCTTCCCATGTTTCTGCAAGTTCTCATCACTGCAATAAATATTTCACATCCAACTTCCACTTGCTTGTCTCCATGAATCAAAGCAGATCTGCTTGAAGATGGAGAGTATGAGCAAGGAAAGCTGGACCCCAGAAAACTTTGGATGATGGACAGCCTGGGGGATAAAATGCCTGAGTAGTCACTAAAAATATAATATCCCTGATCATTCATGTCTGTTAAAGTACTCGTAAGAATGACTAAGTTCAGAGAAGAACTTTAAAGCAGATGAAAGCAACGATGATATTACTATGACATCTCTTGTTGCCCTGTGCCTGTAGCTAAGTATTTAATGGACTTTATCAAGTTTAATCTTTGCAACAACCAAAGGATATAGATATTATTTTTCTTGATAATTCTACATGGTGTGTATTGCTACTCCTCTGACAAGCCAATCCTATCCTCACCCTGGATCTTTGCACACTCTGCTCTCTCTACAACTCTTTGTGGCTGGCTCCTACTCCTCCTTCTGGCTTTATCTTACATGTTACACACTCCTCACTGCACAATTAGCCTTCTCCCCCATCCTGGTGCCCTTTAAAGAATAGTTCCCACACTCTCAGCGCTCAGAAAAGCAACTGCCCAGTTCCTCATTTCCTGCTCACAACTGCGGTGGAATCTTCTGAAAGTAATATTCTGATGACTGAGCCATCCTAGACTTCTTTCCCATGCACACACATACCTTTTGACAAAGAACCATGGAAGAGCAAGCAGTTAAAACATAGTCAAAATAACAGCAACAAACAAACAAACAAAAAACACACATTCTTGTTTAATTACTATTAATAATAAAGAAAATAATGGTGTCCAATCATAATCACCAATCTTCAGGCTGGGAAGGGAGAGAACCTGTCCTCTATGCAAAGATAAAGCCAAGGGAAACAATCTTAATTTCTCAGCAAAACAGCTATACAGTATATGGGTTGGTTAGATCAAGTCTTAATTACAAACTTTCAGCAACAATAAAGATGGCAAATGAAATTCTTCAGACATTAGAAGAAGGAATAGTAATAGCCTCATGCTTTCAGTCCAATAGGGAAGTATAGAATGTTTCTAAAATTTGTATCAGAGCTAAAGTGTATGTTTAGCTTGGTTTTGTGGCTGCCTCTATGTGCCCCGTATTATAAATACTCCTCAGGGGTCCTGCCTCCCTCCCACACCCTGTAGCATCAATCAAATTAACTAAGTAGTCTTTTGGAAGGTGCTCTGTGGCCCAAACCAACTGGAGGCCACAGGAGCCCTGCCATTTCCTCCCCAGTCTCCTTGCTCCTGTGGCCTCTAGCCTGGAGACGGTGTCCAATCTCTCACTTTACGGAAACCCCCTGCCTACCTCCTGCACGTGGGTACGCAGGACCATATTTAGCTCAACCTACTCATACGTCACTTGGCCAGACCAGGTGAAGCCAGGCACCAAGTGAGCACAAAGAAGAAAGGGCTTTCTGTGTCGAGTATCTGTCTGTGTGAAGGCAGTGGCTTTTTCAAGGTTACCACTTTGGTGCCTACACGCCAAATTCTTTGGGTATTTAATTTAGGGGCAGAAAATATAGTCGTCGAATGCCAGCAAGCAAAATTAAGGAAACTATGATGTTTCAAGGTAAGAAAAAAGACAACTTGGGACTGGATATACATATGTGAGTGTATGCATGTATGTACATTCATAGATACCACATGTGCATGTACATACACCCATACATACCATATGTGCATGTATGCTCAAACAATGAGGGTATGGCTTGCTGCCGAACATTAAGAAAAGCTTTAAAAATTTATGATGCTGGGAAAAAGTATATGAAGACATAAATCTTAGGTTTTCCTCCCAGTCAATGTTAAAGTACCAGAACAGGCATGCAAATTTTTAAAGTAGTATAACCTCCTAAATTGAGAGTTTAACCTAAAATTGAGAAAAAAAAAACTAAAATTGACAATGGCCTCAACAATCATGTCAGAAAATGACTGATTTTTTGGTCAATGCTAACTACAGTATCAGTGATGATGGCAAAGTAATTGTGCCCATCATTTCCTGAGCACATCCCATGTGCAAAAAACTGTGTAATGACTTTACATTGAGGTGTCATTGACTGACACAAACCTATGACGTAGATAGTCTTCTTATCCCCATTTTAAAACTGAAGAAGCTGAGGCACAGCAAGATTACGAAATCTCAGTGTCACACAGTGTAAACTGGAAGAAGGGAATGGGTTCCAGGCCTATGCAACTCGATTAAAGAATTGAAAGTGAGTCCTGGCCAGTGTGGCTCACCGGTTGAGCATCATCCCATGAACCAAAAGGTCCCTGGTTGGATTCCTGGTTAGGGCATGTGACTGGGATGTGGGTTTGCTTCCCAGTAGGGCATGTGCAGGAGGCAGCCAATTGATGTTTCTCACTCTCTTCCCCCCTCCTTTCCTCTCTCTCTAAATACACACACACACACACACACACACACACACACACACACACTAGAAGCCCAGTGCATGAAATTCGTGCACGGGTGTGTGTGTGTGTGTGTGTGTGTGTGTGTGTGTGTGTTCCTCAGCCCAGCCTGCACTCTCTCCAATCTGGGACTCCTCGAGGGATGCCAAACTGCCCATTTAGGCCTGATCCCAGTGGTATCAGGCCTAAACGGGCAGTCGGACATCCCTCTCACAATCCAGGATTGCTGGTTGCCAACTGCTCACCTGCCTGCCAACCTGATCACCCCCAAACCACTCCCCTTCCAGCCTGATCAATGCCTAACTGCTCCCCTACTGGCCCGATTGCCCCTAATTACCCTCCCCTGCTGGCCTGGTCATCACTAACTGCCCTCCCCTGCTGGCCTGATCACCCACAACTGCCCTCCCCTGCTGGCCATTTTGTGGCGGGCATCTTGTGTGTTGGAGTGATGGTCAATTTGCATATTATCTCTTTATTATATAGAATATATATATCTATTTATTTATTTATTTATTTTTTAAATATATTTTATTGATTTTTTACAGAGAGGAAGGGAGAGAGATAGAGAGTCAGAAACATCGATGAGAGAGAAACATCGATCAGCCGCCTCCTGCACATCTCCCACTGGGGATGTGCCCGCAACCCAGGCACACGCCCTTGACCGGAATCGAACCCGGGACCCCTCAGTCCGCAGGCCGACGCTCTATCCACTGAGCCAAACCGGTTTCGGCTATATATATCTATTTAAAGATTTAAAAGTGACAGCCATTGATAGGAAGCTTCCCCTAGGAAATGGGAAATAGAAAAGAAACAAAATCAAATCTAGATAAAGAAAGAAAATTATGAAAAACTCAGGGAATTCTTTGGATAATTTGGGCCTACAAGGAGTCAATATCATCCACAATGTAACACCATTTTGGCAACATAGAGTTTTTGTGTGGTTGTGACTCTGAGTCTTTCCTGGTATAGAAGCAGTCATTTGAAAAGTTAGAAAGCCAATCAGTGTATTATTTAGATGATGCATAGAGACTGGCTTGCTTCAATTCAAAATGAAATAGTGTGGTCTGAAAGAGAAAAGGAAGCTTTACAAAATATGCCATAACTTTCCCATTACCATGCACATCATCCTATTCTAAGCAGTCACCATGAGGCAGCCTTTTCTCCAAGGCATTTTGGGAAGCCGGCCTTTGGAACCATCTCCAGAGCTTGGCACATGTCTGTGACACAGGATCAGGCCAGCAGCATCACGTTATAGTCACATGTATTCTAGAACCAAGTCTGGGGAAGAAGGCTGCTGATTGAAATAGGAAACTCTGGCTTTAGGAAAGAACGTGCTATGATTACAAAGGAGCAAGGGCCACAGAAGGGCCAGAAAGCTTTGAGTAACAGCTGCCATGCTGGGAAATGTGCATCCGTTCCACTGGGCGACGGGTAAGAAGGGAAACATTCCTTGGGAAAAAAAGTGAGACTGTTTGAGATGTTGGCAGCGACACATCCATGTGTGCACAGACTTGGTGCTCCCTACCCGGTGCCCAGCATGCAGCGGGTGCCCACTGTACATTGTCAATGACCCAATGACCCCTCTGCCAATTAAAGAATCAGGCTCTTTGCTAATGAAAAAATTCTCTGTTCTGTTCATACAACAGTTATCAGGTCAAAGCCCCGACCACTCACGAAAGTATGGCTTTGTTGGAGAACTGAATTATGAAGAAAGCCTGCTCTCAGGGTCTGGCGCTCATTTCGCCACCTCTCGCCAGATGTTTCCATCTGCAGACTGTGTTTCCTAGATATGTGCACACGGGGTGCCTGCCACACAGGCGGTCACTCTGAGGGCAGGATGGAGTCTCCCTTGGCCCCTCATTCTGTGGCCCCTCCCTGCTCTCCTGACAGGCACTCTAAGCACCTTCCATTGAGGACAGTGCCCCCTGCAGCTTAAAGGAGAAAGGACAACAACTAGGGCAGACCTCTAGAGATGGACATCTTCAAGAGCGAATGAGAAGGTCTCTTATAGGAAAACCCTGTTCAAACAAACCTCATGACAAAAATCTAAATGGCACTTCCTCTATGTATGGTCAGCCACTCATTTATTCCCATATGTGTCAACAATTCATAAATTATCTTATTACCTATGGGTGCTGAGATGACAGAGTTGAGTAAGACACCGGTCCTCGCTGCCAAGGAGGTGGCCATGGAGTGCCAGTCAGAACATACCCCACTGCTCTCTCCCAGGCCCAGCTGCCCTGCTGACCAGCGTGAGAACTCTTCCCTCCAGGTCCTTATCCACGCTCTGCCAGGCTGCTGCTCCCAACCCACAGAAATGCTAGGAAAGCTCATTTTCCATTCTGCTTACTTATAATAATTCATTATTCAGTTAGTAAAAAATATTTATTGAACGCCTACCACAGGCCAACGCTGCTCAGGACACATTATAGTGAGGGAGATGGACCAAGTCCCATGCACTCATGGGAACGACAGCTGGGAAACAAGTACACAGATAACTGTGCAATATTATTTTTAGGCTGGATATGCAGGATAAAGAAAGATAAATAAGGTCAGGACATGAAGAATGACAAGAATAATTCATTAGTGCACTCAAAGAAAGCTTCTCTGAGGAGATAACATTGGAGCACAAAGTGAGGGAGTAATCCACGCACATATTTGAAGAAAGAATGTTCTAGTCAAGGGAAGAGTAAGTTGCAGGATCCAAGGGCAGGACAGGCTGGGAGGCTGATGTGCTGGAGCAGTTGGTGATGGGGCAGCAGGAGGAGAGGGGGATCTCAAAGAAAGCCAGGGCCAGTCACACAGGGCACTGCAGCCTATGGGAAGGTCTTGGAGAAACCCTCACAGATATGAATGTTGACAACATGACATCATCAACACCCCCATCAGCTCCAGCCAACATGTACTCCGTGCTGCATCCTGTTTTCTAAGTGACCACAGCACTGGGAGGTGGGTACTAGCATCACCTGGGATTCAGGAACTTAACAACCTGGTGCACATCACACAGCTAGCAAATGCCAATATCAGGGGTCACTAGGAGCCCATGATCTTAACCAGGGTGGTAAAAACACACCTTACAAAAAGCAGGTACAACTATGGATGAAAAAGAGAGAATAAATATTTACCATTACCAAAAAGATTCTAAAGCAAGCCCTTTTCATATTGTGTGAATGGACGTCAGTGGCCTCCAGTGGCTGGCTCACACATAGATTCCCAAAATACTGGGTGAAACCCCTCAGAGGTGTAGATGGGAAGATGGGAAGACTGCGTCCGATGGTGGAAAAGCCCCTCTGGGTGGGGTGGGGCACTGGCTCCAGGCAGAGGATGCCTGTGGAGAGTCTGAGTGAGATTGGACCATTAAATATAAGAGTTGCCAAAGAGTAATGTGATTGTAGATGTAACGAAATGGACAAAACACCAACACTTTAAGTAGATATCTTGACTATTTTATCTATATCCTTAGTAAGTTTATATATTGACTCTTGAGAGAAAATTGTTGAAATGACTCTTTGAGTAGTAGTTGGTGTCTTTATAATCAGGGTAGCTTATATTTGGGGATATACAGTGATGCTTCCTGACTCATACACGATGGAAGAAAGGGCTCATCAGAACCAGAGCCAGGCCCAACACTCGGACTGGAAACGTTACAGGAAACCCCAACAAAGCTAGGGAGCTGCCCCAGGGGAAACTCAGGCTGCCCTGATCCACATGGCCATCTTCTGCATGTGCTGCTGCCTAGTCCCCCCCTACCAAAATGGTTTTCTTTGGGCCGTGTTCCTGTCTCCCAGTATGTCTTATATGACCCTTATGTCTCATGGTTTTGTCTGTCCATCAGGCAGGGTGAAGGGGAAACAAGACTCTCATCTCAGAAACCCAAGAGGTCAGTACAGAGCCCTACACACATGGCTGCAGAATGAATGACTACCTGAATAACACTTATTTCATAAGCATTTAAAGTATAGAGATGTGACTTTATGTTTACATGTGGGGAGGGGGGGACAAACCGTAAGCATTGAAAACATTATAGAATCTGCTAGAACTGAAGGGGGCTCCCCCAGCACCTATAACATTATCTCCCAGATTTCCTAGTCCCTATAGATACAAGTCTAACCTGGTCTCAAACGGTGGGCTCTACGTGCATGTGGTAATTCCTGGGAGTGGAACTTTATCCAGGTGAACAAGCTGCAGTCTGGTGTGGCCTTAACCGCCCATTTAGAGTAATGGGAAAACAGCCCTGTAAGATGAGTAGAAGAGTAAAGCCACCATTGAGCCAGGTTAAGAGAGGTGCAGTTCATTCAGAAATTATAGGCCCTTTTATGATCAGACTCGGGCATCCAGGAGACATACATCCAAGGTTTTATTGTTTCACTGTGCACATTTTCAAATGTGCGATTTTCTAATTTCTCATAAAGATCCTTTCACAGCCAAAAAAGCACAACCAAAATAAAAACAAGCCTGCTGGTAATGACACAGGGACGCTCTGTACTTCATTTTCAAGCCGTATAATTGATTTTGACAGCAACACAGGAACCTCACGCACTATATTCCACACTGCCAATGAGCTCTCGGCAGGAAGGGGTCCACACTGCACCCCAGTGAGAATTCACAATGGATACCTTAAAAAAGTCAAGTGTGTGTTTTAAGCCTGGAATCGTTTCCACATCTTCCTCCAAAACATTCATCATCCGATTTGGATTGGGGGCACAGCATAATGTGAGCTTATAATCAGAAGTCAATGCAGACCCCAGAGTCAAGGGTGACAGATGGGAATACCGCTATGGCTGTCACAAACATTTTTCAAGTTTGCTTCGCATGAACGTTTTTAATGAGGGGCAGTTTTTAAAAAGGCTAGCAGAGGTAGAATTTTCTTGGCCATCGTTCTGACAGAACTGTTTTTTTGAATCAAGTGGCAAGCGCAAAGCCATTGCGAGATGCCCAGGTGAATTCTGACTCAGCAACCATGATATATGCTGAATCAAAAGTATCACTGCAGAGTGTGTCCGACCTTAAGTTATAATCGAAGAGCTGATTGCATAGCTCAGTTACCAGCACTGTGACTTGCTTAGATCAGCATTAACCCAAGTTCCATAAAATGCTAATTCTTTGCAATGTTAATAGATATTCCAGAAAGAAAAAAAAAAGGATTTGTTTTATCAAATGATTTAGAGAAATTTTGGATAGATATTGAACCCTTCTCTTGACTGCAGGACTTCTCTGTGTCTTTAATATGCTAATGTGCATGGTGATTCTTTAAGAGAAGGACAGAGTCTGTACTGTTTCCCAAAGGCATTTGACAAATGGAACCCTTTTTTCTAATAGTATTTTACAGGACTTTACTTTGATAAACATGCTTTGGGAAATGTGAACCTAGATCATATCAACTGGGTTTTTGTCAAATTAGTCTCTGTTCTATTTTCCCACAGCTCACTATGACCTACCCCCAGAGTCCGGGGGGTGGGGGGTGGGGGGTGGGGGGGGGAAATATCCCCTATTGACATAGTGGCTTATTAAAACAACTATCTACATCACAAACAATGACATTGGAAAACCACATAGCTCCTGCCCTTGAGAAATAAGTCTGGAACCCAGGTGGTTCAATTCTGAGGAGTTCCTGCATTGTATATCTTATGTCCAGACTGTCACTGGTCTAACTTTTATCTTTTACCAAAAAATAACAATTGGTGGGTGTATTATTATAACTGACTACTCTAAAGAGAGAAAGTACAATGCTTTATTTAGTACATAGTACAAGAGTCTCCTCAAAATGGCAGGTTTTGCACTTTAAGTGGAGAACAGAAAGAGTTCCTAGAATATATTATAGTTAAGCCAGATAGTGTATTACAGACTGGTCTTAAGGAGACCAGCTTCTCCCAGTTTACGAACCTCCGGCTGGAGGGCCTCCCGCCGCTAACATGAATGCTCTGCATGGGCTGCAACATCCCCACTGGCCCATGAGCTGCCCTCTCAGATGCTTTTTTAAATCATCACATGTGTGCATCCTTCAGTGAGTCCCAGGACCCGGGATTGAGAGTTGAAAGAGGCCTTACCCCACACAAGCCCACCATTTTGTACAGAAGAAAATAGGCTCAAAGAGAAAAAGAAAATCATTCAAAGTCACACAGCTCATCAGTGACTGAGCCCAGATCAAGCCCAGAATTAACCCAGATCCCCAACTCCCTCCGTACCCTCAACCCTCACCCACTCAGATGCGTGCAGCTCTACTGCAGAGCTGAAGTTCGGAAGGTCTTCTGGAAGCTTCCGCTCTGGCTCCAACAGCAGACACAACTCATCATGACCTCTTTTGAAAGGTCTTCATCCCAGAGGAAGCAGCAGCCCAGGAAAATATGTTCCAGAAAACTTACAGAAGCTGCTGCAAATCAGCTGCCCGGTGAGGACACTTTTGTTGGAAGAGAAGACCTTGAGATGTTGGAGGGTAAAGAATCTTGACTTACTGACTGTAAGTCCTAGCAGATAGCACAGAGTCCTCAAAAACCACCAGTGAGACTATGTGCTGGAAGACCTTACACGCCTTTACGAATCATTCCGTTATACCCCATTACATAAAGGAGCTTAGCCACTACTCCATAAAACCCATGCAAAGCCTCTTCACCCAAGTTTCCACCACCTAATCATTCTATTTGTTTTTGAAGTAGCCTGACCATCACCTTCACTGTTGCTATAGTTACTGTGGACGATCTAAAGCATATAAAGAAGCAGTTGTGCACAGGAGAGGGGGAGTGCCACACTCGTGACTGAGACCGGGAAAGAATGCCAGGTCTTCTTCCTGTTAAACATCACCAGGTCTCAATCTTCTCACTCGCAAACTGGTTTCATAGACAGTAGCAACCTCATGAGCTTGTTGGGAAGATTAAACAAGTCAATGTGTGTACAGAGGAACTTGGCCAACGAGGACTGGGTTTGTAATAGCTGCTTGTATTGAAAAGAAAGTTGAAGGTGGGTGGGAAAGAAGCCTGTGTGTGTTTGCCGTGGGTGTCAGAGGGGACCGTGCGACACATTGGGTGTTTGCTGTAGACGCAGTGGTGCCCTGCCCAGATCCTCTTTAGAACTGAGACGCTCATTCCCAGATGCCAGGAATGTGCCTGCCTTGAGAGGTGCCCTGCCCATGGTTATGCCTTCCCCAGGAGTTGACTGAATCCACTGACTTGCTGATGGGGGGTTACAGAGGTGCAGTCCTATTATCTCATTTGGGGTCAACTCCTTTCAAATGGCCACCCCAACTGCAGACCAACGGATGGGACCTGCTAAGGCCTTTGTTGGAACATTACAGCTCAAGTTCTCCAGGCCCATCCCTGCTTCTCTCCCTTTCTGAGAGCACTCCCAGGAACCTCCTGCATGTTCATCTCTGACTCTCCATTTCCCGGGGAACTCAACCAAAGACTAACCCCCTGGCTTAGTTCATTGCCCAATAAAAAGTAGCAGCTATTATTCTTATTGTTGAATTGTCTAAGCAATCCACTTGTTTTCCATGACAAGAGATTTCCTGAGTCTCTTTATAGATGATATCCCATTATGGATGAGAAAAAGAGGCAAAGATATAAATAACTTAAACCAATTTTTATGTATCATCTAAAGAGTCCTAAGCTCCATAGTTTGTTCTCACAGCAATTTTTTCCACCACTCACTTATCCCTCTTTAGTGACTCTAATTTTAAAGACAGAGAAGAGACATACTAGATAACAGAATACCATGTTTATAAAATGTGCATAAAGCTTAGCTTATTGTGAAGGCATAATTTTAGATTATCTTAAAGGGTCAATCTAATATCCAGCATTAAGGAGCAGAGGCCCAACCTTTGGGCTTGAAGGTTCAAGGTTCAAATCCGCCTGAAGGCAGACACATTTTATGGAACCAGTGGGCTGCACAAATAGCACTGGGCAAGGATATGAAAGGCCTGGGATCTGGTCTCCCCTCTGCCAACAACTCCCACTGGGGTGTTGGGTAGGTTATCTGCCTTTGCAGGGCCCTACTTTCCTCATCAGCAAAACAAGGAGCTTGTGTTAAATAAAGTCTTTTCTAGTAAGAAAAACCTATGATTGCTTAGCCTTGCAGAGTTTTTCCAGGCACCATAAAGAAATAAAATGCAAAGGGAAAGTGTAATAGCAGAGAAGAAATTAAAAGTATCATAAATTCAAATTACCAACTTCCCAAGTGTGTATTTCAGAAGAGGCTATTAAGTGACTAGAAACAGATTTCATAGTTGAATTTACCTTTCACAAGATTTTTATCTAAATCATTGCCTATGTCATTGATTGTCATTTCCCTAGTCTGGAGTGCCTGAATATACAGCTTAGCCATGCTCTGGACAAGCCATACGTCTGAGTTAACATTTTAAAAAATTAACCATGCGCAGTTCTCTGCCTTGGGCAGCAATGTGCTGAAATACCAGCATCTATGATGTCAGGGTGACATGCACTGTGATTTGCAGGTGGCCCCTGACTAACCTCCAGTAGCTGTATCTCAGGGCAAACCTGCAGTAATTGCCCTGGCCACAGAGAGCTGATTTAAGTGGACTCGATCTTTTGATGCATGTTGAACACAATTGCCCCCTAGGGATTCCTGAGTCTCCTGTGTGAGTTATTATGTAAATTCTACCTTTGAAAAAATTATAAGGTCTGCTGTCAAATTTTTTTTCTCCTTTCAGCCCGCTTGCCTTCCATGTGTGGGTTCTTCAGTAATGCCTTCACCATTTCTACTTTGAAGATTATACTGCGCATGCTATGGATTCAAGTAGAATACAAGAACATTTAGATGCTCCAAGCACACACCTCTGATGCCTCTTTTCTCAGTGGCTTTTAAAGCATGACTTCTGGTTCAGAAAGGTTTGCCTGGGAAAGCATTTTCTTCAGTGTCCAAAAGCTGACTGAGCCTTCGTCTGACCTTCATAAGAAAAACTCTGAGGCCTTGGTTCCTCCTCAAAGCTTTGCCTTTTATGAGACCCATGATTACAGATGATTCACTGAACAACTGCCTGAGGCTCAGTTTCCTCATCTATAAATGAAGATATACAAACTTGACCCATCCAATCCTCAAGGTCAATGAGAGGATCACACATGAAGCTCAGCCCCTGAAAGCCCTCTGTGAAGTTCACAGGGTTCAGCTGAGATGCTATTATTACTTCTGACCAAACTGATCACTAGCAGTGATTTTAATCTATACATATAAAAGCCTAAGCAACCATTTGACCAGTAGCTATGATGCGCACTGACCACCAGGGGGCAGACACTCAATGCACAGGCATGGAAACATGGAACAGACTGATGAATCTCAGAGGGAAGCGGGGAGGGCAGGAAGAGATTAACCAAAGATCTTATATGCATACTAGAGGCCCAGTGCATGGATTTGTGCACCGGTGGGGTCCTTCAGCTTGGCCTATGGGGATCGGGCTGAAACCAGCAATCTGACATCCCCTGAGGGGTACCAGATTGCAAGAGGGTGCAGGCCAGGCCGAGGGACCCCCCCACCGGTGCACGAGTCCGTGCACTGGGCCTCTAGTAAACATATAAAAATGATGTCTCCAGTTTATAGCCAAAAACTCCTTCAAAATAAGCCCAGAGATCAGAGTTAAAGATAAACTGAAGAAAAGCAGATGCTACAAGGCAAGCCCTCCATCCTCGCTCTATAGAGCTAGTGCCCACTCTGTCCTGTAGCACCCCTCTGTCTGCTGATTCTCCCTGGAGATCACAGGAGCATGCATGCTGCCTTTCCCAATCAACTGACATTTCAGGGGCCAAAGGGCACAAAATGGGATAAAAATTAAAAAATTGTCTCATCTCCTAGTCACCTCTCTCAAAATGAATAAGAGATTGCATATCATTCTACCACGACTTCTTTTCCAGCCTCCAGCCCCTCCGGCTTTGTCATCCCAGAGCATTTACAACTCTGCTCCCATAATAACAGTGATTTCATTTGATAAATATGTTGCATTTCATTCTGCAGGATCTTCAGCCTTTGACAAACAAACATGCACTTTGCTGAGGACGGCTGAAGAGCCACTAATGGAGTGAAACCCGAAAACCCTTCAGAAAAGAATAATGAACTCCACTCCATCTCTAGGGGATAATTTAGGAGGTCGATTAGGCAACACTTGATTAAAGGTAAACCTCTCTTTTCCATAGAAATATATTGTGTTTGTACAGAGGGGCTGTATGAAGTGAAGGATTAGTCACAAATCCTGAGGAAAAAGCAGAAGACGTTTCTCGAAGAAATATGCAAGTTACTGCATATTGGGAAAAACAAGTAATTCGGAAGAAAGGAGAAAAGCTCCACATAAAACAGTTTTATTTACTTGATTTTACTTGTTTGCTTGAAACATTTCTAAGGAATGGTTAGTTCCCAAATACCATGCACAGAATGCCTGGTCTCCCTGACAGTCCTTGATTTCCTACAAAGAGTAGGGACTTCAACCCAAGGCTACTGGAAGCTGACTGTCAAGTAAGATTTTCTGAGGCTGCCTACAGAGATCTGCTACAACAAAAGTCATTCTGGGCTCATGGAGAATGAGAGTGCAAAAGTAAAATAAATGTCAAAGTAAATCCCCAAGAACAGAAAACCTTCTGTATTAATCTTCAGTCCTACTGGCCAATGTTTGGTGTCCTCTGCAGACTGGCGAGTACCTGAGTACTTTTTGTCATCTTAAACTATGAATAGCCTGGGAACATGGGATGCCTCTCAGGCCACATTTCAATACCACCACAGACTTTATCCACAGCTTAATGGAACATCCCAATCTCTACCCATCAAGGTAGAAAATCACAGGACAAAGGAAACACCTCACTGTGCTAAAAAGACCAGACTAAATGAAAATGAAACTGTAAACAAATGTGGATTTTTCTTTTAAGCTGGTGTTAAGGCGACGTCTCTCACCTTTCCATATGTTGAACAAGATGGCTGAAATGGAGGCTCCCTAAATCACTCCACACCATGCCTACCAAACAGCCATGAAAACGCAGAACTAAATCAACGTGTTTTGACAGTGATGAATCTCCTCGCTCTGCTGGTCAGGTTTCTTCTAATGGCAGTAGGCAGAAGTGCCCCGTAACAGGCGAACATAGATCACCACTAGAGTAACCATTTTAAGCGTGGGGAATTGAAAGAGAAATTAACTCATTGACATGGAGAAATGAAAATATCGATAGGAAGGCTTAAAAATTGCTTCTTAAAACATCAGTGTCCCTCTGCAAAAAACAACCTGGCAAAGCTTGGAAACTCCATAACGTTTTGCTGAAAGCTAGGTATGTGTAAGGTTTCTGTTGCTTGTTACACTTCCTCTGTTAGCTGATTCCAAATCTAATTGGAGGAGCAAAGTCAAAAAAGTCCCCTTGGAAAAAAGGTACGGATGTCCAAAGTTGCACAAATTGGAAAATAAAATTGTCTTCTGAGCTTTTTTGCTTTTTTTAGAACTCTACTAAAAGGACAAGAATAAATGGGAACATTCATTTGCTTTTTAAACTGATCACACTTGGGCTTAACCACTAGCAGAGAAGAAACTTTACAGTTCCCTGGGAACCTATAATTTGGAAACGGAAGCACACAAGAACAGACTTTAGTTTTCAGGCAATAAATTGAAGAGAATTCTGCAGACATACAACAGAAAAGGAACATAAAATATTGGCTTGTGCACTTCTTAGAATGTTAGTTCATTAACTTGATAAGCTGCACAGGGAAAAATGCAGCCAAAATCTACAAAGATGTCCACTGGGATTTCACATTGGCATATTTACTCAGCAAGAAATAGCTAGAGGTTGGAGGGGGAAATATGCATCCCGTCCTTGTAGAGACGATTTAGTGTGAATCTCCGGGAAGACACCTTGTTGAAAAATCTCCATGTGGCCTCTACGGGGACACACGGAAGCCCAAAGCCCCGAGGACAGACGTAAATATCATGCTCCATCATCTGTGTCCTGAGGAACAGGTCTACAATATTATACAAGAAAATCACGGTCTTTCACTTCGACTTTTCACACATAATTCAGCATAAACTTGAAAAATATTTTAATTTTCCCTCCTTATTGCCCAAAATGTTTTTTAGTGCTTTATTGGAAACTTTCATTCACTGGCCTGTGCTCAAGATCTGTATTACTCATCAGTATAAAATTGTTAACAAAGGATTTGTCAGGCGATACTTCCAATGGGCACTGTCTTCTATGGTTAGAAGCTCATTAGCTGTCTCTCTGGGAGAAAACCCTAGTAACTGAACCCCATGTGGGTCAGATCTGTGCTAGGCTCTTTCATAAACTTCATCTTATTTGAACCATCCAGGAGGGTACTAATTGTAATCCCCACTTACAGATTAAAAAGGTGAGTGTCAGAGAGATTCCCTGCCTTACTCAAGTAATTACATAGTCTCAAACTAAGGTATTTCAGACAAAAGAAAGAACTCAGGACAAACGCACTAAACTGCCATCTCTCTTTGGTGGGTCGCATTGGGCCAGCTCTTTATTTACAGTAGGAACAGAACGCCAAGCTGTGCAAGAGATGCTACACACCAGGGGTCAGTTCACCTGCACGTGTGCTTCACCGGACCCACGGAGTGTTTAAAGCCATTGAAACCAACTTTCTAAAATCCACAGATTTCATGCAAAGATTCACATGTTATGGCAACCAGAAAGCCACTGGACTCTAGGGCCACCTTCATGGCAGCAGTCAGCCAAAACTCGGTGGTCCCAGGCCTTTGATGGGGCACGGACTCACAGTGCCCACCACTCTCTATTACATCCCTACACACAAGCCATGGCAGCAGCAATTTTTGATTAGTTTTACGTTCTTGCTTTCTTTATAAAGGAGAACCATTTCTCCAAAGCATGTCTCTTTCGACAGACTGCATGGCTACCTTGCCCTTTTACTATGTCCTCTTTGTGGGAAGAGTGCACTTCCCCAATCCTGTGTCTCCAATTCTCATACCAACTGGTTGAATCTCTTCAATCTTCCTTTGGGACACAATCCAAAAGCCATTATCGTTTCCGGCAATGCTCAGCCTTAGATTTTTCTGGATGTAATATCTATTTGGCTGAATCATGAAGTCAGAGTATCCAACCATTACAAAATACTGGTGTAGAAAAAAACAAATTTTGTAAGTGCCAATCACACAACCATCAGCTAATCAACCAACCAATCAACCAACCAAGTAAACCAGATGCCAGGTGACTGAAACTTAAAGGGCTTAACAGGCCGACTTATAAACAGGAAGCCCTTAAAACAACAGCAGTATAAAAAAACGAAGTGCCCCCAGAAAGGAAAGTTCTGCCTTCAGAAGGCAGTAATTGCTGCATCTGAGTACATCTGCTTAACAATCCAGGAAAGTGGGAGTTTTACTCTCTATTAACCTTAACCAGAGACATTTTCATCAAAATTAATCGTGATTACTTTTTATTGCATTTCAAATGCTGTCCGTTATTTGGGGTGGTCAGGAATGCAACTAAGCAATTCCAGACCAGGCTATCTTTTATGAATAAGTCTATGAGGTAGTTACTAAGGCCCCTTATGAAAATATTGCTATACAAAAGTTCATGGGTCAAAACAAGACATTAATTTCCATAACTGGATGTGTCCTTAGAAAAGAAAAAATGACTATTTATAGAAAAAACAGAAACTTTAATGCTCAATGCATATCACAGCAGAACTGCATAATTTCCATGTGCAGCATAGATACTTTTAAAATGTTTCTTTTATCTTTTCTTTGTTGTTATAATAACAATTAAAAATAGAAAAAGAAAAAAGAAAAGAAAACAAAAAACACTCTATCATTAACACTTATTTTGAGTATAGCTTGTATCAAGTACAATCCTAAATTTTTATATGCACTGACACTTTATTTTTTATTTATTATTATTTTTTAATCCTCACCTGAGGATACGCTTATTGATTTTAGGGAGAGAAGAACACAGAGCGAGTGAGAGAGAAACATCATCTGAGTGAGTATATTGATTGGTTGCTTTCCATATGGGCCCTGACCAGGAATCGAACCCGCAACCTAGGTATGTGCCCTGATGGGGAATGGACCCCACAACCTTTTAGTGTATATAGATGATGCTCCAACCAACTGAGCCACATGGGCCAGGGCTGCATTGACACTTTAATCCTCACAACTCTGGAGTAGATGCAATTATTATTCCCATTTTACAGATACACTGGTCTTAGGGAAGTTATGTAACCTGGCCAAGGACATTCAGCTAATAAATTTTGAAACTTGGAATGAATTCTGGTCATTCTAGCTCCACAATTAGATAAAGAAATATAGCAACAACACTTATCTCACTGTCACAAGGATCAATTGGTCTGTTATGTTTTGTACCCTGACTGTATTTTGCTCTGTGCAACCTGTGTACCTGCCTGGAGGGCCTTCCCTACTGTTCTCTCCCTCCCATGTCAAACTCATTCCATCTCAGTCCTACTTCTCTCCAAAGTTTTCTTGCCCTCCTCTCTTAATTCTCCAGAACCCTCACCATATCCACAATCTCCCCATATGACACTGATATGAAAAAAAACCAAAGGTGGCTTTGGCTGCCCAGCACCCCTTTTGGTAACAGAACTCTCTTTCTTATGGGAAATCACCTGTCCTCACTCTCAGCCCATGGGCTTTGGGTAAGGCTACCCCCTGTCCTCAAGATGAGGTCATCACATGACCTGATCCTGGCTTGGCCAATTCATGTGTTTTATCAGCCTTTGAACTTTGTCTAGAACTACTAAGAAAAGACTTTTCTCCTTCCCCTGGGATGACAGCACTCACAGACTGTGTTGGCTGGTGGTGGCCATCATTGGCATCACTGTGGACTGCCTTCCTGAGAATCAAGGCAACGAAGAACAATGGCTATCTGTGAGTAGGATAAAGTCGGATTCCTGATGCCATAGTCTGCAACTAGGAGCCCTGAGTAACCCAGTTGACATAAGAATTAAACAGCTTCTATAAAGTAAATAGCACAGAACCCAGTATATGGAGAAGTTTAATAAATGGTACCTAATCCTGTTAATACTTCTCTACATTAGATTCTTGAAGGTGGAAGACCTGGAGTCAGGTTCATCTCCACTCCATGCTAGATGTCATTTCATTACTTTTCTGAGGCTAGTTTTACCATATGTAAAATCACCATTTTTGTGAAGAATAAATGAGACTGTGTGCCTGGCAAGGCAATAAAATGTTCTACAAATTTAAGTTAACTACTAGTATATTCTCAGTCTGTAGGCTCCAATCTGATGTCTCATAACCAATAGGGAAAAGAATTACAAAACCCTGGGATGTAATTTGCCAAGAACATTGAGGAAGCTGTGGATTTAAACAAGTGACCAGTCCATGCTAACTAAGGTGGCCCCAGGGCTGAACAAAGAAGCTGATTCTAATACTGTGCTATCCAAATCAGGCATCAGTGCAAGGAGGCTTGACTGGCAATCTGCAGGCACCTCCCGGACACAGAGAGAAAAGAAACTACTACTAAGTCATCCCCTCATGCCAGTCTCAGTGCAGGGCATGTTCTTGCATTTCTTACTCCAGAATAATTTATTTCTCTTTGGTTCAATTAAAAAGAACAATTTTATGTACATATTGAAATTATCTAACTTGTTCTATCTCCAAGGAGGAAACCTAATATATAACTGGAGAGAGACATTAATTAATAAGCAAAATTTAAAATGAACTCCAGCCAACTTGAACTTGAACTGTTCTGTTTAAAGGCCCACAAATAAATAAAGGAACTTCAAAGCAAATGCCCTGGGCTAGCTTGAATGTTTTATTGAGCACATGGAAAGAGCCCCTTTGCCAAAAATAGGAATGGTTAATGAGGAAAAATGGGTGTCTTCAGTGGGTCCATTGGTTTCTGAGAGCCATCCATTCAGAGATAACTATATTCCACTGAGAAGACAGAATAATGACCTGTTTCGGGGCCTCAGAGTTTTAGGCAAAACAAAACCAATTTTATAAACTCTCTGAGATCAAATTCCTGCATCTTTTCCCAAATACCTTCTGTGATAATAGGCACACATTTCCCTTCTCCTAAAACCAAAGCAACGTCCATAATTCTAAAAGGAAGACATTTCTACGTTTTAAGCTTCTTGCCAACTATATAAACGGAGCCCTTCACATTTAAGGTAAAGTATAAGAACCAAGAGAACCTGTGAAGCATCAGTGGGCGCCCCCATCATCGCTTTTCTCGGACACCATTTTGAAATGATGCTCCTCACTACAAAGACCTCCAGGTCCCCTGGGGGTACGTGGTCAGTGCTGGATTCGGGGCAGAGGCACGCCCACCGCTTCTGCGCACGTTTTCCCACAGCAGTGGCTACGTGTCAGAGCAAGTGGACCTCCCACTACTCAGGCAAGAAGAGGAAAAGCCTGGGCTCACCTGCAGGTGCTGGGAGGGGTCCGCCATGCTATCTTCCCGCCTGCGCACTTCCTCCAGGAGCTGGGCGTTCTTCTTCTTTTCCAGCTGCTGGTTGTGCTTGAGGTTGGCCACCTTCTTATTCTGATCCTTCATATGCCTGAGGAGAGTCAGCACAGCTGGGTTAATTCAACCCCTGCAAGGTCGTACGCGATCATAATGGAAGCGCTAAGTACAGACCCGTATTGATATGGGTTCAGGGAGAGCTGGGACTTTAGAATATTCTATTCATTCAACCACACATGGGTATGGAGCACCTACTTCACGCCAGGGACCAGGAGGGCACTGGGGCTGCAGTGGTGAATAAAACAGGGATAGTCTCCACCCTCCTCATGGAGCTTAGAGTCCAGTAGAGGAGACAGACAAATACCAAGGAGACACAACTTAGGTTTCCTAATGTTGAAGGAAACACAGAGCATGTTGTGAGAGATGTTGTGCCTTGCATGTGTGGAAAGGCGGGGGGTAGAGCAGATGGCTTTAGTCACTGTGTCCAGGAAACCTCCCTAAGGAAACAAGACTGTGAGTGAGGCTCTGAAGAACCAGCCAAGAAAACACCTGGGGAGGAGCCCCCAGGTAGAGAGAACAGCAAGTATAATTCCCAAGGCAGGAAAGGACCTGGCTACTTTTAAGAACTGGAAGACTGCAGGGAGTAAGTAATGGGGTGGGGTGGGGTGGGGTAGGCGATGGAACTGCAAAGGTAGGCAGGACTCATGGTATGCTGGGCCCTAAGGTCTGTGATGGAACATTTATTTTCTCCTAATTAAGTGCTTGCTGTTCTAATTATTATTATTCTTTTGGATCAGGTTCTATTCTGAGATCATAATCCATTACTTTGATTTTAAAATAACAATTACAAGGCTCCAATCAAATACATTGTCATCACTTAGCTCAAACAGAATAACACTTCGGCTAATCATCATGCTAAATAAGCCCCAGTGCATGGACCAAAAAGTTCTCAATGAATCTATAGGATGTCAAAGTGCAAAATCATAAAGTGAGAGTAAAAGACTAAGGATAAAGAACGGGTTAAAACAAAGCAGGGGAGGGGGCAGTTACAGGCGTAATGTGGCCTATTTCACCAGCAGCGTTTAGCGAAACATTCCACAGGTTTAGGCAACCATGTCCACGGCAGCTGTTATAAATCTAATCCAACATGTGAGGAGGCAGGAGGGCCGTCCAGAGGGCTCAGGAGCAGCGATTCCAAAGTTGGAGGGCCGTGGAGCAGAGCCATCGGGGGAACTTTTAATCCCTTCGCCCACTCTCCCCTGCTTTGCTAACGGGCCACTGTTACTGAGCCCCGAGTCCCAAACAAGTGTACTGAGAACCACTTCTCTTATGGAAGTATGGGTGAGATGAGAACTAGATGATAAACAACAAACAGGCCCAAAGGAAACAACTAATCATCAAATGGAAGCATTCTCAACAAGAAACTCTTATTTCTAGTGCTCATTAAATTATAGATGTGTCTACTTCCTCCTACTCCAAGAAAAAGAAATTCAAGAGAATTATTTATTGAGCTTAAAAATCATCTATTAGGGGCTCTGCTAATAAAAATATTCTGAACCAACTAAATATTTGGCTCAGTTGGCTCAGAATATTTATAAAACCAATGGACTCAGTGATTTCAATATTCCTTGTGATACTTATTAAGAGGATATAAGTATAGAAGGTAAGATAGAATAACCATCCCCTTCATCATTATTTGGATTGGATTATTTTGGTCTCATATTTCCCTGTTTTAACCAGATACAGTAATGTGCACATATGATGCTACCAGCAAAGTCTACATGCTAATCTACTTTTAGGAGAGTATCATTTGGTTACTACAGAGATGTTAAGAATGACCACTTGCTTCCTAAATGAACAGAGGTATAGTCGTTCCAAAGCGCATACTAACCCAGGGCAAGTACAATTCCTAGTTCCTTGGAAGACAAGGCCAATGCACGGTAATAGGACGTGAGGGAGAGGTCAGTATTACTAGTGAGATTGTTTAATTAGAGGACATGTTTTATAAATAAATACTTTTTTATTACTTTGAAGTACATCCTTAAATAGAACTAACTGCTAAACGTTTCCCCCCAGTACCAGTGATAAATAAAACAGATTATAATTGCAAGCATCATTTTGCAAACATCACTTAAGGAACTCCCACAAAGTTCCCAAGAAGACCTTGCTTTCTGGGATACTGCAGGCGTTTTTCAATCCAAAAAGAAGAAAACATTCCAAATCCATGCACCCCTTAAAACGTTCCAGAATTAAGAACGAGCAGCAATCAACTCGTGCTATATAATTTAATACAGGAAAATATACAATTTTAGATGCACAGTTCAATGAGCTCTGACAGATGTATGATACCCATGTAATTACCACCATAATCAAGATATGGAGCCTTTGCATCACCCCATGAGTTTCCCTTTCACAATTAACCCCCTGCCACCACCCAGGCTTGGCAACCACTAATCTGTTCCTATAGAAGAATGGAACCACACAGTATGGACCAATTTGTGTCTGCCTTATTTCACTCAGAATGATGTTTTGATTATTACTGATTAACAATGCAGTTGTCAGTATCAGTAGTTAGTCCATTTTTGTTGCTGAGTAGTATTCCACGCATGGTTATTCTACAGTTTGTTTAACCATTCATATGTTGATCAATATTTGGGGTTTTCCAGGTTTCTAGCTATTAAAGTAAAACTGCTATGAACACTAAAAAGAAAATAGAATGGGTAGCTAAGAACAATGGAAACTGAAGTTCAAACACTGTGATGGAGGCATATCTTCAGTCGTCTCCAACTATTCCTTCAAATACTTTATTTAAGGCACTAGCAATTGGAAAAGAAAAGTAGGGTTTTAAATGGCACAACTTAGGATTTGGGCCAATAAGATTCTATGCAGAATAATGTGATGAGGATGATCATCTTGTCTTTGCACATGTGAATATCAAGAGATACATGTAAAGTGTCCATAACTTCTTGGTAGGATGACTAGGGTTTTCATATATTTTTCTAGCAATAGAACCCTTTCTTCTAAGAAAAGCTTACTTGAAAGCCAAAAAGAGAAAGAACAACTGCTCTGCCAGAGGTAGGAAGGAGGGAAGGAGTGGAGTGGGATGGGAAGAGATGAGCACCTCATCCACTGGACAGTTCCCCTCTCAGATGCTCCTCAGGGAAGCTAAGGCAAGCGGTGGGGTAGGAAGGGAGAGTAGGAGGCAGGTAGAAAAAGTCATAATGTTTAAAAATATTAGATCCCTTGGAGAAGAGAAAATACCCCTACACAAGCTCAGTAGACACTTGCTGAAGGAATCACCACAGTGATTCTTGCTAATAGTAACTTCAGCATTTCCAAGAGTAAGATGTGTAAGTGGCCTATCAGTCCCCACACTTTCCCCACCTGCAGAAGTAAACACACACTGCATAAGTCATGCCGCACTCCGCGTGGCTCTCAATGGTCTCTAAAACTCTGTGGGAGTGCAAACCACCAGCCCTCTGACAGTACTGCCTGAGAAGAAAGTGTCTCTGATACCAGCTTCCCCAACTCCCACCCCCCGTCCCCCCAGACAACTCAGGTTCCAAGACTACCAGAGACTGACCTGCTCCATGTCTGGGGGAAAAGTCATTTTGGAGTGATTTTTTTTTCTCTCCAGGAAAACAGCATTAAAATATATCAAAAATGCAAGTTTTTTTAAAAAGCAATCATGGGGGCGTAGTTTGAGAGTACAGTGGTATGGGCAGTTTTTAATGTTTGCCTTAAATTGACCAGTCTCATTAAATAAGTCATGTCACTTTTCTTGTTTTTAATGTTTTTATTGATTTTAGAGAGAGAGGAAGGAAGAGGGAGAGACAGAAACAATGATGAGAGAGAAACATCCATTGGCTGACTCTTGCATGCCCCTAGTGGGGATTTCCCAAAACTTGGGCATGTGTCCTGACCAGGAATTGAACTGGTGACCTCTTGGTGCATGGCATGACACTCAACCACTGAGCCACACCAGCCAGGCAAGTCATGTCACTTTTCAAATTCAGCCATCATTAAGGAATTTGGATTAAATAAAAAAAAATTCCAGCAGGTATCTAGATCAACAATGGCTACTATATTAAGAATGAATGTCGGTTCTGGTTGGGTAATTAAGTTGGGTGGAGCATCAACCTGATGTGCCAAGGTTGCAGGTTTGACCCCTGATCAGGGAACATACAAGAATTAACCAATAAATGCATAAATAAGTGGAACGATAAAAGGAATCTACCTCTCTCTCTCTCTTCCCCCCGCCCCCCCCACCTTCCTCCCTCTCTATAAAATCAACAGATAATTTTTTTTTTTAAAAAAAGAATGTCAGCCCTGACCGGTTTGGCTCAGTGGATAGAGCGTTGGCCTGCAGACTGAAAGGTCCCAGGTTCGATTCCAGTCAAGAGCATGTACCTTGGTTGCAGGCATATCCCCAGTGGGGTGTGTGCAGGAGGCAGCTGATTGATGTTTCTCTCTCATCGATGTTTCTAGCTCTCTATCCTTCTCCCTTCCTCTCTGTAAAAAATCAATAAAAATATATTTAAAAAAAAGAATGTCAGAGAGGACAGACTCCTGCTAGTTTCACTTGAATAATCCATCAAAGTAAAAACGTGTTCTCTAACTTGCTGGTGAGAGCTGGTCAGGCCTATACAATCACATGGCTGGGATATGGCCTGGGAGATACATATGTTTCTCCAAAAATGTATGTTTATTTGTATAGAAAAGAGAAAACCAAACCTTCTCTTTCTTTAAAATCTCAGCAGAAATCAGATGCCATTTTTTTTTCCCATCTGCTCTCGAAAACTTGAAATGATGGATAATAGCCATTGTTAGAGAGGACGCCAGAATCCAGAGCTCTCATCTGTGGTCAGCAGGAGTGTAATTGACAAAGGCATTTTTGGAAACCAATTTGGCAGGATCCACCAAAGTGCACAGACACTTTGCCCAAGCAAACCCACTTCTAGGACAGTAGCCTACAAAAATGCTTGTCCAAATATATATGTACAAAAATTTTCATTATAGCGCTACAAAAGTGAAAATTTGAAAACTGCCTCATCACCCACAAGGAACCTGGCTGAGACCGAGTACATGCGTACCATGGAACCCTGAGCTAGCTGAGGAATGAAGGCAAAACTGAGATGTGGAAATGGAAAAGCCTTCAAGACATAATATCAACTGAAAAAGAAAACAGGCAGCAGAATAATACCTATAGCTGATCTTGTTTATCATAAAACATGAAAGCCTGTTTGATGGATAGATACAAACATGCCTGGACATGGAAACTCCTAGACACCCCTCACCAGTCTGTAAACGATGGTTCCCTTTGAGTATGGGTTTGGGGAAGAAGGGGAACTTTCATGTGTGTGTGTGTGGAGGGGGGGTATAAAATACATATAAGAAAATGCACAAATATTAAGTGTACAAGTCAATGATTTTGACCAATCAAAATGCAGAGCACTGCCATCACCCAGCCTGGTGCCCCTCCCCCTGCCCAGAAGTGATCACAGTTCTAACCTTTACTCACATGAATCTTTGACTGCTCTTGCACTGTGTACACATGGAACCAGAAGCACGTGTTCTTTTTGGTATGACTTCTCACACTCAGCTTAAGGTTTTCGAGATGCATCCGTATTGTTGTGTATTAGTTCCATCTTATTGCTGAGCAGTATCCCAGTACATGAATACACTACAGTTTCATTAGCTGTTCCCTTTTTAAATGGATATTTGAGCTATTTCCAATTTTTTTAAGATTAATAAGATGGCCATGAACATTCTTGTACCAGTTTTGTGTGTGGACGTATGTTTTCTTCTCTCATGGACACATAACTGGATGGAGGTTTAACTGGCAGTGTTACATGGAACCACCCCGTGGAAGACAATTTCTGGGCTGCAGGAGTTTTCTAGGGGCAGCTGCGGCAGGAGCTGGGAGCATAAACCGTGGAGCCGAGCCGCAAGGCTCCCATCAGAAACCACCCCTTTCTAGCTGTGTGACCATGGGCAGGTGTCTTAGCCTCTGTTCCTCAGCTTCACATATAAAATGGGAATAAGAATAGCCCATGGGGGTTACTATGAAGAGCTGACAAGTTAGAGCAGGTCAAATGCCTAGAACAGACGCCAGCCCGTGCCCTCTGTTTCACGTTAGCTGGAGGCAGGAATGTAATCGTGTCTTGTGCAATGTTGGGAACACATAGTTAGGGTCTCGCTTCCCACACCGGAACAGCAGGTATTCTAAAGGCCTCCAACAATGAACTTCAGAATGGGTTATTAAGCGCTTTTTGTCAGACATTTCACTTCCACTTGTACTTTTCTTAATAATAAGATGAGTTACATTCCTGGAAGGTGATTTTAATGGAAGCGTTGCCGGAAGGTCACGACGAGCCTGGGTAAATGAGCTGGGATCCCGAGGCAACTACACAAGCAGACGGGCCACACACACACAATGGAAGCTGACAATGAGTACTGTGCGCAGAATTTCCAATAATGAAAGCTTTTACTTTAACCACTGAGATGATCCCATTTTTGTAAAGCTTGTAAATTCCATTCAGTACTTCAGCGTAGCTATAAATTTCAGAAACCTATTATAAATAGCCCAGAGGTATTTTTACAGCACACACAAATGTGCTAAATGTCAGGAGCATGATATTCCTTCCTGGAAGAGGAAGGATCTGGCCTGTTGTGGCTACTTGAATCCAGCTCTCCTCCCTGCAAAGAGTCACCGGTAGGGCCAAGGTCTTAGGGCTTAGCTCCGGAAGGAAGCAGATCTCTTGGACTGAATGTGTCACAGCATCCCTAGAGGAGCCCGCCTGCGTGGCCACCAGCTTTGACAACTGCCTAGGGACTTGCCAACACCCTTCAGCAGGTGCCCACTTATCTCCCATGCTTCCCATCTCGGCTTTCCTCCTCAGTGGTTCCTCCTCTGCTGCTTACCTGTGGCCCTTGCCCCTCTCACTCCCTGGAGGTGTGCCCTCCCATCTCCCATCTCCTGTATTCCTACCTCCCCTATGGTGTTTGAGGTTCCCCAAGAACCCAGAGACAGGGCCACCTTCAGTTAAAGCACACAATGACGACGCACCTCAAAAAGACACCATTTATCGTTTACCAGGCCCGCGGGACATCCCAGAACCTGATAACAAAGCCAAAGAAAGAAGGTGTTAGAGCGGACAGAGTGTTCAAATACGAAACCTGAGAAATGAGCTCCCCCGAGGCAAAGACAGACTCAGCCTTCCACATGGTAGTCTCAGGCTCCTCTGACAAAAGGCTCCTTGGGGAGATGATCCCACCAGCCGGTCCCTCATTGGGCCTGAAAAATGGTTAAATCATCTGAGACCAAAGCGGGACATTGTTGCTAGACTGGCCGCACTGTCCTCCCAGAAGCATCCCTTACAAAGTGTGGGACTCTGGGCAAGTTATCTCACTGGGGTGTGTGTGTGTGTGTGTGTGTGTGTGTCTGTGTGTGTGTGTGTGTGAGAGAGAGAGAGAGAGAGAGAGAGAGAGAGATTAAATGATTTAATAAACCTAAGGCTCTGAAAACTGTAACCACACACAGTGAGTGCTTTCTACATGTCAGCCTACTCCCACTGCCCCAAACACTCCAGTGCACTTCTATTCTCCCCACTACCCGCCAGGTGACCTCTCACCCAAGCCAGGAAAACCCAGGGAGCAGGTTACACAGCAGAAGGTCAGCACAATTAACAAGAGACGGGCTTGTTTTTCTTATCGGTATTTCACTCCGGGGAAGCTTCTGAAGGGCTGACTTCCTTCAAATGTCCTCCCTCATTCTGGCCCTGAAGAACCACCTCCCCCCAAATACCAATGCAGTGCCATCCCAGATGTGAACGGAACGCAGTGACGGAAGCCCAAGCAAAGAGAGCAGATGCTGGGGCCTGTTAGGGGAGACCCAGGGCCAGGGAGCAGGGAGAGCCTGGCCCTTCCTGACCTTGGTGCCCTCCAGATGCACCTGGTGGGAGGGCCATGCACCCACAGGAAACTTGCAGGAGAAAGGCAAGCCTGTTTGCAGCCTCCTTGGGACACAGTGGTCAGTCCATGGGCATCTAATAACAATGTCCTCCTCCTGGTAAGCAGCCGTAACCAACTGGCAGGCCTGGCCCTGATGTACTATTTACCACATGAATTTCTTATCATGTGGCCTCCATGTAGGTGTGGTGACCCAGACAGCATGGCTGCTCACATGCGTCTGATAATGGAAGCTCTGGAATGATCAGTGTTCTCATTGTGGAACAATACACAGGTTGTGATGTTCTACATCCCCCCAGCACAGACTCATCTACAAATACAGGCTTCTCGTCCGTATGCTCACAGTTAGCTCCCCAGGGGAGTCCAAAGCAGGGTGCCCCTGTATCTTTACTGCCCAGCAGGTATCCTCTCCTTCATTACATCATGGATCCACATAGCCCATGGGGCCTCGACGCCCTGCCTAGGGAAACTGAGAATGGGTGGGCCCCTTCTCTCCGTCACCCCTGCTGCCACAGCTCAAGTCAGCATCGCTTCCTGCTAAACCACGATGCTCTTCTCTCTTCATTGGTCTCCCTGCATCCACTCTTGGTCCATTTTAAATTCATTTTCCAGCCAGCAGCAAGAGTGAGCCTTTCAAATCAACTCAAATCACACACTGTTGGCATATGAACCTCCAATGGTTTCCCATTTCCCAAAGAATAAAATCACACACCTGTGGGCCTCACCAGCCTCACCCCACACCATTCTCACCCTTCCCCCCAGACTCCAGAATCCAGTCTTCTTTCAGTACCTGGTGCTCACGGGCTCTGCGCTGTTCTCGTTGGCTGTGCCCCCGTCATTTCCCTCTCCACAGCCCTCATCCCTCTCTCCAAACTCACAGAGCGAGTGAGTGGCAGAAGCAGGGTTCTCATTCAGTCTGGCTCCAAAAGCCACCCATCCCTTCACCTCTGTGCTGTGCCAACCACCTGCGCAGAAGGTTGCAGAGTTCCTTCACGCCACTGTCCCACTTTCTTCTCCCACGCAACCCAGAAAGTTCTAGAGTAGAAACAGAAATCCTCGGATACAGTCTCTGTTCTGTAGCCCAACCACATCCGGGTCCATCACCCCAAACTTCACAGGGTGCCCTGACTACTAGTGAACTGGACACCCGTGAGGAAATCACCCGAGAACATTAGCTTTCCACCTGCAGCGTCTGGAATGGAAGACGGTAGCTTAACAGCTTCCAACCTCACGGGGCAGCAACACTCCCCCAAATGAAGACCTAGATACGAAGCAGGACACAAAGCCAAGGAGGCTGTGCACTTCCCTGTTAATTTTGTTCTCTGAACCTGTTAACCGCAGTGTGACCACTTTTGAACAGATCATTAGGTTTTCTGGATGAATCTGCCACACAAGTAGACACATGTAGTGTGTTTCAGATCCTGACACTTGAATGCATCATAATGAATTTGGTTCTCTTCTTTCCCTACAGACAGGGTTAATCAGAGATGAAAGTTTGAAGGTGACACAATGAGTGAAGATAAAAGTAGAAGCTCAGCAAAAAAGGGGAAGTAAGAGATCAACAAAGGACAGTAACAGATAACAGGGAACTTAGGATGGGACTCCTGGGACCACGGGAAAACCCAAGACGGAGCCAAGACAGAAGATTCAAACTCCTGCCCTGCTCCCACCTCATATCTTCTCCTTGCACATCATTTACTTCTTTTCAAATAATAAAAAGGGAATCCAAACACTTTAAAAACAAAACATTTGTCGAACTGCCACAATTCCATAGAGCATTGAATCATTCTAAAAGCCTACGACTCCGCTGTTGGACAAGGGCACATTAGGGCCAATTTGGTAGGGTGTCAGTTGTATTTACAGTTTGGGGTAATATAAAAACAGATGGAAACTGTGAAATTGACCCCTGGGGGGCTAATGTTGGAGGAAACCAACATTCCACAGTCTGGCCAGAGGTTGGGGCGATTTGCCCAGACAATAGACAGCCACAGCAACCTGTGAGCACAGGGGCACTTGGTATATATGCAAGACCTGTTTTTATTGCATCCAATCTGGAATTCGGCTGCAGCAGCCCAGACACAAAGTAAAGCAAAGGCATCCTATGTAATAAAGAGCTAATATGCTAATTAAACTAAACAGGCGAACGACCTTCCAGATGTCCTTCTGGACGACCTTCCAGACAAAGCCGGGGCTATGAGGGCTGAGCCCCTTGCAAGAATTTCGTGCATCAGGCCTCTAGTAACAAGATAAAAATCTTACATGCTGATTTTCCAAATTAGAGTCCAGAAGAAATGTGTCAGTGTTTATATTATTTTCTACCAGAAATCAATGTTAAAATATTGCTAAGTAATAAAAAAAACAACCTCTTTTCTGGATGTCATGTTATGTGTCAGCACCGTCCTGAGCACTGTAAAAATATAATCTCAGTTAAACAAAATGTCATTACACAGAGAATATTTTTATCCGTATTTTACAGATTAAGAGGCTTAGAGAGGTTAAGTAATTTGCCCAACATCATACAGTTAATAAACAGTGGATCCAGACTTTGAACCATTGTTATGGTGTTATCTACTATGCTATATAAAAATAATAAAACATTATTATACATTATTATGAGATCTTTGCCTCAAAAAGAAATGGAGCATTCTAGCTAGGCCTGGACATGCCTTTGTGAGAGTTACAATCTCTCTTCCCTAAGACGGAGGCAATGCACTAGCCTCAGTACACAAGCCACACTCATTCAGGGTCTGGCCCATCCGAGGTATGGCTTATTGGAGCATCCCAAAGAGAGACCAACACTGAGTCTGTTTTCCACTGCTGCATAACAAATTACCACAGATTTCGCAGCCTAAAGCAACACTCATTTATTATCTCACACTTTCTGTGAGTCCCAAGCCCAGGCACAGCTGGCTGGTCCCTCTGCTCCCAGGATTATCGGGCAGAAATCAAGATGTTTGCAGACTGCATTTCTCATCTGCAGGCTTAACTGGGGAAGAATGAACTTCCGGGCTCACTCGGGTGGTTAGGGAGAAGGATTCCTTTCCCTGCAGCCTTATGAATGAGGTTGCCTTGTTCACTGGCTGTTGGCAGGAGTGGAGGCCGCCCCAGGTCCCTCAGGAGGCCTGGCTACGTGGCCCTCTCCATCGGCCATTAACAACATGGCAGCCTGATTCTCCCTGGGCGGCAGGAGCCCTCTCTCTGCAGTCTGCTAAGAAGACATCTTGTATAATGCAGAGGAACCATGGGAGTGGCTTCCTATCCTTTGCCTATTCTGTACAAGTCACAGGACCGGCCCAAATTCATGTGGAGGGGATTGGGAAGGGTGTGAAACCAGGACTATGCTGGAATTCTATCAATGCGCTCCCCATAGAACTTGCTGCCATGGAAATGTCCACTTCTCTGCTGTCCACTGCAACAGCCACTGGCCACATGTGGCTACTGAACATGGGACATGAAGCTAGTGCCACTCTGGACCACAGTTTCCAATATTGTTTTGTCTTAATTAATTTAGTTACATGTGGCTAGTGGTTACCATATTAAACAGCATAGGCATGGACTTTAACCAATAACCAAATTATAAATTAATTGGTTTTGAAAACTTTTTAAACCTTTATTTTATTCTGTTTGTGTTAATCTTTTAAAATATTTCACAATCTTTTTAATTTCAATTTCAAACATTTCCTGGGGACTATTTACTTCAGTATCTATCTACCAGACTTCACTTTTCCATTTTCTAAACTTCTTCCAAACCATTTTCACCAAAGCAACTAAGGCATCTGGAAGGGCTAACTTATGGCCAGCGAGGGGTTATGGAAATTTATGCATCCTTGCACTTCCCCAAGTACTTATCCCCATGGCAACACAGTGCAAAGCTAAATGCCTGTCCCTTCCACTCTTCTTCTCATAACTCAGACCTCTTCTAGCTCTTAGTCTAATGTCAATGAGTAAAACAGAATCGGAGGTGGATAGTGGATAAAATGAAAATCAATGTAGGAAAACAAAATTGCAGAATTATCGGCAAAAAGTGCATAAACCACTTCCCCCAATTACACGAGGAGACAGAGCAAACCACTTCTCTCATGACTGCCTCAGCTCAAGGAACCACCCCCAAACACAGCACTGCTGCCACCTGTTCCAGTTTCACTGGATGATGGTTTTCTTAACTCGGTGGTTTACAAACAGTGCTCTGGCGGAGCTGACTCTGGGGGATGTTAATAACTGTTACCAAAACAAAATAAAACAAAAAGAAGGGTTAGGCTCAAGTAAGTTTTGAGAGCACAGGGAAAATAAATGTGAACACTGCAGGAGTTTTCAGAGCCTTTACTATTGTAAAGTGCACTGTGACTCTCCAATGTGGAACATGGTAGAATGTGTTTATTGGATTTATTTGATCCAAACCCTTTTTCCCCCAGGATCATGCTACTGAATTATTGCTCTAAGGTGTAAAATCTGAGGAATAATAGTTTTAATCAGGGTTTCCCAAACGTTGGTCATTAGTGTATCATCGCAATGATTTTTGCCATACCCTAACTACCTGTGCTACCTAATATTTTTTCTTTATGTTTTTACTTTATACACCTTTCAGTCTTAGATTCTTTCTAAGCAACAATTAGTGAAATCTAATGTTTGCTCTGCAAGTTCTGGATGTTCCAGTACAAAAAGGCATAGCTGATAAAATTCATAAATATTCATCTGTATCACCTAAACAGATCCTACGTACTAAACACGTGTAACTAATGACAACAGAGATTCCCAGGCACCACTTAAGCCAGGGCTAGAAATGAGAGAGACAGCATTTAAGAATAAGAAGGAAGCGGAACGCCTTTCCTTTGCTTTTCAAAAGCAATACCAATGGGCCATCCAGGCTGAACCAGGTGGCCCTGGATCAGCTCTAGTAACTTCACGCTAGAGACAGGGTGAACTTAAGAGCTGGGACTTGGAGCCTGATTGCATGGGTTCAAATCTCAGCTCAACCATTTCTTCACTGAAGAACTGGGGACAGGTGAATTCATTTCCTTGTAACAGTTTTCTTATATTTAAAACCAGACTTGAACAGTAAAATAATCCTTACTCAAAGGAGAAATAAATGAGTGCCTGGCATATAATAAGGGATCTATGGATACGACCACACAGTACTTTTAAATAGTAAGGAAAAGAATAATATCAACAGTGGCTTCTTTCCTCCATGAATCCAGGCTGGCTTTCTGTGGGGGACAGACACTCCCTTTACTCAGGGACACCTGTTCCAGGACACTGTGCTGGACCAAACTGCTGGAAAGAAGTCTCCCATGCCCTCAACCCCTCAGACAGGGACTCACCACACACGGTGAAGATGGCACCAATCTGAAGTCCTGGCTTATCTCAGCTCCATGGTTTAAAGCTCAGGTCTCAGGAGGCAGTGAGACCCGGTGATTGAGTTGATTCCGTGCATCTGGGCTCTGTGTCTGGGTCACAGGTCTGCCTCTGCCCTGACTGGTTGTGCAGCCTCAAGTCTGGGGTCTGATCTAAGTTTCCTTAAAGAATGCATATGCATATATGCACAACCCATGGACACAGACAACAGTGCCTTGAAGGCCTGGGAAAGGGGTGGGAGTGGGGAGGAGGTGATAGGGGAGTGGGGGGAAGAGGACATCCGTAATACTTTTAACAATAAAGATAAAAATAAAGCAATAAAGACATAACTGTGTGGCATTTCTTTGTCCTCCTGATTTTGTGGAGCAGAATTCAGCTCTGCTAGGTAAGTTATGACAAGTCCCAGACACTTCCCAGCCATAAGATATATTTGGGCAGCTCTTATTCCATCTGTCCTTCCTGGGACCCATGCATTCCTGTTCTCCCAACTGCTCCTCTAGAACAGTCTTCTACTTGACAATGGTTACTCAAACCAAAGCGATCAGAGAATGCCCAGAGCCAGCCTAGACCTCGAGCCTGCCTGCAGATCTCTGACCCTGGGAACTCCAATCATCCCTTTCACACGTCCCTCCTCCTGGCCCAGGCTATTTCCTCACGGGACACAGTCCTCCACACTGGAGTCCTGATGGGCTGTTCACTGGAAGGATGCAGGAAACCCCTGCCCATCCACAGTTTTTCCTGGTCTTTCTAGCTTCTACCTGGGTGGCAATGCTTCTGGAGCTCCCAGGTGCAGAGTAGCCCAACTTTGAGGAATGCTGTCCCATCTAAAATTGACAGAGTGGCCACCAGGACTCAGGTTCATAAGCATGCATGCTACAGGAGGAAGCATTTTATCAGCCTCTCTCTGGATTAGGCAATGTGCATGTTAAATCCTTGGGACCATTTTATGATCCCCATTATAGACCAGAAAAGTGAGGAAGAGCATTAACAGGCTGTTCCAGTTAGAAGGAGGAAGAGCTGGGTTCATTCCAATCTGTGAGACTCCAAATCTCGTGTCATGTTCCTAACCTCCCATTGCTATTTTTTGATTTACCACACTGGCTAATTTCCTATCAGAGCTAACCAGAATAATCCTTCCACTAAAACAACCCACCATTACCTGGCTGCAAGATTGTTTCCCCAAAACTATGTCACCACCACTCCCCATCAGCAGTTCCAATTATCATCTCTTATTCCCGCCACAGAAAGCTCTGCAGAATATTCCTACATCAGGAGATACACACACACACACACACACACACACACACACACACACACATATTTAGTTCACACACACACCCTTCTTATCTTTATTTCACACACACATGCAAACATAAATACCTCTCTCTCTCTCTCTCTCTCTCTCTCTCTCTCTCTCTCTCTCTCTTTCTCTCTCGTCTCTCCTTCCCTCCCTCTGTACCTTCCCCCCTCCTACACAGATACACCTGAGAGGTGCCTGTGAAGACATCTCTCCTTTAGGCAAAAGCTCTCTCCATTGTATAAAACAGACATCCTGGGACACTAAAACCATCTGAGACGCTGTGAAGACAGATGGACAGACAGGAGGAAGCCTGCTCTAAATTCCTCATACAGCATCCAAGGAACCCATTTACCCAGTGAATAGCTGATGTTTGAGGAATCACTGAAGTTTTACAAAATTCCCACAGAATAATGATATATAATTCAGAAATGAAAAATAAACTTAAAGTCACATTGTATAGACTGATTATTGATACCAGTAGGTAATAGGTCATATTATTTTTTTTTTACTTCTATGAGAAAAACACCATTAATATTAATTAGGTGAATATGGAAAATATTTAAGATTCAAGATAAAGCAAAAAAAAAAGAAAATGAATTCATTTGCAAAAAGTGCCTGTTTTGCTCTGCTAACAGTGTCTCAATCTCATATTTTTCACCCGATTTAGTGATTCTTACTATAACAAACCCATTTGCTGGCATAAATTTTAAATTCTTTCTTGTTACACCTTGTAAACTCAGAATTCTTCTTCATCCAAGGAAGAGATCAAAAACAAGAAAGATTTTCCCGTTTCCCAACTGAAGAAACTTAAGACCCTATAAATTTAACATAGCCAAAGCCCAAACCAGATAAAAGCAACATTCTATTAAAAATAATCTGTCAAATTAATAGTAAATTTTTGTGACATAGTGAACTCAAGTCCTATGTGGGATGTATTTTAATTAATTTTCCTTCCATTTGATCTTTTCCTTTTTTTAAAAAAAAAAAGTGTTTAATTTGGATCTTCTAGAAAACTAGGCTATTTGCTTACATCCTAAATGTAGACGTGAAATACTAAGGAGCCATAGCTTCCCTAGTTGTTGGCATTTCTGTAGTGTTGTTTGGTGAAAACTGTTTAAAGGAAAAATTCTGGCAACACCTGAACACATGATGGTTAAAAAAATCAGACCTTTCTCACTGACTGAATTGTTGGGAATGGAATATTTTATGATACAGATTTACAAATTTCTATGAACTGGAAACATTTCCTGGGCAATTAATCAAGGGGAACTTTTATGTAAAAACACATCTCGATTGAGCTATTCACAAACGATCCCACAAGCTGCAATGACTAATTATAAGCCTCAGACCAGGGCAGTTTGCTGAAATGCTTTTCTGCAGGCCATTAAAAATGCCATGACAACATACAAATTCAGCAAGAAGAATAAACTAACTACGGGAAGTTACAATTACAGAAGGAATTATTCAAAGTATGTGACCTTTGTACAAAAATGATGCATGTTTATGTGATACTATGGGCGCTCCTCTCCTCTCCCCTTTGATAGGTCTGGGTAGTTCCCACTAACATTAATGAGAGATATGTGCTAAAAATGAATAGCTGCTAACTCCAGCCATCTGTGCATTCCTGGTGCAAATAAAATTGAATGTCATCACTACCCTATTGGATTTCTCGGTAATGCTCTCTGCTGATAAGGACTTTGAAAAAATACCAATGGCTTTTTTTTCTTTTCTTTTCCTTACTCATACAAAGCATGCCCATTCCCCTTGCTACATAAAGGAGTCTATTCTACTCTGAATCCAGGCAGCCACTGAGAGGTGGGGTGAGATAAATCCCTGCTTATCAAGATAACTGTTTCCCCACTCAGTATAAATGGAGACAAAGTATACCCAGACTCGAATGATTAAAATGGCCAAATTCTTAGCAGGTTAACTCATTACTTTTCATCCTTCCCCTGCCAGCCCTGAAAGCTAAGTAGCTGTCTTAACAGCCTGCAGCCATCACTTCCAAACAACTCTCTTGCCCTACAGCTATACTGAAATGGAGTTAATTCATCTTTCCTTTATGAATTACTGGCTGTCAAGAATTTGAGAAGGTCCCAGGCTTTAATGGAGACCTTTGGAAAGAGAGACCGTGTGCTGGAGAACCCAAAGGAGGCATGCTGGGGAGCCAGGAAAGCTGGAAGACGGGAAAGCCACTCACTGGTCAGGAATTAGAACTCTCTCTATATTTTTAAAGGGAGAGGCTCATGTGACATCTCCAATCACAGCTAAGTGTCTCTTCAATAAGAACTGGGCATGTACAGCACACAGGGCCATGCAGTGGTAACTCCCTGAGCACCCGCCAGACCATCCTCAGCAAGCCCAACCTCTCCAGTGGCCCCTTCGCCGACCCTCCTCAGGGGTGTGTGCTAAATCTTGCTTCTGGGAACCCAAGGCTGTAGTGATCGAGTGGGTCACTTCTTTCTCTCAAGCTGCACAGAAGGCTGTGGTGCTTTCAACCCTCTCGTAGATTTGATTGTTAGACCTAGTTTTGTAGGACACAGGATGACAGAACTGCAGAGAATATGGATTAGCTTAGCTAACAACTGCAGAAACGATGGCAATCATAGCTCGCTGGAGAGGCTGCATAAATTTCATTTTGTGGCACTGTAAAATAAGGTCATACCTGAGCATGTACATGGGCAATGTATTTGGTTGGAAGTAGCTCAAATTTGGAAGTTCAGTCGTATCAATAGACAAATGCTAAGCAAATCTTCAAGGTAAAGTCCATTGCAAAGGTAGCTAATATATCTCTAAAACACAGTAAGCACCTACTTACTTAACACTAGATTGCCCAAAGAAGTCATTTTGACTGCTTTTTAATTTCAATTAGAAAAACAATTATGTATTATAAGGACACAATGTCTTAGAATTTTGTGACTTTTTGTACAACATATAAATGCATTTATTAATAATTGTAGTTACCTCCCCCCTCCTTCATTTCCGGTATATATATATTATACCTATATTGCCCAAAAGCAGTCATTTTGACTGCTTGGGGAAATTTTAAATAATCAAATGACTCTTATTATTGAATTGAGTAAATTTCTTATATGACCAGTTCGGCTCTGTATTGAAATAACAGTTTTCATTTTTTTTTGATTACAGTCACATGATAACATACAAGTACATGATAAATTGTCGATACTTGATAAGTTGCAGTTGCTCAATAAGCTAAACTAGTACTTGTTATTCGAATCTTTATGCAGTGATACTTGTTCTAATAAGTTGTTTATTTTATTTCTTTTGCGCCCTAAATTCATGAAAGAAATGTCGAATAGAAGTGAGTTATTGGAAAAGCTAAGGAACATAAGTGAAGAGTGCTCCGATATTATTCTTTCACAATGCAGTCATTTTGACTGCTTTTGGGCAATATAGGTATATACTAAGTTTCAGTCTTTCTAGTGTTAATATCAGCAACCACATTTATGTTTGTAGAAGTATGTTTGGGGTCAAGATTACATTTTGAAAAAGTTCTTAATATTTGGTAAACTGTTCTTAACCCTAGATCAGGGCACCCTCAGAAAAGCAGTGCCAGTGTAAAACTTCCAACTGGTCACTTCATTGTAAGCAACATATTTAATTACAAATATAATAGTATACATACACTTACTTTCCCTAAGAATATAATTTTTTAAAGATATCATCCTTTCAACTTGTTAAAAAATATTAACTATTATGTATTGGACTGCATTTTTTAAACAGAACACAGCAAACACTAAAATTATTAGCACAAAAGAGAATAACCAGATCAGTCACTCCGGCCCTGTCCCTGATTGCCTTACCCCCACCCCAGGCTCAGGCATTGAGCATCTGCCTCCTCCCAACCCCCCACCCCGCCCACCCGTGGCTTGGTCACCTGCGGGGCCGAGGCAGCTACAGAGAGTGAGCTGCGACCACATCTCCATCGCCCTGGACCAGACGCCTGCAAGATAAACCTGGCCAAGTTCAACCAAGGCAAGTGCTCCACCCTCATCGTGACTGACCTGGGGGCGGGGGGTCTAGACATCCTGCTACTGGACAACATCGTCAGCTTCCTGACCAAGGGCGAGCTCTTCCTGCACCGTGTGGGTCACGTGGCCTGGGCTGGCTGATGTAGCACAGCCTACTCCTTGGTGGCCCCAGATGAGGTCCCCTACCTGCTGGAGCTGCACCTGTTTCTGGGCCGCCGTGCCCTCACCTTCGCCCGCCCCCACGAGGAGCCATCAGGTGGAGTCAGCGTGGATGGCGTGCTGGGCTGGGTGCCACAGAGCATGGTGGACAAGGACTGCAGCCTGTGGAACACCCCTGAGGCGTCGCTGGAGCTGCAGGGCCTGGGCCACGTAGCCGACAATGCCCAGCAGCAGTACGTGTGCCCTCACCACAGTCCACCGAACGGGCCAAGGAGCTGGACCTTCCAGGACTGGGCCTGCACCCCCTCTTCAGCTCGAGCTTCAAGGAGGAGGAGCTGTAGCGGCTGAGGCTGGTGGACAGCATCAAGCAGTACCGCTCGCGGGCGACCATCTTTGAGATCAGCGCCTCCAGCCAGGACCTGAGCAGCCAGGTGATGCAGGCCGAGCGGCAGAAGGACTGCAAGGCCATTGCCAGCTTCCAGCAGGGCGGCAGGAGCGGCAGGAGGGCCTGGCTAGCCCAGCCCAGAGCTGCCCAGCACAGCAGGCAGAGCAGCCTGGGAAAGAGGAGGAGGAGGCGGCGGCAGGAGAGAGCGTGGAGGACAGGACGTCTTCCCAGAGGCCCTGGGCCGGAAACGGCAGCAGCCAGGGCCTGAGCGGGGACCCAAGAGGCAGAAGGAGGAGGCCCCGCCGCTGGACCAGGATTTCTATGTCCCTGATCGGCCCAAGGACTTGGACAGTGAACGGGGCCTGAGCGTTGGTGGGGACAGGGGCGCCTTTGAGCAGCAGGTGGCTGGGCTGTCCTGGACCTGATGGGGGACGAGAACCAGATCCTGACCAGGGGCCGGCAGCAGCAGAAGTGTGACCGGAAGAAGTGGTTTGTGGGACAGTCAGGACAGGAGGACAAGAAGATCAAGACAGAAAGTGGTCGCTACAGCAGCAGCTCCTACAAGCGGGACCTCGACCACAAGTGGATTCGGTCGGGGCATGTGCAGGAGGCAACCAATTGAGGTGTCTTTCTCACATCCATGTTTCTCTCTCTGTCTCTCATCTTCCCTTCTACTCTAAACATCAAAGAAAAATGTCCTCAGGTGAGGATTAAAAAGAAGAAAATAGACATACATACACACATATACAAAAATACATGATATTGGGGGACTGGAGGTCAGGGCCCCATAGGTGCATGCATGCACCCAGCCTCTAGTATCTAATAAGTGTCTAGTATCCAAAATATATAAATAACTCTTACAGCTCAACCATAAAGGAACAAAACACAATTAAAAAGTAGCAAAAGGATCAAAATAGAAATTTCTCTAAAGAAGATATATGGATGGCCAATAACCTGAAAAGATGTTCAATATCACCAGTCATTAAGGAAATGCAAATATAAACCCCGATGGTATACCACTTCATACTACTAGGATGGCTACCACCAAAAAAGAAAACAATAACAAGTGTTTTGGTGAGAATGTAAAGAAATTGGCACAAACATATGGTGCTGGCGAGAATGTAACACAACACAGTCACAGTGGACAACAATTTGGCCATTCCTCAAAACGTTAAATATAGAGTTACCATATGATACAGCAATTCCACTCCTAGGTGTATACTCAAGAAAAAAAACACATATGTTTAAACAACAACTTGCATATGAATTTTCATATTAGCATTATTTATAATAGCTATAAAGTCTAAATAGCCCCAAAGCTGATCAACTAGTGAATTGATAAACAAAATGTGGTACACCCTATAATGAATATTATTCAGCATAGAAAGGAATGAAGTACAGATGCAAGCTACAGTGTGAATGATCCTCAAATACATGAGGCTAAGCCACTCACAAAGACCACATGTTATATGAACTAATTTATGTGAAATGTCCCAATTATGCAAATCCACAGGGACAGAAAGTAGATTAAGGTTTGAGAGAGAGAAATGTCTAGAGGAATGAGTGTGACTGCTAATGGGTGTGGGGTGTCTTTCTGGGGTGATAAAATTTAATTCTGGAATTAGATAGTGGTGATGGCTGCATGACTTTGTGAATATACCAACAACCATTAAATTATAAGGATGAACTTTATGGTATTTAAATTACATCATAATAAAAATTACACATGCTAGTAATAAAAAGTTAAATAGTACAAAAAGTTTATAAAAAGAAAAGATATATTTATTCCCCTCCCACCTCCCCCAATAACCACTTTCCCTGTTATGGGATTTTTGTCAATCTTTTCAGACATTTTTTATGCATAATGCACAATTAGACACAACGTCCCCCCTTTAAAAACACAATGGAAATTGCTAGACATTTTATAACATGTCTTGGACATCTTTCCATGTCAGGGGCGTATAGACTGGGGTTTGGATAAAGGGGCTGGTGAGAGATGTGGGGCTGAAGGAGGGAGTGCCAGCAGCAACCTGAACTCCCACACTCTGGAGGAGCTAGGCTGTAAGTTTCTACATTTTCAAATGTCTATGAACAACTCTGCCTGAATATCCCTCAGAGAGCTCTATATCTTCAAAACTAAATTCCCAACTGTCCCCTCTGCAGAGCCAAAGACCACCCTACCTTCTTGCAGCTTCTTCTCTACCAAAGTGATCCTGGATGCAGAGTCAGGAGTAGGTCCGCCTTCTTCCTAACACTTCTGCACATGCAAGGGATCACCAAGATCCACCATTTAAATGTAATTTAAAATATCTACCAACCCAGTTACCTCCTTTCTATTCTTATTGCTGCCATCTTGGCTCAGGCCTTTGTTTTCTTTGTCTAGACACTGAAATATCTTATCTGGTTTGCATGTTGCTCATCTATCTGTCCTTCTATCCATTCATCATCTACTCATCAAACATATATGAAGCACTAACCGTGCACCAGGAACTGAAGACTCAAAGATGAAGAGAAAATTATCTTTAACATTAGAAAGTTCTAAGTTTAGCAGAAGGGAGAAACACTTAGCTGAAAAAAAATCAAAATATGTATTACAACATTCTACGTACTGTCAGAACACAAGGTGGAACTACTGTCCTTTGAGAAGAATCAGGGAGTGACATGTGAATTGAAACTTCAAGGATGAGTGGGAGCTTGCACGAAAAGAGGAGAAAGGGGGCATTTGATCAATGGGAAGAGTTTGCTTAAAGGCAGAGAGATGGAAATATCTAGCAAGTATAGGGAAGGGGAAAAAATTCAGTGATGCAAACAGGGTGGAAAATGAGGAGGTATAGGAGCTTTGTGTGTATATTGGGTTTTAAGATACGACTTGAGCCCTTAGCTGGTGCGGCTCAGTTGGTTGGGTGTCATCCAGTGAACCAAAGGGTTGCTAGTTCGATTCCCAATCAGGGCACACGCTCGGGTTGCAAGCTCAATTCCCAGTAGGGAGTGTGCAGGAGGCAGCAGATTGATGTACTGCTCTCACATTGATGTTTCTCTCTCTTTCCCTCTCCCTTCCTCTCTCTTTAATAATCAATAAATATATTTTTTTATAAAGACTTGGAAACCACCTGGGGACAGAGTGTGAAGAACTTTATAGAACAGGCACAGAGTTTGCTATTCTGTCCAATGTCTGAGGAGAAGGCAACAGGGCCTGAGGCACAGGGTGTTGACTCGGTGAGTTTATCTGGAGTAGAGGATGAGGCAAACTGTGACTCTCTGGAGGCTACTGCAATAGACCAAATGACCAATGAGGACAATAGCACTGGAATGGGAAAGACCAAGACAGTGGTACAAATAAAATCCGGTGAGTTAGACACAGGGAGAGATGAGTCAAGGGCCTCTTGGAGGTTTCTATCTTATACACCCAGGTGGATGTGGGCCAGTTCCTAAACCAACACCAAATGATGAGCAAAGGAAAAGGTGGTGAGCCCAGTTCGGGCTGTCCTGGAAATACAAGGTAGACGTCTTCTAGAACACAATGAGAATTGTCCCCCTTGCCTTCAGAATAAAATAATAATAATTGTTTTTATTATGGCAGACAAGAAAGCATCACTTGTGCATAAATCCACATGGTCCTTGTGATTATCTGGGTTCAAGTTCAGAGTGACCTTGAGAAGGTTACCAATAACCTCCCTAAGCCACAGTTTACTCATCTGCCCATTTGTTTTTACTCACACTGTTCTCCAAACAGGGCTGTTGTGAGGATTAGAAAAAACATTGCCCATCATTGTTCTGCACAGAACCTGGCCCATGGAAAGTGCTTAATGAATAGCAGCAAAGTTTCCAAAGAAAGGCACTTAGAATTACTTTTCCCCCAAATTAAGTGTCATTTGAAAGGTCTTGTGTGCTTTTAAACTTTACAAAACTTAGTTGATGGTATGATAAAAAACAATAACAACACACCCTGCAAATAACACTTAAAATGTGGAAAAGTTAAAGAAAGCTATGTTACCCACTCTACCCAAAACATCTTAACTTTAGAGGACCGGAGGAAAGTAAAGTATCAACGGGAAATAAGAAGGTAAACCAAACAAACTGACAAACAGAACAGAAACCCCACGCTGTTCAGCAGCTAGAACTGGGAGATGCACACTGAGCTGTTCTATCGGGCATACAGACGCACTCACTAAGGCTTACAAGTTTAAAGCTCTAAAGTTTTGGTGTGTTGTTTTTGTTTTTTTTACGCAGCTATGTGGGAGGAAGACCCTGCATTTGGATGGCATGACACCTGCCCTTTGATCTAACATCATGATGAGGAAGAAATGATTCCACAATCTGATTGCTGCCTGGACAGGGCACTGGTCCATGGGTTTGAATCCTTGGCCTTTGTTATTGCTGCCAGCCCTCCCATTTGTCTCAGACAAGATCAAGGGAGATGTGGATATTATGCTCAGAGAAGACCATCCCTCTATCAGACAGTTGTTTTGTTTGGGCTGATTTTTTTTTTTCCAGAAGAAAAATCATCATATATCACAACAAAGACCTTCTTTCTTTTCAACTTTTATGCTGCTGGACTTCTCTGATCCCACTGTGTGGGGCCATGAAGAGCAGTCTCAAGAATGATTCCTGGAAGAAGTAGAAACCCCTCCTGGAAATACATCTTTTTTCTTGGCTTCTTCCCCAGAATTCCCCACAGGGAGCTGTGTCAGGCAGGCAGGAGGATGGATGGCCTGGGGTCTTCCCCCATCTCTGCCGTCGAGGTTTCTTGAAGCCCATCCAGAGCTGATGACTGTCTCCAGTCTACAAAGCCGCGGCGGCCTCCACAGAGGCCCACTCCAGGCCCACTCGAACTCTCTTCGCAAAGAGAAACTCCGCAGCCCCAGAAGAGAGGGCGCAGACTCAGACCAGCAGCTCCAAAACGGCTGCTGGCCCTGCCAACACAAACAGCTTCTCAACTTCCATTATAAGAGGTTTTCATCAACACGTGGAACCCTTTGTATTACAGAAATAGCTTCCCACCCCAAAAGAAGCACATTAAAGAGGGGTCCCTGTGGTACCAGGAGTTCTTGGGCCAAATCAATTTATCCTAGTACAGAAATCCTCACTGCGGAACAGGATGCAGCGGTTGACTCTGGGTTGTGGAGTCAGAACAGCGCGTTTTGAATCCTGCCAGGCTCCATTAATTAATAGCTGTGTGGTAGTGGGCGAGTTGCTTAACTTCTCTGGGCCTTGTTGTCCTCAACTCATAAATGGGACTACTCATAGCAACTACTTGGAGTTACATAAAGAAAATGTGAGATAAACCTTGAAGAATGAGTAGCACCGTGCCTAGCACCAAATCAGCACTGAGCTCAGGCTTGTCTTATTTCTGGTGCAGTGACGGCCATAGTAACAACTACAGAGCACTTGAGCCAAGGATCTGCCTCTGTTTTCTTCCTGCCATTAAAGCAGCTAGGTTGTGTTTCTTTCTGTGTGTGTTTCTGTCTTGCTGGCTCTTGTTAAAACAAGTTTAGTTCTGGAAACTAAAGGATAAATACACAGGCTGTTGAATTTTGTGTTTTGTCTGTATGCTTGTTAATTATCCTTGCATCTCTTAAACTTGTTCCCTCCTCTTCACCTCTAGTGCCACCACCTTATCTCGGCACCACTGTTCCTTCTAGCCTGTGCTACTGCCAACCCCTCTGGCACCGTGTCGCTATATAGTTAACCCTTCTAGACGATACTCCTCACTGTGCTCTTCCCAGGCTCGACAAGTTCCAAACCTTTAGCTAAGCACCTGAGACCTCCCATGTCCTGGCCCACCTTACTGCCCATCCTCCCCTGCTCCAGAGCTGAGCTACGGAATCCCACCCTCTCCTCTGAGCATGCCCTATACCTCCCCACCTTTGTTACATTTGCCCATGCTCACACCTGGTTCTACATCTGATTAAAATATTTTCCTTTTTTTCCTGCTCCAGTGGAAATACCATCACATTCGCGGAAACTTCCCCAACCACTCCCTCCTCTGAATGCCCATGACATTCATACAGCGTTTGTCACACTCTGCCATGGGCAATGCCTCTTCGTCTGGTTCCAGACTTCCATTCCAATCTGCCTACTAGACAGGGACACCCAGCTATCCCAGAACAGCCATCACACAGCCTGGACCAAGCCTCTCTGGTCTGGACTCCGGCCCTGTGTTCCATACCTCTTCCTACATCCTGCACCAGTGAGGCAGGAATCCCTATTGCTTAGGTGGATTTCACTGAACCCCGGGGAAGCTGAGAAATTAGGCTTCCCAAGAAGAAACAAAAATGATATTCCTGCTGGGCATCAGGACGGGAATGCTACCCAGGAGAACAACGGAAGCCCACCACACGGTTGTTCTACTGCCCGGTACAGCAGAGCTGGCTGATCTTCCACCACGTCCATGCTGTTGACTTGCCCCTCGTGGGAGCCTCAGTGGCTCACATTCCCCTCTGCATGCCTTTTCCATAGCTTCTGCTCACTCATGATGTCTACCGCCTCATAACTTCAGTTCTTTAGAACTCTCGTCACTAATTCATTCTATAAATATTAAGTGTCTACTCTTCATAGGCACTGGGTGGATAGGACAGGTCCTTTCTAGGTAGAAGTCCCACTCGAGACCGAAAGACAGATGTTAAACAAGAATTAAGATGGTGCTTCATGTTCTAATGAGAAGTTACATGAATTTATAGCAGACAAACCTAATCTGGGCTGGGCCAATTCCAGTGAAAGGCACATGAATGAAGTGACATTTAAACTTCACTTGACCTAGAAAAAAATAAAGTTATATCCATACTTCATACCTTACAGATAAATTCCAGATGGTTCAAAGACTAAATGCAGAAAATCAAACCATAAAAATACCAAAAAAAGATCCCTGGACAATTATTCTTATACTCTTGTAGTATAGAAGAAGTTTCTAATTATGACACAAAATTCAGAAGACCTAAAAGAAAAGACTGAATATGATTGACTAGATAAAAATAATTTTTAAAAAGTTCTGTGTAGGAAGAACCAAGATGGCAGCATAGGTTAAACGCCTGTACTCTCTGTCTCCCACAACCACATCAAAATTACAACTAAAATACAGAACAACCATCATCCAGAACCACCGGAAAGCTGGCTGAGTGGAAGTGCTGTAACTAGGGAGGTAAAGCAGAAACACATTGAGATTGGTAGGAGGAGCGGAGGTGCAGAACGGGCTGGTCTAGCACCCGGGTGTGCCACTTTTTTCATCAGAAGGGAGATCGCCTCTGCAGAGGCCGCCTAGAGGAGCAAAGAGTCCCAGCCCCAAACCAGACCCCCAGCCCAGGGCTCCAGAGCTGGGGAAATAAATCCCTATGGGCAGTAAAAACTACGGAGGCCAGCACCATGAACTGCATTTATTATCTCCCACTTCCTCTGAGTTCCAGTGCCAGTCAAGGCTCTGGGGGACCCAGACACATATGGTGAGAAACTGGACTGTCTGGCATTCAGACAGGAACTTGGGGGCAGCTTTCTTCCAGACCAGGTGCTTGCAGCGGTCATTGCTCCCGGCTGGGACCTCCCTGGTGCAGGGCTGACTGGCAGCCATTTCTGTTTGCTCCGTGTTAGTGATTCCCTGAGAACCCACCCTACCCAATTTACAACCCCACCCAAGCTGTTCACAGCAGCTTTTTCATATTAATGGTCTGTCCTTTCTCAGGCTAAAACTCTATCAAACAAGCTGCAGCTTGGTCAGGAAGCCCCATACCTATAAAAGGCCCAAGACCCGGCACCAGCACCAATCCATCTTGCTTCACAGCTGGGACTTTTCTGGGCACTTCCAAGAATATAACAGATTACAACTCTTCACATCCATAAGCGACACTCAAGGGGAAGACTCAGTGAGCACCAAAGTCCCACTGAAGCAAGTCCTGCTCCATAAGGGTGTCTCCTGCACAGCAGTTCTCCCACTATAGTCACAGCTGATCCCCATAGCCAAATGGCCTGGAGGTCATTTACTCCCAGTGACACCAACAGCAAACAAGGCTCAACTACAATAAAACTGTGCACACAGCCCACAAAGGGGTGCACCAAGAGTGTCCACCTCAGGTGACTGGGGAGGCTGAGCCCCTGGGCCCTATAGGAAACTTACTATACAAGGCCACTCTATCAACTCAAGGAGACTTAGCAGCTACCCAATACATAGAAACAAACACAGGGAAGAAGCCAAAATGCAGAGACAAAGAAACATGTCACAAATGAAAGAAAGCAAACTACTGGATATAGAGTTCAAAACCACAGTTACAAGGTTACTCAAGAATCTTCTAGAAACCTCTGAGGAACTTAGTGAGACTTTTAAGGATCTTAGTGAGAATGCCAAAAAAATGGAAAAGGACCAGTCAGAAATTAAACATACACTGACTGAAATAAAGAATAAGATATAGGGATTCAATAGTAGACTAGAGGATCCCGAGAATCAGATCAATGATTTGAAATACAAGGAAGCAAAAAACACCCAACAAGAAGAGCAAAAAGAAAAAAGAATCCAAAAATATGAAGATAGTGTAAGGAGCCTCTGGGACAACTTCAAGTGTACCAACATCTGAATTATGGGGGTGCCAGAAGAAGAGAGAGAGCAAGATACTGAAAACCTATTTGAAGAAATAATGACAGAAAACTTCCCCTACCTGGTGAGAGAAATAGACTTACAAGTTCAGGAAGCACAGAGAACCCCAAACAAGAGGAATCTAAAGAGGACCACACCAAGACACATCATAATTAAAATGCCAAAGGCAAAAGACAAAGAGAGAATCTTAAAAGCAGCAAGAGAAAAACAATTAGTTACCTACAAGGGAGTGCCCATACGACTGTCAGATGATTTCTCAACAGAAACTATGCAGGCCAGAAGGAAGTGGCAAGAAATATTCAAAGTGATGAATAGCAAGAACCTACAACTAAGATTACTTTACCCAGCAAAGCTATCATTCAGAATTGAAGGTCAGATAAAGAGCTTCACAGACAAGAAAAAGCTAAAGGAGTTCATCAGCACCAAACCAGTATTATATGAAATGCTGAAGGGTATTCTTTAAGAAGAGAAAGACAAAGAAAAAGAAAAGATAAAAAATAGGAACAATGAAGTGACAACAAATAAATATCTATCAACAATTGAATCTTAAAAATCAAATGAATAAAAAATCTGATGAACAGAATAAACTGGTGAATGGAATAGGATCAGGCGCATGGAAATGGAACAGACTGACAATTCTTAGAGGGAAGGGGGTGTGAGGGGGGTGCGGGAAGAGATTAGATAAGGATCTTATATGCATGTATGCATTACCTATGGACACAGACAATAGGGTGGCAAGGGCCTGGAGTGGGGTGGGAACCAGGTGGAGGGAAGCTATGGGGGGCGGGGGAGAGATGAACATCTGTAATAATCTCAAAATAAAGATTAATTTTTAAAAATACCAAAAAAAATTCAGTGTAACAAAAAGAAGACAAACTGGCAGGGGGAGTATTTCAAACTAAAACCAAAGACAAATGGGTGAAAGTAAATATATAAAGAGCCTCTACAAATAAATAAGAAAAATACCAACAAAAACTCTGATAACTTATACACGTACTTAAAGATGCCCATCTTCACTTGTAATAAGATAAAAGCAAATGAAAACCACACTTGGAGGCCATTGTTCCCCTTCCATATCAACAAAGATTAAAAAATACAGTTTGAAACCCATACTGCACTGACAGGGTAAATAAGAAAAAAGACACTCTTACATATGGCTGACGGGACTGCAAATGGTTTAGTCTCTGTAGGAGGCAACTAGAAAAATTAGAAATGTATTAAGAGCAGTCTATGTGAGAGGAAAAGACTTGAAACAACATAGAAGTCCTTCAAGGGATACTGGAAATTGAACAGGATGCAGAGGTAAAAAGATTGGAGAGCTTTCACGTATGGGTATCGAAAGATTACACCACCTGCATAAATATCGTGCTATAAGTCCTATCGTTTGCTTCCATTTCTCTAGAAGCTGCTTCGGAAGATAGTTCTAGTTACCTCATGGTGTCTACTGCAGAGTAGACACACAATTACTATTTGGTGAAAGTAAATAAGTTAATGCATGAAGGAAATAAATGGGGGAAGGAACACACTTGGGTATTGGCCTATCCTCTAAGCTCAGTATCAGTTCCTTTTATATGTGGATACACTGGGGCTGAGTCCTGGCTGTTCAAGACTAATGAATTTTCTAGGTTCACTTATTCATATTCCTCAAGAAAAAAAAAGAACATTCAAAGGATCATATTGTTTCTAACCTTCCCTCAAAATCTCTCCATGGCTTAAGGGGAAAAACGTAATTGCTTTATTCTGGCCACTGCATTTTCCACAACTAGGAAAGCAAAGGAGGCGGCCTTGACAGGACCATCTCCCACTTCTCTTGTGCATGAACTCCCTACTCTCTCACCTGCTACTCTTGGCATGAAAATCTTCATCACAACCATCACCATGACAACCACAACCATCACCACTTAATGAACATCTATGATGTGCCGGACCATGCTCCACACTCAATGTGCATCCTGGTCACAAGCTCATGAGGAATGAGGTATAACACAATGGTCTCCAACTTACAAATACAGGGACAGGCTTGTATGGACACATGTGGGCGTGTGTCCAACAGGACGCAGCTATGATGTACTGTTTCTTAGGATGGAGTTTATTTCATTTTCTATACGTAATGTTCTGATGATGGATAGCTATTTGCATAACCTGGACGACAAGTGTAATACTAATATAAAGCAATAACAGGTCTAGGATAAATGACACATGCACCATCCAAGAGCAATGCTTCTTTATCTGCTCAGGAATCCCTAAAAAGCCCCTGCTTTGCATGTCGAGGTGGCAGAAGAGCACCCACACTCACCAAAGTGATAGGACACCTATGTGCCAATTGCCCGGAGAGTGTTTCTCACCAGGGCCCACTCATCGCAGGTTATCAGAAGATTCCCAGCTATTCATTATTATACCCAACTCATTCTCTCCACGGCAATTATCTGTGAGCAACATATCCTGCTGTCCTTGGAACCATCAAACTGACATATGATTAAATAACAGAGGGCCGCGAAGTTAAATTTAAAACCACTCTCTTACACTTCAACTCACACATCACATCAAGATCTGTCCGGCCATGGGAATATTCTAGCTGACCCACGGAGGGGTTACTCCGTTAATTCACGGTCCCCCTCTGAGAAAGGTGATGGTCACGTTCTCAAAACTTTCTAAAGATACTTTCCAGGAACTGAAGTAAAATTTTGCGTAAAACAATTCCCTGTGCGAAGTCCTGCCCTCGCATCACATGAAAATATCTTAAGAGTTGCTTATGTTCACTGTTGTGTCTTCACAATTACGTGTGGGATCTCACAAAAGAAGGAAAGAAAAAAAAACCCAGTGTATTTATTCAGCACACTGAGAATCACAAGCCTTTCAATTTCCATTGTTGAGAGTTACAGTAAAGCGTAAGTTATTGCACACTCAGATATACTCAGAAATACTAATAAGAATATGCTTATGTTAACAATGTTCCCAGTTAGGAAACAAACTGCAAGAGAAGGTCAGTGGGCAAACTGCAGGTAAAGCATGAGGCCCACTGCCGCTGGACTCAAATAGCAGCAATCGTGGTTCTTCAAGGGGAAATTTGTTTTCATTCCCTGATTTACTCTATAGTTCTAGAATTAATGCTTTTCTACAAAAATAATTCTGCACACCCCCTTTTATTTTTGCAGAAGCTATATTAGGAAAAACAACATGTTTCATCCCCAATAAATTAGTTGCACCCCAAGCAAAAGCAGTCATTTTCTCCCTTTGTATGCTATTCTATTTTTCACCCATAGAGTATTCACTGAGTTTGGCATAAATTAAGAAAGGGTGGCAAATATTAAAATCATCAGAATTCCTTACAAAGAAAATCTCCAAAGCCTTTATTAGATATGTTAACAACACAGTATTTTCTTTAGAGAAACATACACAGTACCCACTCGTTTTTAAACAGGCACCCAAAATGTAGGCTTCACAAAAATGCAACCTCACTCAGTGTGAAAATTCCACACACCTTCACCCAACGCTGAAGCAAGCCCCAGCCACCAGTTGGATAGGTTTCCCTACAACGTGAGCTGGTATTGTGGCTAATGAAGTGATAGAATTCACATTTCATAAGAAAAGCCATATAAAGGAAATAAGATATTATTTTTCTAGAAAGTGATTTATAATAATACTGAGAAACTATTTTTTTTTAAATTCCTTCCCCTTCTCAACATTTACAGAAAAGGCTAACATATCTTGAGAGATTTACTATTTGCTGATATTCATCCACATGGTAGTACCAACAAATAGCCAGGAGTACGGGAGGAAGCGGGGTGGGAGAGGGTTGGAAAACCACAGAATGGTTAATTCCACCAACGTGGTATCTCTTAGTCTAGAGCCAGGCCTTTATTAAGCCAACCTGCCACTATCTCTTCATCGAGATGCTGCTGTTCTCGCTGTTGTCATTGTTTTAACAGATTTGCAAATTGAGAATGGCCTTTCTCATCTCTGATGAACTTCAGAAACATACTGCATCACAGAGCATTTCAGCTACAATCGTGATCCTTCATCTTCCGCGCTGTCCTAGAGCAGCGGTCGCCAACTTGTGGTCCGTGGACCACTGGTGGTCCGTGAGGTCTGGAAGGTTGGCGACCGCTGTCGTAGAGGTGTGGATAGAGCATCGGAGCAGCAAGTCCAGCGAAGACTAAACAGCCGAAAAAATACAGGGCACAGAGCCCTAGTTCTACAAACTGGAGCTGCCTCAGCAAAATGTCAGCCATGGCAAGTCCCACCAAGACCAGGTCAGAAAGGTGCAAGAACCAAGCCCTGGCTACTCCTCAAAGGTTCAAAACCATGTCTAAATATAGAACCCACTTTATGTTTGCAGGAGCTGTAAATCAGGGAAAACAACTTTTTTCCACCCCCAATAAAATATTTGCACCCAAAGCAAAATCAACTGATTTCTGGCTTTCTACCAGTTCTGCTTGGGCATAAAATTTTCTGACACTTCACCAGAAATGTCAGCGTTAGTATAAGGCAGCTTTAAAGAGGGAAATGATTGTCTGACCTGTGGATAACCCCTCAATCCCAACAGGAAAAAGGAGTTTTCAAAAACACCTGAAACCCCGTTTTTCCAGTTATTAGTATAAATGGGAAAAACTATTTTTCTTAGTGGCCAAATCCTTCCTTATAGGAAGTGTTGGTCTTTGAATTCAGTGAGGGGAGAGGCCATGTCTTTTTACTGCCATATTCCCAAAGCCCAGCACAGGCCCCGACATGGAGAAGGATTTCAGTGCGTAGTCAGGAAAGGAGGGGAAGGGAGGGAGGGAGCCAGAGGAAAGGAAGGAAGGAGGGAGCACAGGAGAGAGGGAGAGAAGTAAGGAGGAAGCAGGAAGGGGGAGAGGAAGGAAGGAAAGAAGGAAGAGAGAGTGGGAGAAAGGGGTAACTTCAGCAGGATTTTCCCTCTCCTTTTACTTGGGATTTGTTTTTCTTGAATTTTCAAGCATCCAGCTCGATAGAAAAACCAATCATTTCTTTTCTTAAGGCTTCCCGTCTGCAGCAAGAGAAGATATCCAGGGGAGTGAGCTCGGCCTCCAGAAAGAACCCACCAACAAAGCTCAGTGGGGACCCAATAAAGGTGGCAGGAGTGAGAGGAGCTCATGCAGGACCCTTCTTCAACAGTTTTTTCCAACAACATTCAGGACTATGACTGGCCACTCCAGTGGGTGGCACACATGCATCAAGCTAGAGACCCATCGAAATTCAAGGAGGCAGTGTCTACTAGGGAGAAGGTACATTGATTAAACACCTCAATTTGAGAGAGGGTATGACAGCAGGAAAAGGGGTCAGAGAGCAAGCTGAGAGTACCAAGGAAGGGAGAGATTGTTTCTGCGGGGTGGTGGGTGGCGGGAGGGGGGAGATGGTTCAGAGAAGGCTTGGTGTTGGAGTGACACCTGAACTGGCCCTGGAGGGGCTGGATCTGGGTACAAGAGGCCAGCTCTGGCCCTTGCCAATTTTGCTCAGTGGTTCGAGCATCAGCCCAGAGACTGAAAGGTTGGGGGTTCAATACCAGTCAAGGGCATGTACCTCTACCTCGGTTGCAGGCTCATCCCTACCCCAGTCAGGGCATTTTGGGGGCATGTGTGGGAGGCAACCTAATCGATGTGTCTCTTTCACATCGGTATTTCTCTCTCTGTCTCTTCTTCCTCCCTTCCACTCTCTCTAAAAAAAAAAAACCACAGGGAAAAAAATATCCTCAGGGGAGAATTACAGCAGCAACAAAAAGAGACCAGCTCAGGCTGGGAGGTGGGTTGGGGACAGGCATGAATCTCAGGGTATTTCCACAAAGTGCCTCATGGGATATAGTCTATGAACACATACTTGGGAAATGCAGACTTGAGCACACGGCACAGGCCTTGTCAGAGACTTTACGATGCAACTAGGGCTGAAGCGACAAAATATTCAATCCCCTAAATCAGGAAGGATGGCTTTAGCGGGGATCCCCAACACCTTCACTTGCATGCTGTACTAACTTGAGCAAAATATTTAGCTTTTATGAATTCATTTCCTCTTCTCTAATATGGAAGAAATGACATTCCTACTTCATGTGGTTGTCATGAGAAGCAAATGCTACATAAGAAGTGATGAGTTCCGTGCTGGCCCTTAGCTCATGCTCATTGTAATGACTGCTGCTGCCACTGCTGCTCTTTCTATCAGCAGCCGCATCAGTGTGCATCGTGAACACAAAACAGGATGCAACATGCAGCATTTCTTCACCAGCTCCATCAACTTTCCAGCAGCTAGTTTTTGGAAATGCCAGGCCAGCAGGTAGGGCTCAGCCTAGCACACAGTAGGTGCTCACTCCAAACTCGTGTAGGGAATGGGGCCAAAAAAAGACCCTAGGAAGAGCAAATCCCTGGGCAAGATGGTTTTCATTACTTCCTTGGGCAGCAGGCCTCTGAGGTCCGGGAGGAGTGACTTCATCTTTTGCTGGAAGAATGAGGGATTGAGAGCGCAGGGCTCAGCTTTGGGGAAGCATCACAAAGAGTTTATTTTGGTAGAAGTGTTTGAAGTGACTCTGTAACAATGAGCTCATGCCTGCTGCCAGGTGCCAGCCGTCAGCCGGAGCCTGCTCGCCGGGGGGATGCGCCAGGCCCATCAGACACGTGCACTGAGGATCCCTTAAGACTGGCTCCAGGGACAGCCCCTTCCTCTCCGAGAGGGGATACTGAGGCACAAACAGGACGCAGCTGGCCCAGCACCCAGAGCACACAGCGGGCTGAGAGAGCCCTGGAGAGGCCCGACCCTTCTGGTTTTACTTGCTTGATTCTCTGACAGGATTTTGAATGGATTCCCAAAGGATACTTTTTCATCTTCTTCTTTTCTTTTCTTTTTCTTTTTTTTTGTCAAGTGCTGCATACATTTATCTAGATAACTTCATTGTCATAAGCCGCACACTAGTCTCACAAGGAGTTCCTAGAAATGAGCACATGTCACACACACCCTCCCCCGAGCACAGGCAGGAGCCCTTCAGCCTCTCGGGTTTCCCCCTCGCTGTGTGGAAGGGGTGGCTGGACCGCGGTGCAGTTTCCGCAGTGAGAACCTACGCAGGGTGAGAATATGACATTTGCATTTTACCACGCCCGATACTTAATAGCTGTCCACCCGAATCGAAGCGTGAGCGTCTACATAGAATTTGAAAAGGAAATGAGGCCATTTACAAAAGTGGTTGGAGGGGAGACTTTCCCATGCAGCCCACTGCACACAGAAGAGATCCAGGAGGTAGTGAAGTTTTCAAACTTCAGATTGGGCGAGGGGGAGGTACCAGGCAGGCTACAAACTTCCACGGTAAAAGAGATCAGACTTTAGTTTTTAAATATGTGATGAATGTATACACACATACATACACACACACACATACACACAAACATCTCTGTATGTATGCACACACAAATATATGGATGGATCTCAGTTGTGAGCCATGTAGAGAAAGCACATGGGGTAGCGATGCTGTATTCACCCTTTGTTACACTTTGTTTTATTTTAACTGGTAAACCTGGAAGTGGTTGGAAGGAAAGCAGAGCTAACCCTGGAAACTTGTCAAAGCTCAAAAATGCTTCCAAGACTCCACAGACTTTTTGGTTTCCAGGAGAGTGGGGCTGGCCAGGTTCTCCCTCCACTAAAAATAAAACTAGAGGCTGTTTACAAGGGTTGTACCTTTTCTCCAGCAAGTGCATTTGGGTCAGGAGGTTAAATGATAACGTAATTATCTGAATCTTGATTCTCCCACTACATAGTCACCCAATGGGGACTGGCTGAACCCTTCACCAAACCCACTCGGCACACCTGGCCCCTGGTCCGGAGAATCCCCGTAACCTACAAATCACTCGGGCTCTAACCCTGCATCCTGTCTTCTGAGAGTCAGAGTCCATTCCCCATGAAATAGGAAAGAGCTAAACACCGTGAAGCACAGTTGCTGGAGGAAAAAAGGAAAGCAACCACAGCAGAACGCCTATGGACACATCTCCAGGCCCAGGCAGGGAGCCTAATCTGTTACAGCGAAAGGGGTCCCTGGTCTCCAGGGCCTCAATATCAACAGGTGCAGACTAGGGTAGCGAAGGGAAGGCAAAGGAGAAAGAAAACAAAAAAGACAGGCAAGGAGGAGAGCGTAGAGCTTCGCTACAGGAGCGGATCCAAACTTGGAGGCAAGGTTTGGATAGCACGTGGCCGAGCACCTCCTTCCCCACCACAGTGTGATGTCTGTTTCTGCACAGAGAGGCACAGAAAGGGACCCACCAGTCATCGGGTTTCTGGTGAGAGCCGCTCTGCAGGGCTGTGCTTTTAGTCTCTGTTTAGATCTCTGTGTGGGGGACTATGGAGACCCGGGTTCCTTCAGTGTGACTTTGTTCAAGGCAGTTTCTGGGGCCCACCCCATGTGGCATGTGGGAATAGCAGAGGAGGGGGTTCATTTGCAAGGATTGCAGGGCACAGGGCACAGGGGTTGGAAGCAGGCAACAGGACAAGGCTGGTACGTGGGCAGGAGGCCTCGTTCTGAAATCGTTTGCTGCTGGTGTAAATGCATGGGTCTGGTGGCTTTGGTGATGAGCAGTGGACAGGATATAAAGAGGTGCATTTAGGGAAGAATGGAGAAGAAAATAATATAGCTTGCCTTTCAAAAGAGCAACTGTATCGGTTATCAACTTAATGTGACTCCTTTTTTTAAAGTAAAGTCTAGGTAGCACAAATCATACTATGAGCATCTTTTAGTAAACTCATCGATTCAATGATAAAGAAATCACTAGATAATTCTACATAGTATCAAGAAGAGAAGTCTTGCCTCATTTAAAGGTGAACCAATTATTGACCTGGGCCCTCTTTCTTAGAGGAACCAAACCTGGGATGTGTGTTCAAACAAAATGTCCATTTTGCATCTTAATATTCGGGTACACACAGTCCACACTGAATCTCGTTTTACATTTGGGCCCATATGCTATTCCGTAGGTAATTAAAGTACGTCTTATAGCTAATAAAAAGAAAGCTAAAAATTTAAAAACCAAAACAATGACAGGAAATAACATGTGTGTACAATATGTTACGAACATACTGATAATTTTCAAAAGTGACTTTAAAAAAAGTATTATAAATCTTTCAAAACACAGTGATTTATTAAGCGAAAAGTCTCAATGGTTTGCACTATTAAATCTGGCTTTTAAGTTGCTGTGTCACGGGCACATCTTTTGTTCTATTCTCCGAGGTTAAATTTAGCATCCTGCGTTTGTTTTTTTCCACTGCTCCATGTTTTATCACCATGCAGTCAATTTTGCACTAGGGAGTTTTCCTGAGGATTCCTCTTATTGATTTTATAATCTAGGAACAGAATGTATCAAATAATCCAACAGTGATTTATTTCCATCTTCTTCTTCGCCTTTTCCCACTTACATAGCCTTCTCGTAAAATAAACCTTCCCTAGGCATGGGATGAAAAAAAAATGTGGTGGCCTGAGCAAAACCATTTCAGAAATGTGTTTGTTAAACAAGTGCAAGCAGTAAATTGAGCTTAGGAGGGAAAGGCGGTTAGAAGAAAAACTGAAAGTACTAACCTGAAAGTCAAGCTGATTGGAGCAAGGGTGAAAGCAGCAATTTGGAGGATAAGCAGAAAGAAAAAGGGATAGCAAAAGAGAATAAAAGGAAGGAAATGCATTAGTTTTAAACATACAGCCAACAGATGTTATATTAGCAGGTTTTATAACCAAGTGAAGGACAATAAAGCAACTTTTATCAAGATATTAACCGCCCCCCCCCCCAAAAAAAAGCTGTGGGCACACACCATAAGCTGTTATACTAAATATTATACCTAGGACACAGGTACCTGCTCACACACCCACAGTCACCACAGGCTCTGAGGTGAGCCAGAGGTGTGCTCTGGCAACCAGTGGCAGAGCTTGCTCTTTTCTGGAGGAATATTTTAAAAAGTTCCTATCTGTGTGCATATACAATTCTCATTATTTAATAAAATGAAATGGAAATTACTGAGGTATTAGAGTGGGCGGTAAGCACTGATGTCAGAAAGATTTTATTTGAACCAGTAAGTCGGATGGTTATATCCTATGAGATATTTTTCCTTCCTCCCTAAAAATAAAAAAGGAGCGGAGCAATTTGGCTTTCTGTTCAAAGGTTTCCATTTGAGATGCTCACAGAGCACTGCACCTCACAATGATCAAAGACGCCACAAGGAAGGCTTCTGGTGCGGGGCCCATCAGCCTCCCATGAAAGGGCAGAGTCCCTTCCAAAGCTGAAAGTACTTTTGTTCAGTTGTGAAAACGAGAATCGTACTTCATCACTGACAATATATATCCACACTTGATCGCTTATTTGTACAAAAATATTTAACGTGCCCTTCTAATCAGTCAGAACAATAAAATCTCTAATGTCAAGCAAACTTTAAAAGGAAAAAAGTAGCATGATCCCCTTCAGACTACCTCAGGAGCACACAGTGGGTGTTCATTTTGTTAACCTGTAAAATACCATCAGCAAAAAGCAAAGTGGATTTACCACTTCACTGGATTTCTCTATTCAGTGGGACCCCACCATTCTCTACTACTAAGAAGTAGCTTTAAGCATTTGCACAGGAAGAAAAAAACAAAACAAATCCTCAGGAGAAAGCTTAAACAAGAACATCTCCCATGAAAACAGCATTGACTGTCATGATAAACATGAAGGAGAAAAATTCAAGATTAAGCACATGGTGAAAGCATCGATCTGGTAATTCCTGTAACTGAAATCCCCCTGCAGAGTGTTCTGTAATTATGAACGTACAACTGATCAAAAATAAGAGATGGGTCAGGCCATGGTCAGTGTGGGGACGTTGGGGATGCTGGCCCCAGCTGATGTTTCAAATTCTTCTGGATCAGAGGTGTATCAGGCTGAGATTCATGGTCAATCTGTAGGAAATGCTAAACTGAAATAGCAAGCCAACATTTAAGATTTAGTTGATTTTTCTATGGGTTCCTACTTTTCATCAAATTCTCAAAGGATCCATGCTATCCATGACCTTCCCCCAAAGGCTGTTAGGGATGGTGTAAAACCACCTGCCGCTTATTTGAAAGAAAGTTCTGCAAATATAATGACAAACATAAATGGAAATTACTTAGGAAGAGGAGTTTATACCAAAACCAATAGAACTGGTATCGTTTCTTCCATGTACCAGGAGATTTCTAAACACACTATCATAGTTAAAAATAAACAAATAAAGATTAAGTTTACATTTTGTGAAAAGAGTTCTGAAAGGAATCAAAGAAAGTATGTCAGCACATTATTAAACAAATTCAGGAGGAAAAAAAAATCATAGCTTCTCAACCCTAGATAAGGCACTTGTGGGCACCTAAAATGATGCCTCAATGTCCAAACATCAGGTGGCATTGGTCCCGACCCAGATAATGGAGTGCCGCCTCGGCTTCTGTTCTGATGCTCTGTCTTAGGAGTGGAACCGAGGGAGCCAGCCTCTTCTCCACAGTAGGGAGGGATGTGACTGATGGCTTGACTGGGGCAATCCCTGTCCTTGAGACAAATACCAGCAAAGCCCCTAACATATTTAAGATAATTACATGAAAAGGCACCTGCCTGATTCCTTCCCATGAGTCAGCTGCTTGTTTGGCAGACTCTGTTCACCTCTCTCCTTCCCCAAGGCACCAAACGATTAATTACGAAACTAAAACTGCAAGACCCTGATGGGCACCAATACAGAAAGGCTATCTATTTCACTGTCTCTAATGTTCAATTAGCGACTCCATTGTATAGCCTACAAGATACCTAGCACTGGTGATTGAATAAGGACCTCAATTCTCAGGGACTTGCTCAAGGCCTCCCACCACCCTGTGCCAAACTTCCCCAGAGCAGCCTGTGGTCCCAGGCAGCAGCTCCCTGCTAGAACCATCCGGATCACGAGCCCGGCTTATGGCAGAACTGCACACGGGGACCACACTGGAGCAATATGCCCTTTGAAAGGCAAAATCTTTAGTGGCTGGTGGAAAACATCACTCACGTGGAATTTAAGAGGTAGAGGCATCCATGTAAGTGCCGGGCATGTGTTATTTGGAACATATACATTATAGAGAAAATAAAAAGTGGGAAGATTACCGAAACAGAAAGCAAGCAGGAATTGCCCTTGGAGCGAGAAGCAGGCCAGTGTCGGAGCCGTTGAGTTATTCCTAACCCCATGCCTCTTGCTGCACACGACTGAAGTTCTGGGATATCTTAGAAACTAGCTGCCTTGAAAAGGAGGCCTTTTCACTCTGGTAGGTCACATTACAGACCAGAGACCACAAATTTATTTCAAGTTCAATTTCTTGGTTTTCAAAATCACAAACTTAATTGCAAACACTCCTCCGTGACTCCAAAATGGAGATATATGTCACATTGCTAAGAAATCTTTAGTTCCCAACATTATGAGGTATGAATTTGGCAGCCTAAGCCAGCAAATGGAGATACTGCCCAACGTGAACAGGGCTGCCTGACGAGACGAGGAAGATGCGTGGCTGGAATTTACACGTAGCCCTTACAGCAGCAGATAAGGCTCGAGAGAGACAGGCCAAGGCTGTGCTCTCCTTTTCCCAAGATGTTTCCCCTCTTGATCTCCACCCCCAAACTCCTCAGGGGCCTGGGCTGAGGCTGGGGCTCAGACATTTCCCAGACTGTGCTCTGCTGCTGGACCCAAGACACAGGCAGGCAGAGAGCTGGGACGGAGTCAAGTCCCAGCACACGTTTTATGAATTACAGTGCCTGGGAGGCATCAGCTTTAAGGAGAGGCAAAGGCAGAGATAAAGAAAATGTGCAGAAAGTACATAAAGATAAATGCCTGTAAAATCACTGTTGTCTTAATGCATTCCATATTGAGGAAATAAAAATGTGAAGACTCTTGATGATTTAATGGCCAGAGCGTCCAGCTAAGACCTGTTTGTCCACCACACAATGATGCTTTTTTTATGCAAATATTTATAGTAGCTGATCCTGATTTTCAATTACAGTTCTGGAGAGCTGGTTTGGGGCAGAAAAATGCTTTCTAAATGTGGGGCACATCAGTTTCCCTCATGAAAGCTAATAAAGATGAGGCAGACCTCCCGTGTCCCAGCTGCGGTGCCTCTCTGCTGGCTGAGTGACTATTTGGTGCTACTCACAGTCAGTCACTCATGTGTCAGACCTGGGTTCAAATTTAGCCTTTAATTCTTATAAACTCTTCCATCTTGAGGAAATTAATTAATTTGCATAAAGTCATAGTTTTGTCATCTAGAAAATGGGGATGCATTGTGGGTAAGATGTAGTGGTATGCAGTATTGCAGGTCAAATGCTTAGAAAAGCGTCTTATACACGATTAGCATAACCTATTATTGAGATTCCAATTACTATTATTAATTAATATCATCAATATAACTATCTAAGGCATCTTCCCAATGGAGCTCTGCTTCCCAGAGCAGTGGACGAGGGGTCCGGAGACCTACATTACAATGATGTCCCTCTGACCACCGGGCCAATCCTGAGTCTGTTCAACCTGCCAGGGCCTTGGGTTGGTCCTAAAATGTAGTTCCAAAATAGCCATGTAGACTTATCTCAAATTAACAGTGTTCTTAAGAACCAGTAAACTGGCAGAACATTTCCACATTTTAAAATCAAAATAAAGTCCTTTAAAAAAAATTTTAATTTGTACACTTAATTCAGGAAAATAGTTTTGGTTTAATGGCTACAATTGGTCTCATTCAATCAAAATCAGATTATTACCAGACTAATGCTAAGATTTTTAAATGGTTATTAGCTGATTTGGAGTTTGGATATATTTAATACTATATTTGAAAATTTCAAAATTTTATTGAGAACTAATCTGTCCATTTAATACCAACCCAGGTGATATTGAGAATTTATTGAACATTCAGCTTTTCATAATGATATAACCATCCTATTTTACACTGGGAATTGGTACCTACAAAGGATGACATTTCTGTGTGTTTGTTTATTTGTTTATGTATTTATTTATTTTTGTTTATCCTCATCCGAGAACATTTTTCCATTGATTTGTTTGGGGGGAGAGTAGAAGAGAGAGGGAAAGACAGAGAGAAACATCCATGTGAGAGAAACACATCAATTGGTTGCCTCCAGCACGAGCCCCAACCAGGGCCCGGGCCGGAGAAGAGCCTGCAACTAAGGTACATGCCCTTAACCAGAATTGAACCCGGGACCTTTTGGTTCGCAGGTTGGCGCTCTATCCACTGAGCCAAACTGTCTAGGGAGATATATTTTAATAGGTTATTAGAGATACACTTCTAACAAGATCCAAGGTCACACAGCTGGCATGAAGCTGAGGCAAAATCTGAACCCAGGTCTTTCTGTTGCTAAAGCCCGTGATCTTTCCACACCCCATAGACAGTTATTTTGCATATATCCTGAAGTCTGTTGGGCCCGCACGGGTGTCTTGGTCAGAGTTGGCAAACCCTCACGGCTTTATTCAAAATTGGCTGATCTCTTCCATATGCACTGAATCTAGGAAAGACAAATTCTTCCTTATTACTGAACCAATAAGGAATCCTGAAAGGTTATGGAGTTATGTAAAATTATTCAGAAATTCTTTCCTTATATGAAATACAGGAAAAAGCACTGATGGAAAGCTTATTTTTACAGTCCTTGCTATACATACATACAATATGGACATGATTTATCTAAAAATCTAAATACTCTGGAACCCTGATATAACCTTCTTTGTTTTTAGACAGAATTTGCTATCAAGTAGGCCTGCCTTAGACCCTCTTCAAACGTATTTATTTACCAAATGTCATAAGGTCCTCTTAAAAGATAAACCCCAAGATGAACTTAACGTTCTGTGCCAAAAAACACTGGAACTCCTTTCCTTTCTCCAATCTTGAATGAATTCCCAACTACCGTATAATCTTCCATATTCTTTGCTTGAGACAAACCTAAACCACAAATGTTTGTCTTTGATGGAGAAAAAAACAACAACTGAGGTTTCAGGTAGTCAACGTCTTAATTTCTTACACACTTTGCTGGCATCAATGCCAGACCACTATTTTCTTAAACACTTTAGAAGTACATAAGTCATCAAAAGATAAGCCAAATACCTTCTGAGTAGCCCAGAGAAACCCAATATCATCCTAAATAATGTTGGTGCTACACACAGGCCAAATTCATCAGACGTAACTTATTTCTGACTTGAAATATGAATGTGTATTCTAAAACCACGGTGCCCTGAGATGGTAACTAATCAATAGATTCTCTCTCGCTGTGGGCAATTCACAACATGACTGCAACATTTACCTCTCAAGTTCCGCGATCTTCTTGTCCTTGTCATTCTTTTCATTCTCCACCTCCTTGAGGATCTCCAGCAACCTGTCGACTTCAGCTTGGGCCTTGCCACACTCATCGCGATAGTAAGATGCCTCTTTATCAAGCTGCTTTATTCGGTCTGCAAACTCGGGGTTCATCCTGGAGTCATCTTCAATATTATGAGCCTTCAATATTATATTTTTAAAGAATGGAGTTAAGACAACAATTTAGAACAAGAGATAGTGAAGTCACCAATGGCCCAGAAATTAACTATGGAGAACAAAATAATAATCACCAAGAATTATGGGTATACTGTCAGTTGAAAGGCAAAACGGGAAAATCGCACACGTCAGCTATCTTAGAACAACGCTGATTTTAAATTATATTACAGTTTCAATGGAGAGGTTTTTTTATTGTTGATATTTTATTCCATTAAACATAGCTACTTTTTGCTTTTTTGCCCACCAAACATCTCAGGGGAGGTGGGGGTAGAGACTGCGATGCTACCTAGTCATTTGTCAAGCAGAACTAAAACTATTATCTCATATCCTAGAAAGTGATTCATACTAACAGTTTCCTTTCCAATACAGAGAAACCGAGATAAAACAATATTAAACCATCAAGGGCATATGCAAAGCCAGATAGCATAGAAGAGACTGGCTTCCTGATCACTGAGCACTTCATCCCATGAGAAGTAACAGCAGAAGATGCAGTCTGGATGGAAGACTTGGCCGTGAGGAAGGGCTTTCCAGCTAACAGCCATACCCATAAATTCTTGCTCTATTGATAGAACTCAACCTGAACCAGGAGGAGGAGGAGCTAGTTCATGAACAAGCACACAGACGAGAATCGCAAACACATGCATGGGTGGGTGGCAGCTTTACACACGAGAACAGACACGGCAACAACACAGCAACAACACTGCAGAATAATTTGCAGCCAAAGTATTTGTGGTTTTGTGTGTGTGAGACTGTGTTATGGCTTTTTTTTTTCCCAAAATAAACATTTGGCTGAAATATTCCCGGACAGATGGAAATAACACTGCACTGCGATGTTTTGCCTACCCCTTGTTTCCCATCATTCCTAATTGGCTTCTTCAAAGAGCAGGCAGGGAAAAAACAAGTTGTTTAACAACAGTGCACAGTCAACATAGAAAGTCATCTATGTATGTATCTCCAACATCCATGTGTGAAATAAAATGTTAACAATTTATTAGGACGAAGTTGTTCTGCTGTCTTGCTATGGAGAGCAAGTGCTCATTATGTTTTTATACACCTTTTTTTTTTTTTTTAGTTTCAGGGAAAAAACAAGGCAAGCAAGCTACAGCTACTGTGGGGTCAAATGAATCATGCATGGTTAGAAAAATTAATACTAATACTACTGTTAAAAGGTTGACAGTCTTTGCAATGATTTAGTAGAAAAAATTCAAAAATTAGTATACATAAAATAAATTTCTTATTTATGACAAAATAATCACTTTTAGAATAAGATTTTGCATGTAACATATTATTTAAGCATGAGGATAGAAAATGAATAATTTGCTTTGAAACTCCTTAAGTTTTCCTTATTCAAGAAAAAACTTGACTATACAAAAGATCTTGGAAAAATATAACAATTCAGCATACTATCATGGACTAGCTTACCCCCTTTTACCAACATTCCTTAGAAAACATTTATTTTTCATTTATTTAGTTTGTATACTAGGTTTCATTTTAATAGATTAGTAAATACTTCAATATAATTAAAACAATCTGAAAAGGAATACTAAGCAAATTAATCTTCAGGAGTTTGTTCATCTAATAATTTTATTTTAAATTACAGTAATGAATATTTTCATTTGTTAATCTCCCCTTTTAAAAGTAGAATAGATAAAATACTCCATATAACTACTTCTATTTGTGATATTAAGAATCAACTCATTCATCTTGTAACAAAAAATATTTATAATACAGTTTTTAAATTGCTAACAAAATTTCATGTTAATTCTCTTCTACTTCTATAGTATCTTGCCATTATTGTTCAGCAGCTAAAAACCTTTTCATGACATTTTTCTCAAACTACCCAAATAATAACTTAAATTTTTACAAAATAATTAATAAACTGAGTAATGAGCAGCTAGAAACACTCAAATAAATGAATAAATATGTTTTGATGGCTTACTTCTAACAAGTTAAAATTCCTTCCTTGACTCAGATTTAAACATACACAAAGAGCTAAAAGTCAGCCACTGTGGTTTATTTTGGTTGTTTTTATTCTTAAGATTATTATTATCACAATTTTTAATAAGTGGGTAAGGATTACTAGTTATAAGATCTAGATTCTAAATCTTGCCCTGTAACTTATGACTGTAGGTAAATAAATTAGCCTCTCTTAGGACAGTGAAAACTATAAAATGATAAACATGTGAAAGGCATTATCCATTTGTTTTCATTATGATGATTATTGTATGCTATGTATCCCATCAGTAGGGCTTGTTACACAGCTAAGTTAATAGGTTTATTTAATTTTCATTGACAAGCTATTACATATGCCTTAGAGAAGCTTTGCTGCTAGGTTCACAGAGGAAGCTGCTGGTAACAGGTTTATGAACACATTCCTAATTTTAGTTCCTTAGAGAGAAAATGATCCAAGGCTAGCTTTCAACATGGGTGTGAAATTAGATAGGCCAGTAATCTTTTCAACCCCAAAAGTGGGTATGGTTAGAGGACTCATGGGATGTTTAGAGGTATAGAAAACCAAGGGGAAAACATGCCTAAATCTAGACCAGTGTTGACCTCGTGTGGTACTAAAGTTAGATCATGTTATTAAAATGAAAACCTACGCCAAGTTTACAGCTGGCTGGGTGTCTGTGAGATAATACCTGTGGGTGCTGATGATTCTCCCTTTTAAAAGGAATAGATAACCTCAAAAATATCTTTGAGTTAAATACATCTATCCATCTCTATCAATATCTACTGATTTCTGGGCAAAATAATTTATGTCAAACCACCTTGAATATTGGTGCCAGAATTTTTGAAAGGGTTATTAAATAAAGGTGCAAACTGGTAGCATTTAATACTTCAAGTCCGTAGAAAGCTGTAAGAAAGAGTCCCATAGAGATGGGAGAGGAACAGCTGCTCCTGGGTCACCACCAGGGTCCATGCAAACACAAAAGGGAAGAGAGGGGTCCATATGACTGAAGCCTGGTGAGTCCCCAACCCAACCTGAGTGTTGGAGCCCAAAGTCTAAATGGGATTTACAGAAATACTTCAGATAATCAGCTATATTCAGCCCAAATCACAGCTTCTTAGAGGATGGGCTGGAATTGTTAACCAGGATAGCATGAGTGTGTTAGGCTGTGGCCTACAGACACGGGGGTGATACTATACTAAATAAATACAGGAGAACTTGAGCTTAGAAAGCCAATGCTTTCTTCAAAGGTGTAAGGCCAGAGCCTTCATCAAAAAGGGAGTGAAGAAAGCAGTTATTTGCATTTAGGTAATACTCTTACCTCTTCACATTGTGGCATGGGTTGTCTAATCTAGACTGGCAGCCCCTGGTGGGGATCTAAAGTAGATAACAGATTTGGGCCTAAAGCACTTTAGACACTGAAGGGGGGTGGGGGGGGATAATAGATAGATATATTTGAATAAAGCATTACCTGAACAATTCCTACCATGGCATTCTGACCCATTCAAGGTTTAGAATGAAAATGTACAGTATTTATTTCCCCCACTGAATCTGTTGGTTTGAAATTACCTCCCCCAAAAGGCCAGGAAGCAATTGCCCATTCCATTTTCCGGAGGTACAGCATTAGTCAGGAATCTAGCTCTTGAAAACGCAGATTGGTGTGGCTTTTCCTTTAATGATCTCAGGACTTATTTATCATAAATATAGCCAAGCACATTATCACTTTCAAAGCTACTCAGCAGCCATTAAAACCAAAGGATTGCCAATGAGCATTCTTTTCTAACAGTAGAGATTTCATTTTGCTGAAGACACAGCTCAGTTTAAGAGCAAATCCAGGTACGCAGTTCTGCCTCAGAATATTTCTGGTAACTTCTAGAGCAACTTCTCAAGGATTGTATAGGAACAGAGAAAATTCAGGAAAGAACACTTTGGAAATGTCCTTATGACATATTAGACCAGTAAGCTCAGAGGGTCCCTCGATTATGTTTCTTGAATTTCCACAAGGGAGGGAATTTCCCCATAAATGGGAATAACCAAGATACAGGCTGCAGTCTTACTGATGAGGGCAAGCCTTGGCATGTGGGCGCGAGCTGAATCTGAAAGCGTGAATCACGCACAGAAGAGACATCTAGCCATGACTTAAAACAGGTGGTACATAACAATACCCAGGGGTTCTTTTCATGAAAAAATTTAGAACTATTTCAGGGAATAAGGCAAAATTTCAGGTAAATGCTATATCTAAATCAAAGTTAAGAGCAAAATGTGGTTGAAGCCAAACCAGGAATTGATAGTATCAATACAACAAATTACAAGTTTACTGACACTCCTCATGTATTGTTTGACGATTGATTATTTTCAATAAAGTGGTAGTTCAACATTCCAAGTGCCTGGAAAGGGAAGCATTAACTTTGGTCCAGAAACCTGCTGTGAAACCAGGCAGGGAATATTCAATTATAATATTATATAACATTCTCTCTTTGAAATGAGCCCCAACAATTTTCATAAAAAATCCTTTCTCTCAAACAAATGATTAGTCCTGACCATAAAGTGCAAGCAGAACAGTAACTCGTGTGTCTTCCCTGCGGTTTATGGGTTGTAGCAATAATTTGCTAAATGTATGCGCTGTGAAAATACGATTCTCAACTGTGGGACCTACAGGGGTTTAGTGTCTGGTAACAGCACTTTAACACGCTGTTCATATCCTAAGAGTGGAGCAGGGCGCACAAATTACTTTAAACATCTTTGATTTCACTCTTCTAAAAGATATTATAATGTACACTTAACTCTGAGTTATGAACAAAATATTACTTTTTTAAATAAAGTTTTAAGAGTTATTATACAACTCTAGCATATTATCAATTTTAAATTTTAAGTCTAATGAATAAATAGCTGAGACTAAATAATACATTTGGAAACTAATAATAATGAGTCTTACACTATTTACTTCTATGGAAAAGTATTACTTCACAAATCCAGCTAAATACATCCAGAATGTTCACAATTTGCATGTTATAACTATTCCTAAAAGACATTTTTTGTTATAGATGGGGCAAATAGGATATTTATAAATAAACATAAACGCATGCTCAAAATAATGTTTCTGATGTCACATACACAAAATAAAAAGACTCAACTGTATGCTTAATACTTTTTACACCTTTCACACAAACAAACAAAAATAATTATTAAGGTAATACCTTCTAACAAAGAAATCACTTAAAAATAGCAATATAGAGAACTGAGGTAATTACCTAGATATTCTACAACAAAACATGTAACTTCAAATCTTAAGTGTCAATTCAAATATTACTTGAGTTCTTCAGATACTGAAAGCCTGGATCAAGTGTGAGGGGTGTGTGTGTGTGTGTGTGTGTGTGTGTGTGTGTGTGTGTGTGTACATGCTATGAGTACATCCTGAATTATCCATCTTGAATTATCTCTGAAGTAGTTGTGATTTGCCAGTCTATGAGTGAACAAACTAAATTTCAAGAATAGACTAAAAATCATAAAAAGAAAGTACTGTACCTAGACAAAGACTGTGAAGGTATATATAATTCAGCCCAGCATGTTCCTGGGATTACACAGTCCTATAATGACAAATAAATCAGAAAGACTTCACTGAACATTAACAAGATTCCCCCCCAACCACCCCCTAGACAGGCAAAATGCTTGATCTTTTTCTTTTAAAGCCTTCTGTAAAATGTGAGCCCTGCAAAAGATGCATTTAAAGAAGAGAGAGCATTTCAATGGCTAGTGATCGGGCAGGGGACTCACATGCATGTGGGAACATCAGAGGCGTCTCAGGTGAGCCCTGGCCAGTAGCAAGGTTGCTCCAGTGCCTCCAGATCAGTCACTTGCCTGGTAGCAGTGAGGGTATTATACAAAGCATTAAACTTAGGACTGAAGTGTCTAAAGATTTGTTAAAAGTTTACAAGAGAACTCGGGATACCATCACTTGGCACAACAGCCTCTAGGACTACTGTAAAGAAGGTATTCCAGACTGGTAAACACACACACACACACACACACACACACACACACACACACACAAACACACATATTATCTGTCTAGAATTAAGAACTAAGGGAAGAAAATAACTCAACTGAAGATAACCTACAGTGTTCATAATAACAAGACAAAACTACTTTGGGAGTAGAGACTGGTAGTTAAGCTACAGAAAGGTTATTATTATAAGAAATAATAAAGATACAAAGGCAAAGTTTTAGATTCCTAAGAAATGACATTAGAGTATTACTTAGTACAAAGGTTTTTAAAAGTAGGTTTATTACTACCCTAAGAAAACATTACCCCCAGGAGGACTTCAAAAAGCTTATTTACTCTGATTTAGTTTAGACTGATGGACATAGGACTGACTGTAAAATTATCTTATTTAACAAAAACAACTAAGTTATAATTCACCAAATTTGTAGGCGGCCATATTAAAAAGAAACACACAAGAATAAAATTAATTCCATAGGTACCAATAGCTGGTTAGAAAATAAAAGGAGAACTGTAGCATTCACAGCAGTAACCTAAAAATTATATATATGGAATTGCTTAAGACTATACCTTAAAAGCAATACCACAGGCCTATAATAGAAAAATATCAAAACTTTACTATAAAAGATCACTGAAATAAATAAAAGTTGTACTGAGTTCATGAATGGGGAGAGATAATATCGGAAAGATAACAAACATTCTAAAATTACTTTATAGGTTGATTAGTATTCAAATTAAAATCACCAACACGTATGCTTTTTAACTGAAAGGTGATCCTAAAGTTTACTTGGAACAATAGAAAATTAAAAGCTAAGAGCATTAAAACAAAACAAGACAAAATGAAAAGCAGAAAGCAATAGGGTGTAATTTTTTTCACTAGATGTTTAAACATATTATAATGACACAATAACTAAAATTCTGACCCAACAAGCAATGGACAGTGATAAAATGAATAGGAGTTCAGAATATAAGATATTTGTCCATATGAAAACTAATTATACAATAAAATAGTGTCAAGGTCAGAAGATAAAGAAAGATTTTTTTGTTTAAGGGCACTGAGATAATTAGTTGATCCATTGAGAAAAATAAAAAATTGAAACCTCATAACTCACTATGCATCAAAATAAAATAAAGGTAAGTAAAGGGGTTAAATTGATGTAAAAAGTAACATTAAAATTTTTTAAATATAACTGAGAATCTATTCTTAAAATCATCAATGACTTCTAAGTATAAAGGCAATGAGGAAATCTAAAAGGGAAACACAGGTCAAAAACCTAAAAATAGTTCTCTATGAAAAAAAATTAGGTTAAATAAAATTTTGCCACAAATTTAACAAAGGTTCTATTTAAAGCATAAGTAACTCATACAAACTAATAAACAAAACAGCAAACTAAAAAACAAATGCTTAAATGATTTAAAGGAACACTTTACAGAAAAAAAGTACAAATAATGTGTTAAAAATCTCAACCACACTAGTAATTTTAAAAAGGAAAGTAAAAATGAAAAATGCACATATGCACTTGTCAGAGTTATGCAAAATGATGGTTCTTAGTGTTGGTCGGTGTGGCAGAAAAGGCTGATCCTGATTCGGTGCGGGAAGAAATGTTTCTTGGTAGAACTTTTCTGAAATGCAAATAGCAGGAACTATTGGGAGTTTTTTAAAATCACTGGCCAGGAATTTATTCTATGAAAAAAAAACCCAGAAATGTTGGAAAATTAACATGGAAAGATGTTCTGCAGAACATTGTTTATACTAGCAAACACACACACAAACACACACACACACACACACACCGAGAAAAGGAAAGAAATGACCAACATTTGGCAAATGAGAAAATAGAGTGGAATAAGCATTAAAGTAGTGTTTTGGAAGAATAGTGGATAATATGAGAAAATTCTGATATGTTAATAAAAATTAGGATATAAAGCTCAATAAACACTTTGAGACAATTTTGTGAAAAGAAATAGAGTATTAGATTTTTTTAAATGAAAGGATATAGGGAAGGAGAAAGAAAAGAAAGAGGGGAAGAAAGAAAAAGGAAGGGATGGAAGGAGGAAAGAGGAAAGAAAAAAGGAGAAAAGGTGAAAGGGAAAGAGGAGAGAAGAGAACAATAACATCGAAAAGATGTCTGGGTTGGGAACAAATCAAATGTTCCTAGTGATTATCTGTGTGTAGTGAGATGTTTTGTTATTTTTATTTTTCTCCTATGTCCTTCCATACTTTTGCAAATTCTCCACTGTGACCATATATTATTTTTATAACCAGAAAAACAGTCATTTTTTAAAAGACTATTAAGAGTAGGAAATTCATCATGCTGCAGCATCCCTATCAGTCCAAGAAAGAACTGGACCCTGAGAATATGTGCAGACAGGGAGTTAAAATAATGAGAGTTTGGCTATAGTCCCAGGATGCCAAAACAATGGGTTAGCTTAATTAACTCGGTGGGGAGAAAAGCCAGTGGATGACTTTAGAATTAGTCACTTAAAGGACTTAAAAGTTCACTTTTGCATCCTGGGGACCCATCACTGGGGTGAAAGGAAGGCAACATCCAGCAAGTGCCACATCATCAACATTTCTGGAAATGGGCTAAAAGTCCACAGAACTATTTCTTTGGGCCAACCTACCCCACCAGGGATGGTGAACGCCTGCCCTGCTCCTGTTAAATCTGGGATCCTACAGAGACACGTGGGCTCCCCATGCGCCCAGCACAACCCCAAAATGTGACATACTTAGGTTTCCTTACTGTCCTTCACTAGCCAGAATGACACAATTTCAGTGGGATTCCTTTATGTCTTTTTTTAAATGATCTAAAGAAAACACTCATTTTTCCCCGGGTCAGTTTTCAGGCTTGAAGATATTCCAGTCTTATTTGTCTTTCCTCACCTCCACCCTGTCTTGAGCCTGCATATTAAAACTTCCATTCAAATGTTAAAGGACAGGAAATTCGGATGTTTTTTGCTGCTCCGCTAAAAATCATATTTGGGGAAAGAGGTTAATAAAGAACCCCCAACAGGGCATGAGGAATTCAGTTTGCAAAAATAAAAGAGTGGAGGGTGGAGCCTGAATCTAATGAAAGACACCAGCATGTGTGTCATGCCTTGGTTTCTGGAGCAGCGGCTTAACAAAAAGTGGTGGGCTAAGGTGTTTCCTTCATCCATCCCACTCCTTTTCCTTGTGATGGGCATTTATAAATAGGAGGTAACTGGAATGCATGATGGCACAGATCACATCTGCCAAATGACAAAGTCTGGTCACCTTCCGGCAATATGTCTCCCAGTAAGCAACTTGAGTTGACAAAGCAAGAAAAGCCCTTCTTTAAACTATGTTAAAGAAACAAACTGCTTCCCATAAATGCATCCCTGTCATTAGGATAAAATAAATCAGTGATGGAATCTTGACCATCTTACACATATTTTTACTAGTCACCTGTTTTTGAACCATTAAGCTATAATCAGAACTGTTACGATCTGTTGTTATTAGGAGGCTATGTTTTAGTTTGTCCTCAGCCAAATGACACGTTTTTAACTCTTATAAAACCCACAATAATGTTAGGCATTTACCAATCTCAGAGAGCATAGCCCTATTTTTAGATCTAAACCTATTTTAACGTCTATCGTTTGAATGTAGCACACATTGACTTGTTTGCTACACGAGTATGAATTTAAGGATCTAAGAATTCCTTGAGCCTAGATCTGCAGCTGACCTCTGCTTTTCTATAGCCTTGGCTTGAAGAAGGTAATATCAAAGCTGGCAACATTTCCCTGGATTCTTAGTTTTTAAATTTCTCATTCAAAAGAAATGGCAGTGGACTGCGCACAGGTCATTTCTTCTGACAAAACGGAAATGGGAAGAGACTCATAAATATTTTCCAAACCTCCCCAGTATGGCACACTGTGACATGTGATCAATGGATCCTCATGCTTTGATATGTTACAGCAGGAACTTTCAGAAATGACTTACTGGGTTGTACATCTGATTGAACAACTGCTCAGCTTGCTACATTGCAAAGTTGGGGAGGCATTGAAGCACAGACAAGGAAAGAAGGAAAGATCCAGAAAAACAGCATTAGCTCAACAAATCCAGTGCATTTGCACAGACAAACTGGTTGTTAAAAAAGAAGAAATTTCAGTTTCTAAACATTCCACAGTGAAAGTGAGAGGCTCTGGGGAAATAGAAATGTTGACTTTGGCTCCTAGAAAAGAATAGCTGGAATAAGAAATTTAAGGTTTGTGTTACTTTCCCTTTCTCAAGTTAAATAACCCATGAAATAAAGAAAGCTGTCCACTTTTGATGATACATGAAGTGCTGGCCTCTAGCAATGAATCAGGAGAAGTACTTTTGGCCAAGCTTGCAATTTATTACCTGAACTTCAAAGATGGTAATAATAAAAGATTAATTAAATCTTATCATTGAATTTATAGCTCTTCTTTTATATTAACACAAGCCTGAATTTTCTATTCAGTCTAACTTTAGAAAAACATAGATCAGCAAACAGCAGGTTAGCAATAGCAAAATATCAGTAAGCAAGACATTACAGGATTAAGAGTAAAGGGAAGAAGTAAAAATTTCAGTCAGCAGGAAGAATAGAGGGAACCAAAAACAGCATTATCCATTGTTCATTACCAATTTCTTACTGTTAGTTTGTAATTAATAAAAAATATCGTTTTCAGTGACTACCCTACTATGATCCAAGTGTTTAAGAATCTGCAATGCTCTCCTGTCTATGTTGTGTAGAGAGTTCAATGTTTGCGGACTTAAGTGTACAAAACATTATTTTAAATAGCACTCTCAAGTTCTAGTTCTCAAATACCTGCATCATTAACTTGGGGCCCAACAGCAAGGTGCAGAAGGTAAAATACTGTAGGAAATTTTCACTTTGCTTTACACTAAAACACGTGACTTTGAAGAGCCTGAATTTTTTTATTTCTTCAACTTTAATGAAGTAAATAACTTTACCATGGTTAAAAAAACACCCTCCTCAGAAATTAACAAAGATCGCAAATCATAACATTTCACATTGCTATTGCTTCTCAATTGATTTCTAGTCATCTAAGGTAAATATGCTCCCACATATCGAGCACCAAATAGTCTTTTGAAAGACAAATCAATCCATGTATCCCTGACTAGTTCTTCTCCACCCCTAGGTGTCTATTTAAGATTAATGAATGCACTAGTTTATAAAACACACACATAACTAGTAGTTCTGCATTATTTGGTTAGTACCATTTTATCAGCCTATCAGCAGAGATTTCCTCACATGAGAACATTTGATTGCATTGTTTTTAAGACCTGGGATGGAATGTGTAAGAAATAGTTCTTTTTCTGCCTGTAACCATTTTTCATCACAAAGTATTTAATTAACACAGTATAGTAAAGGGTTAAAAGCAACTATGTATGTGGAATGTTTTCCACAAACTTTTATATAATCACTCACTTTACTAATTTCAAGAATTGTTTATAAGACAAAAAAAAAGACAAATTTAAATCACCATTTGGACTCCACTGTCACTGGCAGACAAGGTTTCTGTTCAGCTAAACACATCTACATTGTGTAGATTTTATGGCAAAAATACCTGGACACTCACAAATTGTGAGCAAAATTCCATTGGGAATTCATGGTTTATTTATGACATAATAAAACTATTATGTTTTCAGCTTTCATTTAGTAACCCTTTATATTTTATTCACAAGTCACATACCCTTTTATTTAAAGGGAGGCCCAGACACTCCTTAAGCTTTTATAGCTGCTTATTTTTCCATGAGTAAATGATGTGTTTATATGTATATTCACATACTGTTGGCTTATATTTTCAAATATTTCATGTAGATCTCAATTCTTTTTAAGGTGATGGGTACTTGAGGTTTTTACAGAACTATTTATTAGCAGAAATTAAAGACTACTAGAAAAAGTATTTTAAACTTTTGAATTTAGTTGATGCTAGAGAGCCAAAAATAACAAAATAGCATCTGCAGGTTAGGTATGAAAATATTTAAATTATAATTAACTTATTTAATCTCACTATACTATGCATTTAGGAGATACTATAAGCAAAGATTATTTATATACTTAGAAATAAGTTATATTTTCATAAATTAAGTAAGTCCTTTAGAGCAAGACAACCATATTTGTTACTTTAATTCTAGTGATGTGGCAGAATATTAAAATATTGTCAGGAATAATGCTAAAATGTTTACAGAACTTGATTTGTGAATTTCAGTATATGGCGTCTTCCTGTGTGTTAAAGGAAACCACATGCTTGAAATGATTTCTCGGTCGAACCATAGCTATATTGAAAGAAACAAAATTGAATTGCATAGATGCTGATTTATTAAACTAGTCAATTCATATATACATGGAAATCTTAAGCATCAATATGTGGACCTCTCCCTTTTAATTCATTACTAGAGCGTTTTAAATCTCGTAGATGACTTACATGAAAAGGGAGGGTGTCTAGAGAAATAACCTGCAGAAATAATGTATGGAATGCCCTCATCTCCAAATTGGCTCCTCAGAGTTGATGAGATAACACGAAGGACCACCAAAGAGAGCCAATGACATCCCCTCTTTCACAGAGTTATCTTAGAGCCTGCTTTATGGACTTTACAAAACTGTTCGGTAAACAAAAAGTACAGTTCTTGGTATGCATGTGCATGTATAACATATTGCAGAACACATGTATATATGTGTCAAGAATGTATATTTACGCTCACTGCATGAATAGCCAAGTCAATCTCCATTTAAACACCCTCAAATGGGCAGTTTAAATTCTTCCATTTATTGTTCAAGATTTCTGCTTAACTGGAAATTGCTTGGGGGGGAAAAGTGAGATGTTGAGTAGATTGGGAAACAGATTTTGCAATATAGAGATTTTCTTGCTGTTTTGTTACAAGGGGATTTGATCTGTATATTTAGCTTTTCTGTATTGGTAAGGAGGCTTTATTAGTGAGAAATTTCTCATGACAATTTCTTAAAATTCCATGGTAAAGTAAACATAGTATAATCAATCACATGTCAGTTACATATTGCATCATATAAAATAGTCTATTAAATTTTAAGGTATCCAGAATAATTTCTCCACAGATATATATAATGTTTCACATCCCTATCATCCATATCATAGTTTCATAACTTCAGCAAATAAATCCCCATCCAATGTGCTGTGAATTATACATAGTCAAATTCTTATATGCTTTGTTTCATTTTTTTAGATTCTTCTCATCTCCTTTGAATAAGTCTATACGTTGTCAAAGGGAAACAAAATGCTTAAACTCATAATGTTATGAGTTTTAGGTGAACAATGAATGCAGACGCACCAAACAACACAGGGAAAGAGTCAAAGGCATGATGCATGACTGGGAATATGCTGCACAGAAATGTCTAGCCCAGGAAAACATGTTAACACTGCGATATAAAGACCCTGCATTCTTTCCCAAAGCCTTCACATAAAACAAGCTTCCTCAGAAAGTAGGGCCAGTTTAGGTCAAATAGAAAGAGTCGTCCCACAGATATTCCAGGGACTTTGGCTCTTTTGGTGACTGTCTAGAAATTTAATGTTGTCAGGTAAACTTTGAAAGTTCCAATAGAAAAACTGACCTATTTCTAAAAGTAGTAAAACTTTGTCAATGTATAATCGGGCCCTGGATTCTTTGGTTGGTTGCAAATATTTCCATTTATCTCTTTTCGTAGTTGAGATTTGCCCAGAGAGTAATGGCTGGCTTTTATATTTTGTTTTTACTTCCACTACTATTTTCATGTATTTTTCAAAAAAAAAAAATTTTTTTTCAGACAGGAAACCTAAGATAATTTTTCAGGTTCACAGACAGATTTGATGCAGACTTCTTAGGAATAAAGTTATCAGCAGACAGTGAAAGATAAGGGGTTTGTTTCTTTTCCTTTCCCATTTTATAAGTTCATTACAAAATGAACATGTTTTTTTTTTCCTTCAGCCTCACTTACCTTTTTTAACTGTGCTTCCAGTTTGCTACATTCTTCTTTCTTTTGTTCGATGGCTATTTCTAGAGATTTTAATTTCGAGTCCCTTTTCAGCCCTGCTGAGGCTAGTGAAGATGCGTGCTCCTTGAGGTCAATTAAACTAGACTGAAAGAAAAAGAACACCAGTAAGGAAGGAAAACACAGCCATTTCTACCAGCGGTGCCTTCTATTTGAATACATTGATTCTATACATAGCAATAACGTGTGCGTTAGGCCGAAAGAGTAAATATAGTCTTACTAACGTAACAATAGTCTGCTCTGGCCAGGAAATTAAAGTTGGCCAGCTTACAGAACCGAGCAGGATCTAATTGCAACAGAATCAAATGTGACCGAATGGTGTGGTCAGTAAAGGCATGTTTCATGTCTCCAAGTCCTGCTAATGATCTAAGTCCCGAGGTGGTCTTTACATGTCATGGCAAAACAGACACCCTGAACCTCCATTTACATTTATTGCTGTCAGGTCGTGCAGACTCTAAGACAAATAGGAAAGAAAATACGAGCTTTAGTGCTTTCCCACCCTCCCTCTCAGGGAAAATCATGTATAAAAGAAACACCCTATTAAGTTGTGATAAAATTCCATTTCTTTAACAGACAAATGGCCAATGGATTTTCAAACATCTTCTGTGTCATCGAAGATAAAGTTATATTAAAATGTAGAGTAGACTTTCTGTTCCAGTCCTCCGTAAATCCAGATTCAGCAGATAGAATGAATCTCTCCAACTCGGACACGGGGTCACCTAAATTGTTCCATTCATCATTCATACCCAGAAACCAAGGGCTTCCCTGTACAGTCTAAATTCTAAAAAAAAACTAAAAAAAGAAGTAGTTGCCTACATATATCACAGAACATAACATTGCTGGCTGGGAGGGCAATGTCCATCACTATATATGAAATCATTAGCAACATCTAACTAGGTGACTAAAACGTTCACGTTTCTACACCCCTCTGCAACACATAGGGAGACACTAAGCATTCAATGCTCTCTCAGTAAATGATGTTGATACTTTAATTCTGGGCTGCTTCCCGGGTACTGGCATCACCTTGTTGATGAAAATGCTACCACCATTACCCAGCCAGCAGCCCAGCTCCTCATAACCATCTGAGGGGCAGGTTAGCCATTCTTATTCTTCAGGTCAGGAAACTGAAGCTCACATGAGCTACGTGTCTTTTCCAATGTCACCAGGCTATGAAAGGGAGATGCAGGTCTCCAACCCAGGTCTCCAACTCCAATAGCAATACTCTTTATCAGATCACTCCACCAGAAATAATAAAGGACCTTATACTCCACACATCCTGCCCTGGTGAGGACTGTTACCACCCCATCTCAATTATAAGCTCCCTGCTGACAACAATTACATGTTTTTTTCCAGATAACTTTTAAACTGCTGGGTGTAACAGCTTTGCGTGTCAACTTGGCTAGGCTGTCATCCCCAGTTCTTCAATCAGACACTGATCTGGGTTGTTGCTGTGAAGAGATTCTGTAGATGTGACTAACATCTACAGTCAGCTGACTCTAAGTAAAGGATATTATTCTCCATCGTGTGGGTGGGCCTGATCCTCTCCGTTGAAAGGTCTGAAGAGCAGAACTGAGGCTTCCCTGAGACAGAAGGAATTGCACCTGTGGACTGCAGCGTCACCTACCCTCTGAGGGTCTCCAGTCTGCCCTTCCTGATGCATTTTGGACTTGTCTCTACATTTTAAAATGAGCCAGCCTCCCTAAGTATGTAAGCCAATTCCCTGCAATAAATTTCTTAATATGGTTAAATTTCTTAATACAGTTCTGTTTCTCTGGTGCAAGTTTGACTGACTCTCCCAGCCCAATGGCAGGCACATTATTATACAGGAACAATAAATGTTTGCTGAAATGCCTGTCTGAAATTCATACAGAGTAGGCACTGTTTACAAAATTATTTTCAGTTAAAACTTATGCTCCGCCATGTCATCAAGATCTCGTTTCAAATAGGGGTGTGTGGGTGTGTGAGTGTGTGTGTGTGTCTGTGTACGTGTGTGTATTTCAACTTGCAAACCCATGAAGAACACTTGCCATTGGCGAAGAATGCTGCAAAGTTCTATGCTTCTGTCGCATATCAATTATAGTAGTTATAGATCCCCAGGTTGAATGATCAGGAAATAGAGTTGAAAGAGGATTTACATTGTTTATTTTCATATCAAAACTGTAATCTCCTCTCTAAAAAACTTAAATTTTCACTTTAAATTTTAGGGTGCGTAAATTTTGCTTCTGCGTTTCTTCCAAACTCCTATTCCTCATCCATTCTTCCCTTCTTGGATTCCAAATTTAGACTGTACTTTGATTCATACAGAATTATCAGAACCCATTGGTTGAGGTAACAGTTTGCAGCTGGGAAATGGGCAACTCTGCAGTGAGGAAGCCCAGCAGAGAGAAAGGCCTGGAACAGGCCTGCAGGAGAGGGTGAAGGGACCATGAACAATAGCACATGTCTCAGAGTTTTGGAGATTGAATAATGTGCATTGCTGCTTCTCAAACCTCTCCCCCAAGCACCCATAAGTAAACTGAAGAGTATTGGGTTATAGCCCAAAGCATCCTCTCCATAACCCCCAACAAGAAATTTCTTTAAAGTATATTGTTTTACTGTAAAAATGCAGGTGAGATCTGTTTTCTGTTTCCATGTTTGCTCCAACATAAAATTATTATTTTAAACTATTTACCATAATGTGAAAATGATGTCCCAGAAGAGCAGCCACATTTAACCTATACCTCTGTGTCCAGCCTAGTACCCTATCTTTTAACCTGAGTATTGAGTGATCCATTTGAGAAGCATAGACGAATGTAAATCACCCAACCCAAGGTAAGCACACAAAAGGCCTTCAATAAAGTGGAACTGTTATTCTTATTGAAGAGGCCCAGTGGACGAAATTCGTGCACGTGGGGTGGGGGGTGGGGGGTTGTCTCTCAGCCCGGCCTGCATCCTCTCTGATCTGAGACACCTCGGGGGATGTCCGACAGTCGGACATCCCTCTCACAATCCAGGACCGCTGGCTCCTAACAGGTCACCTGCCTGTCTGCCCGATCACCCCTAACCACTCTTCCTGCTGGCCTGCTCTACCCCAACTGCCCCCCTCACCAGCCTTCTTGCCCCCAACTGTCCTCCCCTGCTGGCCTCATGGCCCCCAACTGCCCTCCCCTGCCGGCCTCATGGCCCCCAAGAGCCCTCCCCAGCTGGCCTGATGCATCATAGAGTCACAACTACCCTCCCTGGCCGGTCTCCCAGAAGGTCTCCTGGTCTAATTAGCATATTAACCTTTTATTAGTATAGATGTTTTTGTTGTTCTCTCAAACAAAAATATCATGGGACAATGGCATCTAGGCCAAGACATCAAGAAGAATTTCAAGGAACTACACCACATGCAGCTAGTAGAGAAGGTCTGCAGTGAGCATCACCGATGAAGAGAGTTACAGTATATATTTTCCTTTGAATTCAGACAGCTTTACAAAGAAGGGTAACTATGTTCCCCAAGCCTTCACAGAGGCCCTCAAATTTAGTCTTTAGTGTCTTGAGGCTGCCATGAATAGGATTTTATGAGAACTATCAACATGGTTCGTTTGTTTCTCCAGACTCACCTCTTTCTCAGTCAGTTCAGCTTGCAAAGCATTGACCTTGTCTTTAAGGTCTTTGTTCTCTTTTCGGAAAGATTCTATCTCTTCTAGTCTTTCCCGATCATCTCTTTCCCGCTGTTCTTTCAAGCGCTCAATAATTCTTTCCTGTGAGGCAATTGTAAAAAAAAAAAAAAAGTGAAAACCCATCAGTATATATGGCAAGACATGCTACCAAAAGAAATGAGGCAATAAATGTAAGCAATTCTCTACAAGAATCAATACACAAGATTAAAAACTGGGTGTGTGAAGAGAGGCATAACAGACAATCAATACAGCTTTTGGCTTGTAGATGAAAGTTAGCATCATAGAGTCACAAGGGATATTAATGTTCAAGCTCTGAGGCTGTTTTGGTTCATGGTGGTGCTTGGAAAATGTCAAGAGCAATTCCAGCAGAGAGAGGCTCAGGCACCAAGACGCCAGACCAGCCAAAGCCTTGCCAGCCCAACCCTCTCTGCTGGTCTTCCCATCTGATGGCAGACAACTTTCCTTGGTTTCTGAAGACGCTTCTCTGACCAGAAAGTGGATTGAAGTGGGGCAGGACTTAGGATGGACTCAAGTGAAAACTTGAAACAAAATTAAGAATTAGCTGAATGTGTAAGTGATTTCCCAGTGTGTTTAGAGATGTTCATTTACTTTCAGATTTTTTTCAGTGGTTTATTGGCAATCAGTAGAGACTCCAAAACATTGCTTAAATTTGAGTAAAGTTCACATTGCAGCTTTCCTTTACTGAGAGCTTAGTATGTGTTAGGTACCATAACCTGCCTGCTTACCTAGTCCTCAGCACAACAGCGAGGTCTCAACCACGGCTACTAGGAACAGTGCACAAATGAGGGAACCTAGGCACAGAAAGGTCAACTGACTCATCCCAGGTGGCTCAGCTCACAAACAGAAGGCCCAGGCTGACAGCCAGGGATCTCTTAGTCTTAGCTAAGCCCATGAAAACATACTGACAACAACATAAGCATGGAGCCATCCAAGAAGATCTGAGGACCTGTCTGCCCATGACTTTCATACTGAAATAAAAATACCATGCTGGCTGACAGGTGTGGATCAGTTGGTTGAGCATCATCCTATGCAACAAGAGGTCACTGGTTTGATTCCCGGTCAGGTTACATGCCTAGGTTGCAGGATTAATTGCCGGTAGGGGGCATGCAGGAAGTAGCCAATAGATGTTTCCCTCTCCCTTCCTCTCTCTCTCTAAAATCAATAAAACATATTTTTAAAAAATACTACTCTGGTAGACAATGTCTCCCAAACTGAGCAACTTTACTGATATCAAAATAAGAAACTTTTTTTAAGGAAAGTTCCACTTGAGAAAAGTTTGAGTTAGATTTCTAAAATTTGCTTCAAATTACCCAACACATATCTGAACTTCCTTTGTGAAATCATCATTAAAAAATATTGGTGTGGCCCTGGCTGGTTTGGCTCAGTGAATAGAGCATCGGCCTGCAGACTGAAGGGTTCCAGGTTCCATTCTGGTCAAGGGCACATGCCAGGGTTTGTGGGCTCAATCCCCAGTAGGGGGCATGCAGGAGGCAGCCGATCAATGATTCTCTTTCATCATTGATGTTTCTAACTCTCTTTTCCTCTTCCTTCCTCTCTGGAATCAATAAAAATATTTTAAAAATATTGGTGTGGCAATGACACTTAAATATCCTGATATTATCTTTTATATTCTTGTAAGTACATAATACAAGACAATTCCTGATGCATAAGACAATGTAGACTAGTGTTTAATGCAGAGGGAAGTTAGTTGGAACACTGCATCTGTGATTTAAGATCCCCCAGGGAAGCAACTGTTCTACCTCAATGATAGTAATTTATGTATCTAATGCTTTCAAGGGGGGGGGGGGGAACTACCATTATTGTTTTACAATTTCTTAAAAATACTTTAAAATGAAGTATATTATTACAATAGTGGGGGTGGAAATAGAACAAATGAGTCATTAATAGCCTATATTTGTTTCTTCTTGATTCCAGTGACAGTCCTATTTTACTCTGTCTGTGACACTGGGAAGTGGATGATTATGTGATCTCCAAAGAAGGAAATGTCCTCAGTGTATGGGGAGTCTCTCAAGGGCTTTTAACAATTTCAGCAACCGAGCCCTTGCTGCCTTTTGCCTACAATTAATGCAAATGCCTTCGAGCAGGTCACCTAGCCACCAGGCCCTCTCCATCTCATCACGTCCACCGCATGGCTGTTGGAGTGACATTTTTAAAGCCCCAAACTGACGGTGTCACCTCACTATTTGGAAACCTTCCCAAGAATCACTCTGGCCTGGTCATGTGGCATTTTTTCCCACTCAGCACCCTTCACGTGGCTTCCAGTATGCCTGTCCTCCCGGGCCAGCTTCTCAAAGGGCAGTGCTCACATCCAAAGGGCTGGGCAAACTGTCTGGCCTACACCAGGCAATTAAAAAGCCTGATGGAAGAAATAAGGACTCAAATGAGGGTCATCTTGTCTTCAAAGGAAGGGAAATAAAACGAAGTATGTGTGTTAACATCCGGAAGGTGTCCGAGTCATTGGGAGAGCAGGTTGATTTGCTCTAAGCACTTGTACTATTGACTGGGCATTGATGACAAAAAAAATCAGCAAGCAGTATAACGTTTTTAAGTGTTATTGATGATTCAATACTCCAAAATATTTCTCCGTCAATCACAAAACTAATTTAACTGTCAGCCGCACAGGGCCAGATGTCAAAAACATGTGTTAAAAAGCCCTAATATGCCACGATCTACTTGATTAACAGCTAACTTGTAGAAATTCCAACAATGTGTTCTTGTTTTAGTCTTATTTGCATTGGCAAGTGTTCCTGGTGCACTCCTCTGGCTCTGCACGGTCTAATCTATTTGTGCTTTATCACTGGGTGGAACTGAACTGCAGTGGCCTCCGGCCCTGCTATCTGCCTTTCTCCGCTGCTTATCTACCATGTGGCCACAGCAAGGCTTGAGAGACCACTTTACAAACACCAGGGGTTCTGTCTGCTGAGCTTCTGTGTGTCAATCCTCAGACTAAGTCATACTCAATCTTAACTTGCTAAGTGGCATTATTTTTTTCACGCTCCGAATGTTCGAGTAAGTTCCTAGAAATGAAAAGGAGTCACACACTCCCTGGGATGTAATAATCCAGGCGGAATGGTGAATAATGCCTACCGGGTCCTATTCAATGGCCAAAAGACAGCGCATAATTCAATGTCCTTATGACTCTATAATTTTTAATTAATCCTTTTATTTTTTGCACTGTGTCGCGTTCCAGAGGATCTATTCAATTCTGTGTGGATAAAATTAGAACTCATGAGGGAAAGGCCATTAAGGACATGTTAGGATCCTAAGGCCACTCAGCTCACAAGTGATGAAATAGGGCTTAATCTCAACCATTCTGATATTTGTGCTTTTGATGTCAAAAGTCCTATTTCATCACTTGTGAGCTGAGTGGCCTGAGGATCCTAACATGAGGTAGGCAACAAAGTCCCAACCATGGGCCAACTGACAATCTAAGGGACTTCCTGGAGTGCTGGCTCAGGAGTTAGCTTGTGCCACGGTTGATTAATGATGTCTGCCCAGGGCTCAGAAATGGCCAATGATGCTGCACATGCACCAAATTTTTAATTTCTGGGTCAAGTCATTTTCCCTCGCTGAGCCCTCTGCCCATCTTGCAATGGAAGAACATAGATTTAGTGTTTCTCATAGTGTGGTTACTGACCATGTGCATCAGAATCACTGTGTGTGCTTGTTAAAAATCGCCAGTTCCCGGCCCCACAGCAGAGCAATTAAATCAGAATCGCCAGGAAATGGAACCCTGGAAACTATTATTTTAAGAAGCTCCTAATTGGTAAGATTATTTGGATGCACACCGAAGTTTGACACCCATTGGGATAAATACTTAAATCTACTATTCTTTGCCCCATGATAGAGGACCTTACCATTTCCTATTCAGTGTTTTTGTCTGTGCTTTTCAAATATGCTAGCATTGTGGTTGTGGCACCATTTGAAAATTCCCTTCAAATAAATCTCTCTGTTTGCTTTTATTCTTCATTACTGTGAAAGGCAAAAGAGTCAATGCAAATAGGGTTTGCAAGCTAACAGCTCACAGGTCAAAGCTAGCCCACAGAGCTATTTGGTTTGGCTTGAGCATTGTAATTTTTAAAAATCTGAACGTGAATGCTATGAGACAGGTCAAGGACTCTCCAGCTCACCACAGTTACCAACAGTCCCTACTGTATCACACCAAACCCACTTCCCTCATTTTTGTTCCCTGCCAGGCCCTCTGAGACATCTGAGCTCTCAACTCCTCATCTATGGTGCAATTCAGCTTTCATGTGCCTGAGACTGAGGCCCAGCAAACTGAACAATTACGGTTCAGGCAGTTCCCCAAAGGGACCGGAACTTAGTGATCAGCTCATTTAGACGTGCATTTTGAAAATACAGTACTAGCAGACACAGAAGAAGGTAGCCCCTCTCGGTGCTATTATCAGGTAGTGGAGGCAGTTTGAGGGGCCAGACTCCCACAGACCTCAGCTTCCTTCCCAGTCATCCCCTCAGCCTCAAAGGAAGTGCTTAAGGAAGGGAGTAGTTTCAGATTTGGGAATTCTTTGGGATTTAAACTAGAATAAATCAAATCTTAATAGGGCCGAGGGAAAAAAATGATAAAATCCTGCCAAGAATTCATGACATGGAAAATTATATGGTATATGTTTACTTCTGTAAATTTGGAGAAAGAAAACAAGTAGACTGACATCCTATCGCTCAAAAACTGCAAAAGGGAGACATAATCACTAATAGTTTTGAACCAGTATTCCCTCATTCAGATTTTACAAACAAAACTACTACAGAGAGCTTTGGCAATACAATCTCCAAGCTAGAAATAGAAGAATATCTTTCCCTGAAAAACCATTATATTTACTCTTCTTAAAAGTCTTCAGATAAAATCTTCTATCTTATAACTTAACCTAAAGTTATTATCTTATCATTTTAATAAGGAACATGAAAACTATCTAGCCATAGAATCTAACTACGTTTTTTTAGCCCCTGTATTTCTAACATAGATCAGTGGCTCTCAGACTAATGAACATAAAGATGACCTGAGTGCTGGCTAAAGTGCAGACTCCCAGGCCCTACTCGAGGTTCCGATGCAGTCGGCATAGGTGGTGCCTAATAACTTAGATTTTCAACATGCACCTCCTGGTAATTCTGAAGTAGAAGTCAAAGAAGACTTCTTTAAGATACACTGGTTTACAGAACCTGGGGCCATGTAATCAAATTTCCCCATCCCACAAATGGGAAATTTGAGGACCTGGGAGAGAGAGTTACTTGACCTCTGCAATCCCATATATTTACTTATTAATTTATTGTCTGTCTCTCCTTCACCCTCATTAGAATCTAACCTCCAGGACAGCCAGGATTTTCACCCATATTCTCTGCAGCAACTCCATTGCCCACAGCAATGCCTGTCATCTGGCAGGGTCTCACTCAATCCAACTCCGCTGAGCACTCCCCCGTGCACATATTATTATACTGGGCAGGGGGAAGGCGAGCTAACCACACATAAATAACACCCAAATATGGGTGCACTTCTTGGGCTTGGAGTCTAGCAGAGAAGACCGATTAATCACACAGACATAGATAAAAGCACAATTAAGATTGTGGCATGAGCTCTGGGAAGTTCACGCTATTCATGAGAACACAGTGAAGGGTTTTACCAAGGAGGCTTCCCTGAGAAAGTAAGTAGTAAAATAGTAACAACAACAGCTGTAATGTATTATCCCTATCGTTCTAAACAAGAACGGAGAAAGAAACTGAGGAAGTGAAAGGTGAGGTAACTTGTCCAAAGTATAAATGGCACACCTAGGATTGGAAGCCAGGCAGTCTGACTCCAATGTCCACATTCTTAACTACTATGTGAAACAGCTCCTCGGGAAACTGAGCTTTCAGAAGAAAAGGAATCAAGTCTGCAGAGAGTAAAGAACATGCTAGGATCAGTGACGGCCTGTGCAAAGGGTCTGAAGCAGGAGGGAGCATGGTACACTTGAAAATCGAGAAGGCCAGTATAGCTAACACACAGGAAAAAAGGGAGGAGAGATAAGGGGTGAGGTTGGAAAGGGCGGAAAGGAGGAAGAGAGAAAAGAACGAAGGAAGTGGGGTGATAATAATAGGGAGAAAGGGAAAGGGAGAGGAAGAGAAAGGAGTAAGACAGACAGTTAAGAGCCAGATCAGACAGAGGGATGGACCCTATGGACCAGGTGAATTGTTTTACTTTTTATCATCCAAGAACAAGGACAAGCAGGGCCAAAGGTGAGGTGCTCAGGTTTGCTTTTCCAAAAGACACCTTGGCTTCAGTGAGCCAAGTCTACTGATGAGGGCTAGCATGGGAGTGGGCGGCCCAGCAGGGCCTGGGGTCAGTGTGAGTGCGTGGAGAAAAGAGGGCACATTTAAATGCATTTGCAACATCTCCTCCCAAGCACATTTCCCTGAATCCTGATACCCACTGTTTAGTCCAAGCTCACCTTCTCTGACAAGGCCTCCTCGAGTGTCGCCAGGGCAGTGTCGGTGTTACTGGAATCTGTCTGCAAGGACTTCACTCTGTCCTTCAGATTGGTCAGTTGCTTGTCTTTATCCCTAAGTTGTTCTTGCAAGTTTTCAATCTGAAAATAAAGATCACCATATTTAATGCACGTGTTATTGCACATCCAGGGCCAAGAATCCTGAAGTGAACTTGTTTAAAAAAATAGATTTGAGATCACGGAAATTGACCGCATTATGAGGTTACACTCTGACTTAGAATGAATGCTGTTAGGATGAGACCTACCTTCTCCTGCATAATTCAAGCTTGCATTTAAATCGTGATACCGATGAGAATACCAGCCTCCATACAAATGCAAGCCCTCCAGACATGTAAGCACTATTATTTCTATCTGTTTCTACCCCCTCCACCAGCCCTTTAAGTCTCCCATCCAGAGACCTCACCGAGGTGCAGAGAATCAGAGAAACACACATACAGGATTTATTCACTCAGTGAACAGAACGGGTACCCAGTCTGCACCAAGCAGCGTATCAGTGTATAGCAGAACCCATGTAGTCATTCACTCACTCCTGTATTCAGTATTAAACCTTGTGATATGCCAAATGTTGTCAAGTGGCTGTTTCAAAGAAACCACATGAAAAGCCAAGTAGGTTATCACCAGTAGACTGTTAATGGGAAGAACTTGTGATATAAATCAAATGTAACAAGTACTAAACACTCCATTTGGCAACTAAGTCATGTGCTGGCAACCTACCAGGCACTTTCATCCACTATCTGCAGCCTGAAATAAACACACCGAATGCCGACGGTAACGCCTGCCCGGGAGCGGCAGCCAGGACCTTGCAGCGGGCATTGGGAACATTATCATTCATGTTTTTATTCTCTGCTTTCAAACCACGTATTTCTTATCTAAGGATTAAAAAAAAAGCTGCACTGTACAAACAATTTATTCGTATTAAGGGTTTTAAAATGACAGGGAAAAATAGCAGTACAACTGTAAGATAAGTCCATTCAAAATATTTGTATTCTGCACCCAGGCTTTCTCGGGAAATCATTCCAAAGGCATGTTTCACAATGTGTGACTCAAACAAATTTTTGGCTTACTTGATCCATTTAGCACGAATCTGGAATGGCACTACACATAATGACCGTCGTAGCAGCAATAAGGAGGCGGAGAGGGTGACAGCAGAGATGGCAGCAGTAGCAGCGTCAAAATAGTGCTGAGAACAAAGACAGTGATGCTGCTGACCCTCAACCTGCAGGGTGAGGCTTGGTGAACTTTTCCAATGGTTACAAGGGTAGTGGGCGAGCAGAGATGGACTTTGTCTCCTTCCACCCTCCCTTCCCTCCTTCCTACCTTCCTTTCTCCCTTCTTTCCTACTTTTCTTCTTTTTTTTTCCAGTTGCCAATGTATCTTTAGTCAGACATGCTTTCTGCCTTGAGACATATATCCTGGAAACTCAGGTTATAGATCAAATAATTAAGCTTCTCCTTCATCAGAATGCAATGTGTTCCTACCCAGCCACCACTGTGAGAATTCACTGTCCCTCCATGGAAAACAGGAAAAAGGCATAATCATCTGCAGTCAGAACAGAGGCTTCCTCCATTCCAGACAAGTGCTCAAAGTTATACATCATAAGCAAATGTCTGCGTGAGCAAGAATATGGACAGTTACATGTCAAACTGATGGTTGTTATGTAGAAGAAGCCAGCAACCGAGAGGCCTGACTCTTCACACAGTGCATGTTATTGTTTGGAGTACACCCCCCACACACACACACACAGAGATACATTTGTGTAAACATGCGTGGGCAAACCCATGGTGGTTCTGAGCAAACCGATTAGACACACCTTGTCCAACCTGGAAGACAGTGCCCCGGACAGGGGGGAGAGGACCTTTTCTCAGGACATCAGCCCTGGGACAGTGGTAGGCACAGATTGCAAGGGGCTTTGAGCACTGGAAATACAGGCTAATAGAGTCTAGCTGTGAGCCTCTGTGGGAACCCTGGGGCCTCCCCTAAGTTACCAGAAAAACAAAGGAGGTTGAGGGCTAGAGGTCCTACCAGTATGCAGGTGGGAGGTAAGAGTTGAAGAAATGTGGGCTGGTGAGACCTGGGACATACAACTGACATATCTATTTATCTCACACTTAAGAACCCACAGAATAGCTGATGTTATCGCAGGCCATACTGAGTAACAGATGCGGAATTTGTAGAGCAAGGGATGCACCACTATGAGCAATGATGCACAAAGACTCTAAGAATGATCTTAATAGAGAAGCACACGGTGCAGAACAGTGTGGAAAATACCGTGTCTGTGTAAAAAATAATAATAAATTTTTAAGTACACACAGTTATGTAGCTACAGGAATTAAGACATTTTCTGGGGGGAAAAAACACAAGAAATATTACAGTGCTTAACTTTGGGGAAAAGGATCTAGGGTACAGAGGTAGAAGGAAGCTTCTGTTTCTCATTGCTGTGCACCTCTGTGGTTTTAGGCTTGAATTTTCTAACCATGTGGGTTTGATTAATTTTTTATGCCAACTGAGACTATCTGACTGGTGGGATTATGGGTTATCTTTAGTTTATATTTGTATATAAAAATAACATTATATACAAAAGTAAATAATAAATTATTATATAAATAACAAATGCCTACTTAAAATTAAATTGTCCAAGTTACTAACAATTACAGATAGTTGGTACATTTAAGACATTATGCAAATATTTAAAATCACCTTTGCGTACAAATGCCACTAAATGGAAATAGTAGAATGCATAGGGGGAGGGGGAAAGCAGAATGTAAAATAACATGTTTGTTAAAAAAAAGTTTTTACATAGAAAAAAAATACCTATATAAAAGAAACTCACTAAAATGCTATTTTCTGGTAATGGTGTGACTAATGAAATCACTGTTCTTCTTTATACTTTCCTACATCTGCCCTGAACATAGTGAACAGGAGGCTGGGAAGCCAGGGTGAGGGGAAAAAGCCCAGAACGATGCCCAAAGTTTTGATGCAAATGCTAATGTACACACTGTTGCCTCAGCTGCTGAATACCAGACACTGAGCACAAACCCAGCTGTCACTGACCGCTGGACACCACCACGAGCCTTGCAGTCATGCAGCCCCTGGCCCAGACCTTGCAATCGCTGCAGCAAAGCGTCCCTCACACACCCAACCTCCCAGTGACTCTGGGGCAGATACACCTAAGGAACAGAATGAAGGGAAGGCACAGAGCCCACCTGCAAAGGAATCTGAGAAGCCACATGTTGCCATTTTCAAGTCCAGCATGAGAGCCCCTTCATAAGCTCAGGGGAAAATGAGAGAATAGAGAGCCAAAAAAGACCCATATCCACAACAGCAGGGGAGCGCCCTGGTGTTAGCTCCTGAACCTGCAAACTATACCACCCTGGAGGAATTACCATATTTTTTCATGTATAAGACAACCCCCACTTTTCCAACCAAAAATTAAGAAATCAATATTTTAAACATTTTGCTGGTTTTTCTCTGAAGGCCTTCTTCTCTCTTGGCATCTTAGGGGGTTGTTCTTCCTGTTTTCTCCACTGTCTGATCACACACTCCGTGGGAGGAGGTCCAAACTGTCTCTCTGCTGCTCTATTTCCATGTTCTTTTGCATAGCTGATTACATTCAGTTTGAATTTGCAGAGTAAGACAATCGCTTACCGGTATTTATCTTTTAATTTTTGACATCTTTATGGGCTCAGAATGCTCCAGTCCCTGTTGCATCTGCGCACTCTGCACCTCCACCTCCAATTATGGCATTAGCTGATGTCAGTAACAATAAGGCTCGTGACTGGAGGAAGTCTGTTTGACAAGGTATGGGCAGCTACACACCCATGAGGCTCCCTCCTCGGCTGACTTCCATGTATAAGACGCCCCTTGATTTTCATAATGATTTTAGAAAAAATAGCATTTTATTCACAGAAAAATATAGTATTCTCAACTATCTCTCTATGAAGCTCTCACAGGGCTATACATTTAAGCCAGGGGTCCTCAAACTACAGCCCGGCCCGCGGGCCACATGCAAATACAAATATTGTATTTGTTCCCGCTTTGTTTTTTTACTTCAAAATAAGATATGTGCAGTGTGCATTGGAATTTGTTCATAGTTTTTTTTAAACTATAGTCCGGCCCTCCAGCAGTCTGAGGGACAGTGAACTGGCTCCATGTTTAAAAAGTTTGAGGACCCCTGATCTAAGCTTTGATTCAGACATTTGGCCAATGGTTCATGCGACCCTTTGTTACCAGACTGTGATAAGAAAACTACTACAGACACAGAGAGTGTCTGAATATCACTCCAATATTCAAGATCATGGGGGATGGACTTCTCACCCTGAGCAGTATAGTATATAGACCAGTTGAGATGTTTTTGAACTCATGTGTCACATGTGGTCAGAACCACACAGTGATCATAACACAGTAGGACCACATATTGTTACATGACAGATTGGAAATTTTTTTAAAAAATAGGTTGCTTGGTAAGCACAAATATATAGGCCTACTAATCTCTCAATACTTCTGAAATACATTCCTATTCCCTTTTTTAAAAAATTGTGGTAAAAGACACATAACAAAATTCACCATTTTAACCATTTTTAACATACAGTTCAGTAATATTAAATACCTTCATGTTGCGTAGCCATCACCACATCCATCTCTCCGAGTCTGCATTTGGTTCTACACCATTGTATCTCAGGTGTAGAACCAGCAAAGTCAAGGGACAGAACAATCCCATCACCACACAGATGCCCTGTGCTGCCCTTTTTTAACTGCATCCACTCATCTCCTGCCTCTGCCCCATCGCTAACACCTGGCAACTATGACTCTGTTCTCCATTTCTATAATGTTGTTATCCCACAAATGTTACATAAATGCTGTGTAGTCATACAGTATATGACCTGTGGGACGGCTTTTTTTTTTTCACTCAGCATGATTCTCTGGAGATCCATCCAAGTTGTTATATTTACGAATAGTTTGGTCCTCTTCATTGCTAAGTAATATTCCATGATATGGATATACCAGCTTATTGAACAATTCACCTGTTAAAGTATACTGTTGTTTCAAGTTGGTGCTATTACAAATCAGCTCCTATGAACATTCACGTAGAAGTGTTTTCTATGCATGTAAGTCTTCATTTCTCTGGGATAATGCCAGAGAGCCACTGCCAGGTCATGTGGGAACTAAGAAATTTTAGTTGTATAAGAAACTGCCAAACTTCTCCAGAGTGGCCACACCAGTTTACATTCCCACCCGCTATGTGTGAGTGTGCTGGTCTCCCTACATCCTCACCACCTTCTGGTGTTGTCACTGGTGTTTTTATGTTAGTAATTCTGCATATCACTGTAGTTTTCTTTGCGTTTCTCTAATGACTGGTGACTGTGAGCATCTTCTCATATGCTTAGTTGCCATCTGTAGATCTTCTTCAGTAAATGTGCTCATATCTTTTGTGCATTTTCATTGGATGTTTTTACTGCTGACTTTTGACAGATCTTTATATATTCCAGATACCAATTCCTTGTCAGATATAAGACTTACAATTATTTTCTGTATTATTTCCCAGACTGTAGCTTGTCTTTTATCCTTTAACAGGATATTTCACAGCACAGAAAGTCCAGTTTATCATCCTTTGCTTTGTGGATCATGTTTTTAATGTTAATTCTATGAAATCGTTATCAAGCCCTAGATTCTGAAGATTTTATCCTATATTTTTTCTAATAAGTGTATATCTGTTTTACATTTAAGTCCATGATCTATTTTGAGTTCATTTTCATTAGGTGTGAAGTTTAGGCCAATATTCATTTTTGTTGCCTATGGATGTCCACATGGTTCTACCATTTATTAAAAAGGCTATCCTACCTCCATTGAATTTTTTTTGTAAAATAATCAATTAGGCATATTTGCAGGGGTGTGCTCCTGAATTCTCTACTTTTTCTCTTGATCCATGTCTCTATCTCTCTAACAATACCATACTGTCTTGCTTATGTTAGATATATAGTAAAGGTTAATATGAGTATAGTGATACATACCGCCTTATTCTCTTTTTTTAAAGATTGTTTTAGTTGAACTTGGGCTTGTGCTTTTCCCCAAAATAAATTTGTAATAAGCTTGTCTATGTCAATAAAAACCTTTGTCAAAATTTTGATTGAAACTTCATTAAATCTAGTCCATTTTTTGAAAATTGACACCTTTACTATGTTGAGTCTTCCAAACCATGAATACAGTACATTTCAATTTGCTTAAGTCTGTTCTGATTTCTTTCATTAACATTTTGTAAATCTCAGAATAAAGATGCTGTACATGCTTTGGTACTTTGGCATTATAATGAATGGAATTATATTTTAATTTTAGCCTCTACATATTCATTGTAGAAATAGAATTAATTTTTGTGAGTGATCTTGTATCCTGAGAATTTCCGGAACTCATTTATTCATTGTAGAAGGGTTTTTCTGTTTTTCCTTTTCAATTATACCTTGAGATTTTCTGTGTAGACAATCATGTCATCTGCAAAAAAGAAGAAAACTTTGGAGTGCATATTGCATAAAAGTGATGACAGTAGATATCCTTGACTTTGTCCTCAACTTAGGGAAAAAATATTTAGTCTTAATGATGAGAGATAGATATTAGGTATAAGTTTTTATGCAGATATTCTTTATCAAGTTGATGTGGTTGCTCTCTATTCCTAACTTGCTAAGAGTTTTTATCATGAATAGGTGTTGAATTTTGCAAAATGCTTTTTCTATGTTAATTAATATGACCATATATTTTTCTTTAACCTGTTCATATGTTGGATTATAATGATTGAATTTTGAATGTTGAACCAGCCTTGCATACCAGGGATAAATCTCACTTGATCATAGTATATATTATTATTATTTTAATAAATGTGTGCTTTTGATTTCTAATATTTTGTTGAGAATTTTTGCATCTCAGTTCATGAGAGATAGTGGTAGTTTGTGGGGGTTTGTGGGTTGTTGTTTGTATTGTCTTTTTCTATTTTTAGTATAGATGTAATCCTGGCCTCAAAAATTAGCTAGAAAATATTCCCTCTTCCCTTTTCAGTTTAAGACTGAGTAAAATTAGGGTTAATTCTGTTTGGCAATAATTTCCAGTGAAGCTATCTAGGCCTAGAAGTTTCTTAATCATGAACCTTTAAATTAAACACTCAATTCATTTAATGGGTATCAAACTATTCAGGTTTGTTACTTCATCTTGTTTGAGTTTTGATAGTGTGATTTCTGGATTTCTGAGAAATTAGTCCATTTCTACTAAGCTGTCAAATGTATGAGTATAAAGTTATCCCTAATATACTCCTACTTGTCAATGACTACGCAATCATAATATCTCCTATTTAATTTCTGATAGTGGGGATTTATATTTTCTTTTATCTTTGTCAATGTTGCTAGTGGTTTATCAATTTTGCTGATTTTTTTCTCCAAAACAGCAGTTTTTAATCTTATTGAGTTTCTCTATTGTTTATATTTTTAATTTTTTATTTATGCCCTATTTTTATTATTTACTTGCTTTGGATTCATTTTCTACTTCTTCCCTTTTTTTTGTTTATTGAGGTAAGAACTTTGATTATTCATTTGTGATCTTTCCTCTTTTCTAATATAAGCATTTGATGCTATAAACTTTCCTGCTTATGCTGCCATAGCTGCATCCCCAATATTTTGATATTGTATTTTCATTTCCATTCAGTTACATGTATATTTTTCCTGTGAAACTTCATATTCAAAACATGGATTATTATGTATTTAGTTTCTTTGAACCATGAATTATTTCTAGATTCTTATGTCTTTTTATTATTGTTTTCTAGTTTGATTCCATTATGGTCATAGAACATATTCTAGGAATTCATTCTTCTAAATATGCTGAGGTTTGTTTTACAACCCAGAGTATGATCTATCTTGGTAAATGTTACATGTGCACTTGGAAAAAATGTAGTCTGCAATTGTTGGGTGGAGTGTTCTATAAATGTCAATTAGCTCTTATTAGTTGGTAAGAGTTCAGTTCTTCTGTATCTTTGCTAATTTTCTGTAATTAGTTTATCAATTACTGATTTTAGGGTGGTGAAGTCCCAAACTATAATTTTTTGTATATCTCTCCTTTCAGTTATATCAATTTTTATCTCATATATTTTGAAGCTATTTTGTTTGCTCCATACACATTTAGGATTGTTATGTCATCTTGGTGGATTGCTTCTCTTATTATGTCATAATGTCATTCCTTGTCTATAGTAATTTTCTTTGCTATGAAGTCTACCTTATCTGATATTAACTTAGCCATTCCTCCTTTTTTAAATTAATGTAAACATGATATATCTTTTTATTCTTTTTACTTTCAACCTATGTCAGTGTGTTTGAAGTGAACTTCTTATAGACCTCATATAGCTGTGTCATGTGCTTTAAAAAAAATCCACTCTGACAATGTATGTATTTTAATTGTTATAGTTTGACCATTGATGTGTCAGGGCTTAAGTCTGCTATTTTATTATTTTTTTCTGTTTATTTCCTCTGTTGTTCATTCCTCCATTTCTCTTATATTCCTGAGGGTTACTTGAAATATTTTTAGGATTTCCTCTTCATTTATTTACTGAGTTTTACTTTTTTTAGCAATTGCTGTGTGCAATGGAGTTTACATATGCAACATTTCACAACCTACTGATATAAATAGCTTAGCAATCCAAATGGAGTATTGAAATTGAACTTCCTTTAAGACCTTCATACCTTCCCCCCTTTTCCATACAATTGTCCATTATTTCCTCTACATACATTGAGCACCACAAAACAAGCTGTTACGATTTTTGCTTCAACCATCAACTATGATTTAAAAAACTTACAAGAATAAGGATACAATATATTTACCCGTATTTTTTCCATTCCACTGTTCTTTTTTTCCTTTCTGGAGTTCTAATTCTTCTTCTTGTTTGAATTTCCTTTCTGCTTAGAGAACTTTTTTTAGTCCTCCTTTAAGGACAGATGTCCTTGTGACAAATACTCTTGGTTTCTCTTTGCCTGAAAATGTCTTTATTTCCTCTTAACTCCTGAGGGATACTTTCACCAGCTAGAGAGTGTGGCTGACAATTTTTTTTCCTTTCTGCATTTGAAAAATATGCCAAATCGTTCTGGCCTCAGTGGTTTCATGAAAAATCCACTGCTATTTGAATTGGTATTCATTCTCCTATAAATATTGAGTAGTTTCTCTCTAGCTGCTTTCAGATTTTTATTTAATTTTTTTTGTTTTTAGAGGTTTGATTATGATGTGTCTTGGCATAGATTTCTTTGGGTTTTTCCTAGCTGGGATTCACTCCTCTTTTTTGAATCTGTAGGTTTATATTGCTTGCCAATTTTGGAAGTTTACAGCTATTACTTCTTCAAACACTTTTCAGTCCTTTATTCTTTCTCCTCTCCTTCTGGAACTCTGGCGATATGTTAGGTATTTTGCTATTGTCCCACAGGTCCTTGAGCTCTGTTCATTCATTTTCCAGTCCACGTTCCCTCTGCTGCTCAGCTTAAGTAAGTTCCATTGATCTGTCCTTAGTCCGCTGATTCTATCTTCTGTCATTTCCACCCTATGGAATCCTTCCAGTGCGGATTTCCAATTTGTTCAAGGGAATTTGTAATTACTTGTTCAATTGATTTTATAATAATTGCTATACATTTTTTTGTCACAAAACTAATATCTGATTTATCTTGGTGTTGGCATTAGTTGCCTTTTCTCATTTATATTGTGATTTTTCTGGTTCTTGCTATGACAAGTGTTTTCAATTATATGGTGGACATTTGGGATCTATGTCAGAAGGCTTGTTTTGTTTTCCTATTTACATCTATATCTATTTCAGCAGTCAGCCGCCCTGCTGCAGTTCAGTATGTGAGTTCTGGCTGACCTCCCTGGTTTGCTGACACTCCTGCTAGGTGCAGAATGGCTGCTGCTCCAGGGACTTGGGGCTGTGGAGAGCGGGGCCTGTCCTGGTACTGCTAAGGAAGCTGCTGTGGGCAGCTCAGGCCCACTGTTGCTGGGAGATGGAAGAAGGGGGATGGGTTGACTAGCAAAGCTGTCATGAGCAGAGCTGGCCACTGTGAAGTGCTGGCAGGCTTTTCCTTTCCCAGTCCTTTGGCCTGGAGAGCAAGCATTCCCTTCTTTCCCTTACTCCCTTTTACCTTCCCTTCCTCTGCCCTCCCTCTTTCCCTTTGCCCCCTATTTCTGCGGGCAGCTCGGGGTTGCAGGGCTCTCCAGCCCCCATCTTGGGTATGTGGGAGAGGAGAAGAAAATCCGGGTAACTTGCCAAGGTGCTCATCTCTTCCTGAGGCCCCTTGTGAGTCCTCCTTCTTCCTTCCCACCCTTCAGGGTCTTTTATGATTGTCTATTGAATTAGTTCTAGAGAATCTGAATTAAATTGTATTTAGAGAGAAGGAGCAAGGACAAGTGGAGGCTACTCTATCTTCTCCTGTGATTGGAAGATGCTCAATGCATTTTAGAAATTGTTTAATTTGCTTTTGAAATCCCATCCTGATTTAAAATGAAAAGATGCAAATAGCTTTTTTTTAAGTGACCCAGAAAACTAGTGGTGAAGGGAGGATTCAGAGTCAGACTGTCTGACTCCAGAGCCCTGCACTTGGGCCTCCCCTCAGCTACCCAGGAGCCCCTCCGGCACCAGCACACCTGGGGCTCTGTTCCCACCAGAGGATGGAGGAAGAGAACCAGAGTGGAGCTGGGTGGCTGAGCAGTTTCCAAGCCTAGCTCCTCCATTTGAGATTCATTCCAAAGTCGTATGAAGCTGCATGGCAAACAAACTCAAGCAAACTCTGTCGGTAGATATGTTCTCCACCAAAATACGGAACACAAAATAAAGACAGGACTGGCATGACACCACTAAGATCTCCTATCATGAGGCTGGCACACGGTAGGCCCTCACTAAATATCCCTTGACTATAACCAAAATGAAAGAACCTTTTGAAATACTGCAAGAGCCTTGGCTCAAATGACATTCCACCAGACAGTCCTTCAGAGAACAAACAACCGCATCATGACACCCTGTGGAATATTGGAGACACTGCACTCTGCAAATTCTACCAAAGTCCAAATTCAAATGGAGGGGGGGGGGGGGGGGAGGTAGAGCAGGAAAGGAAACAGCTCCCCAAAGTGCATAATCAACACTTAAAAGTCTAGAATGCTCTTTTATCGTCGGCAGTCTGACCCCAGTGGATAAGCACTCTAAACTAAAAGTGCCTGCTTCCCAAGCTTGGTGCTTATCTGAATTCCAGAACATTTATATGATTTCCTTTCTTTTAAAACTAATTTTAAAATATAATCCAAGCCCTAACCAAGACAGCATGTTCCCAAATAGTATGGAATTTTGTGTAATTTTCCTTTAGACATAAAATGAATAGGCAGCAAATTTAAAACATCCCCAAATTGTTATAAAATAGAACATCCTGAAAATGTTCAATGATAAAATGACAGGCAAGGTCCAAGGGAGCTTTCTAGAATTCTCATGATGTAAAAATATTAACAAGCAGTTGTTGTAGACAAGATCTTCATGGCTTGCTAAACCACGGATAAGCATACAGACAGGATGGGGGGAGGAGGGCGGGGGGCGGTAAGAGGTCTAGATCCTCCTAATTAGAAAAACTTTTAGTGTCAGACAAACTCATTTCTGCTGGCTATCTTGACAGTCAGAAAGATGATTTTACTTTTATTTTTACCATAAAAAAACTAAAAACTCATCAAATATATAAATGCAAAACATTCCAATTGCCATATTTGAACTCCCCAAAATAACCAAAAAATAGCAATGCATACACAAGGAAATCACTATATGCAACAAATATACATTTGTGCACACACTGAACAGTAAATAATTAAATAATTGTTATGGCACTGATTTTATCTGATAGTTATAGCTTTCATATTTCAGATATATATTTTTTGTATCAAGTTTCAACAATACAGGGATTGGAGTGCTGGGTGAAAAAGGTGAAGGGATTAAGCAAAAACATACAGACAACAGGATGGTGATTATAAGAGAAAAGGGGGGTGGGAGGGAGGTAGAAGAGGATAGAGGGGAGATAAATGGTGATGGAAGGAGACTTGACTTGGGATGGTGAGCACACAATACAACATACAGACGATGTATTATAGGATTGTACACCTGACACCTATTTAATTTTACATGTAACCAATGTCACCCCAATAAATTCAATGAAAAATTCAAGCATGCATACACTTTTCATTATTATAGACATCTTTACTTATTCAAATAGTATCTGACACCAGAAAAATTGGTTTGCTTATTGGAACACACAAAACACTACAGAAAAGAAGAATTAAAAAAAATAAGACAAACAGAAAAATCTTATAAGATTTTTAAAATTTCATGAAAACCGCATCTAGATGATTCTGAAGCTCAGATACAACAGATCTTCTGCAGGCTTTTGTTTATGTATTTTCTTTTAATATTTACACATTTATTTTCCACTCCCTAATTCTATTCTAAACTTGAAATTGAGTTAGCAAGTTACTACCTGCCTTTCATACTTGTTTTGTTGCTATTTAATTCCTAAACTGCATTTCAACTGCAGCTAACTTGAAATTTTAAGAATATCGACTAATCTTTGACCATTTAAATAATGTATATTTTAGTAATTTAAAAAATTTCCATTAAGATCACTAAAAAAATCATTAAGCTCTTCAGGATAAAAGCCTTTTCTTGTCCACACACTGTCAATAAACAAAGTGTTAATCGTGTCAGTTTTTTGGCCACTGTCTCAAGAATGCTTCTTATGTACTCAAAGGATTAAATTAAATCTCACCTGCAGACAGGCTTTACAATTCCGCCAAAAACCTAGTTCTCAAAGGAAAATTACTTTCATTATCTTAACTTAAAACCAAAGATTCTGTCCTTTGGAATTTGCAAGAAAATAGCAGCATCAAAGAAAACAATTCACTTTAAGAGCATTTATTCCTCAAGACCCTGCCTAAAAGAATTCTTTAATAGAGAATTCATTTGGAGAAATATTTTCTCAGGGTCATTCTAAGACAGCCATAAAACTGTGTCATTTAAATTACTTCCAGTTGATGTCTTTTCACAATTTTGACTGTCTTCGTGAGGTTTGCAGAGGCTTTTCATTTTTTAAAAATTTATTTATTGTCCTTGTTTTGAATTATAATTTTGGCTTATGCTTTCTTGCTTTTCCAAGAGATTATTAATCTTATGAACTAAACATTTAAAACCCATGGAGGGAATAAAAATTAAAAATTTATTTCTCTTGCGTTCAAAAGTGAAATAGTAAAAGAAACTGAATTTGAGAGTAAAAGTATGTATGCATTTTTTTAAATGACAGCACACTAACTAGTATTCAAGAAACTATTTTCCACCATGATGTTAAAAAAAAAGCAACTATTTTCCAACTTAAAGTATTCAGTGCTCTTTAATTTAATTTAAGAAATACTTAATAGGATAAAATACTCACATTGCAGAAAATTTCCTCCTAAGAAGAGATAGCATTTCAAATAGGTCCCCCACCGTGTTGTCATAAGAGCCACTGGGGGGAGAATTAGGACCTGGTTCATTTTTAGACTCTTGCATCTACTTCCTAAATAAACAAATCCTGGCTCTTTCTCCTCAAATCAAATACAAACCCAGAGGAAGGCCAGGGAGATGAACTACTAGACTGAAAAATAGAAACGTTCTGTCAAAGCACCCTACTTCATAATTTGCAGACAATTTATTTTGTTATTGGTTAGTATCCTTCATGCTAAATGTTCTGTCCCCTACAGCAAATGTTCCATTGCAAAAACATGGTAACATGTGCTGGGAACAGAAACCACCAAAGCAACCGTTCTGGTGGCTACAGAATGCCTTTGTGGTAGATTAGAAAAAGGCACATTATTACTGAAGCTCAGAAGGCATGAATTTCACTGTCAATATAATATGTAAATAACAATAAAAATTAAATTCTGTTTTCGTTGGAATAAAAACTGTGAAATGGAGATTGAAAGTATATTCTACCACCATCAGGCTATATCTAAAAGAAGGCTCTGTATTAAAGGCAATATTTGCAAATTCACTTTTTATTTTCATCTTGGAAACAACAAGAAGTGTAAATGAAGAATAAGATAGCTTCATTGAGGTATGTGAGCATAACCTGTTGGAGGATCATTCTGTAACTTAATATTTTTTTCTCTTAACTTTTACATTTGATTCTTCAAACAATGTGCTTTATGTATACTTATAAGTCTTGCGCTAGCCTACACCTGCCTCAGCCCAGTCCAGATGGCCCTGACAGGACCTCAAAGATAGGTCTAACCCAGGGGTGGGCAAACTTTTTGACTCGAGGGCCACAATGGGTTCTTAAACTGGACCGGAGGGCTGGAACAAAAGCATGGATGGAGTGTTTGTGTGAACTAATATAAATTCAAAGTAAACATCATTACATAAAAGGGTACGGTCTTTTTTTTTAGTTTTATTCATTTCAAACAGCGCAGGCCGTAGTTTGCCCACGGCTGGTCTAACCTGTGCCCCAACTCCTTTCACTTCCGATGGCTTTCCTTAGGGACATCTCATCTTTAGTGCCATTCTAACTAAAGCCGTGGTGTGCTGTCAGAGCTTCACAAATGTTATACAGTCATTCTGAGCATACGTAATGTTTTTCTCAAATATTTTGGAAACTACGCATGAAAGGATCTCTGGATATGAAGAGATTGTATGAGGCGAAGGCTGAATCTCTCTCTTCTTAGGATTTTTTGTGACACAATGAGTTATGTTCTTCATTGGGACAAAGGGGTGAGTAGACAGAAAGCCCACAAGAATGTCCTTCAGCAACCCTTGAGAGACTCCAGCATCCAAATGACTTACACAACTAATGCAGGCAGGAGCCCACAGGGATGGTCTGTTTCTATCACTCACTGTGTTGTGATGAATGACACATCTGCAATATACTCCCTTATCAAAATACTAAAATTATCCAAAATAGTATATCTTCCAACTTGACCACATATGAGAATTATCTAGGTGCCTAATAATGCAGGTCCCTGGACCCCAGGACCAGAGGTGTTGGCTCATTAGGCCCTGGGGGAGGTTTGGTAATCTGCATATTTAACAAGCGCTACAGGTGATTGTGATAGAACAATCCATGAAACAGTTAAAAACAAAACACTGGAACTGAGCACCTATATATACAAAAGGCTAAATGACCACCCATACGTCCGGCCGGCCGGCCTGTACATATGACACACACTGGCAACTTAAAATTAATGTTGACTCAAGCATGCTCGATATTTGTCCCCTCTGACACTGGCCTCCCATTTAAATTAATTCGAAGACAGTTTCCCGTGATGCCAGCATTTGCAATGACTATTAATAAATCACAAGGACAAACTCTAGACAGAATAGGAATATTCCTACCAGGACCCGTTTTCGTACATGATCAGTTATATGTTGCTTTATCTTGAGTTCAAAGAGCATGTGACGTTAAAGTTGTAAATCCTTCATCACAAGGGAAATTAGTCAAGCACTCTGAAAGTGTTTTAACTCTTAATGTGATATACAGGGAGATATTAGAATAAGTTTAATCAATTTTTCAGTCATTGTATCAATGTTGTTTTTATATCATGTTTTTATTGTTTTTAATATCATTTTTTTGTTATATCATGTTGTTCTTGTTTATTTATTAATCAATTTATATATTATTTTCATATACATTTTACTAATTTTCTTTCATTGCTGACACTTCTATTATAGAGAAAGGGCGAATAGTGATATTAAAATATTTCTTCTAATTAATTTCCTTTCAATGTGCACGAATCCGTACACTGGGCCACTAGTCTTCTATGAGAAAACAGGGACTGGCCCAAGAAAATCCAATCTCCCGGAATAGCTCTGTAAGTGGGAAGTCACCAGTTACTTATGACAAATTCTATGTCCACTGCCAAAACCACTGGAGGTCTGAGATATAACAAAGAGGCTGAGGGTAAAAACGAACACCCATAAACAGAACAAAACCTGGTGGATAGAGCTGTAACATAAATGAAACAGATTTTGTATATTCTCTGCCTCTCCAGTTCCTGGGAAAAGAACTTCATGGAATTTCATATGGATTAGAAGAAAAGCAGCACAAAGAGATGATGAACAGCAAGCCTGCAGGCCTAAGATTTAAACCCTGAGGCTGGACAGAGGAGCTGAAATGGTTAAAGGGGCCTTTCCTTTCCTTCCTTTCACAGTTTAGCATCCTTCATTCCCTCCAGCAGTGCCCATCTGCCTTTGAGAGGTCTGATTACAGCACATGCAGCATTTACAAAGTAAAATAACGGCACAGTCTCTGGGTTCATTCGGTTAATGGAAAGGAGTCTGTCTTCTGCAAAGTGTCAAAAATTCAATCTCATCTGCTAGCTCGACACTGGAGAAACCGGAAACCCACTTTTTCCCTCAATTAAATTCCTTAAGCTTTCCCGCGAGGCTCGTCTCGTTCTGAAATCGGATATTTAAAGAAGCAGTCTGCTTTTGTTTATGCGCTTTTGTTTCCTATTAAGATCTAGAACGTGTTTTGTTCTTTTCTTGTCCGAGGCAGCTTCCCATCTGTAATTTCTGAATCTCATGATCGATGTTTCAAGGTGGCCATCAACAGCTTCTATCCTTTGACAATGAACTCTGGCCCCCTAATAGCAACTAAATGAAAAAGTAGGACTTGAACTCAGGTGTATCCGATCGCAAGCACTATGCTTTCTTTAAAAACAACAAAAAAAGAGCCACCTAGCCACAACTTCAATTTTTATTTTTAATTTTTTAATATGGATGGAACACAGAAGGACCAAGAACAGCTCTTCTGAAAGCATTTATTCTGGACTGATATGTCTACATACTGCTAACATGTCCCTTTGCCCCTCCCACAGATAGGTTCATAAAGATCAAAAGTTACAAGACAGCCCTAACCAGTTTGGCTCAGTGGATAGAGCATTGGCCTGTGGACTCAAGGGTCCCAGGTTCAATTCCGGTCAAGGGCATGTACCTTGGTTGCGGGCACATCCCCAGTAGGGGGTGTGCAGGAGGCAGCTGATCGATGTTTCTCTCTCATCAATGTTTCTAACTCTCAATCCCTCTCCTTCCCTCTCTGTAAAAAATCAATAAAATATATTATTTAAAAAAAGTTACAAAATAGTGCACAGTAAACTGTTCTTAGTAAGAATATCAAGGCATCTTTTTTCCCAATATTGAGCTGATATTTGAATGTCGGGTATCTTTGCAGACCTAGAGAAGCCAGACAAGCTCCCTGCCCCCATAGAGCTTATGTATATTAGGGGGCAGAGTTAGTAAATAAGTCAGCAAATGTTCAGAAAGCACTAACTTCAGGCAGTGATAAGTACAAAGTCTATGAAAAGAATAAACCAGTCAGGGAATATAGAGTGATGGAGTTGGAACAGAGTCATGTCAGATGGGGCGCTCAAGAAGACTTCTGGGAGGAGGTGACATCTGAACAGAGACATGGATGCTATGAAGAACCTCCCGGGGAGCATGACAGTGCAAAGGCCCTGGGGTACAAAGGAGATGGGGGTGTTCAGAACATCAAGAAGGCTTCACAAACACGGCTGGCAGATGGCATCCGCCTGGTAACAAAGCTTTCAATCTCCAAAGAGATGTGATTGATATCTCTGCAAAAGTAGAGGCAGCCACCCATTCTTTTGTTAATTCCTTATTCCCTCATTAATTTAACAGATAATTGTTGAGTCTCTGCTACATGAGGGCTAGCTAGTTAAATGATTTACAGATTTGTTCCCTACCACAGGACTCCTAACCTAAGTCAATTCACCCACAGCTTATCAAAACAGTCACTCCAGAGACAAAAGAGGAGCAAATTCTGATGCCTGGAAACCCAAAGGGAACCTTCCGTTGAAATGCAGAGCATGCAGAGGTGAGCTTGGGGTTAGACCGGCAAGCCTCCGGGATCAAGCGGAGTGAGTGGTGCTCAGTCTCAAACCTTCTGGTGGGATGCAGGGATACATTCGTGAACCTCAAAGAAGCCAGGATTCTATTTTGAGGGGCTCTACTTCAATCAAGGTTGTAAGAGGGAGGAAAGAACCTGCAGCACCAAGATATTTTGTGGTGCAAAAACCCGGCGAGACTCCCAACACTCCAGAGCTGTGTCCTGGATGACAGCACATACAGGCCCGAGAGCAGCAGGAATCTCCCAGGAGCAACATGAAGCCACTCTTTTAAGGGTCCCAGGCTCTAATTTCTGTGACTGGCATGATAGTAATTTCCCTAGTCACAGCCATTTAGTCAACAGATACTAGTGGAGCACTGGGCACCCATTAGGTCCCATGAAATCATTTGGTCTGGCCCTGCCAAGGCATTAGGGTGAATTAATTAAATGCTTGACCAAACATAGCAGGCTAATTTTTTAAAAAAAATATATTTTATTGATTTTTTCACAGAGAGGAAGGGAGAGGGATAGAGAGTTAGAAACATCGATGAGAGAGAAACATCAATCAGCTGTCTCCTGCTCACTCCCTACTGGGTATGTGCCCGCAACCAAGGTACATGCCCTTGACCGGAATCCAACCTGGGACCCTTTGGTCCGCAGGCCGACGCTCTATCCACTGAGCCAAACCGGTTAGGGCAGCAGGCTAATCTTTAGGTTGATAATTTTGTATGGCCCTTGAATAATCTGATAAATATCCAAATGGCCGTTCGCAGCAGAAAGGTTCCCCAGCCCAGTATTAGGTACTGCGACATAGCAGTGAACAACATAGCTCCTGTCTCCAGGACCTTTTCATCTAAGGGGAGAAAGCCCAGAAATGAACAGGGAGTTACAATCTGGTGTGATAGTGTCAATAAGCATAGGGCTATGGTGGCACCTAAGGAAAGTACCTACCCCATTCTGTAGTGTCAAGAGAGAGCTACTGGAAAAAGTGACAACTAAGCTGAGAGCCAAGGGACAAGTAGGAGTCAGCAAGGTGGGAAATGATGTGGCAGGAGAGGAGAATGTCTCAGTCTGAGGGAAGAACAGTGCAAAGGATCAGAGGCAAAAAAGAGCAAATGTTTGTTCTGGGGTCTGAAGAAGTTCCGAATGGCTGGGGAGAGTGACAGGGGCAGTGGTTGGGCCATAGAGAAGTAGCCTAGGGCCTCCAGATGAGACCGGATGTTAAAGGGTATGGTGGGGGTGCTCAGGCACCTTTAAGGTTTGAAGCAGGGGATGGCATGACATGACTTGTGTTTGGTGAAGATGGCGCTGCTGCTGTAGGTGAACATGGGAGGGCAGAGTGAAAGGAGGAAGGGCAGGGAGCCCCCACAGCCATGCAGACAGGATTACTGTAAAGGGTGCATTTGGCAGTGACTGGACAACTTCACCAGGTGAATGGACAAGCAGCAGCAGTTCATCAATGCAAGGAATCCTACTGGGCAATGAAAAGGACCAGACCACTGATACCCACAACCGCGTGGATGAAGTGCAAATGCATTATGTCAAGTGAGAGAAGCCAGACCCAAAGTCTACATATGCATGAGTCCACTGATATAATATTCAGCAAAGGGCAAAGATAGGACAGAGCAACAAACCAATGGTTGCCAGAGGTAAGGCCCACTGCAAAGAGGCGCCAGGGCATTTTGCAAGATAATCAAACTGTGGGATATCCTGATTGCTGTGGTGGTCACATGACTATGTGCATTTTTTACAGATTTTTATTTTTAATTTAAAATGCTTTTAGAGAACTTTTAGGTTCACAGCAAAATTGAGAGGAGGTACAGAGATTTCCCATATGCTATCTGCCCCCACACAGGCATAGCCTCCTCCATTATCAACACCACTCACCAGACTGGGACATTTGTTACAATTGAACCTACATTGATCAGCATAATCACTCAAAGTCCATACTGTACACTACAGCTCACTCTTGGTGTTGTACATGGTATGAGTTTGGACAAATGTGTGATATCTATCATTACAGTATCATACAGTTCCCTGCCCTAAATATCCTCGGAGCTCTGCCTATTCATCCTTCTTCCCACATCCACCCCTTGGCAGCCTCTGATCTATTCACTGTCTCCGTATTTTCAATGAATGCATTTTTTAATGCATTCCCCCCACCCCCCTGCTCCAACCAACTTCTGCCCTCTATGCTCTCAGCACCTACACCTCTTCATGACATTCCCTTCAATTAGTCAGGTCATTAACGCCAAAATCACAATTGAGGCTCGCCTTTTGTTTTGACTGTCATTTGCCACTGAGAGCAGGGACTCCTTCTCTCTCACCCCCTGCTATTCGAGACTCTAGCACACGGGAGGTCCTCAATACATTTGTTAAATGGATTTCAATTGCTCATTAAAATTATTAGATCTTTAGAAGATGCTCTGGAAAATCTTAATGGTTCTTCTAAATTAGTTGTTATTGGGGGAAGCAAGTGAAAAACTCCTATACAGCTTTTGCAACAAGAAGTAAGTCCCTTCCCCACCCATTTCCCTGATGCCTGCAGCTGAAGTAGTGAAGACAAGACACACCAGCCAGGACCTACTTAGCGTTCAGAATGAGAGGCTATAAGCTTCAGAGAACTTTGCTCTCCGTGTTCTAGAATGAATGCAATTCATGATTCATAGATACAATAAGAGACCTAGGAATCTTTTCCAAGGCCTATTGGAACTCAGATAAGTACTAGAATAAAAACATTTACCAACAGATTAAGGTGGTTTCAACATTTCCATTATAAACCCCTATTTTCAGAGACTTACATGATAAGCCAGCTGTAAAACTTAATTCTAAACTGAAACTTGCCAAATAATGGTGAACTATCTTCATGGATTTTTCCTTTTCTTTTCTTTTCTTTTCTCTTCGTCTTTCTTTTTTATTTTTATTTTTTTGAGAGAGAGAGAGAGAGAGAGAGAGAGAGAGAAAGAAAGAGAGAGAGACACCCAACCTGTGGTCATATGTAAGTTACTAAATTGTCAAAAGAAACTGAAAGGCATTTTCAGTGTTTCTTTAGATAATCCATGTAGAGAGAAAATATCTTTGTTTTCAACCTTAATCTTGAGAACTGGTGATCAGGATGAGACTACTGCACAAGCAGGAGAAATATTTTCGTGGGAAAGTTGACTCAGGCAAAATAGGACAACTTCCATCAACACAGCACACTGGGTAGCCATTTCAAAACAAAACAAAACACAAATTTAACCTGGTCACATTTATTTGTTAGAGTTAGTGTCCCAAGATGTAGGAAGCAGGGACTCCTGCTGTTCTTTAGACACAATAAATGGAGCATAAACTATGCTCTCTTAGGTCCCTTACAGCCCCAGAGAGGAAAGGAGACTTTGAGAAATGTTGGCAATGCATGCACTGTCCATTTTGCTTAAAAGAAAGTGTAAATAACAGTCACACAATCCCAGCAATGTGCCCTGGGCCCAGACTGTAAAATCTCAGCAGGGCTCCAGCCAAGTTCGGAGGCAGCACCATCCTGCCCTATGGATAGTTTAACGATGATTACACACTTGTTTGGTCTGCGCAAAGCCACAGATTGCTCTCAGCAAGAAAAAGAGGAGCTTAAGATGATGTGGCCACGTGGATTCTGTTCTCACTCCACCACAGGCTTTAAGTTAGAGACATTAAATAGAGTGCCAACATTACGGGGAAAGGCTGCGCAGTGAAGTGCAAGGTTGGCAAACTAGTCAACCACCTGTTTTTGTAAACAAAATTCACTGAAACCCAGCCATATCCATTTGTGTACAAATGGCAGAACTGAGGAGTGCAGTGGAGACCATCTGGCCCTTTAAGAAGCTCTCTGGTGATCTCTGGTGTGGAGGAGATGAAGACATTAGATCTCTGTGTGACCTTAGGCAGGCTAGCTAATCTCCTGAGCCTCCTCCTCTTTGTCAGCTATAAAATGGGATCTAAATATAATGATACCTACCCTCTGGGGCACTGTGGTGGCTACAGGAGTTAATGCCTCTGTAGAAAGCTGGGGGGACTGGGACTTTAAAAGCTGGCACCTCAATTTCATTTGGGGATAAAAATTGCCCTTGCTTCAGGAAATGTGAAATATTACACATTCCTTTTCACGTGGGAAGGATGAAGGCTGCAGGGGTGGCCTGCAGGGGCCCAGGAGAGCATACAGAGACCTAAAGTCCACTATACTCCAGGAGGTGTGAAGGAAAGTAGACAGGTAGACCAGGGAGAGAAGCAGGCAAGAGAGAGGGCCAAGCAACTGGGCAAGGTGCTGGAATGAGCAGACATGGGTGAGCCAGGAGCAACTCCACGACGAGGCAGCACAAGCCTGGCGAGGAGTCGGGTATCCCGAGCCTCCCTGTCCTCACGTCTGCCCCAGTGTGACCTGCTCTCCCCCTCAACATTTCAGGAATGGCTCCTCACCCCGCATGCCTTGTGAGTGGGAAGAGCGGACATGAGGGTCTGGGGCTGTGTTCCTGGCTGGGTAAGTACAACAACCAGACCCCCTGCAGGAAGGAGGTGTAGAAAAGCTCAACAGAGCAACAGAGGTGGAAAGTCACAACCGAAGGGCATCCTGCGAACAGGCTCTGAGGGATGGCGAGGACCCCTGGGGAGGGGTGGGCATCGGATTGGATGTGAAATAGGACAAACCAGCTGTATTTAATCATCTCAAAGGACAGGTGAGCTCAGCTGGCACCTTAGCGACACACGTCAGGAACTCAGCTTAGAAACTGTCACATAAAACACTGTCCGGATCTTTCGTACGGACTTGCCATTATAATTACTGTTGTTATTATTTGCTGGGAGTCAGAAAATATGACTCCCATTGCTTTCGTATCTCATGATCTCAGTAAAACCATTTAACTACTTCTGGACCTCAGCTTCTCCTCTGCAAACATGGGAATCACTACAGCTGCCCTGATGACCCCACAGGGTTAGGGAGAGAATCAAATGGCACAGCCTGTGTCCTATGAAGATGGCCAAGCCCTATCCCGGTCTAATGTCGTATCATTAAGAAGTAGTTGACTTTTTTGGTAAAACATTAACCAGTCTAACCCCTTAAAACCAACACTTCAGAGATCGTGAAGCAGTTTACATTTGCTCCCTCTTAATTCCAGGCAATAAAACTGGTAACCTCTTTAAAGTGGCACTGGGAGATAACAAAGAGGCAGACGGGCCCGGCCGTTTAAGCTCAGGGTCTCCTCTCCCATAGGCTGAGACCATTTACTCAAAAGTGCACCTTTGAACCATCTGTGAACTCTTCCATCTCTCCCAGTTCCTGCAAAGTTAAACTTTGCTCACACGTTCAATTGCATGGCAGTCATTATATCCACTTGGTTTTCGGATTATGGCCATACTCTTGGGGAAACAAATGAGAACAATATAAAGCATCTTTTTAATAAAACTGTGTACAATACCTGCGTCCTGACTGAGGGCGATAGACAGGGCTGTTTCTTTAGGGGATGTCAGGTGGTGAATACAGAGAAAGAGCAGGACTGTGCCCACACATGGCCCCAAGGGGTGCATCTGCTCTCAACTAGAATAGGGAAGAGCAAACTTCACTGAGCAGAGGACAGCAAGTTCAAGGGTTTCCAAATAAAAACTCTGGAGAAACTCCACTGCATACCATTAAAGCCAATGTTATTGTGAGATAATATATGAGTGAAGTGTAGACACCGAACGTGATGGGTGTACAATATTACTGAATATAACTGGACACAGGCCATTTGCATAAATGATAGTAGGCAGAAATATGCTCAGCTATTATGTACTCAGTGTTTATTATGTCCATGTGCTCTGCTGGGTACTTTGAACAGTCACCACCCCAATTCAGTCTCACAACAATCCTATGACAAAGAGATTCTGTGTTCTTATTTTATTGATAAGGAAACTGAGGGCTCAAGGGGTAAAATAAATTGAGTCCACACAGTTAGTAGGTCACTCAAGATACCATCTTTTGATAAAAACACAGGTCACCTCTTTTATTCATTTACTTACTTATTTATAGTTTTTATTTTTAAAAATAGTTTATTGACTTTTTTTTAGAGAGAGGAGAACGAAGAGGGAGAGAGAGAAAGAAACATCAATGTAAGAGTGAAACACAGATCAGGTGCCTTCTGCACACCCCCCACCAGGATTGAGCTAGCAACCCAAGATGTGCCCTGACCGGGAATCGAACCAGCAACCCTTCGGTGCATGGGATGATGCCCAAATAACTGAGGCACACTGGCCAGGGCACATCTTTTAAAACAATGTGGTTAAAATCAAGTGGTTTTGTCAAGACTCAAACAAGTTGGAAAAACTGGTGCAGTAACATAATCAAAAACTTGTTTTCAAAATGCTTCCATTTTGATTAAGTCATTCAAAATTGCCTTCATGCTCAGTATATGTACTTTTATATAAAAAAGCAATTAAGATCTGACATAGGCCAAATGTTGGTCTTCAGAAGGTCACAGCCTTCATGGCAGTGCGATGTAATCCAATATTCCAACACAGGGGCTCCAAAAGACAATGCTAGTGTTGGGTTGCAGCCCTGGTGATGTCAGGCTAGACACAGGCCCTCTGTGTATAAGCTATCAAAGCCCCACTAAACTTGAACTGAAATGCCGAACACTGAGACCTGGGCCCCTTTAATCAACATCTGCTCAACAGTTTGCCTCTTTCCACCAGCCAGCAGAGGGAATGTGATACAGCCTTCCTGCTATAAAGCCTGGGCAGGCCCCGGGAACACTGCGCACGGGTGCAGGCTATGCGATGGCAGTGCTCCCTGAGGGGAGGGCAGACTTGGGGAGGAAAGATAGGCATCGAATGCCTTCAAGTTTCAGGGATTTTCTCTCCCAGAAGAATAGCAAATGAAGCAAGTCATTTTCCTCCCTTCCAAGGGATGATATCATTTTTTTTCAGACAACAAAATTCATGGAAAGTGAAATGATTTGATTATCTTTAGCACCAGTAAATTTTATTGTAATCCATGGCCAAATATATTTATGTCTGGTTCTGATATACAACCTTAGCATCTATTGTTCAGAAGAAATTTGACTTAGAAGACATTAGTCATCAAGTCTGCCCCAAAGAATTCAAGTACTTTTTCTACTAGACTGTCCTGTGTAAGAGGCGAGACAAACAGACTGCAGGGGCAATGGAGGCTGGCTTCCAAATCGGCCACTCGGGAGGCCCGGAGGCCCGGAGGCCCGGAGGCCCGGAGGCCCAGAGGCCCCCTCACTAGCAAAAGTGGGCTGCAGAGACTCTTCTTGTCTTCAGCGAATTCATCCCACCTCCACCTCTGGGCCCAGCCCAATCGGAGTCTCTCCTCCTCCTCTCTGCCCTGCCTTCTATGTTGAGTTGCACGCTGTGATTAGTGCTGTCTGACCACGTTTCAACAGTAACAACAGCGGTGGATCCAGATTCTAAATTGGGGTCTGAATTGGGGATGAGTGGGTAGGAGACGTTCTTTAAAAAAAATAGAGAAATATCTTAATTTTGCAAAATTTACAAATATATATAAACACAAGAACACATTGCCAGGGCTTTGGAAGAGACCTGCACAAGGGAAGGCCATAAACTTGAGCACCATTACCTTCCCAGAAAATTCACCTCTGATAAGGAATAACGAGTGCTCATTAAGCAATGCCCAGAAAACCCGCAGATACCTGCCTTGCCAGGCCCAAACCTTAACCATTTGCCATGTGACAAGTCTTTCTTCATCCGGAGACAAATACTTTTGAAAAACCTGTCCTTAGAGAACACTAGGTTTGGTCTTTTCCATTCCTGAATTCCAATAATTCACATCAGTCCTTAAAATGAAAGGGAAGGAAAACATGAAATGTCATTGAGTCTTTACAGCTTCCTCAATGTCAAACAATGTTCACACACTTGCTATGACTTTGTGATGTTTCTCTTTGGAAAGAGGAGAAACCTACCTCTCAAAGCCCCAAATAAGAAAGGGAGCGTTACCATTCAGTGGCCCCAGTGTCAGCCACCTCATATAGTAAAGATGCAAATCAACCACACTGACTGGTCATGGCCTTGAAACCAACCTGGGATAGATGTGCTTCTTGTCTAGGACTCGTCAGAGATTGAGGCTCTACAAGCACTGCCCAGACATAGGAAGAACTCACATGAAAAGGGCCTCAACCTTCAGGAGCTGAGCAATCAGTGTTGGCCATAACTGGTCCTTACTCAATGTCATCTGAGTGGAAAATGAAGGGTCACGTGGAAAGCACTTCCTGGCGTTTGTCTTCAGAGCTCTCACTCCTGCACTCAACTGCCTCACGCACAGAATCAAAAATATAGTAAGAGTTTGGCAAGAACAAAAGTGTCTACACTGATCATGTGGTTAAAAACTCTTAACAGAGGGCCAAGCACTGTGCCGGCCCTTGTCACTCAGTCTCTCATGCCTTGTCACAACTTCTCGATGAGGTTGGTACTGTATGTTTATTGCTGAGACTGGGGAAACTGAGGCTGAGAGAGGCTTAAGAACTGATCTAGCCGAAACTGGTTTGGCTCAGTGGATGAAGTGTCGGCCTGCGGACTGAAGGGTCCCAGGTTCGATTCCGGTCAAGGGCATGTGCCTGGGTTGCGGGCGCATCCCCAGTGGGGGATGTGCAGGAGGTGACTGATCGATGTTTCTCTCTCATCGATGTTTCTGACTCTCTATCTCTCTCCCTTCCTCTCTGTAAAAAATCAATAAAATATATTAAAAAAAAAAAAAGAACTGATCTAAGCCACAGAGTCAGAAAAGCAAGAAGCCAAAATTTAACCCCAGGTGCTTTAATGCTTCCCATTAAAAATATTTTCACTTCTCATCTTCTCCTCCTTCCTTCACACACACACACACACACACACACACACACACACACACACACACACTGAACAATGGCTAATAAATCTTAACACTTATTTCTTAATAATAAACTTTTCTATTTTCATTTTAATTGTGATAAAACATAACACTCACCAACTTAACCATTTTAAGTGAACAGTTCAGTAGCATTAAGTTCATTCACATTGTTGTGTGATTATCACCACCATCCATACCTAGCACTCCTTTCATCTTGCAAAACTAAAATTCTGTACCTACTAAACAATAATTCCCCATCATAACACTTTTTGACTGTTTTTCTTATTTTGTTTTAATTTGTTAGTATCGTGCCCCACATTGCATAACAGCTTCTCAGCTTGGCTTTGCACCTGTGGGATCTGCTGGAATCTTCTCAATTGCAAAGCCTATGGCAAGACCCCAGCTGATTCTGGTTCTGACTTAGCTGTGTGGTTCTTCAGCCTAAGCTGTGTCTAAAATGCAGCACCAAAGTAACTGCCAAGAACCTGGTTTCCTTTTGTTCAGTTGGGATAAATACAGGACTACCTAACTGTCATTGAGGGAGTCATGAGGATCAAGTCAACATTCCACACATATTTATTCAGCTCCTACTATATGGCGAAGGCTGGTCTGTGCACTTGGGCTCCACGCAAGCGCGCGCGCGCGCGCGCACGCGCACACACACACACACACACACACACACACACACACACACACAATCCTATACTTCATATATCTTTAGGAAGGCAGAAAATTACAGGACTTCTTTGGCTAAGGAGGTCGGTGACTTTGGGCAACTTCCTTCAGCTCTGAAGGCCTCCCTCAGATTCCCCATCTGAAAACTGAGATGCCCTCAGGCTCCCCTTTGCCTAGAAGTCCTCGCTGAACAAACTGGGAGCGCTGGACTTATTCTCTGCATTTAACTCTTTTACCCCAAATCACACCCTATAGTGTCACATCACAATTCTCTCTGTAGTCCTATAGAAAAAAAAACTGTGTTTCAATAGAAAACTATTATTTATATCAGACTCTTTCAGCTTATCTCAGTTTAATCTTTCATTGTCTTTGAGCTATTTTACGACTAGATAAGTTAAAGATAATTCATAGCAATGAAAATAATTCTTGTCTATGAACATTTAAATTCTGATCTGTTCAGTAAGTTATACTGACTTCCCTCTGCTCTTGAAGAAAAATCAGTTCTGCTGCCATTTGCACATCCATTTCAATATTTCTGATATATAAATGTTTCTGTTCTATGGTTTCTCTATCCAGTTCTAACGTCTGCCTGTTTCCTTCATGAATTAATGAGTTAACGAAAATCTTTAACACATGTTCATTTTATATGTGTATCAGAGTCATGATTTTACCATTTTTTAAAAATTACCTTTAATGGCTCTGTTTCTTCTGCTATCCCAGGAACATCTTAGTATGTTTGTACATTCAAGGATGTTTGCTGAATGAATGAACAAGTGAATGAATGAACAAACAAATGAACAAACCCTTTCTCCATGATCATATAGGGATACTATGTGCATAGAGATTAAGAGTAAAAATCAGACTACCGCCTGGCCAGCATGGCTCAGTAGTTCAGCACTGACCTATGGACCAGGAGGTCATGGTTCGATTCCTGGTCAGAGCACATGCCTGGTTTGCTGGCTCGATCCCCAGTAGGGGCATGGAGGAGGCAGCTGATCGATGATTCTCTCTCATCACTGATGTTTCTATCTCTCTCTCCCTCTCCATTCCTCTCTGAGATCAATAAATATATATATTTTTAAAAATCAGACGATGGCCCTAACCAGTTTGGCTCAGTGGATAGAGCGTCGGCCTGTGGACTCAAGGGTCCCAGGTTTGATTCCGGTCAAGGGCATGTACCTTGGTTGCGGGCACATCCCCAGTAGGGAGTGTGCAGGAGGCAGCTGACCGACGTTTCTCTCTCATCGATGTTTCTAACTCTCAATCCCTCTCCCTTCCTCTCTGTAAAAAAAATCAATAAAATATATTTTTTTAAAAAATCAGACAACCTCAGTTCACAACCTATTGCTGCTACTTACCAGCTGCATTATGCACAGTGATTCCCTATACCTCACTTTTCTCATCTAAAAAATGAAGAGAAAAAACTTAGGTGGGGTCAATAGGATTAAAAGAAAGAATCTGTGAAAAAGGCTTAGCATTACGCATGGCAGCCTTGAAACTATTCAGTAAATTGTACCTATTATCATCATTTTTAAACAGGTTGACCGTTTGTGCAATTGTACACGTTCTATCTCTTTCTTCAAGCATCCCCCGGAGTGGCCCATACCAACAGGTGCTTCATAAAGGCTAATGACAGTGGTGGGGACCACAGCAGGACCAAACCTCCTGGCCTGCCAAGCTTAATAAAGTGTGCTATCCATTCTTCCAGACCACTGCTGGGGATGTTACAGCCTGACCTTCTATTGATCCCAACATCGTCCCAATGGACCTTGTTCCATTGTAATTTATTACAAGAGCCAAATTGAATCCACATGACAGTGCTCAGAGCCAATTCTCATTGAGGTTCTCCCCGTCCCCCGCCCCACCCCCCACAGCCCCCAAAGATTTGTGGAGACACTGAATTAGATGATTTACTCAATTCCAGATATTACAGCTATTGAATTCCTTTCTTTAATCTTGCACGTCCACCTAGAAAACAATAAAGATGGCCTGGCATGATTTGTTCTGTGCTCTCATAAATTTATTATTAATGTGGAGTCCATAACCTTCACTTGCCTGCTCAATTCTTCCCAGCCATGGTCTTTATCTTGAGGAATTCAAGTTGGTTGTTGCTACTGACATCTCCTATATTCCTCAAGCCTGAGATCTCAGTTAGAAAGAGGCAAGTCCAGAAAGATAGCTCTCTGGCTGCAGGCATCAGTGCACATAAATAACAACAGGACCGAGCAGAGTCTCCATGCACGTTTGCCAAAAGATGTCTGAGCAAATTAGCGCCTCCCGTGCACTGTAAGGCAATTCAATAGCTAAAATTGACATTCTTGATTTTTCCTTCAATTCAACACAGGGTTGGTGTCTCGGGCCCTTTCCCTTGTCACAGCTCATTGCTTTTGTAAGCATTTTGGACATTACTTTCTAGCTTCTTCTTCTCTCCATGGGCTAGACTAATCCGCGCTGACACTCCAATTGGGAGACTTATCTAACCGAACTAGTTTGTCAACTACCATAACACTTATCACAGTCTCTGCTTAGTTTCCAGGTCCTTGATTGTAGAGACTCCACAAAAGCAGGAAGGGGACTTTAAGGGATGAATTATTCAAAGAAAAAAAAAACTAGCTTAAAAATTTTAAGTAAAGGTCATGTGACACTGATGTGAAAAAAATATATAAACCACACAGAAGTGTACCACAAATGTTTAAACTGTAAAGGGAAATGAAATACCAAACCAAAGACACAATTAGAGTTCTTCATGAGGTCCATACAAACTCTTCCTGAGGGTTTAAATTTGATCATGACAAGTAACATATTTCCTTACAAAAAACTGCCATTTTTACCAGAGATTTAAGCTAGTTATTGTGTAAGCAGAGTAAATATATAAGTTACCTTGGATGCTTAACTAGGTCTGTATCCAAGACATTCAGTCAACTGACATAAAATTATTTTAAAAGGGAAGTTTGAAATAAGGCAGAGGAAGTTGAGCTGATATGGACATGAGGTAAACATGCATTACTGTGACCAACTTAAATTAGTGAATAAATGCCTCATGTCACTTATAGGACTATTTTTCATATTATAAACCATAAGTCTGTCCTTAAGGTTAAATATTTATTTTGGTCACTGCATTATGTAATAAAAATGGGCAACTATTCCAATATAAGAGATTTCATTTAGAAAAGAAACGTTATTATTGAAAGTATTACATAGTTCATTCCCACCCCCAATTGAACTCTTCTAGCCCACCCCCACCACCAAGCCTTCATCACCCTACTGTCTGTGTCCATGGGTTATGCATATATGCATACAAGATCTTTGGTTCCATTTCTAAAATCCTAATTTGAGTTTTAAGAAAGAAAAAGCTATTTTATTATTTCTATTTTTAAAAGAAGATAAAATATGGTACTCACATGTAAACTAATTATTTTAAAATCAAGTACTTATGCATTTAGAAATAAAATAGAAATAGAATAACAAACAATAAAAGAACACTGTCTAGCCCAGCCGGTGTGGCTCAGAGGTTGAGCATCGACCTATGAACCAGGAGGTCATGGTTCAATTCCCAGTCAGGGCACATGCCTGTGTTGCAGGGTCCATCCCCAGTGGGGGGCGTGCAGGAGGCAGCCGAACAATGATTCTCTCTCATCATTGATGTTTCATCTATCTCTCTCCCTCCCTCTCCCTTCCTTTCTGAAATCAATAAAAATATATTTTTTAAATAAAAATAGATTAAAAAAAGAAAACTTGCTTCTTTTAAAAAAAGGGACACCGTCTAATTCAAGCATCAGAATAAGACTACACACCTCTGTGCACTCCAGGCCTGCCACGAGCTTTGCGGTGGGGAACCTGGTGTACACTGGACCAATCTGACAGGTTTAAAAGGCTTGGCCAGTTACCATATACCTGCTCCAGGGGCAAAAGCAACATCTATGATACCTGCCGTCCACTCTCCAAACCAGTGCTTACTATGAATGCTAGAAAATAGAGGTGGATTTATACAAACTCACCCCTATTGCAAAATAATGATAGAAAGTACTATCTGCCTATTCTAAACACACACAAAAGTGCTGGTTTGTTACCTATTTAAAATAATTTAATGTCATCATTTCAACACATTACACACACACACACACACACACACACACACACACACACGCGCGCGCGCGCGCGCGCGCCTCTCCCTGCTCTTTAGGACTTTCCCACTAGTCCATCGCCAGAACACTTTACCCTCTCTGACTTCCTATAGAACTTCGCTAGCGTAGCATTAAGGCTGTGGATCCTGGCCTCAACTCCGACTTCTGCTCATCTGGGGGAAGGCACTTGCTTTCTGGCTCTGAGACCCCTCCGCTTCTCAACAGGCTGAGTGAGAGGAGGCTGTTTCTCCAGCCTTCTTCAGCACTAACTCTGCCCTCTAACAACTGACTTCAGGACAACTTCAGGGATGAAAGAACTACATGGTTATGACCCGAAACATTTCAGATACTAGGAGTTATCTTTAAAGTATTATCTTTAGAATGAACTATTGATAAAGACTGCAACATGGATGGATTTCAAATGCATTATGCTAAGTGAAAGAAGCCAGATGCAAAGTCTCGATATTGTATAATTCCATTTCTATGACATTCTGGAAAAGGCACAACTGTAGGGAGGGGAAACAAATAGGTGATTGCCAGGCGTCGGGGCTGGAATGAGGGACTGACTGCACAGGAGGCTGCAAGAAGTGCTGGGACTGTCCGGTGTCATGGTTATGGAGCTACTTACACAAGTCTACGCTTTTGTCAAAATCCACACAACTGTGCAACACAAAGACTGAATTTTACTGTATGTAAATTTAAAAATCAATTTAAAATTATCTTTACGAAGTAATTCCATTTTCTTTCCAAGTTCAACGGGTCTAGCACATCAAAACTGATTTTTAATATAATTTGTTAAGCACCAATGGTGATAGACACTTTGTTCACTCAACAAATACTTCTTAAACAATTACTATGTTGAGGAGAATTGAGACTGAAAGTGAGATGTGAGCTTATCCTCATCCTAAAGATAGGGAAAATGAGGCAGAATAAAATGTAAGGAACTTGCCTAAGGGTAAAAGCAATTTAAGATTCATAATTTGAGATTCAAAGCCAGGCCTGTCAGTCCCTGCCCCTAACAAACAAATTATACTGAGGCATGCATATAGGGTATTCCAAAGAATGTATGCACACTTTAACAGCTGACAACTCACTTAATTTTCACTCCTTTTCAGCTTTAACTGATTTGAAATAATGAGTGAAGCCAGATTAAGCTTAGAACAAAGAAAATTTATCCTAAAGTATGACTAGACTTTTTTTTAATGGGGATACATAGAAGATAAAGTTTACAGTACAAAACTATTAATAGTCGACTAATTGAGGGCACACAAATACTGAATGAAATGATTCTTGATGTTTGGTTCATGTTATCAGCAGTGCCTGGACCAGAACGGTCATCCGTTTGAGAAAACAGACATTGACAAAAAAAATTATTCACTTCTGTAGATTCTTTAAAATGTTGAAAATGAACTGTATGTTAATAAATACTGACTTCATAATCATTCAAAGTGTATATACATTTTTGAAACACCCTGTATGTGTGCTTGCATATGCTTTTGAAACAAAAATAGGGTCAGACTATGGTGGTGAGAGTGTGAGCAAATGCATCCTCTGACCCTTTTCTGTACGTACATATCATAAGGAGTTTATTTCAGTTCATGGAATAATATGAATGCCTTTCTATCACTAAATATTATTCTATAACATCATTTCTATTGGCTGAATTTCCCTGGAGGAATATACCATCATTTATTTGGTCACTCCTCTACTTTATAATACTTTCACTGATCAGACCAAAAAAATTAAAGAACCATGCTATGAACAAGACAACAATCTATGACTACAACCCTAGTTCTTCCTTAGAATGAGTTCCTTTATGAAGAACGGGTAGACATTGGTCGACAGCCCACTTCTGCCTTCCACCCAGCTACCTGACACATTATACCTCCCGTCTGTCCCTCTTAAAGAAGCTCCAGTGAAGTGTTGTTTACAGGGAACAGCAGCAAAGGATCCGCATATCCATTCCCACCTGCCCCCTCTCCCCACCCTTCTCAGCACCTTCATCTCTGCCTCTAGCTGTTCACAAGTTCACAAGCATTCATAATTCGGAGAGAGCCTTGGTATATGTACGCTACCCTTCATTGGTGGTTTCATAAGTCCAAGTATCATGCATGACCTACAGAATTTAACTTCATATTTCAAAATTAAAGAAAGCAATATCTCCACGCCAAGTCAATCGGTGCTATTCATTGGAGCGTATCCTGTTTGCCTAGCTTTGCTTCATTCTGACTTTATCCCTTTATTCACAAGAAAGCTACAGAATACAACAGAAACTTGGAAAGAACTCACCTGTGGGAGAAAGTGACTTACTTCCCATTATACCAGGAGGAATGTCTGAGGCAAACAGTAAATAAATACACCCCTTCCCCCTCAAAAAAAGAAGTATACCTTGTTCAACTCTATCAAATATTTTGAGTACATAAAAAAAAATTCTCACTTTCCATGAAGGTTTTTATATGTTAAAATCTGAAAAGTGTGTTACTACTGAACAGTCGCTTTAATATGCATTTGTATAAGTTTGCTCTTGCTCTGTACAAAATACCACCAACAATTTAATGTCTTAAAACAGCGTCCACCTATCAGCTCACGGCTTTGTATGTCAGAGTCCAGCACAGGTGGCTGGGTCTCTGTTCAGGTATCTCAGGGATGAAATCAGTGTCAGAATGAGTGCTTGTCTGGAGGCTCTAAAGAAATATCTGCTTCTAAGTTATTCTTGCTATTGGCAAAATCAGCCTCTGGTGGTTTTAGGGCTGAGGTCCTTGCTGCCTTTGATGGCTTGCAGTGGGAGCCACTTCCAGCCCCCTGGGCTGCCTGAATTCCTGGCCATGTGGCCCTCTCCATCTTCAAGTCAACGGTGGAGCAAACCCCCTCATGCAGCAAACCCCCTCAAATTTCATCCTCTGTCTTCCCTGTTTCTGACCTTAGGGTCCAGATTTAAAAGGATCCTGTGACTAGGTCAAACCAACAGAAATGATCTCCCTTTCTTAAAGTCAGCGGTGCCACAGGGCACCATCTAGTCATGGGTGTTAAGTACACCATAGTCAAGGTCCTGGGCATTATTCAGGGAATGTATACCAGGGAGGTGGGAAATCTTGGGACCATCTTAGAAATCTACCTACCACAGCATTTTTGTTAGTATTGTAAATTACTTTTATAAACTACAATTATGTTATCCAAGGGCTGATTACAAGTTGATGCTATTGCTGGTTCTCAAAAATCAGCAACCTGAAAAGAAGGTAAATGTGCTAAAATGCCATGATGGAGGCACTGTATACTCTGTACCATTAATTTAGAGTTTGGCTTCTGTGGAAGTAGTCTGTTTAGAGCAATTACATCTTTGACTTTGCAAGGCGGACAGTATAATCAGGTAAGCATAAAGGGGGAAAATGGCAATGAGACTGCAATACCAGAACAGTATGAAGGTGCCCCTTAGCCACAATAACTGTGGGTTATAAGCCCCAATAACACATTACCCCTAATTGACACTTATTCTTATGGGAAACTTAGACACATATGATTAAAGTTTTGAATTATGGACTTCTCCAGCAATACAACATGATAAATGCTAATATAGATACGTGTAAACTCTTCACAGCAAAAGAGAGTTCATTGCCAAGTACAGGATAAGTGAAAAAGACAGACATTTTCCCTCCCAGATAAATAAGGGTGATTTAAATCAAATGGCCTGGGAAGCATGTGGGAAGAAAAATGGAATCATCTCCAGACTGAAATATGTAAAGGCTCAACCACCTCTAATCCCATCACACAAAACAGCATCTACTGGCAGCTGGGATGGACAGGTGTGTCAAGATGCCTGTACCATTAGGGTAGCAGCCACAGTCAGTGCACTCTGGCCATTTTTATTCTAAATCTCCAAGGGACTTGCAGGTAATTATAAGCAAAGCTTTTTAAAAATCCATCATGCTGAAAGTGAGTATAGAATCCAAGGTCTTCACCCAGAAGCAAATGCTTAAAAGAGATTTTTTCCTCCCAGCTCAGAACTAGCTCTGTCGCTGCATAAGAACCAGTTGTCGGAATGGCGCAGCCCTGACCTGCATTCTGAAATAACTCAGATAGTCACCACTGCCACGTGCAAGTCACAAGGGAGTGGAAGAGGATATTTATAATATGGAAGTCAAAATGAGTCTCAAACCTTAATTATAAGATACATTTGACTGCTGGAAGACATAAAGAACCCAAAAACTTCTAACTGCGAAATGTATTTCCTAAATGGGGCAGGAAAGTGTTGTCCATCCATAAGAAATTACTTCTATATCCACCAATGCACTGCACTGCCTCTTTGCAAATGCTACTCTCACTCCTTTGACTGGGCAACACTCCGAGTTCCTGAGATCTTGGTTTAGTCTTCAACTATTGCAGAAGCCCTCCTTCAGCATCCCACTCTCCATAATGGGTCAGATGCCCCTCCTATGTGCACCATTGGACCTGGCTGGCATAGCACATACCACACACTGCCCTGAAATTGCCTATTTAATGGATCTTTTCCATGAGTATGAGTTCCCAGAGGGCAGAAACTATACCCTCTTCAATAGCCTACGTATCCCCTAGTGCCCAAAGAGCAACCAGATTATTACAGATGCTTAATATGTATTGTTGGTTCACTGAATGGGGGGAAGGAAGGAAGGCATGCTGACCAGAATATGGCAATGGTGCTCAAGGCCTCAGTGGCCAGAAGGGCATGGAGAGAAGAAAAAGGAAAGTGTAATCAGAGCCCATGTCTGTCTCTAATGATCTTTGTGACTCTAAACAAGTCACTTCATCTGTCAGGACCCCTGTGTCCTGAGTGGAAAATGAAAAGGTTGGACTCAGAGGGTCCATCAAGTCTCTTCCGGATGCACTGTTCTCACACCTTTCTGTCTTCAGGATTGTCCATGCTTCATCAGCATTCCCATTTTAACATGTCTTTTAAAGTCAAATAGTATTGGGTTGCATTCAGTAGAGCCAAGGGGTTGGAAGAGGCAGTGGAGGACAGTGCCTGAAGATGCTGAATGAAGGGCAGTGCCTAAACCTCGTTCATTGCTCTATCAGAAGGGGGCATTTTTAGCTTTGATTCTTTGGATAACAAAATTTCATTTCATCAATGTCATCTCTAAAAGAAGGGCAACTTCAAATACTTTAGAAAAAAAAAAGCAATATACACAAAGGAGGATGGTAAATTCAATGCTTCACAAAGAAGCTTACGTTTACCAAGGAAGCCACAACTTCTATTCAAGAGACACAAAGTGACCTTCAAAATATCACTTCACCAGGGCAAAATGGACTTCTGACCAATAGGATCAACTGATAAAACCACCAAGCTGTTGGGTTTTTTTTTCCCCCCAAGGCTAATAATTCCAGCCAAGATTATTCCAGGCTTGGTGATTGCTTGCCCTGTGGAATCTAATTGACACTAGAACCCTTGCATCAACTTCCTGCCATGGTAAAGAAAGAAGGTATTAAATGATACCACAACAAAGACCCATCTGATTTGACCAGTGGTCGGCAAACTCATTAGTCAACAGAGCCAAATATCAACAGTACAATGATCGAAATTTCTTTTGAGAGCCAAATTTTTTAAACTTAAACTATATAGGTAGGTACATTGTTATTAACTTAATTAGGGTACTCCTAAGGCTTAGGAAGAGCCACACTCAAGGGGCCAAAGAGCCGCATGTGGCTTGCGAGCCGCAGTTTGCCAACCACTGGCTTAGACCAATGACATACTTCTACCTAGAATATGTATAGACAATTTGTTAAATAATATAGCAAGTTAGCTTTTTCTTATATTTTCTAGACTGAAGAGGCAATATTCAAAAAAAAATGGAAAATCACAAACACTAACCTATACAATACTTTTTTATTTGCAAACCAGAGGCCCGATGCATGAAATTCATGCACTGGGAGGTTAGGGGGGAGGGGGCGAAGGGGAGGGGGGAAGGGTCCCTCAGCCTGGCCTGTGCCCTCTCACAGTCCAGGAGCCCACATCAATTGCCCCAAAGAGGTAGGCCATGCCCACCCAGCCTGGGCTCTGCTATAGATCGCCCCCACAGAGGGAGGCCCCACCCACCCATCACTGCCCACTGGTCAGTGGCCTGGGCCTCCCACTTTGGGCTCTTTGGGGCAATCATGGAGCCCCCTGATTTACTGATTGCCCCGCTGGCCAGTGGCCTGGGCCTCCCTCTGCAGGGAGATCATGGGGCGATGGCTGGGCCCCCAAGCAATCGCATCGCACCCACCTTGCCTGGCCTGGCACAAGTGGGTTTCATAGCGTGGTCCTGTATGGTTGTCTGGATAGTCGTTCCGCTGTTCAGCCATTCGGTCGATTTGCATATTATGCTTTTATTATTATAGACTAGAGGCCCGGTGCACAAAAATTTGTGCACTCGGGGGGAGGGGGGGTCCCTCAGCCCGACCTGTGCCCTCTCGAAGTCTGGGACCCCTCGGGAGATAACGACCTGCTGGCTTAGGCCTGCTCCCGGGTGACAGAGGGCAGGCCCAATCCCTAGGTGAAGCCCCTGGTCGGGCTCAGAGCAGGGCCGATTGGGGAGTTGGGGCATCGCCCCTGTCATGCACAGAGCAGGGCGGATTGGGAAGTTGCGATGCCACCCTCAGTCACGCTCAGGGTAGGGCCGATTGGGGGGTTGGGGCACCGCCCCCTGTCACACTCAAGGCAGGGTCGATGGGGAGGTTGCAACGCCACCCCCTGTCACGCACAGAGCAGGGCCCATCAGGGGGGTTGGGGCTCCGTACCCTGTCATGCACAGAGCAGGGTCGATCAGGGGGTTGGGGAGCTCCCCCCTGTCACGCACAGAGCAGGGCCCATCAGGGGGTTGAGGAGCTCCCCCCTGTCACTCACAGAGTAGGGCCGATAGGGGAGTTGGGGCACCGTCCCCTGTCACACACAGAGCAGGGCGGATCAGCAGGTTGGGGCGCCGCCCTCTATCACCCACAGAGCAGGGCCAATCAGGGGGTTGGGGCGCCGCCACTCTCACACTCAGGGCAGGGCCGATGGGGAGGTTATGGCTCTATCCCGTCACACACAGAGCAGGGCCCATGGGGGGGGGGGGGAGGTGCCGCACCCTGTCATACACAGAGCAGGGCCGATCAGGGGGTTTGGGTGCTGCCCCCTGTCACGCTGATCCCGGTGCCGGGAGGCCTTGCGGCTCCGCTGATCCCAGTGCTGGGAGGCATATTAGCCTTTTACTGTATAGAATAGAGGCCTGGTGCATGGGTGGGGCTGGCTGGTTTGCCCTCAAGGGTGTCCTGGATCAGGGTGGGGGTCCCCACTGGGGTGCCTGGCCAGTCTGGGTGAGGGGCTGAGGGCTGTTTTCAGGCTGGGGGTGACTGAAGCTCCCAACCGCTCCTTTTTCCCTTTTTCTTTTTTTATTCTGGGCCAGCTTTAGCTTGAGGCTTGGCTCCAACTCTTAGGCCTCCGCTGCTGAAAGTAGGTTTCTGGCCTTTGCTTACAATGTTGCAATCCTGCTGGCTGAAGTCCGGCGGTATTTGTTACATAGTTTCTTAAACTGCAGGCTCAGAGGCCTGCAGCCGCAGGCGGGGAACGTTGGTTTCCTCCGTCACTGAGGCAAGCAAGCCTCATGTTAGTTTCAAGCTGCCTGTCTGCTGGCCGCCATCTTGGCTGTCAGTTAATTTGCATATCTCGCTGATTAGCCAATGGGAAGGGTAGCGGTCGTACGCCAATTACCATGTTTCTCTTTTATTAGTGTAGATATTTAAGTAATTGCCTTCAGTCTACATTGAACAAATGTTACCATATCACAAGTGACTAGATAAAATACATAAAAATAAATATTAGTCCTAGCCTGTTTGGTTCAGTGGATAGAGCATTGGCCTGTGGACTGAAGGGTCCCAGGTTTGATTCCATTCAAGGGCACGTACCTCAATAGCAGGCTTCCTCCCCAGCCTGGGCCACATGCAGGAGTCAACCAATCGATGTGTTTCCCTCACATCAATGTTTCTCTGTCTTTCCCTCTCTCTTTCACTCTCTCTAAATCAATGGGAAAATTCCTTGGGTGAGGATTAAAAAAAATAAAAATGTTCATTTAAAAAATAAATAAATAAATATTAAATGTAAATATAGGAATCACATTTTCAGCCCAAAAACTGACCAGCACACCCCCCTCTAAATTAGTTGATATGATTAGTGTGATAAGTTTTAATAATTATAATAATTCAAATGTGTTATGTATATACCCTTTATGGATTATTATATGTGAAAATTATGAAATAGAAATAGTTCAAAAATCTCTCTCTCTCTCTCTCTCTCTCTCTCTCTCACACACACACACACACACACACACACAATGTGCTCACCTCTGTAAACTGCCTCTAATGGTGCTAGAGAAAATGCGTAGCTAAAATTGTTAATCATATCAGCTGTAAAAATTATTTTAAGAACTTATTTTTTTAAATATGATCTAGAGGCTGGGAGCAGGAAGAGCCAACCTGAGTAGAGCAGTCCATACATGGGAAGGAAAGGACGCCTGCAGACAAGGGTTTGGTCTGGATAATTATTTGCTTGGCAGGGAGGGGGTCTCTTGTACATTGTAGGCTGATAGCAGCATCTCTGAGTCTAGCCACCAGATGCTGTAGCAATTCTCAGTTGTGACAACTCAGACTATCTCCAGACATTGTCAAATGTTCCTGGGGAGAAGGTAGTGGGTTGTAAAGTGTCCCCAGGTTTGGAAACCACGGCCGCCCTGGTTGTGTTCTGACCCACAGATGCCACCCCAGTTCCTGTCTGCAGATGCAGAGGGAGTTGGCCTACACCAAGGTCAGACATCAGGTGACAGCTCACTGCAAAGTGCAGTGGCTCCCCAGACAAGGTGTGGAGTCCCGTGAATCATGTGTTCATCTGTGACCAGTCCCGGAAAGTTATGTAGATTTCCCAAATCATCTGTTGAGGTCTCGGTCCTTTACACCAATAATCAAAACAAACCGAAACAACTATGACAACAAAAATGATGCAATCCTCTGAAAATAAGGCAGCAAAACCATCTAATGGCTTAGACTATTACAGGCAGAATCCCGTGGGGGAAAAATAAACAGAAACTGAAGGTTGCAATGATCTTTACTTTTTCTAACTATGGCTTAGCATATGCTTTTTAAAATTCAGAACTGATGTTGTATTTTACTAATTTAATTGCTTTCCTATTTTTTATCACATTATATAGTAAAGGCATCTCTGCTTGCTTGGTATTAAAAATAAACAACCTGTATATCAAAGTTAGGTATGTTGCTCAAATTATAGTTTAGTTAATCCCTAAAAGTTAATGACCTCACTTGTCTGAGGGAGGCAAGACCATAAAGTAGAAAAATAGCAATAGTGTGGTGGTTACAAAGAGCTCCATCCAGAGTCATCCCTATCATGTGACTATGGGCAAGTTACTCTCTAAATCACAGCTTCCAATTATAAAAATAGGAATTATGATAGTACCTACATGCCATTAGGTTTGTTATAAGGACTCATAACCTAAAGCTGCTAAGCCCTGAGCACAGTGTCTGATAAATAGTAAAGTCTCAATCAACGATAGATAATCCTCTTGCTATAAAAATTATCATTTGCATGTTCATAATTGGAAATGACCATGGATAATCAGCAATTTCATTGTGTCACTCTTAGAAGTGAGAACTGGATAAGAAAACGTTCTCTTTGCAGAACACAACAGTATTCTCAATAAATGCTACATTTTCTTTTGTTAAAAAGAAAAATGAGCGAAGAATGACCAAGCTCCCTTACTCAAGGTTTCATCCCTTTTTACCTTTCCAGTGTACTGGAACCGAGGCTGGAGGTATAGATGTGGGTAGAGCAATAGCCATTCCCCCATCTGTGTTTTATTATTCATTGGATGGTTCCCTCCTGCAGCCTACACAGAACATACTGTCCTGGGAACAATGAGTTTGATTTGACATTTCACTGGGGCAAATGGCTCTTCTCATAGCTAATAATATTCTTGGGCCAAGAGTGGATCTCCAAGTGATTTCCCTTCTTCCAAGTTCTCATTCATTCAGAATTTGCTGATATAATTTATTCACTCAATGCAAATTGATTGAAGATCATCACCTGCCAAGAATTTCGCAAGGAGCTGGAGGTATCTTGATGATCACAGTTGGGGCACTCAAGGAACTTAGCCTGGGAGGAAAGCCAGCATTAGCTAGAGGGATGCATAATTTCCAACTGAGCCAGGAAGTAGTTCTCGAGGAGTGTGAAGCCTGCAGTGTCAGCGAAGACTTCCCTGAGTAAGTGACACAAGAGCTGAATGGAAAGCTCAGATGGGAAGCCTGGAACCGCGTTGCCCAGATTCCTTCTAGAAACGGACTGGTTTCATATGTGTGAAATTTTGAACTCTGTGTCAGGACTTCCAATCTTGACCAACAGCAGGACGTAAGGGCAGAGTGAAGAGGGGAAGAGGGCAGCTGTCAACAGAGAAGACACCGACCAGACACCCCTGGTTATAAGATCATGGCATTGTCTGCCTTTTCTTGGTCTCAGAGAGCTTTCCTGGTTTTTGATCATTGCTTTAATCTGGTTCTATGAGCCAGAAACTGGGGTTCTGAATGTTCTTGCAAAAAATTCCCTTTTGCTTAAGGTAGCCAGCATTAGTGCCTGCTGTTTGCACCCATCAAGCTGTTTCCATGCCACATCGCTTTCTCCACGCTTATAGCTAGGATTATGCCTGTCTATCGCCACAACCAGACTGTCAATGTCTTAAGTTATTTCTCTTTGAACCCCCAGGGCCCAGAGAAGTGACTGACTGACACTCAGCAAATGCACAATGAATTTGATTTTGCACATGTTCAAAAAATTAGGTTTGCCAATAATAAATACAAAAGTTCCAGTGGATGTTAAACACCGAGAAAGAGCTTTATTTGGGGAAAAAAAAATAAATAAAATAAAAAGGTCCTCCATGCCTTACATCAATTTCACACTAATGTGGAAATCTCTACGCTCTGTAGTTACCTTCTCAGATATTACTTTTTAAAATAAACTTCATGAAGAAACCCAGTGTTCTAATAACCATACTCCTGCAGCATCCTTGCCTCTGAACTTAACATCATTCAGCACTTTTACCACCACGCTTCCAAATGGGTAAAGCTCCTGAGGTGGGCAGGTCCAGGGCATCACTCCCAGGAGCCAACCCCATTCACCTCTCTTTGCCCTTTTTAACCCTCAGGGTAATCCGTAAAGCCCAGTAGACAGCAAGTGAACTTGGCTTCCAGAGAAATCACCATCTGTTTTTCTACCCCTAATAAACAAAGTGCCTCTGCTCTATAAATTCACAGTGCTGTGGAACTGCGACCTAGAATGAAAATGGAGATAGGTTGTTTTTTTGTCCAGTTAAATGGCTTTTTAAAAACAAGATCTTGGGCAGTAGGTTTATGCTGCAAGAATCTATGGGCTGCGTAAATTTTATCTGGTTCAAATAATACTACCATGTCCTAAAACTTGAGTATTATACACTTTCCAAATGTACAATGTCGTCAAGGTTTTATGACATTTCCTACAAAAAATGACTCCACAGCTACAGTTCGAATTCAGGTATCGGAGCAGAATGCAGCAGGAAAGCGGTGCTGCTCCCCTGACTTCACTATCTCAGCCACAGGGGGATATTCCACTGAACAATGTTCATCCATGCATGTTTCTATTCCCTCATGAAAAGCATTCCACATCTTGGATTATGGAGTACAACCAAAACTATGGTGGAAGGACCAAAAACCCATTCTTGATGACTTCTATTTTCCTGCAAAAGCTTGATCAGAGAAATTCTGCCATGTGCGGGGAATAGGGCCAGTGCCTATTCAACTTCACTTCCTTCTTCAAGTAGCAAAACCATTAGAGTATCAGGTCCGTGCCTGCTGCTTAAACGTGTGACCCATCAAAGTGGCTTATGGAGCACCCAAGACTTCCGAGACCCAGAGCTCTGAAGGCAAAGCTGACAGATACGAGGTGCAAGTCTAGCCTCGCCAGGTTAAACATGGCTATGAAAGGAGCATACTCAGTTCTACTGGCAGCAAAACACAGTGCTCGCTGCCAAAGAGTCTATGAGGAAGAAATATTAAGTAATACGCCAACTCTGACATTGACATGCATTTGTTATTCTTCTATGCCAACCCACCCTAACCCAAAGCGTATGCTGTTCCAATCCAGGCCTGCCCTAACGCAGCTAATTATGCTTAAATTTAGGCAAAACACTAAGGAGTATTCAGTCCCAAAGACAATGTTTCAATGGCCCATTAGCTTCTGTATTATTTCCATATTTTGAGTTGGGTCCTGAACTGTGTTCATCACTGTAGGAATTGTCTCTCTTCCTCATCGCAGGTATAATAGAACTCCCACCCACTCACTGTGTTGCCAGTGGTATTAGTTCCTTCCCAAATGTACTGGGAAACACTCAGTGAAAAAGACTTGAAGCAGAACAACCTCTTCAATTATACATGAAATATTTCCAAATTCATTATCTACATGGTTTAAGTGGACTTGTGATCATGTTGCCCAAGGGGCCATGGTATAACCAAGGGCTTTTGTTTTAGGGCTTTCAAACTCGTTGCCAAACCTTTGAGTCTGTCTGTGAAGGAAAAGTTTAAAATTTTACAAAATATACACACATCGGCAAAAGTGGACATGTGTCCCTTAGGCATGAAAAGTGCCTTTCCCAAACATTTACTGAGATTTTTTTCTATTTCTCAAGAATGAGAGTGCTTAGTCTCACCTCCTGGTAAAACGAACACTTGGGATATTCTTCCTAAATTCATTCCCACACATGGTGTCATCGTCAGAAAACTAGAGGAAATGAGGCGTATTCCCTTAATTTGTAATAACCATTTTATCATATTTTCCCAGAGAAAAAATCTTGTATCTAGATTGTATGACCTTGGGTTACCCTACCATAAGCTTCAATTTCCCTCAGTTTCTTGGATGATTAACTTATACTTGCTTCACAGAGTCCCGGTCAAGAGTAAGAGAAGAAAAAAAATGAAAGAGTAAGTGAACAGTGCATGTGTATCCAGCACACAGCATTCAACAAAAGTCAGTGCAATGAAGGTCAGTTTTGTCCTCATTCTCTGCCTGGTATTTAAATGACAAGACTTCTTTCCAATCCTCAGCACATGTTCCAAGAACTTCCACGTAACTGTTTCTCTGTTAGTCCCGCCTGCCCTGGACAGCCTCTTTGATTCAGAGGTCTTGGTGGTCCCTTCCCGGCTGTCTCCTAATTATCTGTATCAATTAGCTGGAACTTCAAAGGGGGGAATCCAATGGCTGGGGCCTTGTCTTTAAAGATCTTGCCAGAAATGAATTAATAATATGATCTATCTGATCACCAATATCCTGAGAGTGTGGATGGGCACAGCTTCATGGGCTTGCGACTTGTGCAGTTGCACAGGGGCCCGCACTAAGACGGTTTGGCTCAGTGGATAGAGCATCAGCCCTAGGACTATAGCATCTTGGGTTCAATTCCAGTCAAGGGCAAGGACAAGTTCCTCAGCTGCAGGCTCATCCAGGGCAAGGTGCGTGCAGGAGGCAACCAATCGATGTGTCTCTCTCACATGGATGTTTCTCTCTGTGTGCCTCTCCCCCTTCCTTCCATTCTCTCTAAAAATCAATGGGAAAAAATATCCTCGGGTGATGATTAACAAACAAAAAAAGAATAGGCTGTAGGAAAGGAAAGGGTAGAAGCAGGAAAAACAGCTAGGATGCTGTTGATATATACAAGGTGCAAGATGATGTGGCAAATGACACCAAAGAAGAGCCAGTTAGACTCGATTTACCTGATGCTACAGCACAGGTCACCAGGCACAGGCCTACCTATGGCAGTGTCCTTGCCAGCCAGCTTTGTGCCCACCACTGGTTCCTGCCCAGTTCCCATGCTGGCTGCCTGCTTTACACTACGTTTTCTTATAAGAGCAGGTGTTTTTCTCTTCTTGCCTACCCTTTTCCTATGGTTCCCCAAAAAAACTGTATACAGTAGCAAATGGGATTCCCCAAAAGAAAATCAGACTTGTCACAAAATCTGGATCTCCCACAAAGGAGAAAATGAGCTGCTGAAAGAAGGAAGGAAAGAAGGGCCTGACTCAAGTCATGCATCTTCCGTGTTAGGTCACTGTAGTTGGGGCTCACTACACACTCCCTATGGTCTCTAATTAAGTAATGGATGTGAACATTGACCCCCTCCTAAAATCTGTATGGGTGTGCAGGATAAAATCTCCTAAAGTTTTTGTATATACAAAACGCATCTAACAATATCTTTAAAACCAACAAAATACTTTGCTCAATTCTCCATAAGGAAAAAGGAAAGACTAATTTTTTGAACTTTTTATTCGACTTACATCTAAATTTGTACAATTCTCTCTATGGTTAAGCTGGCAAATGAAAAAAAATATCATCACTATTTAGTTTTCAGGTAATCAAATAGAAAACTCAACCGGCCTTGCTAAAAATGACACGATACAACTACAGGTGAGTGCAATACCAGTCAGTTACAAGGGTGCAGTGCCTAACCTAGATTTCTCGAAGAATACTCCCTGCTTTTCAGCATGCTCAGAAATATCTCTGCAACTACAGAGCATGGATGCTACCCATCCCCAGCCTGAAGGGCGCTGCCAGCTACTCACCTTTTTCTGAAGAACATTGATTTTCCTTTCCTTCACTTCTAACATATCCTTCATGTCACGGATCTCCCCGGCCAGCGTCCCCTTCTCTTCCGTGAGATCTTGCAGCTGTTTTGTTTTTTTATTGAGAAAAGATTCTTTCTCTTCCAGGCGTAATCTCAGCGCATCTACCTGAAACCAGGAAGAAGAAAGAAGGTAGTGGTTTCAGGCCAGAGTCATCAGGAGGCATCAGTCAAGCCCCGGGAGGGGGTGGGGCCCAGCAGGCCTTCTGAGCACAGCGTGGTCACACCACTGCTCATGAGCATCTCTGTGGCACGCGTCCATCCGTCTGTCTCTACCTTAAAGGCCCGTTGCCTGTGTATCTGAACAGTGATACATTTTTTAATGTAGGCTTTTTTATGAAAGAAGATGCTATGAAAGAGTAGTGTGTCTCCGTGATGGCCAGGGAGGGTATAGCACTCAACGCAGCAGCATCTGCCAGGAACCTGGAGAACACAGTGAGCCACGCCCGACACCTGGAAGGAACACTGACATGGAGAAAAACACTCCAAAATTAGAAGAATACAGCCCTGCCAGTGTGGCTCAGTGGTTGAGTGTTGACCTATAAACCAGAAGGTCATGGTTCGATTCCCGGTCAGGGCACATGCCCAGGTTGCAGGCTGGATCCCCAGAATGGGGCTTGCAGGAGGCAATCAATCAATGATTCTCTCTCATCATTGATGTCTCTCTCTCTCTCTCTCTCTCTCTCTCTCTCTCTCTCTCTCTCTCTCTCATAAATAAAAATATATTTTTAAAAAAAACATTTTGCCAAGATGAAGTAAATACTGCTAGAGGGAGGAAATGTGGAAATGACACTCACTCGCCAGCTTTATGAAAGACTACTTTCCAAAGGATAAGGATAAAAAGAGACAAAGCATCCCCAAAATACCTATTTCTACCTTACCTCAAAAATTGGATTATTACAATCCCTGCTTTTCAAATGTCAGTAATAAAATGAAGAAATGTAAGCTTTATTTTTTTCCGTAGACCACATGTAAAAAAAAAAACTGGAGTGAAGGAAGATTTTAATCCTCACTCATACCTGGAATTTGATAGGTAGTAACTACATTGACAATCAGGAAATAGTGCTGAAGCCTGTTAGTTATATTATCAAAATAACCAGGCAAAACAAATTAAAAGTTTATCTTGGGGAAGAAGAGATGGGACAGGGATAAGTGGGGCTGCTGCATCTCTAGGCAAAGTGTGCTCACTACACTAAGAGCAAGAAAAAGTTGATGAAAAGGGGGAAAAAAGACAAAAGTTAAAACAAAAAAAAAGGATGCAGGAATGCCATAATGAGCCACAATAAGCAGCAACATAAATACTATGAGGACAGAGTCAAAGGCCTAACTTGGAACAACGAAAAGAGAGCATGAGGTGTCAGGCTGGTTCTGCCTCTATCTGGCTGTGAGGATGGGGACAAACAACTCACTCCCCCCACCCAGCCTTTTAGCCTCAGTTTCTTCATTCGTAAAACCAAAAGGTTGGAACAGAGTGCCTGATATTTTAGGATTTTAAAGACAGGAATCAATCGTAGGTACAATACATCATGAAAAAGGTGATGATATGAGAAAGAAAACAATTATTGGGGTAGAATCTCCATTTCTTACACCTTTCCAAGAAAGGTGTGCCCAAGTGTGACCTTCCTAAAGGTCAGAAGGGATGAGGAGGTGAGTGAGTAGATGCCGGGAGCCGGTCCATCCTTGCTGTTTCAAGGGACCTGGCATATATGGCATACTGTTCTTAATATGTTTGCTCACCTTCTTGGCGCTGTGTTTTAACCAAGGTCACCTCTCCGAGAAAGGTTGAATCCCCAGGTAGGGATTTTCCCCTGAAGTTAGGGAGGGAATAAAACCCCTCAACTAAGTGCCAGGCGGGTAATTAATCACTTTAACTATGAACAATCATGCTTAAGCTACATAATCTTTACTCCCTGGAATTGAGATAAGAAACACCCTAACCTTTGTAATAGAGATTGATAGGATTGAATCAACTGGTATAAATACAGATGTAACCAGACAGAGAGAGACAGAACTCATGAGACAGAATTCAGAAGACAGAACTCAGAACACAGAACTAAGGACACAGGGCTTGGAAGACAGGACCAAGAGAGACAGAGCCTAGGCACAGAACCTACACAGAACGTTCTCTAGAGACAGAAGAACTTCGCTGGCAAGAGCATGCCGGAGGATCCTGGACAGGGACTGGCCTCGGAGCCTGGAGGCGGAGCCTGGCGAGAGAGCATGGCAGGGATCCTGGACTGAACCTGACTGCGGAGATTGGCAAGAGAACCTGACCAGGACCTGGCCACAGAACCTGGCTGGAGATCCGAAGCAGAACCTCTCTGGAGATCGAGACCATTCCTTCTTCACGGACTCCGTCCACACCTTTGGGGACCCCTGGACCTGCTGGGGCTGGACTCCGGCAAGTAGAGTGTTCCCAGTTTCTGTCCCCGAGAGGAGGATGAAGCTGGGAGGTCCCAGCAATGGAAAGGGTGACAACAAGAACTTGAAGTCCAGTGGAGACCCTGACTGCAGTGTGGAGAGGACGGGTATCGGTGACTGCAGAGGTAAGAACTGCAGACTCTTCAAACATCTGCTCTTCCCACATAATTACCACAGAGATCTAGGGGCCAGGAAGGTGGAGGGGATGCTTGTGTCTGGGGATCTTCCACGAAAATTGATTCCAGTTGCACTGAAGTTTAAACATAGAGATTCTCAAGTGACCTATCTTCGTTTAAAGTTATCTTCACCTACCAATCTGGAATAAAATCAATACTTGTCTTTGGATTTTCATCGTATCAGGTAGAAAAGAAACATTTTTTATACAGAAAGAATGGCATTTGTGGGTTCCTTGTACATTGGCAGGGCATGCTGAGCAGATTAGGGCAGTGGTTATACATAAGGGCTTACACTCAGTTATGGAGACTTGAACACAGGCTGACCAGGACTCGGTGTGAATCTGAGAGGAAACTGTGGTCCCATTAGCCCTGCATTCCAGCTATCAAAGATGGGTGGTCTCTATCAGGACTAAAGGAAATACCTAATATCCCAAACTGTGATATAAATCAGTTACAATATGGGAGGTAGTGAGTGGTGCTGACGAGGGCTTAGAAAAGAGACTCTGTCCTGATGAAGAAGACACTTAGCACGTGTAGCGCCTTCTCACCATGCATGGCCTATCAGTGCCCAGCTGCATCTTCCTGAGCCCAGAAGAGATAAAAATAAACAACCCTGGCTGTAAGAATTTTCCTCCAAGAATAAAACAGAGCAGGGATGGTCGTGATCAACACACTACTCAGAACACCCAAATTCTACATGGCAGGAGGACTCTGTGCCAGCTCAGGTCTCCTGCTTAGGAGTTTATTTTCCATGCGCCCGAAAGCATGTACTTAGCTTCAAAGGAATTTGAATCGTGCCCTTCAATCACCTTCACTCTATCTTTACAGCTTTGCACAGTCTCCTACAATCAAGAAACAAAGCTTAAGGGCCTTTTTTTTCTCTCTTAAGACAAAACTTTGACCTGAACTGCATCCAATTCTCAACCAACATTAGCCCCGTTTGCAGTAAGCAAGTATGACATCATTTCTAAAGTCAAATTTTAACTTCCAGATGGTGCAAAACCGCAAGCAGGCGCACGGGCCTTCTGATGCACAGAAGTTTAAATACAGGGAAGATCAGGCAAGAAAGAATAGAGTCTATTAAAAATTGGAATATGTAGTTTCAAACTGGGTATCAATGAGTAGGATTAAAGTCGCCCTCACTAATATTTGGACTTCACTCAACAGTGTACATTGGTCAAAAAGAATCAGAAAGGCCTTGAAGTTTAGATTATAGTCCAACATCAGGTAGAGACATAAAAGTTAAAATGTTAGAGAATATGAAATACTTTTCTTTGCCTCTTCACTCAACACCAAATAATTTTAAGGGCCCTTGACTCTCTCTCTTAAACTTTGGCAGTTGACTCAATAATAAAACTTGGCAAAGCAAAAAGCACTATTATTTCCCAGAAAGAAAAAAAACACTTAGAACTGTATGATATAGTCAGTGCAGAAAGACCCATAGGTTCAGTTTCCAATTTTTACATCTGACTCAACTGCATGGGAACTAGTCACCTAATGTTAAAAGTAGGACAATCTTTTCATTTTAGGAGAATTACTCATTTCCTTCTGATCCAATTATGTGTGTATTTGTGTGTGTGTGAGTGAGTGTGTGAGTGTGTGCGCTCACGCGTGCACGCTTAAGACCATATAACATATGAAAATTTAACCTTTTATCTGGCAGTATAAAACACGAAACATTTGTTATCACTTCAGTTCCAGGTAATAACTTGAAAGAAAAGGACCATGGCAACGAAATTGGCAAAAATTGCCAAAATCGGAGTTAAACATTATTAATCTTCATGTCAGCACCCAGGAATTATAACCAGCTCCAATGGTGAGGTATGTTTGGAGAAGTTCTGTACATCAGGCTCCCGACCTTGCTGCCATATTTTACACGGGCCTTCAGAAACGGCTTTAATGTTGTGACAAAACACTAAGTGCTACTCGATGTGCCATAAATAATTTTTTTTAAATCAAACGGTTCATTCCAATGACTACAGCAACACTTGGAAAAGAAAAAAAAAAAGAAACACTTGAGAGAGAAAAGGGGGCCACTTGAAATTTTTCACGGATTAAATACCACTTACTTGACAACGCTTCGGGAATTGAATAAACATGGTATCGCAAAGAACAACTTTCAAAGAAAATGAAGCTGGAACACTCACAAAAGCTCCCGGTACAGTTTTCTTTCACATTCAAAGTTGAGTGTGTTTGTTTTTCCTAATAGTAGACTTGGGTTAAGGGTGTATTTGAATTTGATTCAACTTGCAATCATTCAAATGGGAGTCAGCTTCGAAGTTGGAAGGATGCATAGTGGACACAGCCTCCAAAGACACAAACACTTAAAAACACCCTAAAATGTAAAACTTGCTGTGGGAGTAACCACTACTTCTCACTCACATCCAATTTTCCTTTTCTTCCTGAACACAGGGACGGTCTCCCTTGCAGGAGGATGGGGCCATTTGTCTTATTCGTGAAATAGAAACAGAAGCGCACACCTCGCTTCTCCATGCTTCCCCCTCCCCACTCTGCCCCGTCCTCAGAGACCATGGAGGCTACACGTTCAGGGTGGTGGAGCTGCAAGACAGCGGAACCTCCACAAATCTGGATCCTCAAGAGACCACAAGGAGGAGGAGCACCCCCTACCTTCCACCCACCAAGCCCCAACACCCAGCCTGGGTTGTACTTACAATAGGATGCACTGAACTACTAAAAAATTATTATTCTTATAATTTCCCCTGTTTTTGTTAAGAGGTGGGCACCTTACAAGTAGAAAGATTTGTTTCTCTTTCAGATTATCATAAATCTGAAAGAAATGGGGCTGCTGTACCTCCCTCTACTCCTTCTACGTGTACAATCGCAACATCTACTTTCTCCTCTATTTTCCCCCCAAATCCAAAGAGAAGGGAAAGGACAGAGAGCCAAGGGCAGCGCTAAAAGGAAGAGGTAGCAGAACCCTGGGGAATGGACTCAGAGGTTAAAGTTCAAGACCTCAGGGAGAAGAGAGAAAGAGATTGAAGAGGATGAGTCCCCTTAGGCCCACGGGCTTAAACTTCAGTTTGTATAGATAAGTGGCTCAAGGGGACAACTCTGTTTTGCAAAACTCTCTGCATTACAAATGTATGTGTTCAAGCAACTCATGGAAATGACCAGGGACTTACCCACAGGCCTTCCAAATGCTGAGAACAAAACTAAGGTGTTATGAGCAAAATGAGGATAATAACAGTACCTCCTTCATCAAGTTATTTTGGGGATTAAATTGAATAACATGTAATGCACTTAACACAGTGCCTGGCACCCAGAAACACTCAATAAATTTTTGCTATTGTTATTATATTTTATTATTCCACTTTCCACAGTCTCCAAGCCAGTGATTTATATACTGTAGGAATGCAATAAAGGCTGCTAATCAACAGCCCTCAGGAAAAGTGGAGAACCAGCAAATAAGGTTTTGTGCTCTAACATGTACCAGGGTGTTATATTGTCTGTCATTTACTTTAAATTATTTCAGCATACCCTGTATGATATGGGTGTCTGTGTGGAGGGGTGGTGTCTGGGTGGGTGGGTGTATTTCTCAACAGAGAATAAATCCTCCACGGTAGTTAATTGGCCTTTGAAAGACTTTAATTAAAAGCTGACATGCCAGAGTCAGCTACCAAAAGTGCCTCGATATTCTTTATATTGATGAGCACCTGAAATTTGGTCAATTAGCATAATTGGTGTGAGGAGTGATTTTTCCTTGCTGTAGTGAGTGGTGTTTGAGATGTGTGGATTGCCTGGAAATGCTGCACAGGCACTTGACTCTTCCAGGAATGAGATTTCAGGCAGTGTATCCAATGGAATATGATGCAAGCCACATCCATAATTTTAAACTTTGTAATAGCCACATTAGAAAAGTTAAAATGGGGTAAAATTAATGTGTATTTAATCTAAACTACTATCTCCAAAATGTTATTACTTAAGATGTAATGAATATGAAAAAATTACTGGCATTTTATTTTGTATTGTCTTCAAAATGCAGCACTTATGTTACACTTTCAGCATATCTCAAGTAGAACCAGCCATAATTCAGATACTCAGTGGCCTCATGCAGCTCCTGGCTACCATATGGGACAGTGCAGGTCCATGGCTAGTAAGCCCAAAAGTTTCAATCTTTCTATTTCTATCTCCTCTGACCCAAAAGCAAATAAGATTATCTGAGACCTGCCATAGGAAATATCATCACACTGGCCTAATGTGAACCTTCTGTGGCCTCAGAAGTACAGAGAGCTTCAAGGAGCACAGCTGAACAACTCTAATGGAAAACCTGGAGGCAAGATCATGGACAGTAGTCCCATAGCCTTCCCTTCTCCTACCATCAGAGGCCACTGACCTCAACCAAAGAAAATCAAGTTAAGTGTCGATGAGCTAATGGGCTTGGTGACTCAGCTAGCATGATCTCTTTGGAGTCTTGTTGAAAAGAAGAGTTCAGAATAATCATTGCTTTTTAAAAGTTCTTTCACCTAATCTCAAATATAGCAAATGTTGCCTTTCAGAAAAAAAAAAAATGTCCTTCAGTCGCTGTATCATAAAATAATGCTATTAGATGAGGGTGTGTCCGACTCTTATCTTATGCTTGGGTTATGGCCTTCTCTTCTTTGACATTTGCAGCTATTTTTATTTCAGAGTTCTCTTCTCTGTAGGTACTCTTGTCAACTAGAATTATTAACTTAATCATTTAAATAATATAAAGATTAAATTTTGTGTCAGGCATTGTTCTAGTTAGAGATACAGCCTTTTAGCAGGACCGTCAAGTCTATGACTTACTGAATACACATTTGTAAAATTGGGAGTGGGGTACAGCAAGTTTTTATTATGTCAATATCATTAGTAAACAAGATTTTTAGGATACGATGAAAGTAATACAAATATAAAAATATAAAAACTTTTGTAAAAAACTGCACTGACAAAAGACTAATTTGTGGATGTCTGTGTTTATTAGTAAAAATGTATATGTGCATGTTTGTCTGCATATGAAATAATAAAATTCATGGTTTAATGAATATCTATCAGCTAAAATCTATCCTGGTATTCAACAGAATTGTTTATTTAACAAAGGGCTACTCTTGACTGTGTGATCTTGGAACACTGAATGACTTTATTGAGCTTTCAATAAGTTTGCTTTATACCCGCTCCACTATGTTCAACATAATTTTGGAATCTAATAACTTTGGGTCTAAAAAAAGCTTTTTAATCCTAATAAGTATGAACACATGATTTTTTTTTTAAAAAAAAAGGTTTTCTAGCTTTTCCTAATAAAAAGCCTTAGAAAAAAGTGACCAATAGCAATGAGGACCCATGCCAAACACAAAATTTTAGGTCTATGGCAAGAAATACAGAAATGAGTATAGAACACCTCAATGAACCAAATAGCAAGGAAATAATAAGGACCAAGTCTTCTTATTGGCCAAGGACCAGAGAATTTGGTGCTATTCTATAAACAGACACTAGTGGGCAGGAATGAGGGCTGGGACAGGTAGGGAGCTACTGCAGCCAACCAGAGTAGAGGCCCTGGCAGCCACAACTAGGATGCAGGTGCTGCAGAGGGAGAAAGTGGCTATGTTTGAGACACATTTTGAGATACAATCAAGATGCTGGTGGCAGGTGGGAAAGTTTATATGTACAGGGATAAAAGGTAGGAATCAAAGATACCCCTGGGTTACTGGCTGAAGCAACTCCATAGATAGTGGAATTATTGCCTGTGCTAGTAAAGACTGGGAGAATCAGATTTGGTGGTAGGAAATCAAGAATTCAGTATTAGGTACATATAGGTTGAGATGCTAGAAACGTCCAAAGGGCAAAAGGCTACATGACTTGGAATCTCCCGAGACAACAGAACTTAGACTAGAGTCTCACCTACATGTGAATGAGCAGTCCTGTAATTATATCAATATTCCTCCAGCAGATGAATTAGGAAAACTCCTCTGCATTTTACAGACTAATTCCCAATTAGATGCAGCTGCCTGAGATCAAGTTTGAAATCTATGGTAGTTGAATATAAAAGGGTCCCTGATTTTCAACCTTTAGTTTACAAGGTCTCTTCCTTCATAGTCCAGAGAAACAAGAGATTTGGTCATTTCAATCATTCCCTTAAGCCAGTGGTTCTCAACCTTCCTAATGCCTCAACCCTTTAATACAGTTCCTCATGTTGTGGTGACCCCCAATTTCATTGTTACAAATTGAGCATAATTAAAGCATAGTGATTAATCACAAAAACAGTATGTAATTATATATGTGTTTTCTGATGGTCTTATGGGACCCCTGTGAAAGGGTCGTTCAACCCCCAAAGGGGTCTCGACGCACAGGTTGAGAACCGCTGCTAAGCTCTTTTCTGGTGGCTAGTTAATGCCAATGATGTGTTTACCCTCCTGGGGATCAATGCAGTCAGGAGAGGGATACTGACTGGGGAAAAAAGGATTGCAGGATCCCACTGCTGGGGCTGGCTTTCACCTAGCAACCGCAAGCTTATACATTTGACCAGAGAAAAGTCCTAACTTACATTTTTAAAATATAAAATTTAGATAGCACAAATAGAAACAATAATGCCTGTATTATAGAGTGCTCCATAATTTACAATATACCTTTCTGTTAAATTATAAATCTGTTCTCTTACACAATTTCAATTCAAAAAGTAAAATTCAGGGATACTTAGTATTGTATAGCCTCATACTGTGCTTATGAAAGTTAAGTTACAATCACCAGCTTGTTAATAACACAGTTGAGATTTTCAGGTTGTAAAGATTCATTTTGTCTGACCTGCCTGTGAAAAAATTATACCCATGTCCCACATGCCACCTACTTGAGGCAAACAATGCTGGGTTATGAGTGCTTTGTGTCACCTACAGGGAAGAATTCATATCATATGTGGGTTAATAATCCAGCCAACTTTATAAAGCCTGTTTTCATACTTAAGTTTTTGGCTACTTCTTACACTAAAATTAGGTGGTTTTAAGTGACTAGTCCAAAGTTCAAAATTTAATGTTCAGTTCTGTTCCAGCAAATTTCTGAAAACACATGGGAATTGTAACTCATGTGTTAATACTTAAAGTTTTTGTTAATAAAACTTCCAACACTAACCTTACCTCATTGAACTTACCTCACTGGTTTTTATGCTTACTATAAAACTATAGCTGTCATAATATTTTTGAATTACTACAAAAGGAAGTAAGCCATTCCAAAGTCAATGTTATTTTGCAACATGATGATAGTTATAAATTCAAAATACTTAAAACCAATTTGCAAAGCTATCAATCTTAGTGCCTCCTAACATTTGAAAAGCCCATCTTCAAGACATTTACTATTACAAAAAAAACACAAGTTTAAGAAAACACTGTGTATCATTCATATTGCACTTTCACTTCAAGTAAGCACATTAAATTTAAACATGAACACTCATTTTAACATAAAATTTTAAAATATTGGTCCTGCTTAGATATTTCATGAACTTTCTAAACTATCACTGAAGGCCAAAGAACTGAAATCACTGATAATTTAGCACCAAGATTAAGTAATAATTTTGTGATCTCAAGGTCAGTGCTTTCCAATAAATCCAAATAAGTAACCTCCATGCAGGTATGCTTTACATATGTGTAAATGACGAACATGTTAGGGGCTGTAGTCATTTTATTTTCAAACAGAATGAAACCCATATTTTAGTCATATCTCTCAAATCAGGGCCGGTACTCCTGGATGATGGGGAGCAGTGTTCAAAGATCCTTGAGTTTGCTACATGGATTGCTTTATGCTGTCTTTTCTTTTGGATGATGACCTCAGAATTAAAAAAGAACTTATTCTGGATAATGTAAATAACTCCTTAGAACCAAAGATTGTTAAGAGACTTCAATATCTGCCTTTGTGTTTGCACGTAAAATTCTTTTGGGGTGAAATGGAAAAAGCACAGAAGGACTTCTTATTTCTCTCCAAATATTATATTCCCTCCAATATACTGGCCATGGGACATCATGGTGACCATGAAACAAGGGTTTGACATCACCATGGAAACCGCATCCGTGAGGAACGAGGTCATCACACAGCACACCACTATGCAGACCTCCTGCACTGGCACCTGTGCCGAGCGGCTGGCACCATATTCGTATCAAGTGTAAATTTACGTCCAGCAAACACAGCCCTTTTCCATATAAAGCTAATACCATTAATTTAAATTTTATAGGCTTTGACATTATGTTTTCATTGAGTGTGTAATTTTTATTTGGTTTCATAGTTCTGTAAAGACTATAGCATGCCTCGTCTTATCTTCGTACCTAATTAAGTAACACAAGTAATAATTATTACATAAAGCAATCCTGGCTGTCTACAATGTTCTTCTTCTTATTTTTTCTTCTAAAAGGAATTTCTTCCCCAGTGTGAGACATACAGCCCTAAAATAAACAGTGTTTGTCCTTTAAAAATCCTCATGAGTGTTATGCAAAAATGAAATGCAGAGCGACAGTGCGTTCCTCGATCAAGCTGACTTGGGAAATGCAGCTTGCTTTCCTGATTTATGGTACATATTAAGTAAAACTAAAGCAAAGATCTTACTTAACTTGATTTAACCACAGACCCCATATTTTTAAAGAATGCATAATAATAACCTTCAAAGGTTGTTATGAAAGACTGTTCTCAAGTACCTGTTAGTCATCAGAAGTTTGAGGCACAGCATAGATATGAAATGTTTGAGGAGGGTGAAATGCGGACACGCCATGGGATTAGATTCAGAAGACCCTGACTCAAAGTAAACTACATTCAGTCAAGCTGTCCTCCGTGGCTACCTGTGTGTTACGTGGTGTGCCGTGTGTCTTATGTAATCCTCAGAACCACCTGTGAGGTAGGTATTGTTTACAAGTAAAAACCTTAAAGCTCTGAGAGCTTACAGGTAGATTGTGCTAAAGCCCCATCTTCTAGTTCAGTGGTTCTCAACCCATGGGTCGTGACCCCTTTGACGGTCAAAGGACCCTTTCACAGGGGTCGCTTAAGCCCATCCTGCATATCAGATATTTACATTACAATTCATAACAGTAGCAACATTACAGTTATGAAGTAGCAATGAAAATAATTTTATGGTTGGGTCACAACATGAGGAACTGTATTTAAAGGGCCAGAAGGTTGAGAACCACTGTTCTAGTTCAAGATCTATTCCACCAGCTTACATCCTGGTTCACTTTTGGCTCTGTGGGCACCTGGGGTTGAGACCTCCGGGGAAGTCACTTGTTTCTTAAGGACTTGGCTATCTCTTCTATAAATTAACAACATTTTGTTCAATGACCTCTTCAGTAATCACCTACCCCAAACTTACATGATGGCAGGAGGTGAGTGATCCAGATACTAAAACATATTTTAAAGCTTTGTTAATTAAAACATTTTTGTATGGATGCAGTAAAAAAAAAAAAAAAGCAGACAAAGTCCAAAATAGATTCACATACTTAAGGAAATTTAGTATAGGATAAAAGTGACATTTAGATTCAGTAGAGAAAATACAGGTTATTCAATTAATAATGGCTCAAAACTGACTACAGTAGCAGTATCTTACCCTTTCTGGTATTATTTAGAAAATAATAATAAAGGTAAACTTACTTAATTTCTTATGACAAAAATAAATTCCTAATAAAGAGTTAGATATGAGAAAATTAAACCATAAAAACTGTAAAAGAAATTATGAAGTACGTCTTACTTTTGAAACACAGAAGTCCTACCTAAGCAAGAGAAAATGCTTGGGTAGCATAAAGGAAAAGATAGACAAAATTAAATATAAATTAAAATAATCTTTATGAAAAAAGACAAAGACAAATTGCAGGAAATTATAGCAAATGTTTCAGTATCTATAATATGTTTCTAATGTTTGCAAATGTTACAGTATCTATAATATGTTTCTAAGTGGGACTATGAAAAGAATGTTTGCCTGAGTGTGCATAGAATATTTCTGAAAAAAACAAATAGGTAAATAAGAGTTTACTAGATATCTACTACATGCTCACTTGATAAGTGATAAAAACAAGAATTAAATTACCAGGCTAGTTAATTTCCCTTATAAGCTAATGAAGGCATCACACCAACTACTACAGGGAGCGAAGAGTAAGATAAATTCAGTCAGACCCAGAGCTCCCAAAAAATGAACTGATTAGCTGCATCTCCAAAGGACCCTCCACAGGGCAAACATGCTGCAGGTGGAGGAGACGATCTGTCCTGGAAGAGTTACTTATGGTGGTACATATTATAGCTGCTATGACTTTTCATCTAATATATCAATACATTGTTGGGAGGCAGGAAAGAATAATAGCTACCAGTAGGGGCTCTTAGCTAGACTCCTCACGTGTTCCATCATTTACTGAGCATGATATAGAGAAAGATACAATCTCTTAAAAACTTCAGTTCCCCCTCAATGAAATGAGGAGACTAATAGTACCAATGCCACAGGATTAACTGAATCAAGACTTGCAAGGTGATTTATAGAAATGTACTAAGAAAAAAAAGTAGAATAAATCAATAAACAGTGGCTGCTCTTCAATAGTAAATAGTGATATAACTTATGATCACTATGATAAATTATATATTGTATGAGACATATATGAGTAAATTTAGTCATTGGTATACTATATGTTAATATTCTACCTGCTACCATAAAAACCTAGTCACACTGACAACAATGATAACATAAGCTAACACCTGTGGAGCAGTTTCATGGAGCCCATCAGCCCAATAGCTTTGGACAAGGTATTTCTTTCCATCCTACAAAACCCAGAGCTACACAGCTTATATGCAGCACAGCCTAGACTTGAGCACATGTCTGTCAAAATCCAAAGGGCCCGCTCAGAATATCAAGCTCAGAAGGAGGAAAGCATGGATGACAAACACAAGAGTGAAGAGGAACATGTGAAGACACAACAAAAAAGGTAAAGTTACTAAAATTATGAGCGGTATCTTACCCTTTCGGGTATATTGGTAGTTATTATTTATAGTGAAAACATTAAGCCTTTGCTTTGAGGGGTCTTCATGCTATCATGGTAGAACTGTTACATATATATATATATATATATATATATATATATATATATATGATGTTTATTATGTATTTTTAGGTTATATATAATCTATGCAATATTATATTTACGAATATATATTAAATATTAAATTACTAGAAGCCCGTTGCACAAAGATTTGCACAACAGGCCTTCCTTCCCCTGGCTGCTGGCACCGGTTTTCCTCTGGCACCAGGGACCCAGGCCTTTGGTCCGGCTGCAACAGAGAAGCCAAGCCTCTTCAGTCTTTAGTCTTCAGTCTTCAGTCTTCAGTCTTCACTCCGGCCGGAGCCTTCAGTCTTTGTTCCACGCCTGCATATGCAAATTAACCGCCATCTTTGTTGGGTTAATTTGCGTAGTCGCTCTGATTGGCTGGTGGGTGTAGCGGAGTGACACCAATTTGCATGTTTCTCTTTTAATAGTGTAGATATATGCTATACAATTATATATTAAATTATATATTATACATTGTATTTATATATAATATATTGTATATAATATATATATATTATATTATTATTTCTATATTATATTATTTCTATGCTATATTATTATAGCATATTATAATAATACTAGAGGCCCGATGCACGAATTTCGTGCAAGAGTAGGCCTTCCTTCCCATGGCTGCCGGCACCGGCTTCCCTCTGGCACCTGAGACCTGGGCTTCCCTCGGGCTACCAGCAGGCACCCAAGATTCGGGCTTCCCTTGCAGCCCCGGCTTCATCTGGAAGGTCGTCTGGAAGGACGTCCAGTTTAATTAGCATAGTATGCTTTCATTATTATAGATAATACTAGAGCCTTGCTGCACGAAATTCACGCATGGTGGTGGTGGGGGGAGGTGGTCCCTCAGCCCAGCCTGCACCCTCTCCAATCTGGGACCCCTTGAGGGATGTCTGACTGCCTGTTTAGGCCTGAGCCCACTGGGCAGTCCAACATCCCTCTCACAATCCAGGACTTCTGGCTCCCAACTGCTCGCCTGACTGCCTGCCTGATTGCCCCTAACAGCTTCTGCCTGCCAGCCTGATCACCCCCTAACTGCTCCCCTGCCAGCCCGATTGCCCCTAACTGCCCTCACCTGCCAGCCTGGTCACCCCTAACTGTCCTCCCCTGCAGGCCTGGTTGCTCCCAACTGCCCTCCCCTGTCGGCCTGGTCACCACAACTGCCCACCCCTGCAGGCCTGGTCCCTCCCAACTGCCCTCCCCTGCAGGCCGTCTTGTGTCCACATGGGGGCGGCCATCTTGTGTGTTGGAGTGATGGTCAATTTGCATATTGCCTCTTTATTATATAGGATATAAATAATAACATGTAATATATACTACCAAATTAAATCACATATTGTTGCTGCCATATATTACATATACAGTTGACCCTTGAACAACACAGATTTGGCAATTCCAGTCTGCACTGCCCTCCCTCTGCTGAAGAACAGGGTGAGTGGCTATGAACAAAAATCCTGTGTCTGGCCCTTTAAAAAGAAAAGTGGCTTTGTCTCCAGCAGGTTCCTCTCTCCCTGGTGGATAAAAGCCCGGCCCCCTTTCACCTCCGGATGCTCCGTGGGCCGTTGATCCAGGCTCTGATGCTCTGGACTGGGAAGCCCAGCCTGTGGTCCAGGCCTCACTCCTCTCAGGAGAGGCCACCCTGCCCCCTGCTGCTGAGATATCCCTCCCTCCACAGCCTTGCCTGCCCCTGGGGGAGCGGGCCAGACCCTCTGGCCACCCCACCCTTCCTACCAGTCTTGAGGTGCTTTCGGCCCTTCCTTGTTTATAAGTTTCTTCTTCAGCTAGTCTTCAGTTGGCAATTCAGGGTGAATGTTCCCCAATTTCCTTTTGTTGCCAATTTGGTTTGGGGAGGAGGTGCAAGAAAGAACCACCTCCTCCACCACCATGGTGAAATGCTCCTTAATAACATTTTCTTCTCTCTAGCCTCCTTTATGTTAATAATACATCACATAATGCAGGTAACATACAAAATATGTGTCAGTCAACTGTTTGTTATTGGTAAGGCTTCTGGTTAACAGTAGGCTCCTAAGTTAAGATTTTGAGGAGCCAAAGTTACATGCTTATTTTCAATTCCACAGGGAGTTGGTGTCCCCATGGAGTCTACCCTATGTAATATATGACCACACATATCAGCTCTGTCCTCCATCTATGTCTAGAATTCCCTGAACAAAAAGTTATCAACAAGAAAACCCTGCAAATTTCTACCTACAGGGTATATACCACTCCCTCCATATCGTCTTACAATGTGAGGTTTCAAGTTTGGCCAAGTATTTACTACTGAAATGATTTTTGCAGATTTGATTTTTAAAATAATGAAAACACTCTTTCCTATCCTAAGATATTCAGAAAAATCTTTTACACACACAAATAGCTGAAGGAAAGAAAAGTTTACCACTAAAGTTCCATTGCAACACACCCCACCAGGGTTTGTGTTAAATTTAGGAACACTCTTTAGTTTTAAGCCAAGTTGAGGCTTCACATCACTGGCTTTGAGGAAGAGCATAAATGATTCTGAAATGGGTGGTAACACTAAACCCTGTGCAAATTTACCTTGGCCAAAGAAAGCAATTGTTTCTCTGTTGGGACTTGTTACAGACTCTTCCAACTTGGAAGCATTTTGTTACTAAGGAATAAACATGGAGCTGAAAATAAAATAAGCTCTAGGAGTGAAAACCAATTAAGGCAGAAGCAAGAACTGCTATGAAGTTTAAAATATTAAAGTCATGCTACATACATTCTTTGGCTCTTTTTTTTTTTCCTTAAAGAAAAATGCATAGCCATCCCTTTCTGGTTCACCGTCATTGCTTCTAAAAATATTTACTGTGATCACGGCACTATTATGCCATAGAATATTTTGGTAGGGAAAATCTGTTTCATCTTGCAAGTTCCCTGTGCATAAGTAAATCAATTTACTGTGTAATGATTCAACAATATTCTATTGTGTTATTCTTGTGGCAGTGGTTTTTTTTTGTTTAGAGTCCTACAACTTTATGAAAGAAATCACAAGTGAACTGCTTGAAGAGTAACAATTAGTGACTGGGAGTTCCCACCATTTTCACATGTGAAAATAAGGGGGCTGGATTCACTGATTCAGGTCCAACTTTATTATTCTACTAGAGGCCCAGTGCAGGAGATTCGTGCACTGGGGGAGGGGGGACGGGGGGATGTCAGCCCAGCCTGTGCCCTCTCACAGCCCGGGACCCCTAGATTCCCCCAGGGATCAGGCCTAAGCCGGCAATCAGACATCCCTCTTGCAGTCTGGGTCTCTTGCACTCCAGGACCCCTCGCTGCTTACCACCCATCTGCAACAGAGGTGGGAGAGGCTCCCACCACCGCCACTGCACACAACAGCCATGATCCATGCTTCTGGCTGAGCAGTGCTCCCCCTGTAGGAGCATACTGACCACCAGGGGGCAGCTACTGCATTGAGCATCTGCCCCTAGTGGTCAGTGCACGTCATAGCGACCGGTTGTTCTGCCACTCAGTCAATTTGCATATTACACTTTTATTATATAGGATTTGGTTAGTTCTTATTCTACAACACTGGAACCCAACAAGCCACTCACAAATGAAGGGACTGTTGTTTCTGAGTAGCATGATATCCTTTAAGCAAACTTGGTCACTAGGCATTTACCCATTTAAATAATAAGCATTTTCAGTTCGATCTAAGAGGAGACACAGACCGCACGTTGCATTGCATTAAGTCTTGCAAACTGAGTGTCTTGGATCGAAAATAACTAAAAATCATAGCCCCTTTAACAATTACCCACTTTACAAAGAAGGGGGGAATGTGCTGACAGCAGCCTATCTAGCTGAAACATAAGAAAAACCCAGAAATGAGAGAAGTCATCAAAAAGGAAGTACTGTCTGAGCCAGAGCGGGGAAATATGTCTAGAGACTACAACTCTCTGATGATGGAGAAACCAAATGCACCAAGCAAACTCTACTGGGGATTCTTCGGAGTATGGCACTCTATTGCATTCCAAAGACAAGCAAGTTTTCACAAACGACAAGATGAGTAAGGATGCTGGGAGGGCAAATATTGCCAGACTCCTTTCTATCCATGCAGAATTGGAGTCTTTTAGAAACTGTCATGTTAACCATGTTGTCCCAATATCTTCTGCAGATTTAGAAGGGAGCCCCAGGACCGTGTTCCTTCCCTTCCCTCCTGAGGAAGGCTTCTGAAGCTGCTCACTGCCAACATCCCACTTCCCTCTTCTCCAACTGCCCTGCTGTGCCCTTCACTTAATTGCCCAGACTTGCTCTTCCCCCTCCCCCTTCCCTCTCTTCTACACCGCAGCCCCCTACTGACCTAGGGGACAGGCAAAATGCAAAGTCAGTCCAAGATAGACTAGAAAAATATTCTGAAATTCGGATAGCTTCCTCTGGAGAAAAGGTGGTCTCAAGCAGAAGGGAGCCAGCAATTATAAACATTTCTTGGGTTAGAACAAAATTAAGGAATCTACCTAAAGATTTCTCCAACTTTTTCCAGGACCCTGCTGGGTTCACAAATGAATTTAATTTAACCATTAGAACATGCGATCCTGGCTATTCTAACCTATTCCAAATAGTAATATAAATACAGGTTGCTGGGAGCAAAACAACAGAATTACTAAATAGGGTTGTCTGGGAAATTGCTGTGGAAGCATTTAATTTTATTGTGGAAAGCCAGGTCACCTTAAGAAGGGCTACAGAAAACTAAAATGGGATTTAGAAAGAGAAAGGATCAGTAACGAGCATAGGGATGCTCTGAGGACTATGAGAGGGCATTTGCCCTTCTCCTTACTAATACTTTAGGAGAAATTGAAATTGCCATCTAAGGTCCTTGTAGATACTAGGAATGCTTTATCTGCTCTTAAACATACCAAACTAAGCTGACTTCTCCCTTGGAGTAAAGCTTCTGCACAAATGGTAGGAATATCTAATCAACCAATGTCTGGTCAATTTGTTGTTGTTTTGATCTTCACCTAAGTATATGTTTTTATTGATTTTAAGAGAGAGAGGAAGGGAGGGGGAGAGAGAGATCAATTGGTTGCTTCCCGTACACTCCCCAACCAGGGATCGAACCTGCAACCTAGGTATATTCCCTGATCAGGAATCAAAACCATGACTCTTTGGTGCACGGAATGGTGCTCTTACCAACTGAGCCAAACTGGCCAAGGCCAATGTCTGTTTTTAGGTCAACACCTGTTCTCTTCCAACTAGGGAATGGTACAGTGCAATATATAATTTTGCTAATCAAATCTGCCCCAATTCACCTGACAGCGTGAGATCTTCTTGAAACCAATGATGTCCACACATCCCTTTTCCAGAAGGGTGACATTTATTTAGAACTAAATAAGTCAGATACTGAACCAATCAGGAAAATATTGATTTTAAAGGAACCTCCACAAGAGGAAATTCATCTTAAGACCGACTGGACATTTGTTATAAGATAGATGTTCCTATGCAACTCCTCTTTTTTTCCAGTCACCAATATCCTTTATACGTGTAATGGAATTAAGCCCTTTATACAAGATTACACTATAAAGGGGGTTTTCATTCCATGTTCAAGTCCCTGTAACTCTCCTATCCTTCCAGTAAAGAAACCCAAAGGCAAACAATGGAGATTTCTACAGAATCTTGGAGGTATAAATTATATAGTTAGTTATCTCCAGAAATCCTGTGGTTCCAAATCCACATAACTTATTATCAGCTAGTCCTGTGGACTGTCAATGTTTTTCAGTGACAGATTTATGTAGTGCCTTTTTTAAGCATTCCTGTAAAAAAAAAATGACAGAAATAATGCATTGCTTTCCCCTAGGAAGATCACAAGTTTACCTGGACAGTAATGCCCCAAAGATATACGGAGAGCCCCATCTATTTCTCATAGATACTAAAAGCGGATTTGAATGGTGTTAAATTTTCCAGAGATTTCACTCCAATCCAATATATTTACTTTACTTTTATGCTCTAGAACATATTAGACTCCTAAGAGGACACAATTAACCTATTACAACAGACATAGGGTATCAAAAGATGAGCCTCGAATCTGTTTACCCCAGCTAAAATACCTTGGTTATTTACTATTTAAAGAGGGGTTGCTAATTATCCCTGAAAGACTAAGAGAAATAATATCCTTTCCTCTTCTAAAAACAAATAAACAAAAAATAGCTTAAAGGGTTCCTGGGTCTGACTGGTTACCTTACCAGTCAGACCCAGGAACCCTTTAAGCTTTGCTACCTTCTTTGTAGAATAAATACAACCATGATTGCATTTTGCTTTACTGACAATGTTCTTGTTTCTAGGAATGGTTTATAGAAATCTCCTATTGATAATGCTGGCTTCATTTAGTTTACAGATGGATCTTTGCAAGATGAACAGAGATGTTACTGAGCTGGATATGCAATAACTTCCACGGTGGACATAAGTGATGATTCGTATTCACCTGAATAAGATCTGCCCAAAGAGCTGAATTAATTTTTCTAACTCAGGCTTGTCAAAACTTTTTGGCCAAAACTCAAATAGGCGATATTTGCACTAATAACAGCTATGCACTTGCTATAACTCACAACTTTAGAATGTTGTAGAAGCAGTGAGGCTTCTTGACTTTCAGGGCAGCCCATAAAGAATGAAAAATAGGTTGCAGAATTATTAGATGTCATACAAAAATTGAAACAGTTGGCAATTATCAAAATTCCAGGACATTCTAAAGCCGCCACCATGAAAGCAAAAGGAAATCGTATAGCTGATGCAGCAGCTATACAGGCAGCATTAAACAGCCAAATTACCCAGTCCCGAGAATGATCCTTCCTTGCTATTGATTTCATAAAATACTCTCTTTTACAGTTCCAACAGACAGCTACAGAAGAAGGAAAGTGAATATGGCAACAAAAAGGGGGACCTTTGACAATTAGATATGATTTGGACCCAATCAGAAACCAATCTTACCAATAGGGGCTTAATTACCTATATGTGAATATGCACATGAGCTAGCATATTAGGGGTCCTAAAAGGATGATTTCATGGAGTAAACAATATTACTGGAAACCTTCTCCTGCTGTAGCTCGTAAAGTGTATAGCAGATGTTCTATCTGTCCAAAATATTACCCTGGAAAATCACTCCACAGGTCCCAAAGACACTTCACACTTCCTTTACATCCATTTGAGGTATCACCATCTCAAAAATACAAATATGTGTTAGTTATGAATTGTATGGGTTGCGACATTCCCTTGTAGGAGAGCAACTGCCTTAATGGCAGGTAAATTATTATTGGAAAAAATTAATTTCCAATTAGGGGATTCTCTCTGAGTTATGTTGACTTAGGGACTCATTTCACTGGGCGAATAATGCAATCCATTTGTAATGTTTGATCTATTTTATAGCATTTTAATTGTGCCTATCACCCCAGTCCTCTGAGGATTGATGAAAGGTACAAATGGATTGCATTATTTGCCAAGTGAAATGGGCAAATTAAAACCCAACTAGGTAAATTCTCAGAAGCTTTCAATCTTCTTTGGTCCAAGGTTCTCCCTATGGTGCTCCTCAACCTGAAATCTACTTATTTTAATAAACACATTGCTTTTTCCACATTAAATAATCACTGGTCACCCTACGCATCTGGATATGCACATGAACCAACCTTACTAAAAGGAGATATTCTGTATTATTATCAAGGACTTATTAACCAGCTTAAATAGATTGATAAATTAGCTGATTTATTTCACAGTGTGTTCATGGGAGAGGAAGATTTCAAAGACATCAACTTACAACCAGGAGATTTTGTCAACTGGAAAAGACATAAATTAAAGACTCTCTCCAACACTGTTGGAAGAACCTTATCAGGTTCCCACTGTGAATGGACATCTGCCCTTATCTCTGACATTCACCTCTGCCTTCAGCAAGCAAAGACTTCTTGTGGATGAGAAGCTGCCGACATCAGAAATAGGCAGCTATCCCAATGGACAAGGTCTGTATACCTACAAATTGTTATTGAACTAAACACACACACACACACACACACACACACACATTTGTTTGATTGTTTCTATCTGTCTTCTGATAATATTAGTCATAATAATGACTATACTTGATCTTTGACTTTTCTCAAACCTTGTGTATATAACCCGACTGTTAATAATTGCTGACCGTATATAAGTTTTGTATTATTAATAATACTCCTTTTATGGGTTTTCCATTGAAATTTAGAAGGAATATTATTGCAAAGAAAAGGGGTGTGTGTGTGTTGGTTTATTTTAAATTTATTTTTATTTAGTTTATTTATTTCTTTTTCTAGGGATGTGTGTGTTTTTAAAAGAAATTAAAAGTAAGTAGTTTGTCCTAATAAGTTGGTTAATTCTGAATGAGTAAAAAGAAACAAACTAAGAAGAACTAGGGAAGTTATAGGAGGTTAATAGAAAAGGAATATTGAAGAGTGAATTTTATGTATAAATGCTAGAACCCAATTATGGGAATGTGCTTACTTCCTAACCTAACAAGGACTACTGATTGTATTAATTCAGATGGAAGCTGACGTGGCTATGAAAATATGGCCTCTAGAATTACTACTGAAGCACAAGAAATGGACTTATGAGACTCTTACTGTGTTCCTGGCCTTGGAAGTTTTAGTTGGTAATTGTAATTTACAGCATTATGTTCTAACAGCCTTGTCCCCGAATAAACCCTAAGGTTACAGTTCTCAATTGCACAACTAGCAGGAATCAGATTAATAATGAATGGCACTTGAGTGCTTCCAATGGAAAGTAGATGGTCCATAGTAAATGGGAATACATCTCATGATCAGACTGTGAAAACAAAAGAGTAAACCAAAGGACTTGTATGCATATAAGCCTTACCAATGGACACCGTCACTAGTGGGTGAGGGCATTTGCTGGGGGGTGGGAGTGCCCAGAGAGAGGTCAATGGAGGAAAAATAATATTGTAATATCTATGTACAGGCTAGGAGGGATACTTGAAATATTAGGGGGACCACTCTGTAAAGTATATGATTGTCTAACCATTATGTTGTGCACCTGAAACTAATACAGAATAATACTGAATGTGAATTATAATGGAAAAAATGATGGAAATTGTATGTTGTATGTTTTTCATCATAATAATAAAAACAATATAAGAATAAAAAGTAAAAAAATAGTAGCATTAATAAAAGACATAAATTTAAAAAAAAAATAAGAGGTACATGGTGTGCTCTCAAACTATAAGTAAATGTTATGCTAGATGCAAACTACAAAACGTGAGACAGACAGCAAAACTTGGATCATGATAGCTTTTGGTTAGAAATTACCCAGAGTGTTTTTCTTAAAATTTAACCTTGGCTTCCATCAAATGTTATGGTCTTGCCCCATTCCCAATGGTCCATAACTCAGCAAGACAAACATTAACACTAAGGCCTCCTAGAAATGAGCCTTCCTAGCACCATAGGACCACATTATCCAACCTTAGGTTGGTCATCAATGCATCCTTCTGGATTGATTTATGTTGGAAAGGGGGGAGTGATGAAAAGGAGCCACAGACTAAACCTGACAAGCTCAGGGTAGGCCTGCATAGTAGCCTTACAAATGCAGAGACCTAAAGTAATGACAAAGGATGGTCTGAAATTAAAACTTAACTAAAAGTGAGTCATGGCAGGTACTCATGCCCTAGGCCACTATCATCCTTGGCAAAGGTCAATCTTTATCCTTAACTGAGCCTGTCTAGTGTATTTCTTGCATCTAAGATAACATACCTTTGGAATGCCAGAGTAATCACCTTTACCCATACCCCCCAGGGCACAATCTCCCACCAGCACAAGACCAGGAAACCCCTCATTGTTTTGTCTCCCCCAATACCATCTCTAGGTGCTGTAAATGTTCATTGTTAACTATCCTGTACCCACCAATGTGAAAGAAGTGTGTGTCTCTCCATTTTACTCTTTATCCAGTTCCAAAATGTTCCCTCTTTGCTTTCTCCTGCCTCCCTCATCTACCACCAATGAATTTCATGTAACCCTCCTTATGCCTCTTCCTTTGATTGTAATGTATAAAATAAACTGCAAAACTGCCATTCTCTGGAGCATTTTATTAAATCCGTTGAGATTTTGCTACCTGGAAATTGTCATCAGTTTGGCTTAAATAAAGTCTTACATATTTGGAAATTTCTTTGGCCAACAGTGTCCTTGCTCTCAGAAGCTTACCTGGCCACACACTGTGCAGTATGATTTAATCGTACACTTGACAAACTATACTTTGCACACGCAAAATGGATGGAGATTTTTGTTTTGATTGCTAACAATTGGAAGTATTTTTTAGGCCAGCAATTCTCAACCATTTTCATCTCATGGCACACCGAAGCTATTTACTAAAATTCTGCGGCACAACAAAAAATATATTTTTACCAACCTGACAAAAAAAATAGGTATAATTTTGATTCACTCACCCCAGACAGCTATTGTTGTGTTGGCTGTTGTGTTTTAATTTGACAATTTAAAGAAAACTGGTCAGTGCCCCTGACTAGTTAGGTATTGAATGTTTTAAAAATTCTTGCAGCACAATGGCCAAAAATCACTGGTTTTTTGCAAAGGAGCAAATTATGGTACCTAAAAAAATTCACCTTTTTCAAATGCTATATTTTGCCATACTCATAAGAATCCCCATGAACTTGGCAGAAACAAAAGCATTTAATGAAATATCGTCCCTCAGAAGATCAGGGCTAAGGCATACTCCCCTGCCATTCCTTTCTAGTTCATCACTAGTTATTTTATTAACATTAAGTGTAATATATTTATGGTTGTACCACAGTACTGTAAAGCCTATAAAAATGAACTCTTGGTTATTTCATGACTACATATGCTATAAAAATTACAAGGAAGACGGAATCACGAGGGCAGAAGCCTAAAAACTCATTCTCTTACCTCTGACAATTGTCCTCAACACAGAAATTTCAGGTTAAATCAAATTAAGGAGAAAACACTCGAACACGAGCGCGCGCGCGCGCGCGCGCACACACACACACACACACACACACACACACACACACACACACACTTTTCCTCTGTTTTTCTCTTCTTGGTACAGTTCTAAATGCAAAGTTATTTTCCAAGCAAAGAGAAAAGAAATTCTGCCCTCTCCAGCCTCTGTAAGACTGTGAAAATAAAGATCCATTTCATTGGATAGGACGAGGCCTGCTCTGAAAAGCAGCCACCTTCTGATGTGAATGGGCATGAGTGGGCAGGACCTTCTCTCTGAGATATGGATGTGTGAGCCTCCAGCCCGCACTTCCATAATCCCCTTCACACATCAGGAAAACAGACTCCACAGAGCTGCTGACACCAAGGACTGTAAGAGCACTTCCAAGGTGAACAATCACAACAAAGTTATAATTGTAAAAAGAGAGGCTGTTTTCCTTCAAGGAGTTCACATTATTCACATACACGCCTTCACTGTTTTTTGAGGGACTTCATTGTTGTCTGTCTTTAAAAACAACGGTGTAATTAATACTAACAAAACCTCCTGCTATTTAGCCAAAGCATTCAGTGCTACATGGCAGCCTTATGATGATGAGACAGCGGAGTATTTCCTCCAGTTTTCAGAGAAGGAAAGTGAGCATCAGGAAAACGAAGAACTTAGCCGGTGAGCCCACATCCACTAAAAGGCAGAACCAAGCCTCCTCTGCCCATCAGAAGAGCCTGGACACTTGGGGGGCTGGAGGACATAAGTAACAGACAAGCGAGATCCAACAACTAGCTCTGTGCCTCCCAAATCAGACCCAGAGAAGCCAGCACAGTTTCAGTGTCACAGTAACGTAAGGGAGGAAGCCATTCCTTAGAGAGGAAAATGTCCAGGGTTGGAAACACTCCTCCCAGCGAAAGGAAATTGGATTGCTCGGCCTCTGAGGAGAGGATGCATGCTCCGACCAGCTGATCCGAGGAAGGTCCAAGAAGCATCACAGCTTCCCCTCATCCTCTGCAACCTGTGTGGGTGTTGGGAGCATAACATTGGATTTTGATTGAGCTTTTTTTTTTCAGAATTAAATTTTAAATCCAGTAAAACAGGGCACTTTCAATAACAATTGTTACCGGATCTCTATCACCTGGATGTTCTTACACTCATATTTTATTCAGATGTTCCCTGACTAACCTTTCCCTCCCTTAACTTCACTTACAAAGCAGACTAAACACTGGAGTCACAAATGAAGTGCCAAGGAGGTCAGGCCAGTGACAATAAGGAGTAACTCTGGCAGGGTGGGGACTGGGCAACCTGGGGGCACGCACATCACCCCAGGCAGCAGCCAGCCAAGGCCTCGCCCACCCAGGCTTGCCAGAGGACACCATGGCAAGGCTACAGAGCTTCACCTACTCAAGAGAAACTAGAAATCTACGTTATTATGTGACACGTTGTGATTTGTTGATTTCTCACAACGTTTTTTTTATTTAAGAAAAAAATTAAAGCCAAATAAAAATATTGGGTGAACACAGAAAACTAAGTCTGGGGATTGGGTTCACTTTGTGTGTTTCCAGCTTGAAAGACTTCTCCTAAACATAAGACAGTTAGAGAATAAAGAGTAAGTTAAGATCATTTCATTTAAAAGAACCCCCCAGAGAAAACTTCTTAACAGTTTTATGTTTTCCTAAGAAAAGATTTACTTTCAATTTACAATAAGACAGGAAATATATGCAATTTTGTGTCCCTTCTATTGACATTTTGATATTCTAAAATTAAAGGTTTGAAGAGAAAAATTAAGTTGAATTTCTTCCAATGAGCCCATTCATACTGATAAGCTGGTATTTTGGAAAGGGGGAATCAGGGTGAGGAGTTTGAAAACTTGTCTAAAAACATATGCATTATTTACCAAATTGATACTTTAACACTATTTTCAGAATATTATTTTACTTATTTTCTTTGTTGTCATAATTGACCAAATGCCAGGTTTTATTCTGAGTTCAGAGGAAATAGTGGTGAATGACATAGCCTGTCCTTTTCACTGAGCTAATAACCCAGCAGGAAAGACAGGCAATTATATAAGCAATCCCCATAAAGCCTGGCTACCTGTTATAATCGGGGAAGTGGAGAATGTTGTGAGAGCACCTACGTTAGTCTAGGATGAATTAGGGAGAACTGCCTGAAGGAGAAGGCATTAAAACTGAGACTGAAGAAATAGAGATCAGTGAAAGAGAATTTGAGGTAGAAAAGACCTCAAATCTGTAGGCAGGAGATAGTGATCTGTAGGGAACCAGCAAAGAGTTTGAGGCACCTGCAGACTTGAATTGACAGGATTGGGTGGGGGGCAGGAGGGGAAAGGGGGAGAGAGTCCAAAAAGCTGCCAGGCCTTGGGATCAAAAAGAGCTTGAAGGGATTTAAAGGGTGAGAAGATACAGAGTAACCGAGTGTTAAACAAGGAACCTGAGCTAAAAGGAAAGGATGGTTGATAGAAAGCTCTTCTGCAAGACTAGCCTGGTGTCCACTCCCTGTAGGAAACCAATAAATATTTTTCAGATGAATGAATAAATAAACCGAGGAATGAATGAACCAGATCTCCTTTATTGAGTCACAAGTAAAGAATTGAGAATTGAGACCATCTTTGTCACCATGACTTCAATACGACTGTTGACTCCCATGTCAACATCTTACTTCTTTGTCCCAGGAAATCTTTGCCCAGAAAACACAAGGCTGTAAACAAATAAATAAATTTACTATTAGCTTCAGAAAATTCTTATTGATTATTTTATTCGTGACAATAATCTATTCATCTGGTCAAACCATTCACTTATCAAAACAGTTATTTATCATGACTCTCTTCAATGACCTCATTTGCTATTTCCACCAAACCTAAATTTTTATATCACAAACTTTGGCCAATTCCAACTAGTTCTGTCTGAAAGGCCCATTTTAAGCCAATTCAGCCAAACCTCAAAGGCCTATAAATATTCCACTTCTAATTTCCCCTTCTGAGAAACTGTGAAAGCTTTGTCAAGGTAGTGTGCTCCCTCACTAAGATTGTAATAAATTTAGCTAGTGATATTTTAGGAAGCGCAACAGAATGGAACTACTTTTTAATTTCTTTAGTGATTGGGCTATGTGCCTTTGAATGTGACAGGGCTAAATCACATGAGATCCCAGATTTTTTTCAGTTATATTATAGGATCTGTCTAGGATTTTGAACTTAAGCTAAAATACCATAAGCACTATATCTTAAAACATTCCCACAGAACATCATTTGTTTATTTAAAAACTAGAGGCCCAGTGCATGAAATTTGTGCGGGGGGGGGGGGCGGGGAGGAGGAGGTTCGGGGGGGATCCCCCTCATCCCAGCCTGCACCCTCTCGTAATTCAAGACCACTCAGGGAATGTCTGGCTGCCAGTTTAGGGTTAAAACCGGCAGTCAGACATCCCTCTCCCAATAGGGGACCGCTGGCTCCTAACCACTGGCCTGCCTGCCTGCCTGATCTCCCCTAGCTGCTCTCCTGCCTGCCTGATTGCCCCTAACCACCTGTCTGCCTGCCTTATCGCCCCTAACCACCTGTCTGCCTCCCTGATAACCCCTAACCACCTCTGCCTACCTGATAACCCCTGACCACTCTGCCTACCTGCCCGTCTTATCACCCCTAACCGCTGGCCTGCCTGCCTGCCTGATCTCCCCTAACTGCTCTCCTGCCTGTCTGATCGCCCCTAACTGCTCACCTGCCTGCCTGATCACCCCTAACCACCTCTGCCTTGGCCCTGACGCTGCAGCTTCATTCAGAAGGACGTCCAGAATGACATCTGGAAGGTCGTTCGGCTGTCTGGTCTAATTAGACTATTATGCTTTTATTATTATAGAATAGAGGCCTGGTGCACAAAAATTTGTGCACTCGGGGAGCGGGGGGGCGGGGGGGGCCTCAGCCTGTCCTGTTCCCTCTCGCAGTCTGGGACCCCTCGGGAGATAACGACCTGCTGGCTTAGGCCTGCTCCCGGGTGGCAGAAGGCAGGCCCAATCCCTAGGTGCAGCCCCTGGTTGGGCTCAGAGCAGGGCTGATTGGGGAGTTGGGGCGCCACCCCCTATCATGCACAGAGCAGGGCGGATCAGGAGGTTGTGATGCCACCCTCAGTCACGCTCAGGGTAGGGCTGATTGGGGGGTTGGGGCACCGCCCCCTGTCACACTCAAGACAGGGTCGATGGGGAGATTGCAGCGCCACCCCCTGTCACTCACAGAGCAGGGCCAATCAGGGGGTTGGGGCGCTGCCCCCTGTCACTCACAGAGCAGGGCCCATCAGGGGGGTTGGGGCTCCGTACCCTGTCACTCACAGAGTAGGGCCAATAGAGGAGTTGGGGCACCGCCCCCTGTCAAACACAGAGCAGGGTGGATCAGGGGGTTGGGGCACCACACCCTGTCACACTCAGGGCAGGGCCGATGTGGAGGTTATGGCTCTACCCCGTCACACACAGAGCAGGGCCCGTGGGGGGCGGTTGGGGCGCCGCCCTCTATCACCCACAGAGCAGGGCCAATCAGGTGGTTGGGGTGCTGCCACTGTCACACTCAGGGCAGGGCCAATGGGGAGGTTATGGCTCTACCCCGTCACACACAGAGCAGGGCCCATGGGGTGGGGGGTTGGGGCGCCACACCCTGTCACACACAGAGCAGGGCCGATCAGGGGGTTGGGGAGCAACCCACTATCAGGCACAGAGCAGGGCTGATCATGGGGTTGGGGCGCCTTCCCCTATCACGAACAGGGCAGGGCGGATAGGGAGGTTGTGGCCCCGCCCCCTGTCACACACAGAGCTGCAGGGCGATCAGGGGGTTTGGGCGCTGCCCCCTGTCACGCTGAATCCGGTGCCGGGAGGTCTCGCGGCTCCACTGATCCCGGTGCTGGGAGGCATATTACCCTTTTACTATATAGGATAGAGGCCTGGTGCACGGATGGGGGCTGGCTGGTTTGCCCTTAAGGGTGCCCTGGATCAGGTTGGGGGTCCCGCTTGGGTGCCTGGCCAGCCTGGGTGAGGGGCTGATGGCTGTTTGCAGCTGGTCACATCCCCTTCAGGGTGGGGATCCCCACTGGGGTGCCTGGCCAGCCTGGATGAGGGGCTGAGGGCTGTTTTCAGGCTGGCGGGTGACTGAAGTTCACAACCGCTCCTTTTTTTCGTTTTCTTTTTTATTCTGGGCCAGCTTTAGCTCTGAGGCTTGGCTCCAGCTCTGAGGCCTCGGCTGCTGAAAGCAGGTATCTGGTTTGTTTGGGTTCTATAATCGAAACACTGTTTCAACTCCAGCTCTGAGATCCCGGCTGGCTGAAAGCAGGTTTCTGGAGTTTGTTTAGATTCTATATTTGTAACAATGTTTCAAACTGCAAGCTCAGAGGCCGGCAGCGGCAGGCGGGGAACGTTGGCTTCCTCCATCACTGGCGCAAGCAAGCCTCATGTTCGCTTCAAGCTGCCTGGTTGCCGGCCGCCATCTTGGCTGGCAGTTAATTTGCATATCGCCCTGATTAGCCAATGGGAAGGGTAGCGGAGGTACGGCTAATTACCATGTTTCTCTTTTATTAGATAGGGTATTCATAAGGTTCCTACTGTGTTCTAATGTTTCCTGTACCCTAGGAATAACAGTGAATAAAACAGCTTCCTGTCTAATAGCAGGAGGGAAGAGGAACAAACAAAGACCTCAGGCTTCATGAAAAGGTGAGGAGGTGAAAAAAGTTGGCAACGTAGCAATCCAGGGGATAAGTGTTCCTGGTAGAGAGGACTGGTACAAAAAAACAAGGGAGGGCACACACCTGGCATGCTGGCACAAAAGCAGGGAGTGAGTGGTTGGAGTGGAGTGAGCCAGGGAGACAAGGGGTCAGGAGGCAGAATCATGAGGTAATGGGGTGAAGGAGGGGTGAAGAGAGATCATATCAACCTGATGTCACTTTACCTAAATAAAAATATAATTTATTGGGGAAAATTAAATACTTACTGAAAAAATAACTGTTCAAACTTCTCATTCTAAAAAAATAGGTGAGAAACATAAGACATGATCTCATCCAAAAAGAAAAAAAATCTAAAATGATAGAAACTTATTCCTTCTAAAATTACAACTAGTGAATTTTGTCAAACTTTCAAAGAACAATTTCCATATTAAATAAACTACTCAAGAACATAGGGGAAAATATTTAATTTATGCTGCGAAGAAATATAATTCTGATCTTAAAACCAGCCCTCATCGGTTTGACTCAGTGGATAGAGGGTCAGCCTGCAGACTCAGGGGTCTCAGGTTCAATTCTGGTCAAGGGCATGTACCTTGGTTGTGGGCACATCCCCAGTAGGGAGTGTGCAGGAGGCAGCTGATCGATGTTTCTCTCTCATTGATGTTTCTAACTCTCTATCCCTCTTCCTTCCTCTCTGTAAAAAATCAATAGAATATATTTAAAAAAAAAAAACAACAATCTAGCTATATGTGTATAAAATCTTCCTTATTAGTATAGAGAAGTCCTAAATAAAACTTAGCATATGAAATTTAATATATTTAAAAATAACACTACAGTAAATAGGCTCTCACCTGGGATATGTCAATAAATAAATTTTGGTTAACGGAAACACCATAAAAAAACGCAAAGTAGGAAAGCCAATGAGCACCTGACTTGATTTAAAATATAATGTAATAAAATGCAACTTTCATTCCAATAACATTTTAAAAGGGAAATAGAAGCTCTCTCAACATTAAGAAAACTATCTCCATAGCAAAGAACCATAGTGCCATTATTGGAGAAACTCCTTAGACATTCCTACACAAAATGGAAACAGAAATGATTTAATATTACTTTAAAGTTTGACTACTACATAAGAACCCACAAAAAAAGTTTTCCAAGTAATAGACAACAAAGGAGTAAAAACATTATTTGCCTTAACGTAATATGAAAACTGAAATGGCTAAGAAGTTTTCATAATTCTTACAATAAAAGAGTAAGTGAATAAGAATACACACACATATGTGTATAAGTATATGTACTTCATATAAACATAAATTTCATAAGAACATCACAAAGATACAGCATATTGGAATAAACTTAAGGGTAGTAAAATGACTGAAAGTCAATATCTAAGATTTTATTGCCTATGTATTCTCAGATTTGTATGGTTTTATGACTTACATTTAAGCCTTTAATCCATTTTAAGTTTGTTCTTTTATATGGTGGAAGTTGGTGGTCTAGTTTCATTTTTCTGCTAGTCCTGTCCAGTTTTCCCAGCACTATTTATTGAAGAGACTGACTTCACTCCATTGTATACCCTTGCCTCCTTTGTCAAATATTAATTGATGAAAAAAAATATTAATTGACCATATCGGTGTGAGACAATTTCTGTGTTCTCTGTTCTGTACCATTGATCTATATGCCTGTTCTTGTGCCAGTATCAGGTTGTTTGGTTATAAGAACTTTGTAGTATAGTTTGACATCCAATATTGTGATTCCCTCCAACTTTGTTCTTCTTTCTCAAGATTGCTGCAGCTTTTTGAGGTCTTTTTTGGTTCCATATAAATTTTTGGAATATTTGTTCTAGATGTGTAAAATATGCCAATGGTACTTTAACAGGGATTGCATTGAACCTATAGATTGCTTTGGATAGTATGAAAATTTTAATTATGTTAATTCTTTTAAGACATAAACACATTATATGCTTCCTCAGTTTATTTCTAGAACCGTTTTTCTTTTATTCATTTCTAAAAATAATTATCCATGGGGTGCACTTGATCTGCAAATTAACTTAGGGAGAATTGATTAATCTAAAATAAATTAATTAATTAACTAACTAATATATTCTGAAAGGGAAGTAGAGGGGCAGATGACAGCGGATTTTCTCCCACTCCCTCCCAGAGTCTAAGGGCAACTGAACTAAACTGGGGAATATTCACCCTAAAATCCCAGCTGAAGAGTGGCTGAAGGGGAGACTTTTAAACAAGAAAGGAAAGAAACCACCTCAAGATAGGGTGGGGGCGCAAGAGGTGCTTGATGAGCTTTCAGGAGCCACAGGCCAAGAATGAGGAGGGTTCCCCAGGAGAAGATTGAAACCAGGACCCCAGGCAGGGCACCTTAGCCAGGACACCCAGAGTTGGCAACAGCTGCCCAGGCAGCAACCAACAGTGTCCTAATAGCCAGAGAGGTGAACTGCCCGGAGGCAAAGCCACTTTTTTAAAGGACTGGCACGCAGGATCTTTATTCCTAGAAACTCACCCTAGATTTTGGTGGAGGGAGGGTGATGTGGACTGGAGTCACTTGAGGAGAGTGGGGGATGGGGAGGGGGGAGGCGGGGAATGAGTTGGGGAGAGTGGTGGGAGGATGGCTGCTGGAAAAAGAAATTTTGTATTGAGGGTAGCAGTCTACCTTCCTATCTAGAACACAGAGTAAGGAAGCCTGGTGCTAGATACAGCACGAATATTTTATTGTTTTGACTGAAAAAAGAGAGAGCCCCAACATAGAGCCAGTTATTTAAAGGAAATAGACGAAGAGTAATTCAAAATATAGGAAGAAAAACAATTCAATTGCATCAGGATAAATTAGTCAAATGGAAAATTTTAACTTAGATTTATACTTTGCAACATATGATAAAAGTAGACTCTGGTTGGGTGCTAAAGAGCAAGGTTTTTCAAATAAAGTCTAACTGGCTACATAATTATACTCCATGCACCTAATGGAATATGATGTAGTAGTGAAGGCATAGGTCAGCTATCTCTTTTGGGTGGAATGAGTCCTTAGGCATCTTGCTAATTGACAAACATGAACTACGGACATGGGACACTTAAACTATGTTTTCAAAAAGAAAAAAATAAACTACAAGAATACAGGATGAGGAAAAGTGGTTTATAGTTGTGAGTATGTGAAACATAGCATTTGTTCTTATATTATTACTTATTAATTATTGCATTATTTTCCATATGAACAACTGTAAACCTACTTTTGCCCCACCCTGTATTTAAAACTGCTCAAATGCCAAGGTATAAGACAACAAGCTGAAACTAGAACAGAGTACTTCTCTGATCTTTGCAAGAACCAAAAAAGTGAAGACAGAAATGGTTGACAGATCCAACTACATTTATAGCCAAAAACTTAACGAAAACCCACAAAACCAAAATTCAAAAGGCAAACAATAAAATGGGGTAAATATTTACATCAACTCTCTAATGTACAATTATACTAAGTAAGAAAGAATCTGCCATGGAGAAAATACACACAGTAAACACAGCATGAAAATATATATGATCCTGTAAAATAATTAAAGTAGTAACAAAGCACAATAATGTTATGCTAAACATTTTAACAGAGCCAGTGCTAGCACGATTGTGGGGAATTTCCTATCAGTCTTCGCTAAGGCATTATAGTTGGTACGTGAGTTTAAAAAAGCAATTTAGAAATACGGTTATATTCTTTGATCCAGCAATCCAACTGTTCAAACCCATTTACACTGGAATTTATCTACAATCGTGAAAACTTGTAGAAACAACTGCAACAGCCAAAAGAAAGAATGTGGCTAGGGAAATCACAGCACCTAGTGTGATCAAGAATAAAAATAAGGAAGCTTATAATCATATGAGCACACTTTTAATGACATTATGTTAAGTTAAAAATCGCAAAGCCCTAAATTGTAGGTATATTATAAAAGTAATCATGTCAAAAATAATGTGAACACAGCATAACAAAGATGAGAGGGGGGCGTGGAAACAATTTTGAAAATTCTGTCAAAATGTTAGGATTGTGATTGACTTAAGCATTAATAATGTCACCAGAGCACATTAATGATACATTAAAAGTGGGAGAAATGAGGATTTTTGAAACGTGGCCTGTAGGCAGCACTGAAACAGGTTAGCGTGTAGAATGATTGACATCTCATGCAGGCTTATTAGATTCTACAAATCTAAGTGGATAATCAGAGACTTATCCAGAATGAAAAGCCATGGAAAGCCTTTGAACTCATTAATCTCATATCTGCCAAGGTCACCTCTGGAGTCCAGGACACATATCTGCTCTTATTAGGCTGCCCACCCGTTCCTGTGGCATACCCCTGCCTCTTTCGATGATTGAACAGATCACTCCCCGCCAGATGCTTTCACAGGCCTGGGAGGGAAGCCCACAGCCTGACTATGGCTCAAGGACTCCAATTCGCTCTCCAGTTGAGGGCATGAGACCTTTACATTCTCATTACAAACCGGGGAGTATAACCCTTCACACCCTTTACAGTAGGAGAAAAACCCGCGGAGTCAAGGAAGGAATGTGTCATTCTAACATTACAGACTTCCAAAATGTCCAACAAAGACATGCTGGTACTCCCCTTGAAAAAAATATGTTTAAAGGGAAAATATGTTTTCAGGCATGAATTGCAACCCAGAGCTTATGCTGAAGGAACTTGCCCCTGGGGGTCGGTGAGGGTTAGGGTTAGGGTTAGCTGTAGGACCTGGAGCCCTGCGCTTCAGTTCTGGTGTCAGGTGGAGATTCGCTTTCTATCAACCACGACCAGTAGTAGGTGGTTTTGACAAAAACAAGAAGACAAGCAACCAGCTAACTCTCTTTCTCTCCCCGCCTCTCTCATCAACTCCTATAATGTGCCTTCTGATTTTGGTGTTAACGATGTCCGAAAGACCCAAAAGGCAAAATCTGCCAAATAAGGGGAAATCAGAAAAACAGCGGCTTGTTCAGAAAGAGAAGCAGAGCGCCTTACGCAGCAGACACGCTCAGCAGCACCCGCACAAGAAGACATTTCGCTCGTTGTTCATGGTCATCATTAAACCATCTAAGCCCGGGAGAAAACAAAGATGATGGTCTGAAATTCATTCATAGGATTTCAAGACAAAGCCGGTTTTACCTAACTTTACAACAGCCAGATTCCACTGAACCATGTCCCGGCTCCACGAGAAAGGCCAAATGGCTCATTATGTGAAAAGTTCCAACGACTGTTTTTTAATGTTTAGCAGCGGTTTGCTTGGCTCGGCCACTGCAACAAATATTGCTGAACTGTTTAACTTAACGAGAGACGTTTAAAAGCTAAAAAGCCCAAATTCTAAATATGTAATTCATAAAACAGCATATTTTCTTTAATTCATTTTCTCAAAGTTTACAATATCTGTACTAATTCTCTGTAACCAGATATGTTCTGGATACATTCTCAGAGAATCTGTGCAGAATAAAAATTTGAAACATCTTAAAACTAACTAAAAACATCTTTCTAGTATGCTGCGAGGCAAATGCTTTTTAGATGTTTTGCATTTTTATGCTAAACAGTGCAGCTGTGATTGATAAAAAGCAATCAAGCTAATTTAAGTCAATCAATTCCAGGAGGTTCTCATCACTTGGATAAAAATGCTCTCTCACTCCTTAGAAAATAAATAAAGATTTAACAGAGTGAATGTATTTCCCTGACTCTGCTTTCTTGCCATTCCGAAAGCAACATACAGCCAAGAAATTGCGGTCAGCAATTTCTGTCACTAGGTTAAAGCATAAGGCAAACTTTTAAGTCATGTTTAATTAAGTAATCCTGGTCAATAGCATATTAGTAGAGAGTAAGAAGCCTTGAATGAGAGAAACACACACACACTCACACACACAGGTACAAAACTGCTGTCAGAGAGGCTATCCGTTTCTCTTTAATCACTAAAGGGAGTATCATGTTAAACAATTTAGTTCTGGCTGGCTGTCATTATTAAAAGATGATCCTGGAGTTTTAAAGTCACAATTTAAAATATGTAAGTTCAGGAATAAACTGGAAAGCAGAGTTCATGCATTTAGCTAACTTCTTACATTATGAGAAAACCAGTAGGAATGGTTACAAAGTACTTCACCATGATGAAGATAATGCATGTTTGATATTTGGGGCGGGGAGGGAAGGAGAGAGCCTAAATTTACTATTTCCACTACCAGGTCAACACCCATTCCTCCTGACTGCAAAATTCTAAGATGTCCAAACACATGACCTAACAACAAAACCTGAGCAGTATCTTAAAAGACCCATCAGCAGAGATATTAGCTACCTGGGCAGGAAAAATAGACCAAAGCCATTTGGCTTTTCAGGGAAGTGATCCCCAAGAGGCATCCATGAAAAATCAGTAAATGCTTTTCTGCCTCTCTTGGTATAAAACCCTGGTTGAGTTATGAAGCAACTCCAAATACTCACTTCTCCATCTCATAGATGGGGATGTTAATATCCATTTTGAAAATTAAACTGTAATACTTGACAGGGCTCAGCATATAAGCTCTATTCATAGCTGAGACTTCATGGTGTTCTGCCTGTGACAGCCACTGTGTTAAATGTTTTACCTGCATCCTATCATGGAATTCTGATGCTAACGTTGGAGGCAGGTATTCCTATCATCCCTGTTTTGCAATTGAGAAAACTAAGGTTGTGAAAAATTAGGCAAATTTCCAAAGATCACAACATTTGTCTAGTGATAGAGCCTGGATTAGAACCTGGGTCCCTCACACACAAAGCCTTTGTTCTTAATAGGGGGTAGCCTCTTCCTGGACAACACACTGCCGAGGAGGGTACGACGGCCTTGGCATTTGCCCTCCCTATGCTCAGCTCAGTGCGCGCTCACAGTGGATAGTGGGTGCTCAATGTCTGGTAAACGGAATTAATAATTCTGGTTATGTTTGAAAATCATATGTTGCAATTGTCCATCCATTGTGCTTTGCCACTCATTTGGTAATGGGCCATTGCCTGGATTCTCCAGGCCAATGTGAGTTTGACATAATCCTTAGAATGGACCCATTTGGTTTCCATTCCATATAAGTAGCTGCTAAGACAAGGACAATTGGCCCAATGAACAACTTTGTCCTCAATGGATGTCCTCAGCAATCACGAGGTAAACCAGTGAAGAGCTTGGCCCTGATGTATGCTCCTGTACTGCATATCCACATCACCCTCCCTAGTCCAGTGACCTTGGCCAGACTCAGTTTCTGCATCTGTAAATCAGGATGATAAGAAGATCCCTTCAAAAGGGTGCTGTGAAAGTGGTATCATGTGTGTGGCATAAGGCCTGCCACATATAAAGTGCTCAGTAAGATATTCAAAATAAGGAGGAAGACAAGAAATCAGAGTTGCAGCTCACTAAATACACAGGAAAAAAACACACTAAATGTGTGTTTTTTAGTGACCAAATGTGTTTCATTTAGTGACCAAGCTACAAGGTATTGTCATTTCAGCACCCAGTGAGCAATGCAAATGTTCAATACAGGCTGGGGGAGGTCACTATGGCAACAAGAACCAGCCTCTCTGAGATACAGGAGTTTAGAAGTGAGCAGATTTTAGGCAGTGGGAAGGAAAAGTCAAGATTGCTCTGAGCAGAAAAAATGCAACCGAGATGATGTCCCAGGAAAAAGGAATGGGCTACCCTGGCCACAGTGGTGACTGAGGCAGTCACTTTACCCACTCTACCTGGGTTACCCTTGCGACATGGTGTGGCATAGTGATGGACAGTATGTGCAAGGGCTTTGGTGTTAGGCAGGCAGGAGTTAGAATCTCAGCTCTACCACTTCAGAGTGTGTAGCCGAGAGCAAGTTATGCACCTCTAGACCTCAGCTTTCTTGTCTAGAAGGTAAAATCCTATATAATAAAAGAGAAACATATAAATTGACCATCCCTCCACTACGCTCACCAGCCAATCAGGAGTGAGTATGCAAATTAACCCAGCAAAGATGGCGGGTTAATTTGCATACACAGGCGCAGAGCAGAGAGCTGGCCGAGAGTGGATCAGCTTGGGGAAATTGGCTCCCCAAGCCGCCAGACGGAGAACAGAGAGGGAGAGCTGGCAGCTTGGAGGACTTGGCAGAGTGGGAGGCCTTGGAATGGAGACAGAGCAGGAAGGGAAAACCAAGATCATGGGGAGCACCAGGAATTCTGGGAAAAGTAGTTTTGGTGGCAGCACCAGAACCGGAAGCAGAAGCCCAGAGCGCAGGGAGCACCAGGAATGCTGGGAATCGTAGTTCTGGTGGCAGATGGATCTCCTAGACACTAGAGCAAAGTGAGCCTGGAGCAAGTTACTGTTGCGGTGGGGAATGGAGGGAGAGCAAAGGTGAGAGATTTAAGTAAAATCAGAGTGTCTAGGAAAAATTAAAGGGAAGATATCCTAAAACTTCCAGGAAATCTCCACCAATGAAGCAAAGAAAAACAATGCCTCTATTATTCTGTGAGCAACAAACCAAACTGAGTTGGGGTCTCAGACAATTCGCTCATATGATGGCAAAGACAGACAGAAACTCCCGGATTGGAGAGGGATCCTCTGAGGGCTCCCAGATTAGAGAGGATGCAGGTTGGGCTGAGGGACCCCCCATGCCCCCCAGTGCACGAATATCATGCACCAGGCCTCTAGTTGTTTTATAAGGACCTATTACTGATGTGAGCACCATGCTTGGGCACAGAGTAAATGCTCAGCCAATGGAGTGGTAGTGTCTGTTACTAATATGAGCAGGGCCCATAAAATGGGGATACCTCTTCTTCAGAGGACTGTTGTAAGGGTTCAAAGAGATGAAACACAAAGCTCCCAGCATAGTGTCTAAAACACCACAGGTAAGTAATACATGTGAAGTATTATTGTTAGTAATGGCAGTAATAATACTGACATAAGACATAGAAGGCTTAGCAATTGGAACAGGGGTGTCTGAGAAGATAACAAAAAGAAAGAAGATAACATTAGGAATAACAATAAATAGCAGCAGCAGCAGCATATTATATGCAGGTACCAAGCTAGGTCTTTTCCATGCATTAAAGTGTTCCCTTCCATAGCCCCATGCAAAGGTTATGTAACTTCAAGTTTTTCATTGAGGAGGCTCCTACCATGCTATTAAGAAGGGATTGCAAAGTTTTTGGTAAAGAGCCAGGAAGTAAATAGTTTTGGCTTTGCGGGCTATATATTCTCTGTCACAACTAATCAATTCTGCCATCGTAGTAGGAAGCAGCCCTAGACGCTATGTAAATGAATTGGCATGGCTGTGCTCCAATAAAAATTTACTTACAAAAGCAGGCAGCAGCATGATCTGGCCTGTGGGTCATAGTTGTTGACCTCTACTTTAAACGATTAAAATATTGAGGTTGTTACCTCAGCACAACCTAGACCAGCGGTCACCAGCCTTTCAGACCTCACAGACCACCAGTGGTCCACGAACCACCATGAACCACTATATCAGCGGTTCTCAACCTATGAGTCGCGACCCCTTTGGGGGTCGAACGACCCTTTCACAGGGGTCGCCTAAGACCATCAGAAAACACATATATAATTACATATTGTTTTTGTGATTAATCACTATGCTTTAATTATGTTCAATTTGTAACAATGAAAATACATGCTGCATATCAGATATTCACATTATGATTCATAACAGTAGCAAAATTACAGTTATGAAGTAGCAACGAAAATAATTTTATGGTTGGGGGTCACCACAACATGAGGAACTGTATTAAAGGGTCATGGCATTAGGAAGTTTGAGAACCACTGATCTATATAATAAAAGGGTAATATGCAAATCAACCAAACTAAAGGTGGAACGACCAGTCACTATGAGGTGCACTGACCACTGGAGGCAGACACTCAATGGAGGAGCTGCCCCTGGTAGTCAGTGCGTTTCCACAGGGGGAGCACCGCTCAGCCACAAGCCTGGCTGACAGCTGGCGAGTGCAATGGCCCACTTCCGCGGCAGTGCTAAGGATGTCAGTTGGACATCCCCCGAGGGCTCCCGGACTGCAAAAGGGTGCAGGCCAGGCTGAGGGACCCCCTCCCACCTCCAGGGCACGTATGTTGTGCACTGGGCCTCTAGTCTGATATAATTACTACTGCACTTGACAAGGAATCCTGATAGAGAGCTACAGAGCAGAAATAGCACGTTTATGTTTCTCTATGAGAATGCATTATTCATCAAAATGGTACCATGTAAAATTGCCCTGGATTCAGATCGTGATTTAATCAGGGTGCGTAATATCAGTGTGCTTTCACTGCCTTGGAAAGAAAGCATACACAGGACCTTTTGGCCAGAAATGCTATAACATCTTTTTCTCATAGGGTTTACTCACACTCATCTTTCATATCTCAGATCTTGTAGCTCTTCCTTCAGGAAACGAAGCTTAGAAGCTCCTTTGGTTTGGGCAGAGCATCTAACCTACTTTTTTTTTTAAAATATATTTTATTGATGTTTTACAGAGAGGAAGGGAGAGGGATAGAGAGTTAGAAACATCGATGAGAGAGCAATATCGATCAGCTGCCTCCTGCACACCCCCTACTGGGGATGTGCCCACAACCAAGGTACATGCCCCTGACCAGAATCGAACCTGGGACCTTTCAGTCCACAGGCCAATGCTCTATCCACTGAGCCAAACTGGTTAGACCTAACCTACTTTTTTCATTGTAATTATATTACTGAGATTATTTGATTAATAACTTTCTCTTCTACTGGATAATGAACTCCAAAAATGCTAAAGCCATGTCTGCTTTTATTAACTGTGGCATTCCCAATACTGAACCCAGTGCCTGGTACATAATTGGTACTCAATAAATATCTGTTGCATCATAAAGCATTTAAGACAGATCATTAGTAGTCCCTTTTATTGGTGACTCACACAGCTGCAATGACCCATCCAAGGTAACAGAATTATTATGCAATGGAGCTATAATTTAACACAGATTTGGCTAATACTCAAGCCTTGATTTTAAGCAGAATACCCCACTGCCTCCTAGGGATGTAGGGATAATATCTATTGGAAAGAAAAGTACAAGAGAAGACTGCTTTAGCTGAAAGGTAGAAAAGTATGGAGGGAGCTGAGCAATTACCTTCACAATAAGAAAGCTCAATTTTTTTCTTTGGTTTACAAAGAGATTCCAAGTGATATCTAACAGATGTCTTTTGAATATCTTTTGTTTGGCTGCACGCTATTGCAAAATAATGTTTAATTAGTTTCCAGCATTAGAAAAATAGAGGTTTCTCCCCAGCCCCCCTCAAAAAAAGTCTAGATTTCTTGCTTCTATTAAAGTCATAATATCTGGCCACACTGGACCCCTAGTTCCTGAGGGCAAGAATCAGCCTTAGATTGAGTGTCGGTTCTCCAATTACAACCGTCTCCACTCAGCCGACTTCTCTGAGTTAAGAAACCTGCCTGGACCTTGTCACATTCATATGGGAACCACAGGTTACATGAGGTTCAGTGGAGGCAATTTGGGGGAAGCAAGCTACAAGCTGAGTGGAAAGAGAGGAGAACTTGATTATTTAGTTTCTTCTGGAAAGGACATCAAAAGGAAAGAAGGAAGGAATAGAGATGGTAGGAGGGAGGGAGAGAGGAAGGAAGGACAGAAATTGCAGTGTTGAAATTAGAACCCGAAATAGAAATATTGGGAGGGGGTGAAAATGTTTTCACCTTGGTCGTAACTTTGTAACTGTGTACGTAAAGAATCAGGGCAGGAAGAGGAAGCAGTCCTGGAGCATGTGGCAGTGATGGAGGGAACATTCACAGTGGCTCCTGGGAGAATGACCTTAGTATCATATGCTGGAAGGAGTTCTGCAGACTTGAGGAGTTGTCCATGTGCAAAACTCTTAGCAACTATTTCATCCAAATCCTCCATATCTGGGAGCTGTACTGAAGAGCAGGGGTCAGCAGACTGCTCAGGTGAAAATCCACCATTGTGCTTGCCCGGACCTCTGATAACCTTAAGAATTAACCTTCAGAACTGTTAAAGTCTGTTTAAGAGCACAGTTGGCCAGTGAATATATATATATATATATATATATATATATATATATATATATATATATATATGTATGTATATATATATATATATATATATATATATATGCCTAATATGCAAATTGTCCCCACAGGAGTTAGACTGGGAGACCCATCGCTTGCTATGACATGCGCTGATTACCAGGGGGCGGCACGGAATGAAGGAAGGCCACAGCCAACAGCCGGAAGGCCCCGATTGGCCCTGATCACCAGCCAAGCCTACAGACCCTACCCATGCACAAATTTCGTACACCAGGCCTCTAGTTTAATAATATAAATCATGATACTTTATCTAGCATAAGGAAGGAAGGTTGTTTTAGTTCCTGGTAGTAAAAGTTCTGATAAATTCAAAAAGGAAAACAAACAAAAATGAGGCTAGAATTTTCCATGCATTAAATTGTTCCCTTCCACAGCCCCATGCATAGGTCACGTAATTTCAAGTTTTTCATTGAGGAGGCTCCTACCATACTATTACGACAACAAAACAAACAAACAAACATAGCTGAAGGAGCAGCGAGGACAGGCCAGACTGGGGATGAAATCCTGTACTACCACTTGTTAGCTACATCTTTCAGATATTTACTTTACTTCTTGAGGCCTCAGTTTTCTCATCTGTAAAATAGGTTAGCACCATCTATTTTGCAGGATTGCTAATCACAATTCACTAAAAAAAGGTTTTTAAAGAGTGAAGCCCACACACGCTGCTTTCCCAGCCCTCCATCTTCCTGGAACAGAAAGGTTAACCATTTGCATCCAGTCTTCCTGTCCTACTCTTGAGAGTATTAGTGAACCATACAGTTGTGACATGTTAAGGACAATTATAACACTCTTGATTTTCAGCAAGTACAAATGGCTCTCCCTAAAGCCAAGGGTATTACTTCAGAGATACCCATGCCTCCAGTGAACCCACCTATAGAAAGCATACAAATTATGCCCTTATGACCTAAGTAACTTCGGGGGTTTTTAATTCATTCTTTAAAATATACTTTTATTGATTTCAGAGAGGAAGAAAGAGAGAGAGAGAGAGAGAGAGAGAGAGAGAGAGAGAGAAACATCAATGATGAGAAAGTATCATTGATCAGCTGCTTCTTGCACACCCCACACTGGGGATCAAGCCCGCAATTCAGGCATGTGCCCCCACTGGGAATCGAACCATGACCTCCTGGTTCATAGGTCGATGCTCAACCACTGACCCATACCAGCTGGGCAAATCATTTTCAAAAACACAAATGCTCCAACTTGCAAAGATCACAGGCTCAGGCAGTCAGTGTATTTAAATACTTTTCCTTCTCAAAAAATAGTTATTGCTTCTTAAGGCTGAACTTTGAAGATACTGTTTATCCTCTGCATGTTTAATTAAAACTCTTAAATTTCACTCAGAAATTCTCATTAAAGCTGTCTCTTTAGAAGATTATTTTAGGAACGTTCATATTTTCTTTTACTAGGTGTTAATGTAAACAGGGTAGTTTACTTCAAGTTTCTCTAGGGGAGACCACAACGCTCGAGGCTCACCCGCCCCTGCAGTTCTGATTCCTCCCTGCAGCAACAGAAACGGGGGGGAGAAATTACTGCCACGTGTGCCTGGCCTGAAACCCACACAGCCGCATGGGCTCACCTGCAGCTCAGCCAGCCCCAGGGCTGACACACTCCACAGCCGCCAAATGACACAGGACTTGACCAAGACTACTTTGGTTTTGCCCAAACAGGTGAAGGCCACACAGTAACACAGCCCAGCTCTTTAAGACCAGTCTGTAATAGCCCTAGCTGGTTAACTCAATGGATAGAGCATCAGCCTGCAGACTGAAGGGTCCCGGATTCGATTCCAGTCAAGGGCGTGTATCTGGGTTGCAGGCTCGATTCCAGGCCCTGGTCGGGGTGCATGAGGGAAGCAACCAAACCATGTGTTTCTCTCACATCGATGTTTCTCTCCGTCTCTCCCTCTCCTCCCTCCCTTCCACTCTCCCTAAAAAGCCAATGGGAAAATATTCTCAGGTAAGGATTAACAAACAAACAAAAACCCAAGTTTGTACTAGAAACACTGGAAACAACTTAACTGTTCATCTACAGGAGAATGATTGACTAAAAGCAGGTGAGTGGAGTGAGCAGCAGCTGTGGACAGTGATGCAGTTCTGTGTGGACCAACATAGAAGAATCTCTAAGAAACCGTAATTGAAAAAAGGAAGTTATTGTTTTTCATACCCAATAAGATCTCATTTATGTTTGGAAAATGCCCACTTAATACTATGTGTAAAGTACATAAACACACAAAAAATGATATGAAAGGACATACCCCTAAATGGCAAGGGTGGTTACCCCTGGAGAGGGGACATAACTTCAATGTGTTCAGGAAGATAAAAGAGAAATTTGTTCTACATTTTAAAAAAAAATTATTCTAAGAATTTTATAAAAATCAACAATATAAATATATTCTTGCATTACTTTAAAATTTAAAAATAAATAAAAGTCTATTTTCACTATGCCACTTTGCACATATACAAGTTTTGTAAAATAAGAAAGCCCATCAAAATCAGGTATTGCCAACCTCATAGGACTCAAATGAGGATAATTTGACATCACAAATGGGCTTGGCATGTGGTAAATGTTTAATAAACATAATACGACACCACTGTGTCAGCTAGTGATATATAAGACTTCCTGTTGGCAAAATGCGTCAAATTGCATTAATGCCATTAGTAACTTCATTCCACTAATTTTTTCACGTGCAAGTACCTAAGGAGGGGAAAACAACACTTCAATTATGTTAACCATCCTATCTAATAAAAGAGAAACATGGTAATTAGCGTACGACCGCTACCCTTCCCATTGGCTAATCAGGGCGATATGCAAATTAACTGCCAGCCAAGATGGCGGCCGGCAGCCAGGCAGCTGGAAGCGAACATGAGGCTTGCTTGCTTCCGTGACGGAGGACTCCAACGTTCCCCACCTGCTGCTGCCGGCCTCTGAGCTGCAACTCTAAGCAACTATGTTACAAATATAGAAGCTAAACAAAACCCCAGAAACCTGCTTTAGTCACCGGGCTTCAGCCAGCAGGATCGCAACATTGTTTCAAATACAGAAGGTAAACAAAGGCCAGAAACCTGCTTTCAGCAGCGGAGGCCTAAGAGCTGGAGCCTAAGAGCTAAAGCTGGCCCAGAAAAAAAAAAAAAAAAAAAAAGGAGCGGTTGGGAGCTTCAGTCACCCACCAGCCTAAAAACAGCCCTCAGCCCCTCACCCAGACTGGCCAGGCACCCCAGTGAGGACCCCCACCCTGATCCAGGACACCATTCAGGGCAAACCAGCCAGCCTCCACCCGTGCACCAGGCCTCTATCCTATATAGTAAAAGGGTAATATGCCTCACAGCACCGGGATCAGCAGAGCCGTGAGGCCGCCCGGCACAGGATCCAGTGTGACAGGGGGCAGCGCCCAAACCCCCTGATCGCCCTGCGGCTCTGTGTGTGACAGGGGGCGGGGCCACAACCTCCCTATCCGCCCTGCTCTGTTCGTGACAGGGGAAGGCGCCCCAACCCCCTGATCAGCCCTGCTCTGTGCTTGATAGTGGGTTGCTCCTCAACCCCCTGATCGCCCTGCGGCTCTGTGTGTAACAGGGTGCGGCGCCCCAACCCTCTGATCGACCCTGCTCTGTGTGTGACAGGGTACGGAGCCCCAACCCCGATGATGGGCCCTGCTCTGTGAGTGACAGAGGGTGGCACCACAACCTGCCCATCGACCCTGCCTTGAGTGTGACAGGGGGCGGTGCCCCAACCCCCCAATCAGCCCTACCCTGAGAGTGACTGAGGGTGGCATTGCAACCTCCCGATCTGCCCTGCTCTGTGCATGACAGGGGCGACGCCCCAACTCCCCAGTCGGCCCTGCTCTGAGCCCGACCAGGGGCTGCACCTAGGGATTGGGCCTGCCCTCTGCCACCCGGGAGCAGGCCTAAGCCAGCAGGTCGTTATCTCCCAAGGGGTCCCAGACTGCGAGAGGGCACAGGCCAGGCTGAGGCACCCCCCCTCCCCCCCGAGTGCACAAATTTTTGTGCACCAGGCCTCTAGTCTATATATATAAAAGCCTAAGTGACTAAGTGGACCAGCTGGTAGCTACGACATGCACTGATCACCAGGGGGTAGACACTCAATGCAGGAGTGGAAACCACAGGCATGGAAACATGGAACAGACTGATGAATCTCAGAAAGAAGTGGGGAGAGGGGAGGGAAGGAAGAGATTAACCAAAGATCTTATACGCATACTAGAGGCCCGGTGCACGGATTCGTGCACAGGTGGGGACCCTCGGCCTGGCCTGTGGGGATCGGGCCAAAACCGGCCCTCTGACATCCCCCAGGGGGTCCCGAATTGCGAGAGGGTGCAGGCCAGGCCAAGGGACCCCACCGGTGCACCGGGCCTCTAGTCAGTAATAAAGTATTAGTTTGCCAAAAGAGATACATAAGAACTGTGAGCTTTAGAAATGCTCCTAAGTTGAATCACAAATTTCATCCTGTAGATAATGCAATGGCCAGAATAAGGTTTTGTGTAATAATTTATCTCTAAAAGACTGGCATCATAGCAAAGTATTGTGAAATGAAAATAAGTGCAAAACCACATTCACTTTCCCATAGTGGTCAGTCAATGGGGCTCCTTCCTGGGCTCTGAAACATTCCCAGAAGATAAATGGTGATGGAAGGAGGCCTGACTTGGGATGGTGAACACACACCACAGTAGATAGATGAAGTGTTATAGAATTATACACCTGAATCTTACATAATTTTACTAACCAATGTCACCCCAATAACAAAGAAGAAAGATTCTTTGATATAAACCAGGAGTGGGGAACATCCAGCCTGCACACTGTGTAAGGCCCACAGAATCATTTGGTCTGGCCCTGCCAAGGCATTAGTGGTGAGTTAATTAAATGTTGGACTAAATATAGCAGGCTCATTTTTAAGCTGATAACTTTGTATGGCACCTGAATGATGTTATAAATGTCCAAACGGCCCTTGGCAGGAAAAAGGTTCTCCACCCCTGACATAAACCCACACCTACAACAGCTAAAGAGAGTAAATTGAGCAACACTAGACAATGCAGAAGAAAAATAGGAGACAAGATGGCTCCGCCTCAAGAAACGTACAGCCAAGTTAGAGAACAATTCTGGAAACTCAATGTTAACGACTATGCTGAGAGAGAGCAGAAAAAGTGATGGGGGCCACGTCATCCTGGGATTATGAACACAAATAAATGTCCACCAGGACTTAAAGATAAGTGGAGAAATGAACAAAAATATATATCCAAAGAAAGAATTGGAAATAAGCTTGCCAAAAATGTATCTATTCAAGTTCTACACCTGAACAAAATTATTTTCAAATCGGCCATGTCTTAATTCTCCCTCAAATCTCACATAATTTAATGGGCATACCTTTCTTTTTTATGTTTGCAAATACACTCTACAGTACATTAAGACATTCTGATAATGATCTTAGTTCTATTGTATTTCATCCAAGATGTGGCATTGCTTTGAAATTCACTTTCTAGAGAAACCTGGCTTAGTTCTTCTAGCCTGGGATTTAAATGAACTCAATTTACAAAACACACACTGACACATTCTAACAAGTCCACATCGAATATGCTTCACCTTTTATAGCATCTAAGAGGCCTCAAAAAAATTAGCGTGGAGAAGCAATAAAATTAACAAGATTTTACTACCTGTATTTCATCCTTTATATACTTTTCTCTTTCTAAAATATGTCAGGTAAGTATTTAGGATTCCTTGAGTCAAACTTATGTTTTACTAATCAGAAAACACCAATAGTAAGATTAATAGAAGAATCCAAGCAGGAAAAATAAGGTTTTTCTGAACCTCTAGACAGAGAGTAAAATGGAAATTAGATACTCCGATGACTGATACCAACCAATTTGGGTAAAAGAAATGATGTCAAGCCAAAATCATGTGGCCAATGTCTGCGACTGGCAGCCCAAGCCATTTCCAGGGAAGTTGCTGTGAACTGACCCTGCCTAAATGGAATGAATCATCAGCAGGTCCCTGACATCAGCCAGCTGCAAAGCCTTACAGTGACTGACTAGATTGAAAAAAGATTTCCAAAAGCTTCAACATAAAAAGCCCAACTGATTCAGTTTCCCTATCGGATTTCCCAATGCTTTCTCCTAGGTCATTTATATCAAAATTGCGCCCACCCCCTCCATAAAAACAAAGGCTACAGAAAGTTAAAACAGCACTTTTGCCTTCTGAAAAGTGAAGTTAGCTGGCTCGATAAAAGGCCTGAAATCATCTTCAGGGTCACCATCAAGATTCGAATAATTTAGCAACAACAGCATCTGTAAAAATGAAGACATAAATTCCAAAGGTAGGTGGGAGACATCTGGTAGGTGGGAGACATCTGGTAGGTGGGAGACATCTTGTGGCACATCCATGTCACTGATAAAGAATTTCAAAGAATCCATGAAAGCCGCTGAGTCGTTTTATTTTTGTTTTGTGTTTAATGCTTTTTTGTGTAAATATCAAACACATATAAAAGTACGGAAAATAATATAATACATTTTCATGTGCTCATTCCCCTTCTTCAACAATTATCCACCCTGGCTACTCTTCCCTTTTCTAGGACCCCAATCACTCTCCCTCCAGCTAGCTCCCTAATTATTTTAAATCAAATCCAAGATATTACATGATTTCATCTGTAAATATTTTAGTATGCATCTTTAAAAGATAAGAACTCTATACTAAAGAAAAAAATCCATCATCACACCTTAGAAAAATTTACCAATGATTCCTTACTGTCATCAGTTCAACCTTCAAATTTCCCCAGCAGGCTCACAATTTTACTATTTGCTTATTTGAATCAGGATCCAAATAAGATTCATGCATTGTGATTGGTTAATATGTCTCTTAAGTTTTTAATCTTCAATTTCCCTCTCTATCTCTCTCTCTTTTTCCTTGAAAACTTTTGTTGTTTAAAAAGAAGAAAGAAAATGGGGTCATCTGTACTGTAAGAGTATCCCATGGTAGGGAGCTTGCTCGCTGCAACCTCTAGAGTTGTTTGCCAATTTTCTCTTTATCTTCTGTATTTCTGGTAAGATTCTGGTTTGGTTTTCCGGCAACAGAGTGTGCATCTATCAGGAGGCATGTAATATTTGATGTGATAGCCATTGATATAGCTCTATCCCCAGAGTTACAAAATGGTGAGAGTCTAGTATTCTTTCTTCATTTGTTAGCTGCAATACTTCTATAAAGAGAATCTTCTCTTTGTCAACTCTTTGACTACCCTGGGATACAATTTATGTAAAAGAGTTACAATGATTACTCATTTCTTTCCCTTATTTATCAGTCTACAAATAATGTGTTGATTCCTTAGTATCTACAAAAGAGGTCGTATATCAGTTATAAGCATATTTTATGTGTTGTTGATATTCAAATTCTTTGTCCAGTGGGCAAATTTTTTTATTTGCTCCTAAGACTACAGTAATTTTACTTAACTTCAGCAATCATACATCTGTATTTCCTTTCTCCTAAGCTCTGAAAATCCAAGCTCTTACTGACACCAACAGAAACACTCATTTGTTTTATCCCACTCTTCACACACACTCTCCTATTATGCCTTATAATAATAATGCTCACACTATAACCAATTATATAAATACTGAAAAAATTTTCAGATTCTTTGCAGATTTTTTTTTGTTCTGGATTATATCACAATAGAATTGTACACTCAAAGTAATGTGTTTTAAAGTCACTTGGAATAGAACCTCTCTGTGTGATTATACCACCACTCAGATATACAGATAGGTTAATTTTCCTTTTAACTTTTTAGCAATTGCCTTTTTGGATTTAATTTTACTTTATAATTATGCAAAACATTTATGTGGTTCCAGAGTCAAATCTACAAAACAAAATATTCAACGCCTAGGTTCTCTCCATGTCTACTCATTTTACTGCAAAACAAGTAACATCTTTGTCCATCAATTTTAAAAAATATATAAACAAATATATATTCATATATATATATATACATATATATATACATATATATATATATATATATATATATATATATATAAAATACACACACATACATATATGCAAATCTCTTAGGTAGCATATCCTATACACTTCCACAACCTCCTACTTTTTTTCACTTAACAATATATTCTAGAAGTCACACCATATCGGTATATAGAGATATTCTTCATCTTTCACACCACTACATATTAATCCATTTTGTGGATCACAGTGATTTGTCCAATCAGACCCTTCCTGGTAACCATCTTGGATGTTTCCAGTCTTTTACTATTACAGATAGGGTTGCAATGAACAGTCTTGGATATTCTGTGTTTTTGCTGTATCTTTGGGATCTATTTCTAGAATGGGGATTGCTGAGTCAAAGGTAAACATGTGTAACTTGCCAGATGTTACCAAATTCTCTTCTGAAAGGGGATACACCATTTTGCATTCCTACCAGCATTGTTATTAGAGGGCTAGTTTTCTCCACAGTCTTACCAATAAATAGAATACATTTCAAATATTTGGATTTTTGACAATCTAATAAGTAAAAATTATTTTTCAATGTAGTTTTAATATGCACTTCTATTATCATGTGTTAGGTTGAGTATTATAAATAAAGCACCTTTGCATTTATTTTTCTGTATGCTACCTATATATCAGGCACGTTATTCCATAGGGTTGTTGGCCCTTTGTTTAACAACTATATATTGGGGCAAGAACCCTTTATTTGCAGCATAACTTATAAATATATCGCCCAAGTTATCTGTCTTTTACTCTGCCTGTAATTTTTGCCATGCAAAAATGCTTTATTTTATGACATCAAATTTATCAATCTTATACACTATTGGTACCAGATGTTGATTCATAGTAGAAAAGTTCTCCCCAGACCTAAGTTATAAAGGAGTTAATCCATGTTTTCTCCAGATACTAGTATTAAAGTATCGCCTAAGACTGGATATTTCTATTGCTACCATGATGCAATATCTCATCTAATTCTCTCACTACACCTCTAGTGATACAGGAGAGCAACAATAGATCCAATAGATATTTTTGGAGTTCCTATATTATGCAAGGCACTGCTCTCAGAGATCATATACCCCAGTGAAAATGCCAAAAGGTCATTTTCTTTATGAAGCTTATATTGTGATGATGTTTTCATTCGATATAAATACTAGGTTAATAAAGGGTTAAAATATATACTCAGGTGCAGTTCAATAAAGAAAACCCCAGTGAGGCCATAATCACCCATAATATCAGAGACAGTTTATCAAAGAAAGTTTTGCTTGAAACTTTAAGGATTTATAAATGAAAAGAACTCCAAGCATTAAAATAAGTTGTCCTTTGGTTAGGTACTTTCTTACCCTCGCTCAGAGGCATGGTTATACACTCAAGGTCTCTGTGGGGTTGCTCTGTCAGGCAACCAACAGTTCACTAGACTGAATCCTTCATGAATCAATCCCAGTGGATACTCAAGGACAAAAAGAACTACAAAGAATCCTTAAACATTTTTCAATAATATTATGGATGAGAATGTTGTCAACGTTTATCTCTTGTTTACCTCGATATTCCTGGCCCCTAGAACCATGCCTAACACACAGTATATATCAGTGATGGCGAACCTATGACACGCGTGTCAGAGGTGACACATGAACTCATTTTTTTGGGTTGATTTTTCTTTGTTAAATGGCATTTAAATATTTAAAATAAATATCAAAAACATAAGTCTTTGTTTTACTATGGTTGCAAATATCAAAAAATTTCTGTATGTGACACGGCACCAGAGTTAAGTTAGGGTTTTTCAAAATGCTGACACGCCGAGCTCAAAAGGCTCACCATCACTGGTATATAGTAACAAACAGGGTTACCAAAATAATGCTGCATACCTACTTTCCATATCTTAGTGCTCTGTTTCTTTCATTCTTCACACACACACACACACACACACACACACACACACACACAGTGCAAATATGATCACATGTTTACAAATTACAACTGTAAAATTCATGTACATCTTTCTGCAAATGTTCTTTTTGACCTTGGATGTGATTGAGGTTGAAGAGTTGACAAACCCTGAGGTCTAGCACTCTGGCAGTCCCCAGCACTTCTAGGCAAGCATTGTGCTCTGCCTGTACAGCAGCCAAAAGAGCAGCCAAAGAGGGTTCGCCAGGTCCTAATGGCACAACTTGCAATCTGTCCAGTTCCAAATTAGCAACTTCCAAGTAGTATTTCAGAGGCCAAACATCATTCTGTTATAATTATAAGAATTTAAGAAATCACCTACATTTGAAAATGAAATAATAAAATAAAAATAATTTAAAAAATGCAAGAAAATGCCCCATACTTCAAGATAGACACACTGGCAATGAAAACAAACTTGTAGGATTAAAATGATCTTCATCCACACAACTTATGACCTCAAGTTGTATTCTCCCTCTCTCTTTTTCCTAATAAAATAAGAGAAGGAAACTGTACGTCTGTATGGAATAAATATCTGTGTTTAATTTTAAAAAGAATAAAGTCCACTGGAAATGGGTAGAGGATTCTTGCAGGAGCCCTGCAATTTAACTTCACTCTTCAGACTTTGGTTTGGTATGTAAACAAGCACATAAAGAAACCCAACCACAGCGAATGTGAGCCTTTTTCCAGACGAGCGGGGGCAAGTGTTACAAATGTGGGTCCAGTGTCAGGAGAACATAATCACAGTGTAAACTGGCTATTTCCAAATGGTGCCCCCCAGAAGGAAAAAAAATGAATGGAAGTACTTAATAAATCCTGTTTTCCATAAAATTCATACCCTCTCCCCCCAAAAAAGAAAGAATGTGAGCTCAGGGGTCAGGGAGAGTTTTGTTGGAATTCCCTCCTTCTAAATTCTGTCATCTCCTTTTTAAAGTGGAAATTCAGCTTCCCACAGATATGACAGATATACATCCTTGCTTTTCCTGCAAACCATTCACCAGTGAACAACACTAACCAGTGGACATGTAGTTTCTCACGGACCATTTGCTAATTGGATACTGTCACTTCCAGTAATAGCTGAATACAGTACAGAAAATGCCTTTTTCAAACAGAAGTAAAACCAAATAAAAATACCAATGGCCTATTTATTTTCCACCAAAGAATATAAAGGACTCTGGATCCATCTCTACACACCAAAACATGGGTGCAGATATGACAGGATTTAAAAAGATTCCGTTGTCTTCATTACATGTTTAGCCACACAGGTCAAATAACATCCCATGTTGCTCAAAAAGAAGGGCCAAATTCTTCTGTTTCACTGGAAAAATAAGTTGCTCAAAATACATTGACAATAGGCTAAGGATTGGAAAGTTTTTGATTAAAAAGGGATTTTTGTTGGAACACTTATAATGAGATTTGAGCTACAGTAACAATATAAAATTGAAAGCAAAATTACATACAAAATGAGTACTGTAAAATATCATTACTTTAGTACAATGGAAAATAAGGTGTTTGTGGTTTTACTCTATAAATTCTGTGTTGTCTGCTCATATGTGTTTCTTCTTGGCTGTCTTCTGAATAGCCATTCTGATCTCCGAGGCCTCTGCACCAGCCTTCCTTTGTGGTGGTGAGGGGGGTGCAGGGGACCCACACAATCAGCATCTCCTAGGCTCAACTTTTCCCTCGCATTTTATTGACTTTTCAGACTAATTCTTGTCCACGCATCACACTGGTGTTCAGTTACAGGGCAGACAATGAATTTTCCTAATCCATTTAGTGTGCTGACAGCCATGTTCACAATTTATAGGATTTCCTTTTAGACGTCTACCTATTTCACAGTTCATTAAGACTCAAACTGAACACCTGTGTTTATGAAGTCAAAAGCAATTTTATACTAACAAGGTGTTAAATAAGGCATTCTCTGGAACCCTGAACAACAATAGTAACAACAAAAGGACTAGATGCTTGGCCTGTGGAAGAGACTCATGTCCGTAGCTACCTGCCTCATCCTTTAATAGACAAAGCATCGCATGGACCCCCAGCCAACAAGCACAACACAGCTGAATTCCTCCACCAGAAGCCTTTCAGGTTTTACCTTAAGAAAGCCAGAGCATGAGGCTGCCGTACAAAGTTCACCCGGATATCTAAAATCTGCAAAACGGCTAAAAATGTCAGGAAGGAGAATGTGGCCCCTTTAAACAATGTCTTCGCTAGCTGGCTATAAGGACATTTTCAGCATTCTGGGGCCCACAACGCTTGACCCTGGCTCATTTTTATGTGACCCCAAAGTTTTCACATCATTAATAAAGAGAGAATCAAAACAAAGCCCTCAGACGTTAGGGGAGGGGAAAGTGTGTAGTTTGGCACTGCCATCGTGCATACCCTCAAAATGAAAAGGGGAAAAGGGGAATGCACGTAGCAGAGGTGGTGACCCCTATAACGACTGTGGTTCCCAAGGCTTTTTTTTCTACTGGTAATAAACCATTTTGCAGACCTCCCAATTGTGGCCACCGTGATAGTTACAGCTTGCAGGTTTATGTCTTTTTCTTGCAGCTAAGAGTGTTATCAATAAAAATTGCAAATGATGCCTTTCCTGGTCAAATAAAAACATTTTAAAATGTGAAGCCAGCGACGGGATTAGAATGGAAAAATACAAGTGACACCAGGATGTTGTTTTGTCTATTTTTTTTCCAGCAAGTCCCTTAATGTATTAATTTTAAAAACATTCCTTGCAAGTCTAGAAAGGGAGACAGCACACCCCGATGATGCGGTAACTGGTGATTTGACAGTCTTCAAAGTCGGTTGTGTCGGATGCTACCGACACTCTTAAAAAGCACCTCACTGTTAAATTCCGTGATTATGAAGAGCATTAAACAAAAGTCTATCTCAGAAAGCACGTTTGACATAACATTCTTTGAAGGCTGGGCTGAAGGGATTAAAACGGGCTTTTCTGCTTGCTAGTCAACCACGGCAGGCGGTAAAAAGGGAAACTGAAATGACAGAGAAAGGAAAGGAGCACTCCGGGGAAATTCACCCTACGTATGTGGCAAATATTGTTTTCGTTCATTAAAAAACCCTCTTGCTCAAAACATGTGAATTCGGAGGAGAGGTGTTCCTTAGTATCTGGAATAGTTTCAAAGCCCTGTGTGAAGGTAGCCGGCCCCACCATCCCTAGGGGCCACAAAGCATTCAGACTCCTTGGCACGGGAACCTTTATGCCCAGGAGTCTGGCCTCACCATAAAGTGAGGCGGAGGGCTCATCTCAAGATGAGCAAACCAGGAAACAAGGACTCATGAAATGTGTCTTCTCCATGGAACAACAACATTTTCATTGTCAAAAGCTTGGCTTTAATTATGATCCAGCTTGAAAACTGACAGCTCAAGTCTGCTCTCTGGTTGTGTTATGACACTGAATCATGCGTGACTCAGAGACCAAAAATCGCTGTCACCCCCTCCTCTGCCAGCACCCTGCACAACCTCCCTGAAGAAATGACCATCACCACTTCTGTTAAAAATGCACTTAATTTTTTTCATTACAAATGTATAATATCTTTATCATAGACAATTTAAAGATCACCTGAGTCTCCAACATAAAGAAAAAACACAGTAAGATACTGTTTTCCATCCTTTTACTTTTTTTTACAAAGTGTGCATGTATGTGTGAATATATGTAAATGTACATAATCATAACATCTTTAAAGAAATAAAAATTAAACGTTACACAATGAATTCTTCTTAATGTACTAGGATTCTAGACTTCATGAAAAATGTTGCCATCTCTTGAGTTTGGCCAATATCTTTCAATATGCCACAGTGTTACTGTTATTACAGCCATATGCTACCATGAGGAGTTAAACCCCCGAGTTATTCATTCTTCTCTCTCTTCATAGCCAGTTTACTAAGCATTCTTGCAATCCCAATGAAATCACCTATTAAGACATAATTATAAAACTTACAATAAACTTTGCCATGAACACTAAATATGATCATGTATGTCAGTCCCTTGACACAAAGGGACTCATGGAAGGCCTAGATATAGGGTTAAGAGTTCAGGATTTGAGAGCCGAGGCCCTGTCACTCATCATTGTGTAACCTTGAGCAAGTTACACATCCTCTCTGAACCTCTATTTTCTCATCTTAAAAATAAACAATACCAACTTCACAAGTTGAAAGTCAAGGGTAAAATAAAGTATTGCATGGGACACACTTAGCCATAGTTACCGAAACTCAGAATGGCAGGCACAAGACACTTGGTAGACATTTGGGCAATACAATTAAATTTAAAAGTCTAAGACCAATAGCTCCTGAGATTATGGGTCCAACCTTATCCAATGCTCAATAAAATATTATCAAGTAATACCTCCCTCATTTAGACAATGAGAGAAGGGTCTTTCTGAAGTACAGCCTACTGAAGCATTTCTGAGTAGATGAGGTAACTTCTGAAATAATCAAGCCAGCAGAGTGTCTGTAACCCCATAAATAGCATCCCCTCTCTCAAAGAGAGCCAAATTGCTTGAGTGTGGACTCAAAATATATTGGCTTTAATCAAAACACAGAAAGAGTATCAGAGTAACCCTCTTAGCAATGTGAACCTTCCAGTATGAGCGATATGAATGGATATTTCATACAGCTTGCATACTTTAGTTTTCAAAGGAGCTGAACATTTATTTCTTTGTATTTCCTCTCCTTCTTTTGCTTATCCATTTTTAAACAACACAAGGAAAGTAACATATAATTAAGATATTGTGTGAAATTATTAATAACCAGAAATTCCTGAGCATTTATGGTACTATAAATCAGTTATCTATCACACATCCACATACCCAACAGAATGTTGGCTGGATGAGGGCTGAAGCCATAGTTCGTACACAGTAGTCATTCAGAAACTATGTGTTGCATGAAATCTATAGGGCAGGAATCTTTCATGTGAAATTCTCAGAAGTGCTTCAGGGCATCTATCAACTGCCTGAAATTACATTCATTATTGCATGTGAATATGAGTGTGTATGTGCTGAGGTAAATGTTCCTAGGGAATAAGCCTATAAATTGCATGATAGATTTCTATATAGATTTCATTTAAAAAACAAAAACAAAAATGTTCTGGACCCTTGTTATGGAGCTGAACCTAACCTAACCTGCATGCGTTGTACCTTGTCTTCAAGAACACAAAACCCTTATATTCTCCATTAACGGGCTCTCTTCCCTGACCTATTAGAAACAGCAGTGAGTATAAAAGCAAGCATCACACCATTGTCATGTAACACATCTTCCAGAAAAGATGCAAAGGAGTTGTCACATCTGGTTGTTACAAAACATGCTGGGCTGGGGAAACATGTAGTTGCTGGAAAGCCCATAGAAACCTCTTAATTTGGGTCTAGAACAAATAGATGGCACTTTTATAGTAACTTCATTAAAAAGTGACTCCATTGTAAAAATCTGAGTTCTGTATCTGTGGACACCAAAATCTCAAAGGAGACCCACAAAGGCAGAACACACAGAATGGATGATGAAAGAGTAGTGAGCGGGAGCATTCCCCAAACACCCGTGAGATACCATAAAAATAATAGCAGCAATGATGATAATCAACACAATTTATAGCTAAAACCACTTACCAGAGTTAAAGCACGTTTCACACAGATGCACCAGGCTGACACAAAGACTAACATTTTATAGATCAAGACTTGTAAGCTCAGAGAAGTTCAAGTCTTATCCACGTCACAGTTATCCAATGGGAAGGCTGAAGTATGTCCACACACCTCCCACTTCTAAATGCTGTGTTCTTCACACAACATTTCACTTCAGACCATGGAATAATATCTAGGCCTCTCTTCTAAATTTTTGGATATGTTGGTAATTGTTTTTAAATATATTTTTTTATGATTTGAGATACAGGGGGAAGGAGAGAGATCGAGATACAGAAACACTGATGAGAGAGAAACATCATAGATGGGCTGCCTCCTGCAATCCCCCTATTGGGGATCAAGCCAACAACTCAGGTTGTGCCCTGGCCAGGAATCAAACCAGTGAGCTCTTGGTTCATGGGTCAACACTCAACTACTGAGCCATACCACCAGGCAGGTAATTATGTGTTGAAATCCAGAAAAATCGAGGTGCTAAAGAAAACTAGTTTATTATCTCTATTGTCATGTAATTAATGTATTGGAGGATGAGGATAAGTTGGTACATAAGAAGCATCCAGGAAAGTAGCAAAATAAGAAACTTGGCTTTGGGGTCCTTTGAAGCTATTTTAAAAAGTAAAATGTTATGTTAAGAGCTTTGTGGTGTATCCCTCTGTGTGCATAATTATTATTCCATTGATTTATTGCTCACATGTCAAAGAGCATCTGGGCATTTATGCAAGTTAAAACAACCAACCCAAGAGCCAAGCCACACAGCCTCAAACCCAGAAAACTTGCCTCCCACCCTTGTCCCACTCTTCATCCTGCCACCTCCCAAACAAAACTTCTCATAGTAAGAATCTTCCTGGCAGAGATGAACTGTTAAACCAGTGACATCTGTCATGTACACCATATTCTAAAAGAGTAGCTAAAACCAGTTGATAGCATAGATTTTCCAGAGAAACCAGCAAATTTCTTCTAATTCTAGAAAGAACCCTCTTCTGTTTTGGCAAAAGCTTTTAAGGAGTAACTCAGGAATCAAACTGGAAGGAGCTATCACATGTAACCTTCTGCAAGGATGAGCCCTGATCTGTCTTATGGGCATAATGAATCATAACGTATCTACTGAATACTCATCCACTAAGGTAGGGAGACTCTTTAGAGGTGGGAAAATCACTTTAATATATTTCACCCTGTTGCCAAAAAATTCTTTGCCTATGATCCAACCATTAGAGCAAATTTTAACTGAAACTGCTTCCCCTAAGTCTTAGAGATGGACATCACTGGGTAACTGTCTCCATTTTTATTTACAGAGATCTTAAAAGCAAAAAAAAAGGCAAAAAGAAAATTCCTCTGATGTCTCCAGCTGATAAAATCATTAATCACACACTCCGAACTTCAAAGCAGAAGACGAGAAAATCACCTCACTTTCCCTGCACATGGAGAATAATTTTTCTACTTCAAAGAACCGTCTTTTTTGTTGGGTCATTTTAATTATTGAACGTGGGATGGAAGCTATCCACATAATGTCACCACTGTCTTTTTCATGAAATATACATAGGTCTAATTTGACTACATTCACTCAAGAGGGAAACACTGAGGAGAGGATAAGAAAAGGGATGTGGGCTGGGGATGCAGCTCTCCTCCGTGCAAAGGAGTAAGAGAAGGGAAGTAAGCCTTTCGGGGCTGACTCTTCTCATTCCTTCCTCTTGGAGAGAAACCATCAAGAAGCAGACTGCCTATTTGGGCAATTCCTCAAGGGACTGCCTTGCTTCTCAATTCTCCTCCTACCCAACACATGGCAACACAATCGCACTACCTTTATTGGTAACTAGAGGCCCGGCGCACGAAGTCATGCATGAGTGGGGGGTCCCTCGGCCTGGCAGGTGATCGGGGCCAATAGGGGACATCTCACCCAGCCACGATCAGGGCCGATCAGGGCCAGCCGGCTGGGGGGAGGGACCGCGGGAGGTTGGCTGGCCTGGCCGTGGGAATTTGGCTATGGGAGCATACTGACCACCAGGGGGCAGGCAGCTCATGCGTTGAGCATCTGCCCCCTGGTGGTCAGTGCACGTCATAGTGACCGGTCGACCTGTTGTAACCGTCACTTAGGCTTTCATAGATACTAGTATAGATGCTGGCATTATTGCCAACCTCAGACAACTGTGGGTACAATCAGTTGATTTGTGAATAACGAGTGTGAAGAAAACCTTGTGTCCCAGAACAAGGTTCAGCAAACTATCTGGCCCTGTTCAGAGTAAGACTGCTAGAGAGAGGTCAAGTCAGGCATTCCAATCCCCACTCGGACCTTTTCCCACAAAATCACAATGCCGAGAATTGGAAAATTTCTTCTGTAAAGGGCCAAAGAGTAAATATTTTTAGCTTCGCGGCCTATACAATCTCTGCAACTACTCAATTCTGCAGTTATAGCCAAACACAACACATAGACACTAGTAAATGAGTATGGCTGTGTCCTAGCAAAACATTACTTCCAAAAATAGGCTGAGGGTGGGATTTGTCCACAAGCCATAGTTTTCAACTCCTATTCTAGTCAAGTGCTAGATACTAGAAATGTTCTAGCACTGTGCTAGCCAATACAGCTGCCATTAGCCAGAGATGACCATTAAATACTTGAAATGTGGCTAGTCTGACTAAGGAACTACATTTTAAATTTTACAGAATTTAATTTTCTTTAGTTTTTATTAAATTTATTGGGGTGATATTCATTTAATAGGATCATATAGGTTTCAAGAATATATAGGTTTCTATGATACATGATCTGTATATATAGCATTTTGTAGCCACCACCCAAAGTCAAATCATCTTCTGTCGCCATGTATTTGGCCCCCTTTACCCAGGAACTGCATTTTATTTTTTTTAAATTGTTTTATTGCTTAAAGTATTACAAAGGGTATTACAAATGTCTCATTTTTTTAAATGTTACTGACTTTTACTCATTTAAATTTTAACAGACATGGGTGGCTAGTGCAGTGGTCGGCTAACTGCGGCCCCTTGAGTGTGGTTCTTCCACAAAATACCACGTGCAGGCGCGCACGTACAGTGAGATTGAAACTTCATGGCCACACTCAAGGGGCCAAAGAGCCGCATGTGGCTCGCGAGCCGCAGTTTTCCGACCACTGGGCTAGTGGCTCCAGTATTCAATAGCACAGTGGTAGATGCTTCTCACTGCTCCTCTTCAAAGCAGATTCAGGCCACCTTCCAATTTATGGCATAGTTTAAAATTTTTCCTTAAAAAAGAAGATATCCATGCTTCCACATTCAGAATGAAGCCACATCCAACTGAAAATTACGTTTCTTACGTGTGGAATATCTACATCATTGAAGCGAAAATAAGTGTTTGGTTTGAATCAATCAAATAACGGCAATTTAGCTAATGTGAAGTGCATAGGGGCTAAGTCGGACCCACGCCAAGACTTATCCAATGTGGAACCTGTTTCCTGTCTCCTTTGAACTCTGGCCTGCACCTCCACTGAGGGCACAGACCTGCTGAATGGCCCCATGGACTCCTAAGGAAAGTCCAAATCTCCCCACAGACCCAAAAATGTAAAAATTCAAAGACATGGTTCAAGAGCACAAGAGGGAACACGCATCTCAGTTAGGCTGCCTTCTCCCAAAGTGATCACATCATACGCTGCCTCTACACATCCTTCGCTGCTGCCCACATGGATAATTTATTTTCTGCCAACTGTTTTATTTGCACAATGAGTACCTTGTGTCCTGCATTCCTTCGCTATCCCCAAAATATAATCCAATGGGGAGAAGCAAGGAAATAAGATAGCAACATGTTTGTTTGTTTTCCAAGTGTGAATAAGAAATAACAAACCAACTTTTTGTTTAAGCAATTTGTATAATATCAACTTTCTTCAATGGGTAAAAGAATATTAAAAATTAAGGATACTCTTTAGGAAGTAGGAAACCTTCGGAATCATAGGTGCCAGGAGGGGGACCTATATAAATACACAACAAAGGAAGGTAAATGACATTCTGACTTTTTAAAATGATTTTTGATAAAAAATAAAACCATTCCAGATCCAATCATTTATTTATCTGTGGTTCCCAAATCTCCAAAGCTGAAAAAATGAAAGAAAAAAAAATCCAAGTGTGAAGCAAACTCCCTTCACTGGCACAACCTGACGCAAACTGGCAGAGGGTTACTTATATAGTCTTTATTTATCCACTTTAGGGTGAGAACTTTTTTTCTGCAGAAATATCCATGTGTTTGTATAACACTCCCAGGAACTGCACTGGGAACATTACACAGTCTATGATACATGCAGTAGGTCTTCCCTTTCCAAAATCCACCCAAATTCTGATATCCAAAACACCTCTTGCCCCAAGGGTTTGGATAAGGAATCTTCTCAAGAAAGCTGTTCAAGTAGAACATTTTCTATCAACTCAGAATTCTGAGACAGTCAGTGCCTTACCTCGGTTTGAAGAATGGCAGCCCGCTGTTCTTTGGCAGTAAGCGACTCTTTAAGCACTTCAATGTGTTGCTTGCAATCTGAATTTTGATTGCTAAGGGTTTCAAGCTTTGTTTGTAAGGCAAGAAGTTCTGATTCCTTCTTTGAAAGTTCCTGCTTTAGCTGATCAATCTGTAAAACAACAAAATCGCAAGAAATTAGAAGCCACAAATACTACTCTCTATTTGAAAACTATTTATTTCTCTTATAGTCCTTTCGTGTGTGTGTGTGTGTTCTTTAAATGACTTGTTTATTTTTTTTTTTTATAGTCAGTGATTATTATTCCAACAATGCAGGCTATACGTTTGATGAAAAAGATGCTCCTGGGAGTCACACAGACTTGGGTTCTGGGGAGGCTCTGCAAATGTGGCAGAAAGTGTAGAAAGCTGGAAAGGTAAGGTCAGCAGACAGCCGTCCACCTTCCACCCCACTGAGAACGAAGGTTCACAGTGGAAAAAAGGCTTCCTGGAAAAACCTCCTATTCATCTATGAAACCAAAGACAATTCACCAAGATTCTCAGAAGGGCAAACAGGGAGCTAATAAAGGTACTTAACCTAAGACATAACCTGGACCTTCTCTACTATTCCACAGAACAATCATTCAAGGGCATTATTTGACAAAAAAGAATTCTCACCCCCAGCCCAAAAAAGTAAGTATTGGGGGTGTTTCTTTTGCTTATATTAAATACTGAGAAAATACCAAAAAATAAAATAAAATATATATAAAGTATAAGGGAAAATAACACAAGTAATATCCATCATTCAATTCACCAAAAAAGATAGTTAGAATTATCTGTGCTCAGCACATTTCTATCTCCTTCTTTCCCCCTTCAGAAATAATTCCCACTCTAAATTTTATGCTGATCATTTTCTTGCTTGTCTTTTAGGTTCACCATGTATTTTTTCCATCTGTAAATGATATATACCATTTAGTTTTGAATACTATTTAGGTTTTTAACTTTGTTTGCAGTGTATGTTTTGGGGGATATTTCTTAAGCATTAGGCTTTTTTCTACTCAATCTTATGTCCTAGAGATTAAATTGTGTTATTGTACAGGCAATTTTCATTGAAGAACAGTATTCCATTGTAAAACTTCACCGCAGTTTATTTGTCCATTCTGTTGCTGATAGACATTTGGGTTTGTTTCCAGGTGTTGTTGCTGTTTTTCCCTATTAAAGTGCTATTCTGGCCTGGCCAAAGTGGCTCAGTGTCGATCTATGAACCAAGAGGTCACGGTTTCATTCTAGGTCTGGGCACATGCCCGGTTCCAGGCTTGAACCCCAGTGGGGTAACTGCAGGAGGCAGCCGATCAATAATTCTCTCTCATCATTGATGTTTCTATCTCTCTCTCCCTCTCCCTTCATCTCTGAAATCAATAAAAGTATTTTTTTAAAGTGCTATTCTGAAGATTCTTCTATATATCACCTGGTACACATAGTAAAAATAATATAAAAGTTAAATTGCTGGACCACATAGTATACACATATTCAACTTCACTAGACAAACAAATGTTTTCCAAAGAAGTTACATTAATATTCATAGTCACAGGCACGGTGTGTTCATCACTCCACAGCTGTGCCAATCTTATGTCACCAGCGTTCTACATTTCTGCCTGCAGAAGGAATGGCAGCTTCAGCCTCCTCCTGCTGGCAGCCAGCCACCATGCTAGAAGTCAGCTATCCTCCCACTGCTGTGCTCTGAGGAAGCCATACCAAACACACAGTGGGCAAAGAAAGACAGAGAAGCTGGTGGAAATGATAATTCCTTTGTCTTGTTCATGATCGTAAAGGGAAGAATTTCAATGTTTCACCATGAATGTTCATGTTTGTTTTAGCTTTTTATAGGCCCTCTTAGGTTTCACAAAGTTCCATTTTATTACAACTTTGGAAAGTGTTTTGTTTTGTTTGTTTAATCTTCACCCAAGGATGTGTTTACTGATTTGAGAGAGAGGAAGGAAGGGAGATGGATGAGTAGTTTCAGTCTTCCATATTTCGATCTTTGAATCTGCCTCATCTGTTAATCACTTAAAGGTGGGTTAAAACACCTACTTAATGATGAAATAATAAATTCTTCCTTATAGTTCTACCAATTTTTAGATCTAGAAATGGTTTCTTTGTCTTAATGTCTACAAATCCATTCCTTTAAAGGTTATGAAATCTGTCATTAGCTGCAGTTTTTATAGTTTTATTGAAATATAATTTACTTACCATAAAATTCATCTAACTAAAGTGTACTATTGATGGTTTTTAGTATTTCCCATCATCATCATGGTTGTACATGTGAATCCTCTCAAAATAAAACCTTTCATCATCTCAAAATGAAAGCCTAAAACCATTAGCTGTCCCTCTCCATTCCCCACCCTCTACCCCCTGCTGTAGGCAAACAATACTAGTAATCTACTTTCTTGCCGGGGTCCAACCCCAGCAGGTCCAGGGGTCCCCAAAGGTGTGGACGGAGTCAGCGAAGAAGGAAGGACACGGAGACAGCGTTCAGTTGATCAGCAGCCTAGCCAGGATCTCTAGCCCGGATCTCCAGCCAAGTTCTGGTCTGGATCTCCAGAGAGGTTCTGCTTCGGATCTCCAGCGAGGTTCTGTAGCCATGTTCCCTCGCTAGGTTCTCCAGCCAGGTTCTGTCCAGGCTCTCCAGTCAGGTTCAGTGTCCAGGTTCCAGTCAGGTTCTCCTGCCAATCTCTGTAGTCAGGTTCAGTCCAGGATCCCTTGCCATGTTCTCCCGCTAGGCTCTGTCTCTAGGCTCCGAGGCCAGTCCCTCTCCAGGATCCTCTGGCATGCTCTCTCCAGCGAAGTTCTTCTGTCTCTAGGCTCCGTGTAGGTTCTGTCTTCTTGATTCTGTTCTAAGTTCTGAGTGTTTCTGTCTTGTTACAACTGTATTTATACCAGTTGATTTAATCCTATCAATCTCTATTACAAAGGTTAGGGCGTTTCTTATCTCCATTCCAGGGAGAAAAGATTATGTAGTTTAAGCATGATTGTTCGTAGTTAAAGGGATTAATTACCCGCCTGGCACTTAGTTGAGGGGTTTTATTCCCTCCCTAACTTCAGGGGAAAATCCCTACCTGGGGAAAACAACCTTTCTCAGAGACCTTGGTTAAAACACATAGTGCCAAGAAGGTGAGCAAACATATTAAGAACAGTATGCCATATATGCCAGGTCCCTTGAAACAGCAAGCATGGACCGGCTCCCGGCACTTTCTGTCTCTATAGATTGGCCTATTCTGGGTATTTTGTATAAATGGAATCACACAAGATATGTACTTTGTGACTGGCTTCTTTCATGTAGCACAATATTTCAAGATTCATCCTTTTTATTGCTGAATAATATTCCCGAGCATGAATAGAGCACATTCTATCAATTCACCAGTTGATGGGCACTCATGCTGTTTCTATATTTTGGCTATTATGAATAATGCCACTACAAATATTCATGCATAACCCTGTGTGGACAAGTTTTCATTTCTCTTGGGTATATATTTAGGTGTAGAATTGTGAGGCCATGTGGCAACTGTATGTTTAGCATTTTGAAGAAATTCTAAATCATTTGCCTAAGTGACTGTAGCATTTCACATTCCCACCAGCAATAGATGAGGGCTCTAACTTTTTCATACTCTTACCAGAATTTGTTATTGTCTGTCTTTTTAATTATAGCCATTATGAAGGGTATAAAGTGGTATCTCATTATGGTTTTGACTTGCATTTCTCTAATAACTAATGACACTAAGCATATTTTCACATACTTATTAGCCATCCATACTGGTATATCTCTTTTGGACAAGTATTCTAACTGCTTTCTATGACTTTTTCTTTGCCTTTTATGGCTTTCTTTGATACAAATGGATAGGTTTCTTCCAATTTCTCCTTTTGGGGTACTTTGAGCCTCCTGATTGTGGACTGGTCCCTGTCATCAATTTTGGAAAAGTATCAGCTTTTATTTATTCAAATGTGAACAATGATCAACCACATCTTTCCTTCTGGAACTCTGATTATACTTATAATTGACCTTTTTCTATATATCTTAACTTATCTTTAATTTATTGCATCTTTTTACTTAATTTATTCTTCTCTATTTTCTAGTTTAAGTGTCTCTTCTTCTGTGACCCTCCTCTGTGATGACTTTGTATATATTCATTGAGCTTTGAAATTTGCATTTTTATTTTCCCATTTCTAGAAGTTCTCTTTAAATTTGCTTGGTATTTTAATTTATTTTTTAAATATATATTTTATTGATTTAAGAGGGGAGGGGAGAGGTAGAGAGACAGAAACATCAATAAGAGAATCATTGATTAGCTGCCTCCTGATTACCCCCCACTGGGGTTTGAGCCCACAACCCGGGCATATGCCCTAACTAGGAATCACACCATGACCTCCTGGTTCAAAGGTCGAGGCTCAACCACTGAACAACACTGATTGGGCTAAATTTTCTTGATATTTTAATAGTCTCTCGACTTTTATTTGTATTCAAATACCTTCTTTTATTTATTTAAACATATTAATCACATTTATGTCATAGCATTTGTCTTAAAAATCCAAGTCCTAAAGTTCTTGCCACCTGGATCTGCTGTCTGTTTTTTCTACTGATTCACGGTGGCTTGCTTTCTTGCAGGTTTTCTAATTAAAAAAATAATATTGTGCCTTCATTTTTTTTTGTAACTTTACTGAAATATTTTGCAGGCTAAGTTCGCACGCAGCCTTCCAGAGCAGTTGCCTCTGCCAATACCTGGGGCCCTACCAACCAAGGACCCCTTTAAACCACATCCTCTACTTGTAGATTCCGGATCACCTCACACTGCACATCCGTGCAAGATCCAGCTGTGGGTATAGATACTCAGAGATCGTTTTGTCTTCCACTTGGCTCAAAGTTTTAAAATATATACTTTTCCCTGTAGTCTCCAGTCTGAGTGAGAGGAGAGTAGAATTGGGAGGTTATTTGTAGTTAATCCTCACACCCCAGGGTGATGCTGTCCGGGATCCCAGCCTTATCTGGTGTGGCAGCAGAATCCCTATTTGACTCTTCATCTTGAGCAGGCTCAGGCTTCTGTCTCTTTTCTTAAATGTCTCTGTGACGGTGAAAATCAAAGCTCAAGTTCACTTGCCTAGCAAAGACTAACAAGAAGATTTAACCAGTGCTTGATTGATCACTCCAGCTCCCTGCTTTGGCTTAGTTTGGGCCCTTGAGATTCTTTCAAGCTTGACAGTTCACAAGTACATTTTTATTTTATTTTCTGTTTGTTTTAAATTTGTCTTTATTGTTGAGAGTATTACAGATGCCCCCCTTTTTCCCTGAGGACCTCCTCAAGGGAAATACGTTCTAAAATACATTTCACCCAGCAATTTTTGTTGTTTTCAGCAACTGAAACTGGCATAAACAAGGGCCAAGCTACTGACAATAACTGCTGAGCATGAACCAGAGTGAGATGCTTAAAAAAGAAGTGAAAACATCTTCAGAAGTGTTCAGGTTGCACAATTTACTAGAAGGATTTATATGGAAGGAGATTCCATTCTCAGGAGAAGTCAGACTGATCAGGGGGCAAATAGGTTGCATCTTTGTTGCCATAACAAAAGGTTTGGTAGTGGCCGGCCGAAAGGTAGTCTTGAGAATGGTTCTGGATTTGCCTGAACGTTCACTGGGAGAGAATCGTGATTGATTATCAACATACTCTGCATGTGTAAGCAGGTGGTGGCACGGCTCAGGTATGTGCAATCCATAAACTACATTATTATTGTCATAATCTAATCATGTGAGTCGATGATCATTTTTATCTGGAATAGAGTAAGAAATTCTCTCTCTCTCTCTCTCTCTCTCTCTCTCTCTCTCTCTCACACACACACACACACACACACACACACACACACACACACAATGCAGTGTAAGTAGAGGGGAAATCAAGATTAGGATTACCTAAAATTACAAAAGAAAAAACATCTGTTGTGATCAGCAGTCTTCTCAGGGGATTTGGCTACAAATCACAGGCAGTTGACCTGACAGCACAGAATCTAGTTGATTCCACATATGAAACTTATTTATCTGGAAATAATGCTAAAAACAAAACTTTCAACTCTACATGCCTATGCAAAAATGATGCTTCTAGTGAAAAATCCAATCTGTGCTAACTGCTACAAATACCGGAGTAGAAATCCACTGTGAGAGTGGGGTATTGAGAGAGAAATTTGAATGAAATTAAGTTGATCAACAAAATGGTATTTTGGTAATAGAAAGAAAGAAGATGGGAGGTTCTACATATACCTACTTTATTCAATAAAAACAGACTGATAATGATGAAACTCTTTCAGTCTATAAATATTAAATATGCAGTTGCTTTAAATAGCTTTCAGACTATCACTGACATGAGATGAATTTTAAATAAATATTATATGCAGACAATAACAGAAAAAGACTTTTCTAGAGGGAATATAGTTATGGGGTAAAAAAAACCAACATATTCTTCCATAAAAATATGCCTTTGGCTTCTTTTATAGCCATAAACTCAATAAAAATGGAAAGTGATGCAATCGAACATACATGAGAACTGAGGCGGGGGAAGGCTGTCTGGGTGATGGCAAGAAAAGCGGATCGGAATTACATCCACGCTTTGCATGAAGTCCATGTGGACATCAGGCACACTTCATCTCGTCTGAAAGTTCTTCCACCGCTTATGTCTGTGACACAACCAACACCCTGGAAAAAGGACTCTGCCAAGGAAAACAGCGTCTTTGTCACTGCAGATATGGCCCTCGTGTGTAGCAAGTGATATGCCTGTTATCATGCAGTTTGGGTTATGAGGATTGTAATCCGTCAGAGATTAGTAAGAAAATGGGTTACAAATTCCAAATAAAGGGGGGATTGAACACAACAGACTGGTGTCTTGGGTGAACTCTGAAAGCAGAGGGAGCGGCTAATATAGAAGCACTGGGATCGGGGGGCGAGAAATGTGTTAGATGAGGAACAAAGCCTTGTACAGAACAAGGGATGCCATCACTCTTCCCCTACCAGGAAAACATTTATGTATGTTACAGTCCATTGTTAAAGGCTCAACAGTGCTCCTGAAAGTAATTCATGCTTCTCACAGCCTCTTAGTTCTGCTCTCACAGTCTGATCCCTCTAAGCCAGTGGTTCTCAACCTTGGCTACACATTAGAATCACTTGGGAATCTTTTCTAAATCCTCTTTTTAAAATCCTGATTTCTGAGCCTCATCCTCCGAGGCCCAGAAATCAGGATTTTAAAAAAGATTCCCAGATGATTCTAATGTGCAGCCAAGGTTGAGAACCACTGCTCTAAACTCTCTAGGGAGGCCTGTTGGGACAGGGGGAAGTCGGGGGTGGGGGTGGAGAAGGTGTAGAAATTGAAGTTCCCAACAGGGAGAGTGGTGCAGCCAGCAGGTCTCCCAGAGCCTCAGTACTCAGGGATAATGTGCAAGTGCCGAAGGGCTTGCAAGACACCAGAATCTCCACCCAGGACTATGGCCAGCAGCCCTCTGCCTTTGCACAGATGAGTTTCTGAGATCTGCTTTTACGTTTTTGTAATTCACCTTCCAGCTTTCCAGAAACGTTACGATCATAGTTTTTCTATGACATCACATTAACAAAAGCAATTTAGGTCTTCAGTGCTGCTTAATTTAATCACCGAGCTTTCAAGGGTCCCTACCAGTCCCAGGATCTGTTCAACATCAAAAAAGAGGTACGCGCACTTTCACGTGGCTATTAAAATACTTCCTTTCCCTCCAGCCTACATGCTTGACTCATCTTAATAATTAGTGCAAGCAGAAATTCCTTTTCATGCACAACATTGGAACATTGTTTCTATGTCAAATTTCACTGAAAAAGTATATTCAATATACTTCTATATCTAAAAATGAGTTTGTATATAACCATTATTGGTAGCTGCCTTTATTATCTATTTGGAGCAAATCATTACAGATTGAAATGGAGATGGATTTGAGATCCTGCTCTGTTAATGAAAAAGAATCAAATGCTGAGTCAGTTTTATCAACAGGGAATCATAAAAACAATTTCCAGTTAAATAGTATTTCAAAAATATCAGCAAATGAGAACATGGATATGTGAACAATATTAGGGGATATTTTTTTCATAATTAGGTTGAATTTATCATATCATTGTTATTTAAAAAATAGAAAACTCCTGCCCTGGCTGTTGTTGCTCAATGGTTAGAGCCTCAACCCACTCACTAAGGAGTTGTAGATTCCATGCTGGTCAAGGGCGCGTGCCTGGTTGCAGATTTGATCACCAGGCCTGGTTGGGGCAAGTGCAGGAGGCAACCAATTGATGTGTCTCTCTCACATATCTCTCTCTCTCCCCCTCTCTCTCTCTCTCTTCCTCTCCCTCTTTCTCTGTCTGCCCTCTCTCCCTCCGTTCCACTCTCTTAAACAACAAACAAAAATCAATGGAAAAAAAATATCCCCTGGTGAGGATTAACAAAAAAATAAAAAAATAGTAAACTTAGAAGTGAGCATGATAAAACATGCTTTGACATCTGGTAAAGAAATACTCAGGTCCTAGCTGGCTTGGCTCAGTGGATAGAGTATCAGCCTGCGGACTGAAGGGTTCCAGGTTCGATTCCAGCCAAGGGCACATGCCTGGGTTGCAGGCTCGATCCCCAGTAGGGGGCGTGCAGGAGGCAGCCGATCAATGATTCTGTCTCATCATTGATGTTTCTATCTCTCTCTCCTGCCCCCTTCCTCTCTGAAAACAATAAAGAAATATATTTAATAAAAAAGAAAAGAAATACTCAGGGCAATCAGCACCACTAATCTAGTCTTGCACACAGTGGTTATTCTGGTTGCCTCCCCAAAAGCCCCTGGTTAGGGAGAAACTTTCTGGACCACCTTTAAAGCTTTCCATATATTCATTACAATCAGCAATAAGCCGGCACAATATTTAACTGCAATTTTAAGCTTGGTTTCCAAAGAGTGTGAGTCCCCCTCCTTATGCAGCATTCCATAAAGATGTCTGAAATGTTCTACCATGACTCTTTGAGTCTTTATAAAACATTAAAACAAAAGTTGTAAAGTCAACACTCCTAGCCTCAAATCTATCATTTTTTGTTAGTTGGGATCCAACGTCCTTTTGTGATTTCCATTTCTATCACTGCCTCAGTAAACCCAGTAACTTTAACAATTACTTCTCTATTTCCCACGTGAGTTTCAGAGCCTCTAGGATTTATAATTTAATATTTCTTTCCTGTTTTGGAAAATCTGTCATTTCACATAGATTTGAGCTCTTCCTACTTCCCTATCTGTGTGAAGTTGGGGGGTGGGATGATATTTTCACTTATCCTTCTAGGTTTTCTCTAACATTGATTTAAGTTTGCGTTCTTCATTGCTGTTTTATTTAGACAAAAAATTACTACCACCTCTAAACCTAAACAACCTGCATTGCTCTAGCCAAAAGTGAATTCCCCTGCCATCAAATCTTCAGGGTAGTGTTGTTTTGTTTGTTTGTTAGTTTTATATTTTTATTTATTTCCAAGAGGAAGGAAGAGGAAAAAAGAGATAGAAACATCAATGATGAGAGAAAATCATTGATTGGCTGCCTCTTGCACACCCCCTACTGGGGATAGAGCCCGCAACCTGGACATGTGCCCTTGACCAGAATCGAACCTGGGACCCTTCAGTCGCAGGCTGATGCTCTATCCACTGAGCCAAAGCAGCTAGGGCATCCAGGGTAGTGTTTTGAGTATACTTCTTTACTAAATGGTCAATATGAATGGACGGAAAATACTTTGAATATGCACTATTTTTAGTGGGCCTCAATGGCTAGCTCAGTGCCATATGCTAAAAACAATGCTTAACAAGATGGGGACTGCAATACTCAGATTCCACCAATGACAGCTTTATCCATCCATACAACTCTGCAAAATTAAAGAGTTCAAGAGATCCCCAATGGTGATACTAAATTGTTCTATCAATGTGTGTAACCAACTATTGCAAAAATTAACTCCTCAGATATCTGTGATGATTTGGCAAACAATATAGTCAAGTAAACTTTGTAAAGAATTATTCAAATAGGCAACAGTGAACCATATAATATGCTAGTGATCCGATTTTAGAGGCTATCAGCCCATGACTATCCAATTTCACAAATTCCATGATAAATGGTTTAGCCACTGGAATCAGTACACACAACCTAAGGGATCCCAATAGCATAAGACACAAGCACCCAGGACTAAATGTTTAGCAATAGCTATGTCTTAACAGAACTGCTAGGCCATTCCTAGGCTTACGTAAGGAATCAAAGTAGAAGTAAGAAAAACAAGTAATTGAAGTAATGGTATGAAGGTTGAGCAATAACTGTTACGTTTCAACCCAATAAAAACATTCTTTCAATTGAGAAAATATAAAAAGATAACTTTTAGGGGTATTTTTTATCTAATTTTTCTCAGTCTGTAAAGGATAGGACATTATAAGAACTCATTTTAATTTTATTTCTTAGAATCCCTTGTCCCCATTAATCAAATTAAATACAACATTTATTATTATTATGTTTGGTTATACTTCAATAATAATGGGTATCATTATGAACTGTGAAAATTAATAAACAAAACCTCATTTAAAATGGAGTCGGGAGACTAGAAAAATGTCATGCACATGTAGACCAACTGACCCAAGAAGAGGAGACAAACCTTGCATCTCCGACAGGAAATGATGCCACGTTACTATCACAGCAGGAGGAAGGAAAGACACCTCCTGGCCCTGGAACAGCTCAGCCAATGGGAGGCTGCCATAGCTCAGCACTGAAAAGTCACTGCACTTTGAACTTGCAGTTTCTCCAGTGGACTCTTCGTTTACAACAGCCCCTCCCAAGTCCACAAAACTCCTCTCTTTTGTCTCTCTATATGTGTGTGTGATTTACCATTAGACCACATGTCCCGAATTGCAATTCTTTGTTGTTCCCCAATAAACTATTTTGCTGGAGAAATACCAGGCAGTGGATTAAAAGTCAACAGCTTTTTTTTTTTTTTTTTTTTTTTTGAGCCAAGAACTTAAACTACCTTATTTCATTTAATCCTTTCGGACAACCTCTACAGTGGGTGGTGTTGCCACCATCTTATAGAAGAGGAAAGTGTGGTTGGGTGACTTAAGTCACTCCGCAAAGCCCTGCCGCTAGCAAGGGCAGGCTAGAGACTTCCCGGTCTGCCTTTGCCCTCAGCCTGCACCCTTCCCACCCTACTCCATAACTCCCTGCAATCATTCTTCTGGCCTGACCACATTGGGAATCAACCCTTCAAAGTAAGTCTCTCAGACAACTGCAGGCCAGTAACAGTCATGACTTATTTGCTGAAGACCATATAAATGCTTTATTTTACCTGGACAGGAGTTCACGGTGTGAGTGAAGTTTACAAATTTCATGGCAGTTTTCGTTACAGAAGAGGCTTGCACTATCTCCCACCATGCCATGACAGGGAAGGGAGGAAAGGTTTAAGCTGAAACAATCGTTTCCCCCAAACCTCAGATCTGTGTCTCTGGTCTTCCTTCCCAGAGAAATTTGGTCATCATCTGCAGGCACGCTTACTGGCCTGAGAGGGAAGGACTGCAAAAATGAAACCAGAAGGCAGGGCTGAGCAGGAAACCTATTCTGCATTTTGTGGTGGTCCCTGAAAGGAAGGGGTTAGATTCAAACCCACTGGACATTCTCCTCATATCTCCACTCCTTGATCCAAATTTTTTTTTAAATATGTATTTCTTTATTGATTTCACAGAGGAAGAGAGAAGGAGAGAGAGATAGAAACATCAACGATGACAGAGAATCATTGATCGGCTGCCTCCTGCACGCCCCCTACTGGGGATCGAGCCCGCAACCCAGGCATGTGCCCTTGGCCGGAATCGAACCCGGGACCCTTTAGTCCACAGGCTGACGCTCTATCCACGGAGCCAAGCCGGCTAGGGCCTTGATCCAAATTTTTATTCATAATCTCAATGTCAACTTACAGATGGAAAGTTGGCAGAAGTACAGTTTTTGTTTTTTCTCTTCGAAAAAACACACATATGTACACATATATACGTATGGGGTGAAGCAGATGCTAGATATTATTATTTCCTCTCTATAATTTGCAAATTTTCTGCAATGAGCATGCATTTATTTCACAACTAATAAAAAAATCAATTATCATTTAAATACTTTTTCTCCCTACTCCCACTGGTTTCTCACAGAAATATGCATTATTCTTAAATCTGCTACATTTTATAAGGCAATAAAAAAGAGTAAAATCTAGATCAAGAACAGGATTATTTACTAATAATTTTTTATTGGTGTGGTTATTATTTTCAGAAGCAACATGATTGAAAAAAATTTTTATTGGTGCGGTTATTATTTTCAGAGACAATATGATTTAAAGACAGCAATAGATAAAAGCACCTCAAAATCTTATTAGACCTATTGGACTATTCATATATTCAATAATTATGTATATGTAAAAATAATAGATATTCAGGTGCATGGTCCATTTGTAGCCCAGTTCAATTTTGAAAAATGTAAGACAAATTCTTCAAAACTAGTAATATGAAATAAATTCATGAAACATGTAACTATAACAACACATAAATATTTCATAGCAACAGATAACAGTAATAATAATGACCACTGTCAATAACAATGCCTGACTTTTCTATGGATCAGACCGAGGACTAAGTGCTTTAAATGCATAATCTCTTGGGATCATCAAAAAACCAAATGATAGAGGCATTTTTCTTTTTCTTATCCCTAGTTCACGGGTGAGGAAACTGGGGCTTAAAGAAGTTGAATAATCTGTACAAATAGTAGCATTGGGACTCAAAGTCAACTTTTGTTTTAAACACTATACTAAAACTAAAATGTCCTCATATCATTCAAATCAGTTAAATTAACTTCTAAGATTGCCTTTTGAGAATCATCTTCTAGGGATGGACTCAAAATGTGGCAATGAGAGAAACTTTTTAAAATAGTTTTCAAAACTTATGAAAACTCAGAAAATTTGGAAGTAAGAGGACTATTACACGGTAATTTTAAATTCCCAAGACAGAGCAACAACAAAGGAACTCATTAGAAAATCCTGAACCCCTTTGTAGGTAGAAATTCTACTGAAGGTTTTCCCTGATTTCTTTTTGGAATCTATGCATCTGAACTAAAATTTTTGCATTCCTCTTTCTTGTCCATATATTTCATGATATCATATAAAGCAGATTATGTATTTGGGGAAAGAATGTAAGTAAACCATCACTTCCCAGTCACACTGAGAGTATAAAAGTTTGTAACTCTGGACCATACCTTGGTTTTCATGAACTTGGAGTGACTTTTGTAAACCTCTATTTGTTTGATCTCTTCCTCACGGTCCTCGGTGTTCAGCACGCCATTGGCTTTTAACATCTGGATCTCATCCTCAAGGTCCCTTATGTTTCGCTCCAATGAAGCAATTTTTGTGTCCTGTTTGTGAAGTTTAAAAAAAAAAAAGGAAAGAGAAGGAAAGAATTGTTTTTCAGTGTTATCAAAACAGAATTTCAGATAGGAATTTTGGTAGTAATACAAATAACCATGATGTAGACATAGCCGTGAATTCAGAACATTTTTTTTCACTTCTAAGGAACGTTTATGAGATTTGTTAAGCTCCTAATAAAGATCATGTCTCAATAGAATACAGGGCTATCTAGATACATTTGCCTAATATCTGGGAATCAAATTACCAAAGCAATAGTGATAAAAGTGAAAATATCACTTAAAGTGGACACATTTTTAATTCAAGATATAGTTTACCACTGTATATCCTTAAGTCTACTTGTAAACATAAAAACGGTGTGTTCGTGTGTATATTCTGTGGCTGGTTTTTTAAGGCAAGCTTGGAATCTGACTGTGAGAGAGAAGGAAATTAAAATCTACTAATGGGAAAAAGGATTCTCATCTAAAATGCAGACATAAGTGAAATTAAATAACTGAAACTTGACTTAGTATGACTGATACAGTAAATATTAAAAATTTTATAGTAACTGGAAATAATATATCACAACATCATGATTTATTTGGCAAGCTGTCAGCTCCTAGCATCGCAAAAACATTACTACTTTGAAGGGTATTTCTAACCAATTGATTTACAGCAAAAATACAAAAACAAACAAACCGAGAATATGGGATTGAGAAAAATAAACATAGAGAATTTTTTAAAGGAAATGACAAACTCTGTACACAATGTAGAGCATAATAAGAAATGAAGCATTAGGAAGTAGAGAAGAGAAAGCTCTTATGTGGGGAAAAAAATCATCCCTCAAACTTCATTATTAGACTCAAGCCAATCTGGTAAATGAAACATGTGGAAAATTTCGCTTTAAGTTTTCCCACAATCACCATCTACCTGCCATTTAATTGTACAGATTCCAGGCACTTATATACATTTATAACTGAATATCAATTAAAAACAAATCACCAAAATCATTTTGTAACAATTCGTTTAGAATGCAAAAAATTAAGAGTTCCAAAATAAAGGCAATGAATAAACTATTCAAATCATAACTAATTAATTAAAAGGTCTCAGCAACAAATGTGTCCATCCTGACTTTGTGACTATTTTCTACTTTATTTCCCTATATTATATGCCCGAAACATGTCTCCTATGGAAATATAATAATTGTTGTTGTTAACATTGTCATCATAGTTAAAAGAAAAACAAGGATCTGCAAGAGAGACTTATTGAGCTCCACTGTCTATGTGTCAAGATCCAAGTGCTCGAAATGCTGGAGAAACAACTTTTATTAATTCTAAAAAACAATTAAAAAATCCAAGAAGATAAAATAAAGAGATTCTGGAATTTGCAAGACTATTACGGATGGTACAGTCCACAGTATTCCATTTCCTTTAAACCGTATTTACTGAATTTTTTCCAGTTACAAAAATAATACACTTTAAACTCATTGAAAATGGAGAAAATCCCCTCTAACATCATTAATGTTCTTACATATGGCCTGCCAGGCTTTTTTATTTTAGATGCAATTTCTGGTAGTCTAGTGTACGTCCAGCTTGAGTGAAGGGAGTCTTGTGGACTGAACATTTGTGTGCCTCCAAAATTCATATGTTAAAGCCCTAACTAGTAATATGATGGTATTTGGAAATGAAGCCTTTGGGAGGTAGTCAAAGTTAGGTGGGGCCATTAGAATGGGGCCCTTTGAGGGAATTAATGCCCTCAGGAGAAGGCACACTAGGAAAGTTGTTGTTTTTTAAAAGAAAGTATTCTCATCTGGCAGGTGAGGATTAACCAAAAAAAAAAATTAATTAAATAAATAAATGGCAAAGGTTAAAGACAAAGAGAAAATCATAAAGCAGCAAGAGAAAGCAGTTGGTTGCCTGCAAGGGATCTCCCACAAGACTGCCAGTTGGTTTCTCAACAGAAACTTCTTAGGCCAGAAGGAATTGGCACAAAATATTCAAGTGATGAAAAGCAAGGACCTACAACCAAGAATAATCATATAATCAATAATATTGTAATAACTATGTATGGTGTCAGATGGAAGCTAGATTTATCAGAGTTGTCACTTTGTAAGTTATATAAATATCTAATCACTGGGTTGTATACCTGAAACTAATCTATAATTTTAAAAAAAAGGTAATATGCTAATTAGACTGGATGTCATTCCGGTCGTTCTTCCGGATGAAGCCGGGGTCAGAGGGAAGCTGATGCCAGCAGCCAGGGGAAGGAAGGCCTACTCTTGCACGAATTTCATGCATTAGGCCTCTAGTATAATATTTGTACATCAACTGCAATTGAAAAATAAAAAATTATTTTTAAAACATTATGTTTTAAGCCACCAGTCTGTGGTCATTTTGTTATGCCAGCCCAAGCTGACAGAGGTAGGGAGTCATCCTTCGTGACTCACTTGAGCTCTGAGACATGAGAACTCCACATATAAAAAGAGCAGCAATAAGAAAAAGGCTATTAAAAAAGAATCTCTAAAAGTTCACAAGAATGTTCTTAAATAAACGACTCATTTTACCTCAATGTTCTGACTATAAAATTGAGACATGTCATTATAGAAAACTTAAAAGCTATTGATAATTACAACTGTCCATAATCACATCACCCAGATATACCCATTAACATCTTTATACCCTTGAAAGCCTTATTTTATTTTTACTTTAAAACACAGAAATGATACATATCAATATGATATAGATTTCTTCCCTTTATTGAGATGTAAGTTGACTATTGATGAGATGTACAAATATCTAAGTAAAATATTTATGAGTTACTGTAAGTTAAGTGTGAAAGGCAGGACCAGCATTTCTGCTTTTCCTATATAAAATCTCCTAGAAATTCAGACCCACGTCTAAAGTGATCGACCATATTCATATGTATGTATGTATGTATGTATGTATGTATGTACATATATACGTGTATAAATGTGGTGTGTGTGTTTGTGTGTATGTGTACTATGATACACTTTGTAGTCCTCACATCTTATACCTTACTTTTTGAATAGCGCTTGGTAGAAGTTCAGGTTTCGATCACATCGACAAGCGAAGAAGACCCCTTCAGCTTTCCAGTCAATACTTGATGCTTTAGTTAGTAAAGACCAGAACTGCCTATTTCTAAACGGGTTAGAAGGAGCTTCCACTGGACTTTAAAAAACTACATACTGCTAAAGAAAGATCAGCTGAGGTAAGATAGAAAATATCTTAACACAGAAAACTCTCTTGGCCTATAAACTTCTGAACTAAAATTTCATCAAATGGTGAATCACATTAACTTTTACTAATTTTTGTAAATTAACCAACAACTTTCTTTTTTCCTAAGAACTTCTTTTTCCCTTTAAACTTACGTGTCCCAAAACAGAAGGAAGAGGAGAGGGAGGGGGGTGAGTATTGAGGAATTTACTTGAATAAGGGTCTATTTTTTTCTGTCCTGATAAATATTTATGTTCTTACATAAGAAGTCAATTTCAAGGGCAGCAGAACTCATACCTGAAATCATGAGCATATAAAAAAGGAGGTAGAAAAATATTATCAAGATCTAGAGAGAACAGGTACAACATACATCAATACATTAGATAGTGTATTGACTGTGCCCAAGAAGATGGTCAAAATTCTGAACCAGAGGAAGACAAAAAAATAAAAGCAAGTGAAATGTCAGCATCTCAACTGACTCACTTTGAGAAACTCACAGAGAAGAATGTTTTTCTTTTTTAAAAATCTCTAAAACTAGATAAATGACTAGAAACATATTTATATTTAAGTAGGGCTATGAAAGGTTGAAACTACTTCACAAGTCCTGATGGCTCAATGTGGCACATGGATGGATCCTGTCTTTCAGAATAGATACCAAATGCACATCCTATGTAATAAAAGGCTAATATGCAATTGTCCCCTAAACAGGGAGTTCGAGGGTCAGTTCAACCGGGAGTTTGACCAAGGGGTGGGGCCAGCCGGCCAACCGCCCTTGGCCCCTCCCTACAGCTGGACCCCACCCGTGCACAAATTTGTGCACCAGGCTTTCAGTGTTCAATAACCTTTTCACTGATTTAGACTAGAAAGAGAAAATTAAATAAAGACATAGGCTATAACATCCTGAAAAGTAACATTTTAAAAGATAGAGCAACATTTTACTCCCAATTACCAGAGATTTCTTCATCTGAACATCTTCAAATATTATCTGTAACTGATATTTTTAAATTATATATTATGTAGTGATTTTCAAATACTCATCTTGATTATGTTTCACAAATAAGCAAGCTCTTGAGGCAGAGAATTGTGGGCCTTCCTTAGAAATGGGGAAAGTGAAATACAACACAGAACAGCCTTTCCGACCACGGAATCCAAACGCTCTGTGAAAAGGGGCTCCCAGGGTCAACTGCCATGGAAATGCTTGCTGGGCATTCCCAATGCACAACAGCTCTGGAAGTACTGCTGGTTCTGGAACTACTACTGCCAATTATTCCTTTTTCCCAATTGTTACTCCTACAGGAGTCAATTCTTGGGGAAGAAATTAGGACTTTAATGATCACATTAAGCTCATGGTTATATACGAAAGTGAAGAATCAAAACAATAATTTGGATTCCTCAAGGGAAAACGTGCCATGATTACACCCAATTTAAAATAATTGGGGGTTTAAATATGCAAATCACCTTGTCAGCATCTGTCACTCCAAGGTGGTTCACTGAGTGCCTACGCTGAGCCCCAGCAGTGAGAGAACAGACTCCCCTGCTCCTGGAACACAGCGCTTCCCTTCCTGTCTCAGGTGACATTCTTCGTAGTCCTGCAATAGGACAACCATGAAGTTGTTTTGCTTTTACACTATTTCATGGTTAAAGACTGTAAAACTGTGGGAAACAAAGATTAAGGAGAAAAAATATGTTTGCCTCACTCCCCACCAGTTAGAAAAAAAATATCTGAATGGAGTGTCTCTTTCAAATAATTTCTTCCCACATCGTCATAAAATATACTTGTAAAACTTCGATATATAAATTGCAGATCTTAACTCCTACTTAAAGATTCATACCCAAGACGGTTTGACATCTATCATTCCAAAACTAAAAACTAGGTATTTGATGTGAAACTAATAAGTAAACTACTGGAATTGAACCCCAAGTAATAAACTACCCAGTGGGCCCAACTTGCTGATTCTTAAAAAAGCCATGAATATTAGCACCAGCCCATGAGCGCAGGAACTAGAGCAATGCGGGTGGAAGTCAGGCAGGAAGGCCGAAGTAAGTTTCTCTCTGCTTTATCTTTCTGTCAAAAATCATCTCTGGATTTTTCTAGGACATGTCTGCTATAGTTGATAGTAAACTTAAGCATAGGGAGTTCTCTCTTTCTTTCAACAAATATAGATTGAGAATCTACTGGGTACCCATCACTTTGCCAGGTGTGTGAGATCTCGACAAGATTCATGGCATCCTTCTCTCTCCTACACGGAATAGTCTAGATCCCTGTTACTCAGTGTGGTCCACAAACCAGCGCCATTGACACCAGCTGAGAGGTTTTTCAGAAATGCAGAGTATCAGGCCTCCACAAAAAAACTACTGAAAATAAATCTGCATTTTCACAAGGTCCAAGGGTGAGCATGGCATTCTAAATGACTGCAGGGGTCCAGCACATCCAAGGGACAAGACTGACCAACGCAGAAGAGACCAGGGCCACTTTACTGCCCAAGTATATTTAGAAAAGTCTGAACCTCATCTCAAGAGCTATGCACCATGGCGTGAGGGTACAGAAGTCCTGGGAGCAAACTTTCTGGAGCATCTTTGGCGGTCAGGATGTCTTTATTGGCCTTTTCATGTGTGTCAACCATTACGTTCTCCTTAAACAGAAAGAAACGGATTTCAATTCCTCACAAGGAACTGTGAACACTGAAATGGTGAGTAGGGGGCACATCCAAAAAGCAACATCATTTAGTCACAAAAAGTAACAATTACGTTATTGCTGAGTGTCACTTTGTACTTTCCTTCCAAATACAGTAAGAATTACTGGTTTCACTTTAATATCAGGCCAAGAAAGAAAACACAAGCAGTTTTTACAAAGCATGGAACTGACTGTGATCACATATCGGTCTATGGACGTCGATCAACAGACTTAGGGCCAATTTGGTTTAAAGAAGAAGACGTGATCTAATGTTCAGGAAACGTCCCTACATAATTATATTACACTTTATTTAGAATAAAATTCTAGACTATTATTACTGGATACCACAGAGGTTCTTGAAGGCTTAAGCTTTAGAAATCATCTACTTGGAGTTGCAAACATAACTGAACAGCCCTTGGTCTTAGGCTATCTGGGTAATGCCCTTCCTTTGGAAGGATTTACTGTGTGGGATTCACCGCGGTTATGTGAGGCCAAGTGAAGCACTGCAGGGGGGGAAAAAAAGTCGTCTTGGGCATAAGCCATGTTAAGAGAAAAAAAAAAAACAGAAAAATAAAAAATGTGTCTTCTCTGGCCTTATCAAACTGTAAAGAGATGATGACCTAAGAAGATGACAGGGGACATGCCGTTTTTTGTGGTGGTGCTTTTGTGTTTGATTGTTCGGATGGCATCTAATTCTTCACAGCAAAATACACACACGCGCGCAGCTTCAGGATAGACTACTTCAAATCAAAAGCCACTCGAGTGCTTTGGTGTTCCTTTTCATGGTCTCATTTTCCTGCTGCTGACTCATTCTCAGGAAGCCCGTGCCCCGGGAATGTCCCTCCTGCCGGGCTGTTTCTGTGCACATCGCTGATGACCCGCGGGCAGAAGACGTGTCTCTGGTGGTTCTTGCTGGACGCTATGTGACCCCTGAGGTTTGGGTCTCCATGTGCAAATTTCTTGCTGTTGCCAATGGACAAGTCTAACAAAAAGAGCTCCAGGGGACAATCCAGCAGACCCTCGGAGAGTCACAAACCTCGGTACAAATCCTGGTTCAGGCGTTTACATCTTAGGGAAAAAGACTGTGCCTCTCAGAACGAGGCCCACGCTCAAGGGCATGTTAATAAAGTGACAAGTGAAATATAACGCATGAAGAGTGCCTACTGCGGAGCCTCCTCCTGGAGAGTGAAGGGCCACCACTGCTCTCATAAGCCCATTGGCCAGTTCTGTGGGGTACACATGTAGAATACCACAGCGACTCGTTTTAGTCCACCCTGTGTAACACCGCGAGCATGTCCCTAACCTTGCTAACCTTGTAAGGTTGCTATGAGAACTTAGTGAGTGACATTTAAACCTTCCAGAATCTTAGTGCACACACAGTAGGTACTCTATAAGGATTACCTTCCTTCCTATTTCCCGTGGTAAAATATATCTATTACTTCTTTGTCAGTCTGCTCAGCTGCTTTTCCTTTGGGGGACCACATTCCCCCAATTCCCTGTGGTTTTCCTGGGGTTCTGATGTATGACCCTGCCCTATGGCAAGTTCCGTGGACCCTCTGGACACAATGACTGATCCAGGAATGCACGCATGATGCCACCGGGCCAAAAAGAGGCATTTTAAGGGACTGACATAAATCCCGGGACCTCTCCTTTTCTGAGGTTATGCTTCTCCTTTGCTGAGATTACGAATGATAAGGAAAACACAGGCCTGTGGCTGGTTGTAAGCTTCTTTCATTCATGAATCAGAATCTGCCTGAATTATTGGGCCCTTATAACATCATTTGAATACCTAGATACAGCTACATCTGAATCATCCACTTCCCAGAATACCAAAACACAATAGCAGTGTTTTGGCCATTTTTAACCAAAGATTATAACATGCAAGTGATAGTGTGAAAGATAACACCAAAATATAATTAGATATAATATTCTGTAAGGCTACAGATAAAGATGTGAAAAATGGGTTAAGACCGCCATAGCTGAGTCAAGAAATCTAGAGAAAGTACAGAAGCTTATTGTGGGGTTTGGAGATGGATAAGAACCTATAATAATAAAAGCGTAATGTGCTAATTAGACTGGATGTCCTTCCGGACGACCTTCCCGATGAAGCTGGGTCCTGAATGCCTGCCAGCAGCCAGAGGGAAGCCCGGGTCCCGGGTGCCAGAGGGAAGCCGGTGCCAGCAGCCGGGGGAAGGAAGGTCTACGCTTGCATGAATTTCGTGCATCGGGCCTCTAGTAAGGTTATAATAGAGAAGATGAATTCTTTCCAGCCAGAAGTAATAATACACACACATTCAAGAGCATGTAGCATGGTGTCCAGCACATATTATTTAATAAATATCAAATTGAAAGAATAAGAAAACAAGATTAGAGTATATATCAAGGAGGGGGAAGAAGACAAGGCTGATTAAAAAATATAGATCACTTTGTGTTGCAGAGGAGTTAGACATGAAAAGAAGGTGAGGCTGAATGATAACCAGTCTTCAGCAGAGGGATAAAAAATAATGGAAATCATGTAACAGTCACAGAAAATAAGAGAGTGACATTTCAAGAAGGCAGAGAAGTCAAAGAAAATGTTTGGAGAGATTAAAGGCTAAGAAAAAAATGAGGATATCATTGGTGACATGAGGGCTGTTTCAATGGAGTTTTGTTATTGTTATTGGAAACTGAACCCCAGTGTGTTAAATACCACAGAGTGGGAGGAGATTGCTGAGTCTTTCAACAATCAGTACAGCACAGGGCAGGAACCCAGGGAACAGACACCACCTGGAGCCCTGGAACCAGGTCAGGGAAGGGCCTGCAGGGCCAGGGTTTAACTCTTTAGTTGCTGGGTTGGGGGAATCCCAGGGCAAGGACTCTGGTGAGGAGGTGCTCTGGGGTAACCAGAGAAGTACTTCAATAGTTTAACAAGCCAGATAGCTGCACCTGTGCCTCTCAGCTGGCTAGCAGCCCTTCACAGAAAGCTGCTTCAACAAACACTGCAAGCTTTCTACATCCCCAGAGCATGGAAGGGAGCACTGACTAACCCACACTCATGTCCCTCTCCAAGTGCCTGTGAGCCACACTAATGCCAGTGCCCGGCTGTGTACCCGGTGGATCAGAGTCATCTAGGGAGTGAGTAAAAGCTAGCAATGATTTGGTCCCACTCCAAAATATTCCATTGCAGGAGAGGAGAGGGTGACACAAAAATCTGTATTTGTCTGTAAGTTCCTCAGGTTGGGAGACACACACACACACACACACACACACACACACACACACACACATTTACTTTTTATACATGTGTTCCCTTCAGTTGAAGTTAAATATATAAATATAAATGCACTATCTGAATATGTAAAAAGGAATAGCATGGGACAGGAGGAAACAATGTTTCTTCATTCCAGTCTTAAAAATGCAGTTAAAACAACAGTTAATGGGTATTGATTACTTATGCAAGCACTAGGCTAGAAAAATCTCATTAAGCTTCCCCCGAACCCTATGAATTAAGGACTAATTTTACCCATTTTAGGATCAGGACATCTACAGAACGGAAATAAGTTGCCCAAGGTTTTCCCTTTGCTGAAATAACTTTCTAGGCCCAAGATGGAGCTGCTCCTGCCCGGGGTGACACACCAGCAAACCGAAACCCTCATCAAGCCCCTGTGATTGCTGCACTGGCCCAGAACCAGGCAGAGTAGCCAGTCACCATCCCCAGGTGCCACTCATCTCCTTGTTCCTTCTCACCCCAAACAAGGTGACTATGTGGCCCCAGCCAATAAGGTATTTTCAATTTTTCATCCTTGTTCTTTATCCTATAAAAGCTTCCTGCCTTTGGTCCCATTTTGCAGTTGTCTAAATGGGAGACTGTCTGCTTCGTGAAACATTAAATAAAATGTGTTGGTATCACCTAAGTTGTCTTCTTTAACCCTTTTTTTAACACCTTTAATAATCTGGAATGGTTCCCTCCACAAAGCCTTGCCTTGAACAGGAGAGAGGAGGCCACATACTGGGACCTTGCCATCTGTCCCCAGGCCAACCTCAGAGAGCCTGGCTCCCGAGAAGGTGCGCACCTAGAAGCTGGGGTGTTTGGGTCCTTTCTTCCACACAGCACCTTTACCCTTTAGGTCACAGGGCAAGGTGCAAAGAAAATAGTGCAGAGCCTGGGGCGAGAGGAAAGCGAGGAAGAAGTTTCAGAAACTGCTTCCAGGTGACAGCAGCCCTCAGTGTTCACAGCCCACCCTCCCTCAGGCCGGATGGACATCACCGTCCACCTTCATCGGGATACAGGGAGGGTTTGACTTCCCTGAGGTTCTGGGAAAGGCTACTTTGCTATTTTAGGGACTCCTAAGAAGATGGTCACCTGACCACTTGTTCTCTTCCAACGCTCTTTAGGAAAAGGCTGGGTGAGGGAGCACTCCTTCTTGGCCGTCCAGCAATCTGAACTTGCTCTTCCCACTCCTTTGAACCCACGGCCCCAAAGCCCCCAACAGCCCTGGTTTGGGGCTTCATTCTTCGGATTTCTAAAACATACCACAAGTCCTTCTATGTTCCACCAGTTTGTCTCATGGAAAAAAGCAACAGGCGGCAGAGGAATTCAGGCCACCCCAAGTCACCAGTGCGGCCTGATGGATGTGGAAACTGGACCGTGCCTTAGGGATGAGGCATGTGACAACCGGCACACTGTCATTACTGAGCCTTGAAAGGGGAAGTTCACATGAGGCCTGTGGTAGACTTCTAAACCCTGCTGGCGAGGGTGCATGCCAATGAGGAAATTGCAATCCCTAAATAAACAATAGGCTGGGAACCTGAGCACCAGCAAGGGGAGGGCAGGGGCTGCAGGCCGGAGCAAGGCTGGCCAAGACGGAGCAAACAAAGCAAAGATTTCAAGTTTGCAAGAATGTGATGTCAATTCAGACACCCCAGGCAGGTCCTCTGAGAATCCAAATAGCCAGTCACCGAGCCTCCAGACTTGGAAAAAATTTGAAAGTAGGACACCAAGTCCAATCCTTCATATGCCAAATGAGAACAGTGAGAGCCAGAGGGGACAAGTGACTTGCCAAAAGCCCAACATCCAGAAAGCTTAGTCCCTGGGCCCACTGGGGGCTGCTATATTTTTTTCCACTGCTTTCCCCTTTCAAAGATGCTTTTAAAGTCTTTCCACAAGCAAACTGTGTGTGTATTCAGAGCTAAGGCTGCCTGAAGTTAAGTTTGTAAAATTCCTTCTCTCTGGTGGTCCTTGCTCAAATGTACCACCTCTTTTTTACAGGGAAAACTCAGTTTCCAGGCTGAAAGGGAAGGGATGGAGAAGAAAAGGATTCTTTGCGCATCCACTATGTGCCAGGGTTTTCCCATGTTTAACTCCACTTTAATCCCCACCACAGTCCTGTGCAACCTGGCACTGCATCATGGTCCCATTTCACAGATGGGAAGGCTGGAGCTCAGAGAAGCAGTAAACCAATTCTAATTTTCATAAATAACCTAACCTTCTCCCTTCTGGAGCCTTCTCAGTTCAGCAAAAGAAAACAAGAAAAGAAGAAATTGTGCGTCCTAAAGCTTTTTGAAAAATGGTTTTTCTTCTAATCAACTTATTGTTATTGTTCCTGAATAATAATTCCTAATCATTCCTATACAATGAATGCACATTACTGAAACATAAAAATTTGGTGGGGTAAAAAAGAGAAAAAAATCCTTTATAATCTCCCCATCCAGAATTAGTGGCAACATTTTGGTACATTTTTCCCCCAAGCTTTTATTCCACATTGATAAATATATCTTCTTTATACATTAAGAATAATAAGTCTCTAACTGCTATAAACTTTAGATATACATCTCTTAGTTGGTTATTTCATAGTTCTATTTTTATGTTTTACTTTGTAAGTAATCAAAGTTATTGATCTTTTCCTTTGTAATATCTTTATTTTTACAACTTTATTGATATATAATACTCATACCATAAAATTCACTTTTTAAAGTATATCATTCAGTGGCCTGTGCAACCATCACCACTGTCTAGTTCCAGAATATTTTCATCACTCAAAACCCCTGTATCCAGTCATTATTTTTTCTCCCCTCTCCCTAGTTTCTAGAAACCACTAATCTACTTTCTATCTCCATGGATATGACAATATTAGACATTTCATACAAATGGAAATGTATAACATGTGGCCTTTTGCAACTGGCTTTTTTCACTTAACATAATGTTTTTAAGGTCTATCTATGCTATAGCAAGGATAGGTACCTCATTTCTTTTTATTGTTGAGTAATCGACTGTATGTATATAACATTTTTATTTTTCATTCAAGATAATGGGCATTTGGGTTGTTTTGGCTTTGTGGCTATTATTAATAATGAAGCATTTGTGTACAGGTTTTTGTTTGTAATTCAGTTAAGGTGTACACCTAAGAGTAGAATTGCTGCGTCACATGGTACCTCTATGTTTAACATTTTGAGGAATGGCCAGATAGTTTTCCAAAATGGACTGAACCATTTCACATTCCCACCATCAATATATGAGGTTTTCCACATCTTCCCCAACATTTGTTGTCTTTCTTACTTTAGCCATCCTAGTAGAGGATAAATTGTATCTAACTGTGGTTTTGATTTGCATTCCCCTAATTATAAATCTTGTTGGACATCTTTTCCTGTTCTTACGGGCCATTTGTATGTCTTTTTTGGAGACATGTCTATTCAGATTATTTGCCCAATTTTAACAGGATTATTTGCCTTCTATTGTTGCATTGTTCTTCCTTTATTTTTAAGTGAAGTTTTAAATTAAAGTGTGTGTGTGTGTGTATGCCTAATATGCAAATTGTCCCTGCAGGAGTTCAACCAGAAGACTGATGGCTCGCTATGACATGTGCTGACCACCAGGGGCGGCGTGGAACGAAGGAAGGCACCAGCTGGCAGCCAGCAGCTGAGGAAGGGAGGCCCCAGCCAGTAGCCAGAAGGCCCCGATTGACCCTGACCGCCGGCCCGGCCTAGGGACCCTACCCATGCACAAATTTCGTGCACCAGGCTTCTAGTATTACATATAAGAAGGCAGCCATGTCACAGATTCCCAGCATGATGAGTTATGACAAGGTGACAACACCTGGGCACATGAAAACCAGATCATGGAGCAGAATGTCACTTGGACCAAGAAGCTTCTTTCATGCCCCTCAACCTCCATGCGGCGTTCTTCCTCCAGAATAACCACAATCCACATCTGACCACTGATTACTTCTGCCTATTTTTGAAACACATGTAAACAGAACCATGTTGTATATGTTCTTATCTGGTTTCTTTCAACACTGTTTTGAGGGCATTCAATTATGTTATCACATGCTTGGTCCTTCTCATTGCCATATAGCATCTCACTGCATGAATATCCATTATTTATCCACTCAACTGTTAATAGCTATTGCATTTGTTTCAAGATTTTGGTTAGTCTGTATATAATTATGTTGTGTATCTTCTTTTTAAATGAGATTTTGAACGACCATTGTTAGATTTGCTCCTAGATATTTTAGGTCTTTTTTAATACCATCAGAAATAATACTGTTTTCTAGATTTCATTTTGTAATTGTTACTGATATGTAGGAATATGATTCATTTTAAAATACTGACAATCTATCTGGCTAAGTTCATTTATTAATCTAATAGTTTATACATGGATTCATTGAGACGTCTTACACACCAATTATGGTGCCTGTGAATAAAGGTGGTTTTATTTCTTCCTTTCTAATTCTTATACCATGGATATCCAGACTATTGTTCAATAGAAGTGAGAGCAATAGGCATTCTTGTCTTGATCCTTATGTCATAAGGAAAGCTTTCAACATTTAATAGTTAAATATGTTTTCTGTAGCTTTCTTGTAGCTACCTCTTATTAGATTAGGAAAATCCCCTTCTGATCTGTTTGCTAAAAGTTTTGGGGTTGTTTTTGTGTTTTGGATTTTTTTTGGCATCGGTGGATGTTTCACTTACCAAATGCTTTCTCTGCCTTTATTGAGATTTTTTTTTTAAAATGTCAGGTAGGAGCTCAAATATGGGATTATATTAATTTTGCTCCTTTATCCCATTAAATAACATTTGATATTTGATAAATAATGTTAATTGATATACAAAAGGTAGTCCTTGTATTCCTGAGATAAGCACAATTTAGTCATGTGATTTCATTGTCATTGGATTCAGTTCACCAGGATATTTTATATCAGGTTTAAAAGAGATTGCTTATACATCTCCTTTCTTGAAATGGCTTTGTTGGATATTAATATCAAGGTTGTATTGGCCTCATAAATAAGATGGGAAATGCTCCCCTTTTTAAATTCTCTAGAATAGTTTCTGCATGATTGATGCCATTTTTTTTCTTCAGATGTTTAGCAAAATTCACTGAAAAAGTCATCTGGGCTTGCATTATTTTGTTTGGTTTGCTTTCTGAATTATGAAGTGTTCTGTTGTTGCTAAGATTTTTAATTCTAGAATCATTTTTAATATATGTAACTACTCAGATATTCTATTTCTTCACATGCAATTTTAACAAGTTGTTTTAAAAATACATTTTCTAAAATTTTAACTCTATGATCATAATGTTGTCAATAAAATCCTTTGCTATTTTTAATGTCAATAAGATTGATAGCAATGCTCCCCTTTCAATCCCGACAATGGTTACTTGTGCTATCTCTATTTTTTCAATTATAACAAGAATTCACATTTTTAATCTCTTAAAAGAAGCAGCATTTGGTTTAGGGGTTCTCCTCTAGTATATGTTTGGTTTTTATTTCATGAATTTCACCTTGTATCTTTACTACTTGTTTTGAATATTATAATTACAGTTGACATTCAATATTAGTTTATAATAGTTTCAGGTGTGCAGCATAGTGGTTGGACATCTATACAATTCACAAAGTTATTCCCCAATAAGTCTATTACCCACCTGGCACCACACATAGATATTACATTAGTATTGACTATATTCCCTATGCTATACTTTACCTCCTCAGGACTATTTTGAAACTGTCAATTGGTTCTTCTTTAATCCCTTCACCTTTTTTACTCAGGCCCCTAAAGCCTCTCCCCTCTGGCAACCCTCAGTTGGTTTTCTGTATCTATGAGTCTATTTCTGTTATCTGTTCATTTATTTTGTTCTTTAGATTACACACATAAGTGACCTCATATGGTATTTGTCTTTTTCTGCCCAAATTACTTCACGTACAATAACTCTATGTCTACCCATACTGTTGCAAATGGTAAGATTTCATTCTTTTTTGAGTTCAGGTAATATTCCATAGTATATACGTACCACATAAATAAAACAAAAAGACAACCTACTGGAAGAAAGAAAATATTTACCAAAGATACATCAAATAAGGGGCTAATATCCAAAATTTATAAAGAACTCATATAACATATTATTAAAAAAAAATCCAATTAAAAAATGGGCAGACCTGAATAGACTTCTCCAAAGAAGACTTACAGATAGCCAGCAGGCATATGAAAAGATGCTCAACATCACTAATCATCAGAGAAATGCACATTAAAACCACAATGAGATATCAACTCACACCTGTCAGAATGGCTACCATCAATAAATCAACAAACAGCAAGTGTTGGTGAGGATGTGGAGAAAAGGGCACCCTCGTGCACTGTTGGTGGAAATGCAAATTGGTGCAGCCACTATGGAAAACAGTATGGAGATTCCTCACAAAATTAAAAATAGAACAACCCTATCACTCAGGAATTTCACTTCTGGGTATTTATCTGAAGAAATCAAAGACACTAACTCAAAAAGATATATGTAACTCTATGTTCATTGCAGCATTATTTACAACTAGAGGCCCAGTGCATCAAACTCATGCACTCGGGGGGTCCCTCAGCCCAGCCTGTGCCTTCTTGCAGTCCGTGAGCTCTCGGGGGATGTCTGACTGCTGTGGAGGTGGGAGAAGCTCCCGCCACCGCTGCTGCGCTCACCAGCCATGAGCCCAGCTTCTGGCTGAGCAGCGCTCCCCCTGTGTGAGCGCACTGATCACCAGGGGGCAGCTCCTGCATTGAGCGTCTATCCCCTGGTGGTCAATGACCAACCAGTCATTCCGCAGTTCAGTTTATTTGCATATTAGCCTTTTATTATATAGGATAGCCAAGATATGGAAGCAACCTAAGTGCCCATCAATAGACAATTGAATATCTTTATTATTTCTTTTCTCTAACTCTCTTATGGTTTAATTTAATCTTCTGCTGTTTTAAAACTTAAAAAGTCTTCTCTCAACCAAACTGAATGACCTGCTCTTCCAAAGACACTCTTCATACTTTTCAGCCCCTTTGCCTTTGCTCATCTGCTTCCCACTATTAATAAACCATCTCTCTCCACTTAATCAAGATCATGTCAATCTTTCAAGGCCTTCAGGTACTACCTCCTCCAAGAAGTAGGCCCTGTCCCTCTCTCATTTGACATCCTATAGCCCCTGCAGCCCATTTTGCCATTTTTAGGTCTCTATTTGGACACTGGTTTATGCATTTCCTTCCAGAAGCACCTTAAAGACCAATCACTCAATTTTTCTGAAAGGCTCCCCATGGTGCTGGGCACAAAATAGATGCTCAATAAACACTCCTGCTTGCGACTCAGTCTCAGGAGTTGAATTCATACCAACTAAACCTATTTATTGCAGAAATAATCAACTGGCAACTCATTTAGAATCAAACACATCATAAGGAGCATTTGGGCAAAGAAGAAAGTAAGTCTCATTTTTAAAAAATCTTCCTTGCCTCTAAATGACAACTATATATCATACAGAGCTACCATTTAACTTGACATTTTGCTTTTTCTGGCTATCACTTCAAACCCACATTTCCCCTCGTATTTAAAAAAAAAATAGTTAAGTAAGAAAAAGTGTGTGTTTTTTAAGTTGAAAGATGAGAAGATGAAGAAATTTCTCAACGACAAAGAAAAATAAGCTAAAGGATAATTTTTGGTATTGTAAATGGATAGTGCACACGAATAACACAAGGCTTTCCAAGTTTGAATGAATTATGCTCCACACTATTATAAAGATTTCAGGGCAAGACTTGAAAGTCAGGCGGGGAAAACAGGGCATGTATTGGCTGTAGGGCACATATTTAGAGCCTATTTGGAGAGCTGATAACACATGTGTAAAAAGGGTGAATCTTGACTTATGGCACAAAATACAACACTGGGCCTTTCCAAAAATACCAAATAGACCTCTCCAATTCTCATGAGCTGCCTCAACCTGTTAATTGATGCAAACCTCAGTTCATAATTTTCAAAGTAAGTGTCAAAAGAAAAAATAGTTGAATTGGGCAAAGGACCTAAATAGACACTTCTCCGAAGAGGACATACAGATGGCCAAGACATATGAAAAAAACACTTGAAGTCAATGATCATCAGAGAGATGCAAATTAAAATGACAATGAGGTATCACCTCACACCTATCAGAATGGCTACCATCAACAAATCAACAAATGACAAGAGCTGGCGAGGATGTGGAGTAAAGGGAACCCTCATACACTGCTGGTGGGAATGCAGACTGGTGCAACCATTATGAAACACAGTATGGAGTTTCCTCAAAAAATTAAATATGGAACTGTCATTTGACCCAGTGATCTCACTTCTAGGAATATATCCTAAGAAACCCAAAGTACCAATCAGAAAGAATATATACACCCCTATGTTCATAGCAGCACAATTTACAATAGCTGAGATCTGGAAACAGCCCAAGTGCCTATCAGTAGATGAGTGGATAAAAAAAGTTGTGGTATATTTATACTATGGAATACTATGCAGCAGTAAAAAAGAATATCTTAGCCTTTGAGACAGCATGGAGGGACCTGGAGAGTATCATGCTAAGTGAAATAAGTCAGTCAGAGAAAGACAAGTACCACATGATCACACTTATATGTGGAATCTAAGTAACAAAATAAACTGATGATGGAAGTGGATCCAGAGACATGGAAGCATAGAACAGAGTGCGAAATCTCAGAGGGAAGGCAAGGAGGGTAGGTGGGTGGAAGATAATCAACCATAAACCTTGTATGCATTATGCATAACCCATGGACAGAGACAATAGGGTGCTAAAGGCCTGGGCGGGGGGAGAGGGCAGGCTGGAGGGGGCCAATGGGGGGAAAAAGGAGAGCATATGTAATACTTTCAACAATAAAGAATTTTAAAAAAAGGAAAAACATAGTTGAATGTATGGGCTATTTTCATTAAAAGTAGACTGGAGGATTAGAGAGTGTGAGAACTTTGGAGGAGAAACCTGTGTTCAAATTTCAACTGCCAACCGACTAGCTGTAGAACCTTGGGCAGGTTGCTTATCTCCATTCAACCATGGCTTTCTCATCTGGGAAATGGGGCTAATTATGCCTATGCACGAGTTTTTATATGTCAGGTACCCTGCGCCTGTGTGGCCAGTGGTGTTCGAGCTGCAGGCTGTCACTGGTGGTTGTTATTGTTGTTATTTTTCTTAATAGCCACAAAAGGAGCCAGGCAAAATTTAAATCCTAAAGGCCATCATAATGGCTTGACTAGAAAAACTAGGCTTGACACAAATGTTATATGAACACATCATCCCAGGAGAAGAAATTATTCTGAGTTTGTGTTTACACTCAAACAAGTAACAGTTCAAAAGACAAATGAAATATACACCTAAACAAACAAAAAATAAATAAAAATACTTCAGCCATTACATAGTTCTCCTGATTAGATCCTAAGAATGGAATTAAGTTCACACTGGAAACTGGGATGCATTCAATGGCCTACGTTTGGATTCGAAATCTCTCCCTTCCTAGCTTGTGTGACCTTGGGAGAGGTTGGCAAGTGGTAGCTATTGCCTTCTCCATGCTCCAGCACCTTCTGTGCCTCGCAGAACTTAAATGGCTGAATTTGATGAAGCACTAAGATGTCTTTTAGGAGAAACTTAACCGAACTGCAGGTCAGCTCAACCACATGGAGAAGAGTAGTCTCCATGCCTGAGCGCCAAGACAAGGCTTGATTTTTAGTTTTGATAACAAAAATCAACCTTACCACTGGAGTTTAGCATCTGAATACAAGTCACACTTTTTTTATCAACAGCACAACTAGAAGTGGACAATTCAGTCAAGCTCAGTCTTGAATTGCTTACAGTGCAGTTCCCATGGAGAGCATGGTGGGGACAATTTTGCTAAAGAAGAACCACGTATGACACACATGTGCCCTGGTTGGTCATGTGACTGGAAAGCTAAACACCCACAATCCTCACTTCAATTGCCACAGAGACATTGTCACATGGAGACATTATGCCTCCAGCCTCTTAATCCACTTTAAGAACAAGTTCACCAGATCAAGTGTATTTTCTGCAACTTTCACTAAAACCATGACATCACTAGTATATGTCCCATTTGATAAATTCTGCTATTGTCAGTGCTAGGATAAAACTTGTTTTACTTGATGAATGAGTGCCATTCAATTCACAAGCAAAGGAGAACCTAGGGAACTCCACGCATTTTCTTTTCAGCCTGCGTTGCTAAGTGTGAGTGAGGTTCTATGCTTCTATGCCCTATCTCAGTAATTATTATTCTGGGGTTGATTGGGTTTTCTGCATTTTTTTTAAACATGGCTTTCTTCCTGTTCCTTCCCTCTGTGACTGTTGGAGCTGCTGCAGTCACTTTGTTCAGACAGGCGAAGAGGTTGTCTGAAAATAGAGCTCACATGAAGGAAGCCAAAACAAGAGATGGAATGAGAGAAAATGAGATCTGTCAATATCTCTTGAGCCCCTGGATCAAGCTGTGCTGGAAGCAATACTTCTGCTGTTTTGTGTTGTGGGGGTTTTTTTCCATTGATACGGGCCAATAAATTTCCTTTTGGCTTAAGCCATTTTGAATTAGATTTTCATTCATCTAAAAGTTCTGAGGAACAAAGAAAAAAATTTTGAGATTATCTGACAAGTACTGTCATTACTGTAATTCATTTCCCTTTAAAAAAAAAAGGGGGGGGGAGAATAACACTGGATACAGCTTTAGGGATGAACCCAAGAAAGTGAAACTTTGGGACATCATGTTTATTCCATGTCAAAATTACAATAAAAATAGATTAAAAACAATTCTTTCAAAAGACTTAGCATTAACAAAAGAAAAAAGAAGGTAAAAAGCCTTTTAGCTGCCCTTTTGATTGACAGTTCTCCATAAGAGCAGAAAAGAGGATCTTAGTAACAAAAATTTAGACACAAAAGCAAGAAAGAGAAAAGCACTGCAACATCCACAGGAAAACTAATTTTTCGGAGAAACACACACAGTGTTCTAACAGTGCAAACCAGGAACATACCTGCCAGACCAAATCGGGACCAAAATTAAAACTTGGAGCTCCCTGCAAGAAGATAAATCACAAATAACTTCAATTCATTCTGCTTCCCTTCATTTTCATTCAGGTGACCCTCCCTAGGCTCAGCTGGCCGGTAATAGATGTGATGGCTACCAATGGCCCTCCCCATGGTGTGCCCCACAGAGAAAGACCTTCACAACTCTACAAGGGCGAGGGGCACAGAGAGAGTCACTACACGTATGAGATTGTGGTTCTAAAGTGCTTGACTTCACAGATTTTCACAGTAAATACCTTTCTAGAGTTGATGCAAAGTATAAGGGTGGTGAAGATGAGAAGTCAGAAAGTCTCCCTCAGATTCACTAAGTAGCAAGGGATAAGTAGGAATAACTTCTAAGCCCTTACTTCACGCCACCTCCCTGAAACTACTGATCAATGTCCTCTTGGAAAATTCCCTTTAACTCCAGATTTTGCCAAGGCGCTATATATGACACTGATGTTTACCCGAAGGTGTTTAAGTTAAAACACAATCGGGTCTCAAATTCCACCCACCAGGATTAAGGGTCAGATCTATTTGATAGTCAACCCTATAGCTTATAAAGTATTGGTTTCCAATATTCCCTCCAATTTAAAAGGGATGTAATAAAAAAAAAATCAGATGAGATCACAGCCTCTATCACAAGCTACACACATGGCTGAGGAAATGACCCTCTACCAGCTGCCTCCATAATTCAATTTATGCATGTTGAGTAGATGCTAATGGGACTCAGACTTCTCCACTGACAAAACAGAAGGCTATACTTTGTAAGTAAGCAGGCATCCAAAAGACAACAGAAACACTCCAGGCCCGAGTCCCTGACAAATACATTGATCATCATTGTCCTTACAATGTGTTCTACAAATCAGGAGCATTGGCATCATCAGAGAAAAACTCCAGACTCAATTTACTGATAATATATGGATATAAATTTGCCCTAAAAAAATCATGTTTTTATGCCTACCCACCTAGATAGCCTAAACAAGTGTTTTTATTTATTATGTTTTTGTTTTCCAATAAAACATATGATGTTAAAAACAGTAAGCTAAAATCAAACAGATTTACTATTTATTAAAGTCACAAATAAGTACTAATTGTCTCTGTAGTGACCTCTACTAGAAAAATGCCCCCAGCACTGGAAGAGATGTCATTCCTGGCTTCTCAAAATAGTTTTGGGACACATTTGTTCATTTATTTTAAAAAAAACACACAATACTTTGGAAATAGATTTTATATGTACCCTCTTTCCCATTACTAATTGTGTGGATATAGGTGTGGAGGTGGGTAGAAAAGTGACTGACTGACTTTTTGCAATAAAATAAAATCTTTAAGCCCTAACCAGTTTGGCTTAGTGGATAGAGCGTCGGCCTGCAGACTGAGAGGTCCCAGGTTCGATTCCGGTCAAGGGCATGTATATTGGTTGCGGGCACATCCCCAGTAGAAGGTGTGCAGAAGGCAGCTGATCTATGTTTCTCATTGATGTTTCTAACTCTCTATCTCTCTTCCTTCCTCTCTGTAAAAAATCAATAAAATATATATTTTTAAAAATCTTTAAAATTATTTGTCTTTTCTTTCTTTCTTTTTCTCTCTCTCTTCCTTTATTTTTTTTTTCCTTATCAAAGTTTCAAGTTTGGTTCTAATGTGAAGTGAGGATGAAATCTCAGTTATGAACCAATCTCCCTCAGTTGTAGAGTAAGTTTCATTTCAAAATAAGTTAAAATTACATAAATTCAAAATGAACTGATAAGCCAAAATTAGCAATTATTTTTAATCTTACTGGCAGCTGGTCCCTTTGATTATATTTTTCAAACCAATTTGCTGCAAATGCATTATGAGTACCTTGACTCATCTAATCTTCGGGAGACATATAGTTTAAAAGCAAATGTTCATTATTTCCACAAAAATCTACTTGGATAAAGACACTGTCATTGACTGGAGGAAAAAAAAAAAGAGAATTGTACATGCCAAGAACTCAATGGTTCATATTAATTTATTTTTCCCTAGGACATGGGAATTTTTGGCAGACAATTCAAAATCATCTGCTATAAGAAAGACAGAGAAATCATTATCCTATCAGCAAACTTCATGATTCTCTTGCAGGCTGATGGTGACAGCAAACTCTTGAGTGTTAAACTCAAGTGTAAAATTACTAAATTGCAGACATTGTTGTTGCGGTGTTGTCATGGAGCAATTTAAATCAAGAATTACTTATTCTTAAGATAAATACTCTGTTTTCTTCTGGCAAAAACTGGAAGTAACAAGACTTTAAATTTCTAGATACTGACAAAGCAATTGGTTTTCATTTAGATCTGTTTCTTAATCATAAATCGTGATTTGGCCACCATCATTTACATCATTCTTCTTTAAATGCCCGGAATCCATCCAGGAGTATCTTTGATCCTTTTAAATAGCATATTTCTATGCTTCTACAGCTAAAGAGGATACCTGGAGAGGATTTTAAAAAGTATTACCTCCAAGCATGGTTAGGAGAAAATACTGGAGTATTTTCTTTGATAAGCAAAAAAAAAAAAAAAGTATTATTCTTGGATAAGCAAATTTTGCTAACAGCATCATGTAAATTATTTAATGACTCCATTGTATATAAAGCCAAATCTTAGTTTGTCAAGGTGTCTTTTCACTGCAATGTGAGTGGGAGGGGAAAATATTTTTTTCCAGGGTTAGAAATTTACTTTTAAAGCACACACAAAACATCCCTTAAGGGGAAAAGCATCAGCAATGCTCTGGAAAGGAACCCAGCTCCTTTCCGCTCCCCTGAGCCAAGGGATACTTGAGCCCTTTATTCTTTTGCTCAGAAAAGGAATCTTAAAAGGCCGAGAAATTAAATGTACCCAGGAAGGCAAAAGACCCAGAATAAAAGCACTGATCAGGGAGCCTAGAAAAAAAACACAACATTCATTTCCATGTTTGCTAGGCACCCATCAAGTTAGAACAAACTCCAGAGCCACAGCTTTTTTGACAAATGTGAACAGCTCCTACCTTCATCTCAATGACAGTCTGGAGAGCCTTCGTCTTGGCTGGCTCCGGCTGAAGTTGGCTTCTCCGGTGCAATTCCTGGGGAGGAACACGATAGAAATAAGCCTGACGGTTCATCCTCCTGTTACACCATGGCCTTTACACAGGTGCCACACAGCCCCCCGGGCACAGGTTTGCTGTGCACAGACATAAACAAGCCACAGGTGCCAATCCCCCCACCCTCCTTAGCATCCCTCCTGCTTGGAGCTGGAGTTCCGGTGAAAGGCTCCTGGCACATGCGCTATTTCTGAAACTTCCATCAATAATTAATGTCAACTGTGACAAAGCCAGCAAGTAATTATAGTCCAAATACTGTTCAACACTGGGGCTGTTGCCCAGCCATCAAATCATAATTTACTAAATTACATTGCTCTGTGCTCCCAATACAAACACAGCAAGAAAAACGGAGGAAAGAAAATGACTAACGTGGTTGCAAATCTGTTGCACGCATGGCATTTAGCTACTGAGGTAAGTTTGAAATGAGCAATTTAAAACCTTTCCAGGACAACTATGTCACTTTTTGGAGTGAACCGATCTGATGAAATCCTGTGAATCTCTTCCTTCCTAATTTACACTTTCAGTCCTTGTTCAAAATTACGTGTGTGTGTGTGTGTGTGTGTGTGTGTGTGTGAGAGAGAGAGAGAGAGAGAGAGAGAGAGAGAGAGAGAGAAAGAGAGAGAGAGAGAGAGAGAGAGAGATGTTTATGCGCGTGTGATGCCAATAAATTAAAATTGGTATTAATATCAACAGTGTTAGTGGGGAGGCAAATGGTTAAAGCCAGATGTAGGCTCAAGAACTTCTGGAATATGATGGCTATTTCTTTAGATTAAAAGCAAACAATATAATTGCAATTTTAAGCTTGAAGGCTTGCTTTTTCCATGCCTCTTCTCAAAAGAACGGTTCTATTAAGACTAAAAAATTGTCTTGGCAGAGGAGAAGAAATGAACAAGGTTGTTTTGTTCATGCTTTGATTTTCTTAGGAATGATTACTAACAGTTTTATGAGAGTAGCCAATGACAGGAGTAAACAAAAGTGCTCGCACATGTCTATGCTGCTAATACAAGTTACCGATGAAGTAATTCCATTAAGAATCATTTGACTTGCCCTAACTGGTTTGGCTCAGTGGATAGAGCGTCGGCCTGCAGACTGAAGGGTCCCAGGTTCAATTCCGGTCAAGGGCATGTACCTTGGTTGCGGGCACATCCCCAGTGGGGGGTGTGCAGGAGGCAGCTGATGGATGTTTCTCTCTCATCGATGTTTCTAACTCTCAATCCCTCTCCTTTCCTCTCTGTGAAAAAATCAATAAAATACATTTTTTTAAAAAGAATCATTTGACTTGTAAGTCACATGTAGACTAATTCCAAAAGTCTTATTTGCTTCCAGAAAACTCACTTAAAGTCAACATGGAATAGTTTTAGGCTTTTACATTCCATTGATCCACAAACATTGAAAAAAGAAAGAAAAAAGAAAGAAACAGCAACAACAACACACACAAAAACTTGGATATTGAAGAAAGAAAATCAACATAATTTCCAGCTTTTTCCAAGTACAGACATTAAAATTAAATCTACGTGCACCACTACCATCTATTATCATTGTCACTTCATAAAGAAAGAATAGATTGACATAAAAATTGTCAGAAGAACAGAATCCCACAATAAAAGACTGTCCTTCCTATGATAAGATAATATCCTATTTCCTTGTTCTTATTTGCCAGCAGCCCAAGAAAACCTGGTCATGCACCATCGTGCACATGTCCAGGGGCCAGCACTGCGGAACCACCACTGCAGCTCTGGACTGTAGCCATGGGGGCAAGGAAGGGAGCATATTTTCTTCTCAAAGTCATCACTAGCACAAACCAGCAAACCTGTGCAAAACTGTTTCTCAACCTCTAATTTAAGAAGAATTGGAATAGAATTTGTACTTCTTAATGATTCAAAATGGTCAGACATCAGTTAGGACATTTTTTCCCTCTAACATATCCCTAAAAGGGAGGGAGTCAAGTATTACTGAATCCACTTTATGATGGAGTCAAGATTCTGTCAGCACCCACCAGGACAACTTCAAGCTACCTAAGTGGTGTCACTGAATGCGGAATTGGGAAGAGGGGTGCAATAACACCCCACTGCATAGTATTTCCACTGTATGGACAGAATGGATAGAAGAACCTCAAGAGCATAGAAAATGGTAAAATATAACAAAAAATAGGGAAATGTGAGTTCTTAATACAAGTTCTTAAATTGTGATTTGGTATATTTAATTTGTAATATAGGTTGTTAAAACAAGTTTCCACTATTCAGTTATCATAGACTAGCACAATCCAGTTTCCAGCACACCGCTGGGTAAGTAGATTTTTACTTAGCCCTAAACATTCATTTCAAGATAACTGGAGAGATCACTGAACCAATAAAATCTCATTGATGAGAAAACGGAAAGTTAAGTCACTTGTCAGAATTGTTCCATAGTCAGTGGGAGAAGAAATATATTTCACAGGTCACTGATTCTGATACTGTTATGGGTGGGGAGCTCTCCATGTCTGCACCAGTTGACAGCAGAGGTGGACTTCTTGCAGTGTCATGAGAAAAGGAATTTTCTGAAATTCACGTGGGAGAATGAGTGGCATTTGTTTGCATTAAATTACATCCCTGCGCTTCCAAGGTCCCATTTCCCCTCCATCCCACCAAGGAAAAGGTCCTGTTTTGCTTTCAGCAGAGCTGGGATTAAAGCTGTTGTGCAGAGTTGCTGTTTCATGTTTACATGGTCCAATCCAGCATCAAGCTAGCTTAGCTTGTGGTTCCCACTGCAGTCCATCAGCCCGTCGCATGCGGAGTTTGCAGGACCACATGGCCATGAAGGGAACACAGGCAGGAGCAAAGCCAGAGGAACAAGAACACCAAGAGAGAAAACTCCTTCATCTGGGGGATTACGCATTCCCTAATTTCCTTGGGCTTGCAGTGGCCCCACCCCCTTGGCCAATTATCTCTGTTCCAGGTTAGATTAACAGGCACCTTCCCTACATCTCCCCAACCTTAGAGTGAATGCACTCATCTCCCCTTTGTTAGACACCTTTCCCCCAGTGATTTTCGGGGAATAGACCAGTGTTTCCCTCAAAAGTGTGAAGTTGCAGCTTCCTGGTAAAGCTGCCCAGATGGTATGCTTACAATGCCTGGCCTCCCTTTTGCCCATTTCCTATGATTAATAATTACCTAATTACAATGGTAACAATACCATGTGGCATCAAAAGCATCTTAACAAAGAAAGATGAAAATGAAATTCAGGACAATTTCATATCATAGCCAATCCCAGTTTCAAAATAAAAATCGTAAGATAATTTTAAGAGAGAGGTTAAGCTTTCATAAAACAAATAAAAATAACCAAGAAGCAACAAAGCACCACAACAAATAAAACCCATAAGGTAAAAGCATGTGCTGTTATAATTTCTGCCAAGCATAAAAACATTTTTTAGGGAAAATATGCACTAACAAAGCTAAACTTGTAGCAATAGTTTTACAAAAATGGAAACAGAGTTCTCTTCACTATAATTACACAAGTTCTGCTGTAATATAAACCAGCTCAGAATCCAGATTGGGCCCTTACCCTCTGTGTCACTCCATAACAAAGAAAATAACATCTCCAATTGCTGATGAATTATTATTTCCCTTTCTTAACTACACTACTTCGATCAGTCCTGACTTCATGGTTTCTGAGGACCACCTTAATTCCGAAGATGTCAGGCAAGTGACGACTGTAATCCACACGCAGACTTCATGGACTATCTCAAAGTCCCACCTCAGACATTTCATTCATCTCTGAGATTTGGAAACCTTAAAGTGCTCACTGTGACTGTAGCCAAGAGGACCAGTTGTCCACTAATGAAGATGCTCCTCTTCATTAATGTAGAGGAGCAATGTTCAACCTTTTCCATCTCATGGCACACATAAACTACCTACCAAAATGCTGCGGTACAAAATTATATAGGTATAATTTTGATTCATTCACACTGGAAGGCTATTGTTGTGTTGGCTGTTGTCATTTTTTTATTTGATAATCTAAGAAAAAAGAGTTCAGTGCCCCCTGACTAAACAGTCAGGTATTGTATGTTTTAAATATTCTTACGGCACACTGGTTGAAAATCGTTGGTGTAAAGTGGTTGGTAGGAAGCCTCATCACCACCATCCTTGTTTGGAGATGAGTTCTGTGACTTACTTCTGGCCAGTGGAATGTGGGTAGAAATGAAAAACTCAACTTCCATAAGTACCTCCTAGCACAAGCATGTCTAACTGGCGGCTTGTGGGTTTGTTTAAACGAGGCCTGTAGCCCGCAGCCACGAGTTTGACATGCTTGTCCTAGCCTATCTTCAACTCACCCATTTCCCTGTCTGCTGGCTAGAAGTAAAGGACTTCAAGACCCAAGAACGTGGCAGGACCTCAAGATAAAGGAGCCTGGGTTCCTGAAATGCCATCTGAAAAGGGTGCCGAGCACCCACATTGGATGGTGGTGTACATGAAAAATAAATTCCTACTAAGTTAGCCTATGCATATATGGAATGTTTCTGTGGAGATCCCAGCTCTCTCTCCCTTAACTACTGCAATAGCTACAAGGAGACATAATGCCAAATTAGCCCTCCATTGCGTGTTGCTTTTGAATCACCAACTGATTGTAATGTGTGAGTACTGGCCAAATTTTTCTAAAGAGACAGTAAGATACTTGGTGCTCCAACTATCCCTAACCATCTGAAAGATGGGCCCACTATGCACTGAACTTAAACAACTAAAGAGTTTCACCAGGGCATCTAGTATAGGTATGGGGGGTGTCCAAGATTTCAATGATTGTGGTAGTTTTTAAGTGACAGTGTGAAATCATCAAGAGTGGTGGTACTTATGGTTTTCTGAGTCACGGATCTCTGTGAGAATCAGATGGAAGGTGTAGATTCGCTTCAGTAATGGGCATAAAAGCCACACAGACAACACGGTGTATACGCTTTCAGCTGGTCCACAGGGCCCGGTCCAGCACTTGAGAAGTTTGTCACTAAACCAGACTGCAGGCTAAAAACCACTTATTCAGAGGAAAAAACACTGAATAGAGGATTGGGAATCAGGAGTCACAGTTCCAGACTGAGACCTTGGGCACACACAGCCCTCTCTGATCTGTAGAATAAGGAGCTTTATGAGTGGGTTGCTAATCACCCTTCCAGATCTGAGATCATCCAGACTGAATAGGCAGCTGCCTCTGAAATGCTGACTTTTGCCTGGTATTTTTAGTCACATCCATTCTGTTTTAAAAACAGAGTAAAAATAAAAGAAGTAAATTGGCAGCATCACAAAATTTAATATCTCACTGTAACACTGGTCCCCAGCTTATATATCCTATATAATAAAAGCCTAATATGCAAATCTACCAAACGGCGGAACAATCGGCGGACCAACTGGTCGCTATGATGCACACTGACCACCAGGGGGCAGATGCTCAATGCAGGAGCTGCCCCCAGCCTGCAGGCCCAGACCAGAAGCAGCAGCAAGGGGGAGGTAGGGAGGAGTGGGGGAGGGGGCGGTGAATGGGTGGTGCCAGGCCAGCCAAGGCGGGTGCCCGTGGGGGCCCCACTAGTCACCCCAAAGATCAGCCCTGATCGCCGGCCAGGCCTAGGGACCCTACCCATGCACGAATTTCATGCACTGGGTCTCTAGTTTTCCTATAATTTCATGATTAGTTTGGCCTTAACTGGTCTAAAAATGCCAGCTCCTCCAGGTGATCAGCATGGAAATATACCAAGAACCCAGAATTCTGAGCATGAAATCTCCAGTGGTTCATCGGGATGACATTTCTTGGCATTAATGAGCATCTGGAGTCTAGTGAGTTCATGTGGATGGACAATAGCTGCCAAGATGAGCCTGGCAGAATAATGTTTCACGCACCATACAGAGGAGGACAAATAGGAGATTTATAGTTGTAATAGATAACACAATAAATAATAAATAATAACACAAGAATACACTTGTGTAATCATAACTGCAAATCTACTTTGCCCACCCATACATTTCTTCAATAGACCAAAAAAAATAATAATAATAATCAAAACTTAACTCTGGTCTTTCCAAATTACTTTTCCAGTAATCTGCCACTGTGTAACAAACCACTTAGCGGTGTCAAACCACCTCCACTTTATTATGCTCAGGAATTCTGCACCAGGAATTCACAAAGGACAAGGCAGGAAAAGCTTGTCTCTACAGCATGATGTCAGGAGGCTGGAAGAGTGAGGGCGTGTGGGTCCATTTCCAAGATGGTTTCTTCACTCATTTGCCTGATGCCTTGGATGGAAAATGTCTTGAAGGTTTGAATTAGCTGGAATTGTCAATCCAAATATGGCTCTCCCTGTGGCCTGGGCTTTCTCATGGCATGGCTGCCTCAGGATAATCCAATCTCTTTGAGCGTACAAATTCCAAAAGCAAATGTTCCAGCAAATAAGCCAGAGACTGCATGGCCTTTTATGACCTAACCTCAGAAGTCCCATAGCATCACTTCCACAATGCTCTGCTGGTTGAAGCAGTCATGAGTCTGCACAAATTCCAGGGAAGAGTACCAAACAATGTGAAGACATATTTTAAAACTGCCACCATTAAGGAACAAAACCAACTGGAGAAACCAACGAAAATGTAATACTATAATCCCAAACATTAATTCACATCAATTTTAAGATATGGCGGATTCATATATTCAAATAATAATTTGATGCAGCGGGTACAGGAGATACAGCTGTGAACCAAATAGACAAATATCCCAGCCCTCATGGGGTTTCATTTCAAATTCCAATGGAAGAAAGGCACAATAATTTTAAAAAGGAGACCAGCCCTGACTGGTTTGGCTCAGTGGATAGAGGGTCGGCCTGCAGACTGAAGGGTCCCAGGTTCGACTCCGGTCAAGGGCATGTACCTTGGTTGCAGGCACATCCCCAGTAAGGGGTGTGCAGGAGGCAGTTGATCGATGTTTCTCTCATCGATGTTTCTAACTCTCTATCCCTCTCCCTTCCTCTCTGTGAAAAACCAATAAAATGTATTTTAAAAAAATAAATAAAAATAAAAAGGAGACCAAACCAGTTTCTCATAGTGTTATAAAGGAAAATAAGTCAGAAAGGTGGAACAGAACATGTTGGGGGGTTGGGACAAATTGCAATTTTTAAATAGGGTGATTGGGGAAAGCTTCATAGGAAAGTGACATTTGAGCCAAGAGCTAAAGGAAATGAGGGAAACAGTTGTGCAGATATTCCAGGCAGAAGGAACAGCAAATGCTTAAGTGTCTGGCTAGAGCTGCATAAGGGATGGGAAAGTAAGTCAGAGAAGTTCGGGGATGGGGAATAACAGAAAGAGGGGTCCTACACTTGGAGTCCATTGTAAGAACACTGGTTTCACCCTGAGAAAACTGGGAAGCCACTGGAAGGCTGTGAGCAAAACAAAGCAAAACAAAAACAAAAACATCATGATATGATACACTTTCTTAAATGGTTATTCCAGCTGCTGAATTGCAATGTGGTCTGGGGTTGGCTGGAGGAAAAATTGGGAAGGTGGTAAGAGCAGAACTATGGGGGCTAGGAAGAAGCTATTAGAATAACCCCAATGATAGAATGTTGGACCAGGGTGACAGTGGAGGCTATGAGAGGAGTTAGAGTTTGGATACCTGTTGAAGGTGAGGCTGACCTGACTTCCTGACAGATTGCCTGCCAACTAGAGAAAGAGAAAAGTAAAGACTTCTAGACTTCCAGGAGTCTATTCCAAACAGAAAGAATGGAGGTGGAATACAAAGACAGGGAAGACTGGGGAGGAGAAGTGGGAGTTATGGAAACCAAGAGTTTGGTTTTGCATGTGTGAAGTTTGTGATGCTATTAAGCATCTAAGTGGAGGTGTTAAGTAGGAGGTTGAATAGATGAATCTTCATTTGAAGGGAGAAGAGCTACAATTGCAAATCTGAGTGAATAGATAGCATTTAAAGCAGAGAGCCTAGATAAGATCAACTAGGAACTGAGCATAGAGAGAAGTCAGAGGACTGAGCTCAGGGGCAATCCAACATTAGGGGTAGGAGAAGTGAGGAGGAAGCAGCAAAAGAAGCTGAGAAGGAATAGCCAGTGGGGTACGAGGAGGACCAGGACTGTAGCATCATGGAACTCAAAAGTGAAGATAATGAGTCTAGGATACATGAGTGACCACCTAAGCAATTGCTACAGAGAGGTTAATAGAATGAGGCCAAAGGATTAACCACAGGACTTGGCAACATGCGGGTTATTAGTAACCTCATTAGTAACCTTGACTAGCAATTTCGGTAGATAGTATGAGTGAACGTTTGACTGGAATGTGCTGTGGGAAAATGGAAGAAGAGAAGAAACTTAGGCTACTATATTTCTGCAGATTTAACTGATCATTTCTTTTATCAAAATTCTTTAAGATTTGTACACCCGTGTTCATAGTGTTAACACAAAAGCCATAAGATGGAAGCAAGTGAAATGTCTATGAACAGATAGACGGATACACAAAATGTGGTATATAAATACAATAGAATATTAGCCTTAAAAAGGAAGGAAATTTTAACATCTGCTACAATATGAATGCACCTTGAGGGCATTATGCTTAGTGATATAAATCAGTCACAAAACACACATAGTGTACCTGTATAATCTTACTTAACTGAGGTATATTGAGTCATCAAACTCATAGAAACAGAAAGTAGAATGGTCATTGCCAGGGACTGAGGTTTAGGGGAGAAACAGCAAGTTGTTGTTTGTTAGATGGAAAAAATTCTAGAGATTGGTTGCAAAGCAATGTGAATATACTTAAGATTATTGAACTGCACACTTAAAAATGGTTAAGATGGCAAATTTTATGTTGTGTGTGTTTTACCACAATTTAAAAGAAAGCATAAACTTAACAGAAAGTGTTGAAGTTCAACAACTTTTTTCATTGCCATTCTTTCAGAGACTATCTTCTTAAAGTTGGTGTCTTTCTCGTGCGTGTTTTGTGCTTTTTACATATGTATGTCCTTGTAAGTGGTATAAATCTAACAATAGAGTGCATTGTTTTTTCATTTACATAAATGTCAGCCACCCATATTGCACTAAGCTTTTGCATTTTGGTTTTGACCTCAACAATATTTATGTTTTCAGAATTTGTCTATGTAAATAAGTGCTTCTTACTCTTCTTTTTTCCATTACAAACCATGTTACAATAAAACTCCTAGACATGGGAAAACCCTGTTTTAGGTATCTTTATACTCTTAAATTCACAAGAATTCTAATCTTTTCTAGAACAATCTGTTTCTTCTGTTTGGAATAATCCTCTACCCTTTTATTCTCTTTTGTCTATAGAGGTCAGCAAACCATAGCTCATGGGCCAGATCCAGCCTACCATCTATTTCGGCAAATAAACTTTTATTGAAATACTGCTTGCCCATTCACTTACTTATTGTTGATGGCTGCTTCCATGCTACCATAGCAGAGTTGAATACTTTGACAGAGACCATATGGCCTCGCATATGGCCTTTTAGACAAACAGTTATCAACCCTGGTTTAGACTACCTTCAATACTCATCCTAGTCATGGGGAAAAAACACCAGTTCCTAATGCAGGTGAGCTATGTCCACAGATCCTCTGACATTCCCATTATAAGGTGAAGCCTAAATAGCTTCTCCTTAACCGTGGCCTGCACTTAGTAACTTACTTCTAATAAATAGAATAGGGTCGAAGTGAAATGTGTGACGCTGAGACTTGGTCATAAAAGACATTATGGTTTCCTTCTTGATCACATTCTTGGATTACATGCTCTGGGGGAAGCCAGCTGCCCATCATGAGGACACTCAAGCTGCCGTATGAAGAGGCAATGGCATGAAACTGGGGCCTCCTAGGAACAGCGAAGTGAATGAGCCATTACGGAAGTGGATCTTCCAGATCCAGCCAAGCCTCCAGGTGCTTGCAGCCCTGCCCAGCAGCGTGACTGCACCTCATGAGGGACTCTGGGCCAAAGCCATCCAGGTGAATGACTCCTTCTTTCCTGACCCACAGAATCTATAAGATAGTAAGTTATTTTAAGCCACTAAGTGTTTGTGGTAACAGGTTATGAAGCAATAGATTACAAATATGTCACAGAAAGGCTATTAGCTGACCCTCCAGACTAATCTACATGCCACACACTCATATACACTCATAGCATTGTGTACTCTCCTTCATGTCATTGACTATGACTGTAATTTTACGACGATTTATAAAATTAATGACTCAAGTCCATGTTTGCCAGTGAGTGGCAAACTTCATGAGCATAGGGACTCTGTATGTCTATTATATTTCCAGTAACCAATATATTACCTGCCAAGCATAAGAACTCAATAAATACTGATTAATTGAATGACACAGTACAAATAACATTGTATTCATAGGCCTAAAAGTTTATCGCTTTTGATTGAAAGGAGTCTGTTCTGAAGGATGATAATAGCTAATAGTTACTTATACACTGCTATGTTGTACTTAGCACTCTTCTAAGCACTTTATAAATATTAAAATATTTAATCCTCACATTAACCAGCTTAGGCAGGTATTAATATCAACACCATTTTTCACTCACAGAAACAGAGGCATAGAGAAGTTAGTGACTTGCTCAGTCCAATGCATTGCACTGCTGGGAATCACCCCAAGAAGTCTAGTTCCAAGGTCTCTGCTCCCAGCCACCATACTACACTGCCCATTTTCAGCACTTGGCTTTGATTGGATATTTGAAATTGACACCAACATCTCTATTGATCTCTTTCGTTATATAGTCATCTCCTTATTTCTCCTTTGATTCAATCTCCCATTTCTCTATTCCCATCAGCTCTCTAAAAGCTCAGAACTTTCTCTGACTGGAGGCAGCAGGGAGAGGCGGCAGATGGGGAGTCAGAGAGATCCTAAGCATGAACAGAACTGCTGTGCCACTACCGGTTCTGAGATGTAGGGGTCATGGGCAAGGTCCAGAGGTGGCCGCTAGGGGTTAGACCAGCTGTGGGCAAACTACGGCCCTCGGGCCGTAGAAATGAATAAAACTAAAAAAAAAAAAAAAAAAAAAACGTATCCTTTTTTTTTTTTTTTTTTTTTTTTTATTGCTTAAAGTATTACAAAGGGTATTACATATGTATCCATTTTATCCCCCCGCCCTAGACAGTCCCCTAGCCTCCCCTATCACCCAGTGTCTTATGTCCATTGGTTATGCTTATATGCATGCATACAAGTCCTTTAGTTGATCTCTTACCCCACTACCTCCTGCCCCCCAACCCTCCCCGGCCTTCCCGCTGCAGTTTGACAATCTGTTTGAGGCAGCTCTGCCTCTGTATCTATTATTGTTCAAAAGTTTATAATGGTCTCTATTGTCCTTTTATGTAATGATGTTTACTTTGAATTTATATTAGTTCACACAAACACTCCATCCATGCTTTTGTTCCGGCCCTCCGGTCCAGTTTAAGAACCCATTGTGGCCCTTGAGTCAAAAAGTTTGCCCACCCCTGGGTTAGAGGTATTGGGGATCTCAGTCCTACAAATTCAAGGAACTGGATTCAACCAACAACCTAGGTGAGCTTGGAAGCAGATTGATCTCAAGTCTCTAGAAAGGAACACAGCCCTAACAGCACCTTGATTCTGGCCTCATGAGACTCAAAGCAAAGGAAACAATTAGCAGTGCTATACCAGGACTTCTGGCCTGTGAGCTAATAAATGTGTTGTTCTAAGCTGCTAAACATGTGGTCATTGGTTACGGCAGTCATAGAAAACTTTCATAGGTTGGTTAATCTTTCACTAACCTTTGGACTATGCTGTTAGCGTTCTACACTGAAGCAAATACATGCCCTGAAGTTTCTATACACTGACCTTGGTTCTACTCATTCAAGGACAAATGAACAAATCAGGTCTCTCTCCTCTGGTGACAACTTCCTGATCCAAAATCTTTCTTACTCAAGTCCAGCTCTGGCCGTGGTCTTATATGGCACGGTGCCAGCTACCTCAGTGGTATCCAGGCCACTTACTTTAGTCCACCTCTATGACTTAGGTCAGATTCCTGAGAAGCAGAGTCTGAGACAGGGCTTTTATGCAGAGAAGTTAAGCAAGGATGTTGTTGTATAGGAAACCGAACCAGAGCCCGAGCCTGCAGGAAGCTAGGAAGTAAGCTGTGCTGCAGAGTCTGTCCCACTGAGTCAAGGGAGCCTGACTTCTGTACCCCTGCTCCAGTCAGGCACCACTTAAGGGTGGCCCTGGCACTTCTGAGGGGGAGGGGAAAGTTTGTCATCTCCAGCTACCCAAACGCACACCTCCAGTAAAGATCACAAGTGTGAGTCATTGGCAACAGCACCCACAGCCACTGGAAGATGGGCTTACCTGCCCAGTGATGGGATGCCAGGGGGCCTGAGCCAGGCAAAATTAGCATCTGCTGGAGCTCATGGTTCAGAGGTTGTGCACAGAACTCCTGGTTTGGTCTAAATAGTCATGGAGTGGGGCAGGTTGGATTCCATTTTTCTTATTCTAGATAAGTGAGTTTAAAACTTTTATTTTAGCAGTATACATTTGTTTTGTTCCCAAACAAAAGCCTACATCACACACACACACACACACACACACACACACACACACACACACACACACTCTTACTTGATAAAACTAATTGATCATCTATGCTGCAGACACTGTGGTAGCTCCTTTACATAGGCAGGAAATAAAACAGATTGGTCCCTGTCTGGTAGGAAGGGCATCAGAAATATGTAAAGAAAGAAATTAAAAATGACAAATGTATACAGATGATAAATGCTGTGGATGCTGAATACTGAGGTGGAGATAATGGGGGAAGGATACGGTCAGCCTCCTGAACATGTGCTTAAATTTCTAATTGTCTAGTTCTGAACTGCAATATCAATTAAGGTACTTTATTTTTTCCTGTTATCATCCCCTTCACTTTATTTTTTTAGTGATTTGACGTTTATATTCCTTAAAATGTGACCACCACAATAAGTCTAGTAACCATATGTCACCATACAAGGTTATTACAAAAATATTGGCTATTTTCTCTATCTGCACATTACAACCCTGCAACTTCTTTTTTTTATCATGGGGGATTTGTACTTCTTATTCCCCTTTACATAGGGAAGAAATTTTCATCATCCCCCTCCCCTCTGGCAACCCTCAGTTTTTCTCTATATCTATGAGTCTGTTTCTGTTTTGTTTTATTTGTTCATTTGTTTGTTTCTCTAGATCCCACATATAAGTGAAATCATACGGTGTTTGTCTTTCTCTGACTTATTTCACTTAGCCCCTTAACTTTAATCTAGCATTTGGGAAGGCCTCCCAGAGAGTCTGACATTCAGCCAAGGCCTGAACAATGAGCAGACACTGGCCATGCGGACACTGTGGGGAGAGTGTTCCAGGGAGCGGGAACAAAGAAGTGGGAAAAAGTGGATCTGCTAAGGGAGGGAAGGGGAAGAAAGGCTTTGAGACCCCCTCACTCAGGCCACTGCAGACACCCCTGAGGTACCTCATGGGAATCCCAGGGTCCTCAGAAACCCGTATGAGAACCATCATCATGGGGGTCATACTTCTAGTGCCAGATTCTAAAACCAGGTTGAAGTAAGTCACTGGTTTTCTGTCCAGTTGCCCTCAGGGCCACCCAACCATCATTCCATGTTTCTGGGTCTTTACACACTTTTCCTCACGACCCTTTCTCTCTCCAAGCCTTGGAGAAGGTGTGGGAAAGAAAGGGCCCGGCAGCTTCACAGCTCCAGCCAGAGGGCCCACTTTGGAGATGCCAGCAGGGGGTGGCATATGAATCAGTGCTGTTCCCTGCACACCCCCACAGCCCAGATGGCTGCACATCGCAGGAGCAGAGGGTGGCGCCCACACAGATGACTCTCTGGCTGAAGACACACCACACTTTTGACCATGAGGGAACAAACACTCTGTGGCAATGTGGTGACATTTTTACAGAAAAGGGCACGGTCTTTCTTTTGCTCTCTTTACCATCTGCAGTGAAACCTCAGAGTGTAAAATAGTGAGGGCTCACAGCAGTGGAAAGCAGCTCATGGGAATGAGCTGGTGCAGTGCCTCACTCACAGCAGAAACTCTTTCCTATCTCTGATGTGGGGCACTGAGCTGAAGCTTGAACAACTTCAGATCTGGAGGGACACACCTCCACAAAGCAATGCTGTGAGTTGGAAAAGTTCTCTCCTTGACCAAAAATATGCTCCCTCTAACTCTCCTCCATTTGGTCTGCTTTTTTTCATTACACAGAATTAAATAATAACACTCACCTGACCATTCATGGAAGTCTGGCCATGGCTTAAACATTGTGCTAAGTGCTTGAATGAAATATTTCATCTAATTCTCACCCTAAACTTGGGAGGCAAGCACAAATCTTATCTCTACTTATCACAAGGAACCTAAACCCCAGGTCCCAGGAGCAAGAGCAGGGGAATCTGAAGCCAGGTACTAGACCTGAGGAGCTATCTGGGGACAGCTCTGAGTTGCTATCTAGCCCTGCAGCACAGGGCACACCCTCCAGCACACAGCTGAAACAAGAGCACCTAGCATCCACTGCCAACTGCTTCTCTATGCCTGAGCCAGTTTAGGTCCTCTTCATGGGCCCTCTCACACAATCCTCATTTTACAGATGAGGGGATTAAGGCCCAGTGAGGTGAAATGATTAAGTGAAATGAATGGATGGATGGATGAATAGATGGACAGATGAAATAAGTTCACATCATGGTCTCAAACCAAAGGCAGAAACCATTTCCTAAGAAGCTTCATATCACCCTCCAATCTTTCCCCAACACTAACTTCCCCAAATGCCCCTCCTCCATTGCAGTCATGCTGATCCAGCCACACTTGCCCAACACAGTCCCCAGGCCATCCGTTCTACTGCCTTCTTTCATTCACTGCAGTCTCTCAATGACCCAGGTCAAATCCCATCTGCTGCAGGGGGCTACACACACACACACACACACACACACACACACACACACACACACCCCTCCCTTGTCCTCCTACTCTTTGCCTTTATTTCCATTAGAATTCTGATAACAATAGCCAACATTTTAGAGTAGTTTCCATGTACCAGGTACTATGCTAAAGTATAGACTTTCTGTTTCCTTCAATCTTCCCAATTCTCTCCATTTCATAGGCAAGGAAACTGAAGAACTAACTGGCCTAAAATAATACAGTTCAGATTTAATCTCTAGCCTGTGTGCTAAGTCATTATTACCCAGCTCTTTCCAATATTATGAATGCATGACTATGTGTACATTTTCCATGGGGGCCCTGGGAGGGTGAGGCAGGATGTGGCATTCAATCCCTAACATATTCCACAGTGCCTGCCCACTGTTGACACTCACCCCCGCTCGCTAAGCCTGGTTGACTTCCTTAAACTCCTTCTGTGTTTAAAATGAGGTTAATATTGCCCAACCAACATGGTTCAGTGGTTGAGCATTGACCTATGAACCAGCAGTGTTGAACTAAGAACCAGGAGGTCATGGTTTGATTCCCAGTCAAGGCTCGATCCCCAATAAGGGGGTTGGGGGTGGGAGAGAGCGGGGAAGGCCCCTGCAAAAGGCAGCCGATCAATGATTCTCTCTCATCATTGGTGTTTCTATCTCTCTCTCCCTCTCCCTTCCTCTCTGAAATCAATAAAAATATATTTTTTAAATGAGTTAATATTTGGAACAGGGCCTGGCACATGGTTAGCATGAAATAATATGCCTAAACAAACAAACAAACAAATTATGTGAGATGTTACACATAATTTCACTTATCTTCTATCCATTTATGTCTACTCAATGTTGTTCCAGGAGACTTAAGGCAATGTTATCCCTTATACTAATGCTTGAGGGCACATTGTTATCCCCATCTAACAACTGAGAAAACTGAGGATCAGAGAATTCATGAACGTTTGCACAAGTCAAGGAGCTAGTGAGCAGCTGAGACAATTTGAACTAAGGCCTCTCTGGATGCAAAAGACCATGCCTTTCTGTTACATGGGGTTCAGGCTTGGGGCCAGACAGGAGTGGAAATCACTTCTAGGTGGACTTGATACTGTGTTACCTGAATCAGGTGCATTCCCTTCAATGAAAGGGGCCATGGGGTCTTACTTGGGATGAAGCTGAGCCTGAAGAGGTAACTCATTGGCTTCAGCAATGGCCCAGTGGGCAGTAAGAAAGCTTTAGAGACTGTGATACAGGCAGACCCTAGACCTTTCTATAAGGTCTCCCCACTAAGCAGTACAGCCAAGGCCAGCAGCCACCTCCCAACAGAAGGGTCCCTAAGGGCAGGGGCATCTGTTGAGCTGTCTCTGCTTATAAAACTTCCCCATTTTGATTCTTCTCTGTGTATAATTATTTACTTCATTTACAAAACTGGTACATGATGAATTGACAGTTTATATTAATGATTTTGGGGTAGGAAATTTACTAATGTATGGAAGTTTTCACAATTAAAAGAGGTGTTTACAAAACAGTTTTAATAAAAGAAATTATACACTATATGTAAAAAACATGACTGAAAGAATATATGTCAAAATGCAGAGATTAGTTACAAGCAAGATCATGAGTGATTTTCATGTTTCTTTTTTAGGAATCTACACTTTCTAAATTGCCTAAAGGGAACATGAATTAATCATAAAAATTTACACAGACTTGTCTTTTCGTTAAACTGCTCATGTATGAGCTCATGTTAAATGCAACAAGAGCCCATGAGGTACTATTATTATCCCCATCTTGTAGCTTAGGAAACTGACACCCAGAGAAGTTAAGTCACTTGCCCAAGCTCTCAAAACCTTGTGAGGGTGCAGTCAAAATGTGAATCTAGGAGTCAAAACCCAGACTCTGGGCCTCAGAAGGACAGCATGAGCAAAGTCAATTCCTCACCTATGGTCTTATTTAATCTTCATAATTTTCTTGTGAATTAGAGCTATGACCTTGATGCCAATTATGTAAACCAATAAACTGAGATTTGGGGAACTTAATTAGCTTGAGAAGATCACCCAACAAGGTAGCCGTCAGTTCTGGTCAAAGTATTCATTGCCTAGTGTCTACCAGGCCCATAAGGTCCCTACAACAGGGAAGTATCTGTCTTGGAGATTGATGTCTTGGTAATTCTAGCACATAGCAAGTACCCCCCAAAACCGTAGGCACTCAAAAATATTTGTTGGAAGAATGAAAGAATAATTTTCAAAAAACATAACATGTTGTAGGTTAAATGGTGCCCATCCCCCCAAAAAAGGTATATCTCATCAGAAACTGCAAGGGCTACCTTATGTGGAAAAGGGGTCCTAGCCGGTTTGGTTCAGTGGATAGAGCGTCAGCCTTCGGACTGAAGGGTCCCCGGGTTTGATTCCAATCAAGGGCATATGCCCAGGTTTCGGGCTCAATCCCCAGTAGGGGTGTGCAGGAGGCAGCCGATCAATGATTCTCTCTCATCATTGATGTTTCCATCTCTCTCTCCCTCTTCTTTCCTCTCTGAAATCAATAAAATATGTAACAGAAAATATATAAAAGAAAAGGGAGGGGTTCTTGCAGATGTAATTGAATTAAGGATGTTGAGGTGACATCATCCTGGATGATTCAGCTGGATCTTAAATACAATGTAAAGTGTTCTTGTAAAAGAAAGACAGAAGGAGAGACAGACAGGAGAGGGGAAGACGGACACACAGAGAAGGTGACATGGAGATGCTAGCAGAGACAGGAGGGAGTGCCACCGAAGCCAAGAATGCCTGGAGCCACCAGAAGGTGAAAGAAGCAAAAAACAAAGTCGCCCCTGAGGCCTCCGGAGGGAGTGCGGTCCTGCTCATGCCTTTATTTCAGACTTCTGACCCCCAGAACTGTGAGGGAATAAACTTCTGTTCTTTTAAGCTCCCAAGTCTGTGATAATGTGTTACAATAGCCCTAGGAATCTAATACACAGCATACTAACAGCAACACAGGTGTGGGCTGCACTTTACAGTTGATAGCACTTTCATAGACACCACTTTTCCTGACCTCAACAAAAGCCCCAGGGGAATGCAAGGTTATTTGATCCATTTTTTTCAGATCAGCACAGTGAGCGAGTAACGGGATTTACCCCAGGACAGAGATAAATGTCGGGGTGCAGTGCAGGTAAAGGGGTGGCCAATTCTCAGGAGCTTTAAATGCTGGCCTGAGTCGCTTGAGCTTAGTTTACATGCTTCAGGAACCACAAAACCAGAAATACGCTCAGTGAAGATGAGTCAGGCAGCAACCTGAAGGCTGGGGAGCTCAGCGCAGGCAGACCATGGGGGGCTGTTCCAACACTGAGCAAAGGGGGCTGCAGAGGAGGCCGTGAGCAAGGGGAGGAGTGGGCCACACTGACAACAGCTGCTGTTTACTGAACCCCTCCACTAGGCCAGGCCCCACCCAACTGCTGAAGGGCATTGCTATGCTGCATGTCTAATCCTCACGAGGTAACCATGGTTCCCATTTTAAAATGGGAATCTGGAGATTAAGGAGCTCACTGAGGCCACCCAGCCTTGGAGCAGAGGAGGCTGGCCTTGAACTGACACCTGACACGGGCACCCACATGTCCCACTGCAAGGTATGGCTACAGAGACAGAAGTTGGTATGCAGCTTTGGGTGGAGGAGACATGTTTTATAAAAAATGCTGTTCATAGAGCCACCCCTGAAAATGGTGGCCATGTTTTTTTGTTTGTTTGTTTTTCAAGCAGCGCTTGTAAAAATGTGAAATTTACCTGTAATCCCTCTATCAGACATAACTGCTATCAACAGTCTGGCATAACATGCTTTCCAGCCCTTTTCTCCATGACTGTGTGCACACGTGTATATGCAGGGGGTTGGAGGGTGCATATATGGGTGTATATATGCAGGACCATACAATACATGCTGTGGGGAAATCTGCTGTATGCACTTAACATGAAATCATAACAATCTGGTCCTTGATTTGGGCTTGGTCAGCAGGGCAACAGTGGGTGAAGGGCCAGGGGGACCAGTGGTCCATCCCATGGGGAGAATTTTATTACTGATATTGTCTAGAAAAGCCAGAGCATTTTGAATAAAAGCATGCCCATTTTTATACAGCTTGTTTCTAAATCCTCCACAGACAATCCACAGTTATCACCTGTGCCCGGAGAGGGCCACATCTACTGTCCTGCCCCCTCTGACAAGCCACTGCACTAGGGAAATGGTGACTTCAGTGGGTGTGGGCAGACAATGGGGGCGGGTGTCAGTGATGGGTATGGCTCATCGGCTGGGCCACACAATGGAAGTTTCACACCATAATCTTGTTAAACAAGTGAGAAAACTGCCCCCACTTCCTCCTCATAGAGATCTTGAGAAAACATACGAGGCAATACCCACCATGTCTTTTGGGTATCAGAAAAGGTACATTTTAAGTATATTAAAAATACAGCCCATCTTCAATGGAGTCCAGGCAACTGCATCCATAGTCAGGCAGTTCCCCTTTAAACTCACTGCTGAGTGACAGAACAGAGGACCCTCTTCCTTCCTTCCTTCCTTCCTTCCTTCCTTCCTTCCTTCCTTCCTTCCTTCCTTCCTTTCTTTTTTTTTTTTTAACATATCAAAGATAAAAACTTCTTGAGATGAGTTACTGAGAAGATATAAGGGAAATTGAACAAACTTCTCTAAAAGCAATCAAGTTGTCCATAACGACATGATCAGAGTTTAGCTTCTAAAAACTGTAATGGCATAATTTTCCTGTTGGCCATTCCCTTGAAATAATAATTGAACTGGCAAGTCCATTCCTCATAAACACTTTCATCATCTTTGGCTTGACAAGGCCTAGCTGCTGAGCCACAGATAAAAGTTTCTTCAAAATAGTAAATCATGAGCCATATGTCAGAAATTACCCTCCTCTCCTGTAAATGGGACCGTACCCCCGTTGTCCTTTCCAAAACAGTGGCGGGATTTGGGGCGGCCAGACTCCCACTAGAATCCCTGGAATAACACTGCTAATCCTCAACATGACACTTGGAAGACTCTGAGTCATGTTTCACAGTATTCTCAGTGTCTGCAGAGACCATGTTTATAAAAACAGATTCAAAACAATAAAAAGAGATCATTGAAAACTGAGTCCCAACCACCTCAGGTGTGAGCAAAGCCCCAGGTGTTGGCTATGCCTGTGCCTGAGACAGGCATCATCATGAGAGACTGTCACCATGGAGAGAGAGCCTGGGCTCTGCAGACCAACATCCTGGAATCAGATCCTGGCTCCACTAATTTCTAGCTCTGTGACCTTGAGCAAGTAACTTAACCTTTCTGTGTCTCAAGTTAGTATCTATGGAAGGGGAATGGAAATAGTACTTGCTTTGCAGGGTTAAGAGAAATAAGTGTAATTACACAAAAGCATCTAAACTTTCTGATGGACATTTTCTTAAATACACTTTAAAATAGATCTCTGACTACAGCAAACAATGTAAGTGACAAGTCCAGTCAAGGTTTCTAGAGGCCATGCCTGGAAGTAGAATATTCACTTTTGCTCACATTCCATTGGCCAGAACTTAGTCATATGGCCAAAATGAAAAAGCAGCTGGGAAATGCAATCCAGTTGTGAACCCATGAAGAATAAGGGAGTGGGATACTGGTGACAACAGCAGCCCATAAAAATGGATGTAACGGAAATAAATTCCTCCGTTTACTAAATAAACATGAGAAATTCTGCTATTTCTATTCCACTCCATTATATCCTAATGTTTTTCATTTAAAACATGTTGGTCATGACCCAATCAGCTGATTTTCACAATCCACTAATGTTTTGCAATTCATCATTGGCTCAGCAAGTGTTTGTTGCTGTTATTGACAATGGCGGTGGCAGTGACAGTGAGCAAAAGGACAAACTAGATACTTGCAAATTTTCCAGAAAATTCTTGGTACTTGGGTTCACAAGACTACAGTGAGGACATGCTTGGGTCCTGACTTCAGGTACTAGGGGTCTGAAACATGTATCTGGAAACACTGATCAATACCTAGAGCCCAGGCTGCCTTTGGAACACATCTAATTACAATCACACACTGTAGAAACTAACAGAAATAAACATGGACACACACAACACACACGTGTGTGCATAAAAATTTAAAAATATCACTAAAAAGAGACCAGAGAAGAGATAAATAAGAAGAAACATGCCAAGAAACAGAGAGGGTTGCCCTCTGTGAATACACAGCAGCAAGCACCGAGCCCAGAGGAAGCCCAGGTTCTACTTTCCCAGTGACCTTGAGCAAGCGATGCATCAGATCTTGCTCTTCATGTCCTTGGCCTACAAATCCCTTACAACTTGTCCATAAGTTCATACAATGTTCTTCCCTGGCATTCGTAATGTGCTAAGGGAGTTGAACTTCCTCTCGATAGTCATGGGGAGGCTACGTAAGGATTCAAGAAGGTTATGATGCGATCAGATGTACATTTTATAGAGATAGCTTGGGACATACGGGATCTGACCTGACTGGAAACAGGGAGCCGGGCGAGGAGGCTGCTGCAGTCACAGGTCAAAGAAGACAGTAGCCTGAGCTAGGGCAGAGATGGCAGGTAGAGAAAGAAGAGCCCTGAGTCAGAAGGTACACAAAGGATCAAACTCATAGGTTTTGGTGACTGACCTGGAAATAAGAAAAATCCTCCAAGGAGGATGCACAGGTTTCTGACTTGAGCAACTGAGTAGATGAAAATGCTGTTTGCTGAGATGAGACACACAGGAAAACAGGAAATTTGATTAATTAAATTTTGTTCAGGCTATGGTTGAGGCACCTGGCACTCAATCAAAAGATGCCCAGTTTGCATTAGTTATATGGACTAGAGGTGAAGTGGGAGTGCTATAAAGACCCAGAGTTTAGGATCATCAGCAAATGAATGTTGGTTAAAATCAGGGGGTCACCCTGGGACTAGATCTAGAACTATGAAGGCCAACCTCATAATCTCAGTGCTGCCAGCTCACTGTACAACAGAAGGTGGAAGGTGGGAGAGGGAATGGGAATGAACTTACATGCTCACTAGATAGAAGAGGCAATAGCATAAAACCCAAGTGACTTTGGACTACGATTCAGTTTCTTTATTCATCGATAGGATTTATTGAGCATCTATTATGTGACAAGCACTGTGCCCGAGACTGCAGAAACCATGGTAAACAAGAGAGACATGGTTACCCATCCGTGATCTAGTGGATGAGGCAACTGAAAACAAGGAAGCAAATATAAAATGAAATAGGGAATACTATGGAGAAATTAGGGTGCTGAAACAGAGAATATCAGGGAAGGGGGAGGTCCAACTTAGATTCTACTCAGTAAAGTCATCTCTTAGTAAGTGGCATTTAAATGGAGACCTCAAGGAAGAGGGGAAGGGAACCCAATGGGGAGGGGAAGCAGAGGAAACTAAATTTTAGTCAAAGGCAAAGGAAAATATTGGATGTTTGGAAAACTGACAGAGCAGTGTTCTGGAGCTTAGAAAGCAAGAGGCATGGTAAGTAAGGTTAGATCATGGGAAGAAGTTTGGATTCCACTCTAAACATGAGAGCCATTGAAGGTGTTCTAGCAGGAGATTACATGACATGACATGTACTTTGAACAGCATCACTCTGGCTGCCATGTAGAGAATGGATGAAGGAGAAACTCAGGGCCACAAGATAAGAAGTCAAGGATGATGGTGGTCTAGACCAGAGAATTAATTAGGGACATGGAGAGGAGTCAAATGTTTCTGAAATATGAACCTGATTATAAATAGGATGTGGTGGGTGAGAGGAACAATTACGGATGATTCCTATGTTTCCAGCTTGAGAAACTGAGTAGATTTGAGTATCTATCTCTCAAGGTGACTGTGAGAGATGAAGAACATAGCCAGTGTGCGTCACTCAGCACCAAGGCCAGCACTTCAGGTGAGCAGCTAGAAACAGGGCTTCCTCATCTTATTTTTCTTCCCGCACAAGATCCCCACCAAAAGCAGGTTCTCCATTACACAGAACCGTGGACTGCTCTCTGAAATTCTTTCCCACACATTTTGCCTACTCAAACCCTCATGGGGAGGGAGGGCCCTAAAAAATACTATCATTTTGCTAACAAAAATATCTTTCCTCCCAGCTCTAACTTTCCTCCCAGCTCAAACAAGTAACTCACATTAGTCAGCCGCTCCCACCAGTGCCACCCTCACCCAGCCGAGAGTATGCTTACCCTCATGCCTATGACTCCGAGTGGCTCCTGGCCACAGATGTGAGTCTAGAAATCCCCCCAAGCAAAATGCATGTCCCAGAGCCAAGCAATCACTTCCAATAACGTACCGCACACTAACACCATTTATGTTTTAGTGACTAAGCTAACTTCCTGCTGCTTTGGCGAGGGTGACTAGAACATCCTGCAGATATCGTAGAGGGACTGCGAAGACCTCGAGCAGTACAAACGGGAAGCAGTCGGGGGTGTGCCAGAACCAGCTTATACCGATGCAGGAGAACTGCTCATGTCTTCCCAACCCAGTTCAAAGAGCCAGTTGTTCTACGTTTACCAGCACACCCCTGGAAGCAGCATTTATTTTCAAGGTACCATGTAATGGGCACTTACTGTGTACCAGGCACTGTGCTAAGTGCATTACTCATGTCACCTCACTGTGTTCAGCAGCCCACAGGCAGGACGCTAGGCCTGTCAGAGCACCCACCATTCATCTGGCCGCCTCATTCCTCCTTGCCTAACGCTCTAGTTTTCCCTTCTTGCCTCAGTCACTTTCACTGCCTTCTCCCTTACATCCAGCTCAATTCTCCTTATGAAATCTTTGCTGTGTCCCTCCAGAATTAAATCCAGCAAACTACCTACCATGTACCAAGCAGAGAATGATTACTCCTTCGGTGGCCCGTCTCTAACATGTACAGGCTTCTCTCGTGGACGTTTGTTACCTGGAAGCTTATCATTTGATTTATCTGAAAACATTCATATTCTTTTTTTTACTTTCAAAACATAAGATGCAATCATTTTGGGTCAGTTTGCTCTTCTTGGGAAAATTGTAAACCTAAATTTTATTCATCTTTATTTCTCTTAATTATCCAAACCACATCAAATACCCTTATAAAGAGGTAAAGGAAAATTAAAATTGCAAAATCTGATTATGATTTTGTGTCTGTATAAACCCTCCTGAAATGTCCTAATTGAGGAATTCATTTGAAATTGCATTGTGATCTAGAGCAAAGGACAGTTGGTAACCATAATGCAGACTTCTGAGTCCCCAAACTCAAGCTCTTAAAAGACAACCAAGCCCTAGCCAGTTTGTGGATGGAGTATGGGCCTGCAGACTGAAAGGTCCCAGATTCGATTCCAGTCAAGGGCACATGCTGGGTTGCGGGCTCAATCCCCAGTAGGGGGCATGCAGGAGGCAGCCAGTCAACCATTCTCTCTCATCACTGATGTTTCTATCTCTCTCCCTCTCCCTTCCTCTCTGAAATCAATAAAAATATATTTAAAAAATAATAAAGAAACAACAAAGCCTATATTAACTGCTTTAGAAAAATAAATTGCATTCCACAACCCTGACATTGAAATCACACGTCCTAGGTCCAAAGAATCTTGATCTTCAAGTTAAGCCAGCTCTTGAGCAAAAGACAAAATGGTATTGCACCTGGGCTCATACTTACTGGAAGATATTGTAGAAGTTTCTTCATTTAGCTAAAACCTCAACCTTTGAAGGAAAACCTTTCTGCCCGTTACTCGTTTATCAGAGGTTCCTGAGAGAAGGACAGAGGCCTGACAGCCTCTTATGCTAAAGTAACTCTAAGAGCTGTGGAAGCTGGAGGAAGACAGATTTTCCTGATCACTCTTGTAGTTCCTGACCTTTGGCTGAAAAGGGGTACAATTAAGTCCCACCCATCCTAATTAGGACAAAAGGGAGAATTATTCCTTCCTTGAGCAAACCCAGTGACCAAGCTATGATAGTCTGTCTAATTATATGTAATTTTACAGTACTTTCTTTAAAATCTGCATCAAGCCTTTTTTAATAATTCAACAGAATGTCAACTGCACATGTTCCAGATCCAATGAAAAGGCACGTTCCCCTACCTATATTGTGCTTATGACAGATCAGGGATTGAGCATCCCCTGAGTCATCCCATTACTTGTTCACTATTCTCCCAAAAAGAAGTATATTAAAACCACAAAGATAAACTGAAACCTTGGAAACAGGAATTATAATACTTATTTACAATGAGATCTGGAAGTGCTAAGTAAATGTTATACCATAATAAGCTCATAGACTAACCCAAATAATAATTGTATGTAGATGATCCAGTGGGAGGTATTTTTATTGCCTTGGGGAAACACAATACAACCTTGAATGTATTAATCAAATAGCTCTAAGTTCCATGAGGATGGGGTGAGGGTTGTGGGGGGATGTTGCCTTGCTCACACCACTGTACCCCATCTCCCAACATGAGCCAGGCATAGAGTAAGCACTCAAAAACATATTTGTGGACTGGATGCATGATTTTATTTTACTTTTGCTCTGCTATCTCTATTTAAGTTCTCATTTTTATTAAGAGACATACACAAGCCCTAGATGGGTAACTCAGGTGGTTAGAGCATCGTCTCAATATTCTGAAGGTTGGGGTTCAATCCCAGGTCACAGCACATACAAGAAGCAACGAATGAATGCATAAACAAGTGGAACAACGAATCCATGAGTCGGTCCTTCTCTCTCTCTCTCTCTCTCTCTCTCAAATCAATAAATAAAATAAAAAAGAGACACATGCACAAATATTTCAAATTAGTTTCCCTGAAATTTTTAATGTGATCTATATATTTAATTAGATGCATATTTAAAAAGCATTGAAAAATCTTCCTGTCACATTAATAAAGACATAGCAGTGACCCCAACAGAGTCACTGATGCTCAACATGAAAGGGTTTTTTTGAAGAATGGAGTGTGTGTGTGTCTCATTATGAAGCCACAAAGTTGGATTCAGATTGAATTCTGTTTCTTCAGAAGTATTTTCACATAAACCCTTTTAACACCCCATAAAACTCTGCCCTTTCTTAACATAACTGCTTGTCCCATGTAGAATCGCCATTTCTTTGAACAAAAACAAAACAAAACAAAAATACTCAAACCCAATCCTTAGTATCTGCCACCCATGCATCAACATCTCCTTCATCAAAGGATTTAGCAGGGAATATAGTAACCAGGTTTTGTCTGCCCTCAGATGATTTTCCCAGCCTCAGACACCAAATATTTTATTTTATTCATAATTGTGTGTGATAATACATAGGATTGCTACAGAAAGTTTCCTCATTAATCCCATCTCCAAATTGTCCCCAAGTCCAGGGTGCTCTCTTAGAAAAGGCGAGTATCTTCTTATAATTTGAGTCACTGGAGCACATTGCATTCTGACAGGACCCCAAATACTCTAGCATCTGATGAACGTCTGTCCAAACTCTTGTCCGGTGCCAAGACCCTCTGTAGCCCAGCTAACTGTCTAATAGTCCACATCATCAAGACCCATTATCTTTTATAATGTTGATTCTTTGTATCCAAGGGCTGTGGTCCAAACAAACTATTTAAAGGCATTAAAAGAACAACAGCCTTGCTAGCTGAGAGCATGGCCACCAAAACTGCCATTAGGTTACAGGCCAGATGCATCAGATGCCAGGAGCAAGACTAAGACAGAGGGCACACCCAATTAAGAAAACAAATCCACTTGTGTTCCCAAAGGAGAGCACGGGGCAGCAAATCCCACGGGTATTGAGAATCTCTAGCTGGTAATATACATGGTGGCAACTCAACTATTTAGTTGATTTCTTAAATTGTATCTCCTTTCTTGTCAAATTTTGTCTTGAAACTTTTTAAATCTTAAAACAAATTTTATCTCCTTTTTTTCCCAGCCAGGTGAATCAATTCTACAAAATCACATGTGGGATTTCTTACAGCAACTGCCACTCACTGCTGTTCTTTTGACTTAACCTGTGACTATAAGCTCATTCGGGAACAGGGATCATTGCTGAGCTCTCTACTTGTCACACACTGTTATGGGTTTTGCCTTGTAACCATATTTTTTCTTGTAACCATAATTTCTGTTTTACAAATGGGGAACAAGAACAAGAAACGCTAAATAATTTTCTCAGAGTCATAAAGAAGGAGAGAGATCAGTGTTGGAACCCAAGTCTCTGACACCGGGACTCAGGATTTTAACCATGATACACTCTACTGCCTCCAAAGCTTTTGGTTCTTAGAATTTACACCAGATGTTCTCAACTAGAAGTCCCCAACTTTCAAAGGATGAAGAGACCTTGGAAATGTAAGACAAAGCATTTCATAAATTGACATCTAATGAAGAGCTTAGCATAGAGTCTGATACATACTAAACACCCAAGAAATATTAGATGTGCTATCATCATTAGCATTGTTAAGAAGAACCTCAGGATGGTCACTATACTTTTAGGATACACCGATGATGATGCTAATGAATGAATGAATTTCATATCCATTATAACAGCATCCACACTTATTTTTAAAAAATTACAAAAATAACTTATAGCACGTACAGGGTGGCTCAAAGTAGGTTTACAGTTCTGTGTATGGAAAATAATACAATAATTAATAAATAATAGTACAAGAACAAACTGTTTCACCTACTCCCAATTGTAAACCTACTTTTGCCCCCCCCCCGTGTGTGTGTAGACCTTGTAACACGCATGTATATGTGTACTTTCACATATGCCCACATGCATGCGCGCACACACACACACACACCAGACTCAGAACTCTTCTTGAGGTCCCAGCTTATCATTGAGTGGTATGCCTGAACCCTCTAGCAGTCCTCTTCCTCTCATTCATGGATAGTATTCTTTTCCTCCAAAGACTCCCCAAATGTATTTTCATATCATGCATGTCCTTATTTAGTTTCACCACTTTTAACATATCTAAGTGTCCTCCTAGGCTGCTAGATAAGTCAGCCTATACCTTAAATATAATAATTTCTCTCATATACCAATAATAATTCAATCAAATAATCAAAAAACTTGATGGAGATAAGCAAAATGAAGGAGGGAAAGAAAGCATGTAGAAGATGAGAAATAGCAGATAGAATTATCATCAACTGCTGTTCTATGGTTGCAAGAAAGCCTCGAGATGTTTGGTGCCAGCATCTCTATGACAATAAAATGTCTTAATTCATGGCAACTCAAGTCTAGGGATTCTTTACCTGATTATAAAATTAACATGTTATTTTTGGAAATAGAAAAAATATAGAGTAGTTTAGAAAAAAAAGAAATTACTATGTCTCTACCACATGTAACTATGAACATTTTCCTATACTTCTACCTGTTCATATTTCTATAGTTATTCATAAAATAAAACTGAATTATATACTAATATTATATTCTGTCTTTTTCACTTAGCATTAAGTCCTGAGGTATCTCCCACTAACTACCTTCAAAAACATTATATATAACTAGAGGCCCGATGCACGAAATTCATGCAAGAGTAGGCCTCCCTTCCCCTGGCTGCCAGCACCAGCTTCCCTCTGGCACCCAGGACCCGGGCTTCTCTCGCAGCCCTGGCTTCATCCAGAAGGTTGTCTGGAAGTACGTCTGGAAGGACATCTGGTCTAATTAGTATATTACACTTTTATTATTATAGATGGCATTAGAGTATTCCGTCTCATGGGCTTAAAAGGATGTTAAAGATTACATCTACCTTTCATTTACATTTAGAAATTGGAACATAGGGTGGGGAGAAGGTAAATTTTCTCAAAGGAAAAAAATGCGTTTGGAAATTATTTTTATGGGGTTCAGTTACTTGGTAAACAGCAAATAAAAGCATCCACCCCAACCCAGGCACTCTGAGATTGGAAACATACCTGTCTTGTCCACACCATGATATCTTCAAAGCCTAAAGGACTCCTTGACACAATAAGCATTTATTTCAAGGCAGGGAAAACCCTGGGTGGCTAGGCTTCTAGTTTGGTATTTCCAGAACACTCAGTTCCTCAATCACTGTGAGCCTCTGCCAGATGGCATGGAGATGAAGAACTAAAGGGCTTGCACACATAATTGTATTTTACTGTCTCATAGATGGCGTTTTTACTAAGTGTAAACTGCTTCCATTTTCAGGCATGCAAACTAGTAGACAACACAGCAAAGTCAATTGTGGTAATTTCATCCCCCAAATGCATAAGGGTTTATCAGATCCAGACCATGTGGGAATAAACTGACACATCTTCAGACAGACTTTCCAATCACTCTCTTCTGGGACATGACTGAGCAGCGTAGAATTTCCATGATTCATTCTATCAAATCATAAAGATGTCAGAGGGACTGCCACAAACGTTGGCAGGAATACTAAGTTCATTCTTTCTGACTGAAAAGACAGCAAGTCTAAAATTCATAGAGAGATTCTGAACCAATATTTTAAAATGAGATTTTTTGCCCACAATTTAAATAAAGTTAATTCTATCAAGTTCTGTTTCAGTCAACAGGTCGGGAATTCAGGACACCTCCTCATTTTACCCATACTTGTCTTAAATTGTAGTTTTAAAGCAATGCTTTTCTATATTTTATTTCTTTTTTAGACAACAAACTGTGTGAAGATGCTATAAATCCCCAATGCTCAGAGCAGTTAACAAGGAAGAGCACCCAACACCTGAGGAAGGGGGATATTTGTGCTGTTCTTCATACTTAAAATCCTTCTTGTTCCTAGACTGTGGCCAGAGCTGATAACCTTGCAGAAGTTGACTCAGTGACAAAGGACAGCTACTGCCTCATTAGAAACAAGAGATGCCCATACCAAACAGTAGGAGATTCTAAGCTCTACAGCAGGAGGGAAAGTATGAGGTATAAGAAAGTATAGCCAGGCTACTGATATGGAGTGAGGGGCTGCTCTACAGTTAATGGGCACATCGATTAAATAAAAATTAAAAAAAAGAACTTGGATGTGAAAAAGAACAATGGGCCCCTCTGCAACACTGAAGTTGCCTCGGTAGCCCGAGGTCAGAATAGGCAGGCTAGAAAATTGTAGGGTGGCCACTTAGGAGTTCAGGCTCAGAAATGGGAACATGGTGATGGAGTTGAGCCCCCAAGTCCACTCTCACCCTCCATCCACTTTCCTTGGAGTAGCCATGGGGTCAAAACTGACTACTCCGTTCCTCTGCTGAAACCCTTCAAAGGCTCCCCACTGCCCAGTGGGTCAAATTCAAGCACCTTAAGGTAGCATTGGCCGCCCGCTGCCTTTCTGCCCAGCCGCCTTTCACACCACAGCTCTCCCTAGCCTCAGAGGTCAACTGAATTTGGCTCCTGCTGGAGACCATCACTCACACTTTTCCCAGCCTCCAATCTTCACTCCTGCTGGGCATCCCTCCTAGTATACTTCCTTCTGCCTGGCCTGCTTCTGGGCTCTATTCATGTCTCTAAGATGCCTGGCTTCACTTCCCAGACTAGGTGTGGTCCCCTCATAGATAGTGCACTTTTCCTTGGTTTCGCTCCTCATTCTGGAAATTTCCTTTGAGGTGTCTTTTAGATGGTCAACCCCCTAAAGGCGTAGAACACCTGCCGATCCACTGCTCTACTTCCAATTCCTTGCAGAGTGTGCAGTAAATAAGCAGCACTCAGTAAATATTCGTTAAAAAGGTGAATAAATAAACTTTCAAAGGATCTCAGAAGGAAGACCGTTGGGTCTTCTGGTGCCAGAGGCCCAAAATCCTCTCACAGGTAGAGATAAAAGGAGGGTTTGTCTAAGGGCCCAGGTCCACTGTAACTGAAGGGTGTCAATAACCCCATGTATTGTCCTTCTCCTTTTTATCCTACACACAACCACCAGTTCCAGATGTCAGAGAATTCTCAAGAAAGCTGACGATGAAAAATACAATTGACATTTTAATAAAAGAATGGCATTAGGCCCCTTCAGACAGAGCAGCACTGAGTTGAAGGGAATATGGTTCCCTTTTTACTTCACTCTGGACAACATACTACAGCATTAAAAACATATATTTTAAACACAAATAAATCCCAAGCACTCACTTTATGAATACTTTTACAATCAGCAGACATTTTCCCAATATTATCAGCGGGACAAATGTAAACACATACTGTAGTAAATTAAAGGGTAAGTTCCTGATCTTATGTCTTCCTCCTAACTAACTGACAATAGCTTTCTTTTGTGCAAGGGAACTGCCTGCAGGCTGATAAATCAGACACATAAGAAGAGAACTTGGTAAGGGATTCTAGTCAGTTGCCATGGAATGTGCAATTGTGGTGTTTCCTTTAATAAAAGTTATTATCCACAGGAAAAATAATTTGTTGAACTTATCTAATTGAAAAGAAGGAAATATGCCAAAAATAGTACATTTTAATATTTGTGACTCAAAATCACAGAGCTGTTATGAGGATTTTTAAGCCTGGAGAATGCATGTATAATAAGGCTAAATGATTTTTACATAATTTAATTACTGTCCAGGGAATCCATAGAGATGCATCCACTCTGTGGGTGTGGGCTTTTACCTTGAGCTTAAGTTACACTATCAGGCATTCCTTGGGAAATTCCACAACTGAAGATTCAAAACTGAATTAAGCTAAGTAAACTGTCAGAGCAAGAGGTCTCCATTAAAAAAGGAATCTTGGATAATCCTCGTGCCTTCTCAGAAAATGGTATTTCATTTATAGCTCATTGTTCAGATTTGCATGTTATAAAGACTGTAACATCAACATGAAAATTATCTGACCAAATGAAGTCATCCCTGATATTAAATTAACATTTAATAGAGGATACCTCAGACCCATATGAGCATCTACAATACAAGGACTACATAACGATGCTTTCATCTCACAGCAACCCTATGAATTAAACATTCCTAACTCTATTTTACAGAAGTTGGAACTAAAAAGCCAAGAGTTCAACCTTTGCATTCTCAACAGGGATGGTATCACCACCAAGGGGGAGGGGGTGGGGGGGGCAGGGGGAAATGGTTCTGATATGATGAGAAAAAAACCTTAGATACTACAATGGTTGGTGGTCCTTCAAAGCCCAACCTACCCAATAAAATCTTGCCTAGCATTTAATTTCTCCCATTAGGGTGAACTTAAATTTTTCTTCTTAGGTGGGGCAATAATAAAAAAGGTTGAGGATCACTGGCCTAACCTCTAGTACATGGACCCATTTATTTATTTACTGATATTTAGGGCATTCCTATGGGTCAGGCACTGTGTGGGGACTAGGTGTCCAGTGGTGAACAAAACACACATGGACCCTGAGGTTCCCAAAGCTTCACACGTATACCAGATAGCCACATAAGGAAATGTACCATTCCAAACCATGGAGAGTGCTTTGATAGAAAAATAGGTGCTATGAACATGAAAGGTCAGAAATGGTCTCTTTACAGAAGTGACCTTCGGCTGGAACCAAAGAGCAGCAAAGGTCAAGTGCAGCAAGAAATAGTGTTGGACTTAGAGAACCAGCCAGAAAGACCATGATGCCTTAAGAACAAGGAGTTAAAAGAGTTTGTGCTCCCTGGTTTGAGACGCTTAAATAGCTTAGTGGTCAAAGAGCGTGGGCTCCAGGTTCAAATCACAGCTTTAATGCTGGTAGTCTTGGGCAATTTATTTTACCATTTTGTGCCTCTATTTTGGCAACTGAAAATAAGGATAACATTGCCCACACAGAGCTGTTATGAGGATTAAAATAGAAAGTGCCTGACATGGTAAAAGCATAAAAAATTGGTTGTCTATTATGATTGTTTATTATTAATGTAACAAATAGAAGCAGAAAATGGCACAAGGAACAACACTGAGCCTGGCCTCAATGTGCAGGTGCTGGTGATGGCTTACTCACTTCCTGCAGTACCTTGGCTGGGATTATGAAACTCTCTGCAGAGAAGACTAACTGCAGGCACACATGGGGACTTTCTAATCACGGCCATTTCCATAATTAGCACTCTCCCCAGGTCTCACTACATCATGCCATTCTGCATTTTCCAACATAGGAATTCCATGAAATGTGCTATGAAAAACAGGTGGCATGGACAGATGGGTTTGGAGACACTGTCTACAATGTAGAGAAGTGAGATTTGGGTTGCAAGCCAGATACTGGCTGACTGAGGTGGACATGTATCAAAAAGTTAGGATCACTGTGACGGATGGAAAACCAAGCTGGGATGCCTCACAACTAAGATCACAACCCAAAGCACCAACAACACTGAACCTGGCATGAATGTCCCAACCATTAGCACTGCACTGACCACGGCACACTGACCACTGTAATTGGCCCTAGAGCCTGGATGCTTTAGGTGGCACCACTGCCATAGATCGTGTCACTAGTGCCTCCTCAAATTCCAGAACTACTGCATCTGATTGGCCAAGTCAAGGTCACCTGCTGGAGGTATGGTTGCATGGGAACCTGGAAAGTAAGCATCTGATATTTTCCATTTCTTTGAGGGAGTCAAGTTCTGCTTCCTACTAAGACTCCTAAGGTAAAGAATTCCCTCCACTTGATATAGAAAGAATACTATGATGCTAAGAGCAAGGAAAAACAAAAATGAATGTCTACTATAACAACATGCTATAAACGTTTTCTACCAGGACTCTTATCAATAAAAATTGAGTATGCACTCAATATCTACATGTATTTATGAATTAAGTATATGTAATATTCTAATACTATGTTAGATGAAGCAACCTGTTGAAGTCCTACACATAAACAAATATGTTAGAGCAGGGGTGGGCAAACTTTTTGACTCGAGGGCCACAATGGGTTCTTAAACTGGACCGGAGGGCCGGAACAAAAGCATGGATGGAGTGTTTGTGTGAACTAATATAAATTCAAAGTAAACATCATTACATAAAAGGGTACGGTCTTTTTTTTTTTTTTTTTTAGTTTTATTCATTTCAAACGGGCCGGATCCGGCCCGCGGGCCGTAGTTTGCCCACGGCTGTGTTAGAGACACACGGTGAAGAAAGGAATTTCAAATTCCATAATTTAATTTGATGATTTGGCAGCTGTAACTATGATTCTCTTTTGTTCTCTAACTTTTGTCAGAATGACATTAGGTGCTGACTAATCATTAGCAAGTACATTTCAATAACACAGAAGCCACCCACTTCTGCAAAACTGGAAAGTGAATTTAAGCAATGTTATTCTACTGGCTTTGGTTATAGAAGTCAAGGGATGTCATTTCAGAGCCCAACAAAAAAGTTATCAGCTCATGGAAAAGACAACCCTGGAGGACAGTGAGTGTTTTACATAGAGATCTGCTCAGCTGCTTTGCAACCTCCTACAAAAGAAAAAAAAATAAGGGCAATAGCCCTGGCTGGTGTTGCTCAGCTGTACAGCATCAGCCCTCGGATCAAAGAATCTCAGGTTCAATTCGAAGTCAAAGGCACGTGCCTGGATTGCAGGTTTATTCCCCAGTCCCAGTAGAGGCGTACATGGGAGGCAACCAAAGTCTCTCTCTCTCTCTCTCTCTCTCTCTCTCTCTCTCTCTCTCTATCTCTCTCTCTCCCCCCTTCCTTCTTCCCTCCCTCCTTCCTTTCCACTCTCTCTAAAAATCAATGGAAAAAAATATCATCAGGTGAGGATTAACAACAACAACAAACAAACAAAATAAACAAACCCCAAGAAGCATATAGGTCTTGCCCAAAGGCATGCTACCTACCTCCATGGAAGTATCTGCCATTTTTACACAAAATCTAAGGAGCATTTCAAAATCCCTAAAACAATCTATAAAACAGTACAATGAGAAACTCTGGCATCTTCTGACATAAGAAGTTAAAACGAATCATAGAGGAAGCTTTGATAATTTACTCACTGGTATAAGGAGGGGTGCCATTTTACTGTCATTTACTGTCAAGAGCATTAAAATGTTTTTAGTAATCAAAGACAATGTTACTAACAATCCATCATGGGATTCCAGACGGTAAAAGATATTGAGGGTGCTGAATAAAAATTAAATGCTGAGAATGGCAGATTATAGAAAATGTATCCCGGTTTATTGAAAAGGCATAGCAGGTTATGGTCATAGATTATATTCTCTGTTTTCATATTTGTGAGAAATGTCCACAATGTACATTTGAACCCAGGGACCTGAGTTCTTTTAGCATCAACCACACCGCTTTTTTCTCTTTTCCTGACTTTTTGCAGATGATGCCGCTCTGCATGGAACACGATGGGCACGAGTTTACCCCCACCAGCAGCACTACCTGATCCCTCCACCATCCACTGGCCAACTGCAGTTCCTCCCTCAGTCCTCAGCTACAACATCACTTGCTTGGGAAGGCCTTGCCTGACTGTTTAAAAAAATGTTAGGTGTGTTTTTGTGTGTGTGTGTTTTGTTTGTTTATTTGTTTGTTTCCTCCCCTGAGGATATTTTTCCATTGACATTTAGGGAAAGTGGAAGAGATAGGGAAAGACAGAAACACCGATGTGAGAGAAACACATTGGTTGGTTGCCACCTGCATGCACCCTGGGCTCGGGAGGAGCCTGCAACCATTGTATGTGCCTTTGACCGGAATCGAACCTGGGACTCTTCAGTCCGCAGGCTGATGCTCTAACCACTGAGAAAAACTGGCTAGGGTAGGTTCTTTTTTGTTACGACAGTCCCCATATGCTATCCTCTGCTTTCTGAACCATCACAACACTTTTAACTACTTATCTCATTTTTTGCTCCCCTAGAACAGAAGGTAGAGGACAGACACCACACTGATCTTCAGCAATGAGTTCTCTATACCTCACCCATAGTAAAGACTCAACAAATATTAAATAAATGAATGGCTGAATGGATGAATTAATTAAAAGCTGCTATTGCTAGATGCAAAATACATCACAGTCACATTATTTCTATGGTTCAAGTAACCATAGAAAAGCCTCCCGGTCATGACATGTCAAGATGGAAGAAAAAAAAACATAAAAGACCCATATACAGACTCATTCAAGTCTGACCGAGCTTTGGGCAATGCCCAAACCTTTCCTCCGTCTTGGGAACAACCAGTTCCCAGAACAAGTTGGCTTCTGATTGAGACCACCGTATTTTTCCTCTCTCTCTCTCTCAAGTCCTCCCAATGAGCAGCCATCTCCCAGCTGGGTGCCTTCTGCCATGCCAGGAATGAAGACACACTGCACCACCACAGACCGAGCTCAGGAAAGGGAATTTAACCAGCTCCCTCCCAAACACAGGGCAGCCATCCATGGCTGTCAACAAACGGGGCTCTGTGGAATCTGGACTGTCCTCACCTCTTCATTCTTCAATGAATTTTTCAAAGGAATCTGTGTGCCTAAAATGAGCATTTTGGAGACCAGAAATAGAGCACCCAAATAGGTCAATATGAATGGTCCCATTTGATGAGATTCCTTTGCTGGGAATGCGAGGCTGTCAGCACTACGGTGGGACCTGTTAACCACTGTCCCCATTCCACACACCAAATGAATCATGTCTCTTAGCTGGAAAAACATTTTCCCCAAAACCAAGACGACATACAAATCGAAGGCAACATATGCTAGGAAATGGCAACCACGTTTGTCAAATAGAGAGGGGACAAATTAATAGGGGGAACAACAAACTCAAGGGTTACCAAAGAAAAATAGCTGAGAAATGACAACCAGTAGCTGACTTGGCAGGATAACCATATTTCTGGGGACATTTTAGCCCTGCAATTTCTGTAACTCTCCCCTTTTTTCAATTCACTGCTTCTTGGCACCTGCACCTGAGCTGCTGAAGCTTTGCGTTGGCAACTTTCCGTAGTAACTAATCATGTCCCAGCACTGGTGGTCAGCCAGAGGGTGGACACTTTGCCAAAGGGTCCTTACTCCCCGAGTGACCATTTCTATGTGAAAATGTATTTGCAATTTTCTCTCCACCAAATACAATTCTTAAAATATTCTACAATACATCATCTCTGATGGTGAAAAGCTGCCAAAAATGCATGTTATTACACCCACATCTTTCTTGTTATACTTTCAGATAAGGTTACATCAATATGTAAAGAGATATCTGTAGCCACTTAGAACATGAAGAACAAGAAAGTGATATGCAGTTTAAAGTTCTTGTATGTCCACTATGTCAATTAGATTTACTAAGTAATATGTACATATGTACATACAGAGTTGCACATAAGCATAAGCTAATTTTTGGATTCAGATCAGCAAACAGGCTCAGGCTTAGCATAGCCAAGGCTGGCCAGAGTGTGGAGAAGCAAGCTCTCTCAAATGTCATCAATGAGTGTCTGAACAGCACCGTCATTTATAAGGTCATGTGGTAAAATGTTAATTGACCGGCCCACCAATCCTACTGCTTGGAATTCACCCAGTGAATTTATTTATACAAGGATCTTAGCATTTATGTAAAAGGATATCTAAGGCAGCACTATTTATAACCAAAAGGGGGAAAAAAAAGCACCCAAATATCCAAATCCAGAATAAAGAGGAAACAAGAAAGATAAAAAGTATCAGAAATTCTTAGAGGTATGGTTCGGGTGGGGGTGAAGGGTTTTTGATGGCAGTGGAATGGGGATGGCAAGGTGAGAGAAACACAAAGCAGGTGAGGAGTGTACCTGTTGGTTATAAGGAAGCACTGTCATCGTCTATTTATCCTGCTTCATGGTATTTGAGAAACTTAACACAGACCTTTGAGCTACTTTGAAACTAGTGTGTGGCTGCTCGGCAGAGACACCATGTAAAGAGGGACAAGGTGGGTCCAGGCTCTCTCAAAATACACACATACACACAACCACACACAGGTTTTAATATGCAAGTATACCCAAGGCTACAAGCCCTTTTCTACTCCACATTCACACACCTGTTCTACAAATGAACAGTGTGGAACACCCTCACTTATTCTCTTCTACCCCCTGGGAGACCCAGAGATATGAACAAAAATAAGAGGCTCTGTGCGCCCACCAGGAGCGAGGCACATGCTAAGGGATATACATGGCCACCAGGCAATGGCCCACAGGTCACCCAAGGAATTAACTCTCACTCAGCATGTATTTCCTATCCTCACCTCCTCTCTGGTGGGATAGGACCTGCCTCCTCTCTCTACCCTCCCAACCCCCCCGCCCTTTTTTTTTTTTCCCTGCCTGGCCATTGTTTATCCTGTTACTCTCCTCAGGCAACCCCTTTCTCATGAACACCATCATCTTTCACATTCTCCCAACCTCTCATCATCCTTCCTCCTCTACCTGGGTTCTTTACTAAATCTCTCTCTTCAAAAAATTTCTTTTAAAAATTTCTGTCATAAGATTTGGTCCCCCTGTCTTCACGCCTCCTCTTTTCTTTTAAAAATGTCTATCATAAGATTTGGTCCTCCTGTCTTCACGCCTCCTCTCTTTGCTCCAAGAGGAAGCTGAAACTGTCAGCATGCTAATAATGGAGGGGGCGGTATTTCCTGACATCCGGGAGCTGGCCTGGCACTCATAGCTAGACCACATTGGACATAAATGACCTCACAGAACACCAACTTCAGACAAGATTACACTGAGACCATGATAAAGTGAGACAAAACAAGGCCACCTCATAATTTCACCTAAGCAGAGGCAACCATAAATCCCTGTGCCACCAACAAAATACCAAGCAACCCCTTCTCTTGGCTAATACCAGTGACTGCTGCTTCCTTACCAATGACGACTTTATCTTTGCTCTAGTCTGCCCGCCCTATAGGTAAGATATTTAGCTATTCGATCACAGAATTACAGCCACTTTCCCATGGCTCCAATCTAGAGCAAAACCCCCTTCCCTGAATCAGCTATCCCAAGTCCAAATCCCATAAAAGATGGTGCTCCAACGCCCTCTCTCTGTGACTCCTCAAGTTTCACCATGGGGCATGTTCACTCTCACTGCAGCAAGTACAACAGGTACAACAAGTGTGTCCCTGGTGGCCACTGGCTGGGCACTACATCAGCAAACAGTAAACAACAAGGGAAACGAAGCTCTATGATCTGAAGAAAAATGGAGTGTCATCCTATTGATACTTCCACCCCATCAATAACCAGGCAGACAGCTAGTCATCCCCAACTCGCAGGGCTCTGGCCAGAACCGGTCCTCCTCAGATCAAGCAAACCTGCCTCCCCATCCAATAGCTTTATGAAAAATGAGAATGATGCCTCATGCAATTGCTTTTTTGTGCTTTTTTACTATTTCCTGAGACCCCAACAACACCAAGAGTTGGTGAGGAGGCAGCTCAATTGGAACACTCTTACAATTGAGTGTAAGGGTAAATTAGTACAACCACTTTGGAATACTATTTGGTGATATCTACTAAACTACCCTGTGATCCAGGAATCCACCCAAGTGAAATGAGTGAAGATGTCCACCAAAAGCTTCTGTTCACAGAAGCTTTGCTTACAATCAACAGACACTGAAAACAGCCTAAATGTCATGAACAGCAGATGAAGATAGATAAGTATACTCAAGCAGTGCAATATTCTATATAATAGTGGTAATATGCAAATTGACCATCACACCCTCACACAAAATGTCCGCCCCCATGTGGGCACAAGATGGCCGCCACAAGATGGCCGGCAGGGGAGGGCAGTTGGGGGTGATCAGGCCAGCAGGGGAGGGCAGTTGGGGGTGACCAGGCCTGCAGGGGAGGGCACTTAGGGGCAACCAGGATGGCAGGGGAAGGCATTTGGGGGTGACCAGGCCAGCAGGAGAGGGCTGCTGGGGCAACTGGGCCGGCAGGGGAGGGCAGTTGGGGGGACCAGGCCTACAGGGCAGGACAGTTGGGAGCGACAGGGCAGGCAATGGGAGGGCAGTTGGGGGCGATTAGGCTGGCAAAGGAGTGTATAGGGGGTGATCAGGCTGGCAGGCAGAAGCAGTTAGGGGCAATCAGGTGGGCAATCAGGCAGGCAGACAGGCGAGTGGTTGGGAGCCAGCAGTCCCAAATTGTGAGAGGAATGTCTGACTGCAGATTTAGGCCCAATCTCACAGGGATCGGGCCAAAATCGGCAGTTGGACATCCCCCAAGGGGGTCCCAGATTGGAGATGGTGAAGGCTAGCCTGAGGGACACACACCCCACCTGCACGAATTTCGTGTATTGGGCCTCTAGTTACACAATAAAACACAACTGCTAATATGCATAGCAACATGGAAGAATTTCATATACATGAGAGAAAAAGCCAAACATAAGAGTATATACAATGTAAATCCATTTATATGAATTTCAAGGACTGACAGAATCGTGATCACCTCAAGGGAGCATAACTAATGGGGTGGGGCATGAGGGGTCTGTTGGGGACAGGAAGTGTCCTATTTCTATATTTGAGTGGGAATTATATGAGTGTAGTGTAAACATTTCTTCCATTGTTTGTGGGGTTTTTTCTTTGTATTTTTACTTGCAGAAAAACATACATAGCATAAAGTTTACCATCTTAAGCATTGTTAAGTGTATGGTTCAGTGGCATTAAGTACATTCACAATGTTGTGCAACCATCACCACCATCCATCTCTAGAATTTTTTTTATTTTCCCAAATTGAAATTCCATCCTCATTAAACAATAACACCCCATACTTCTACACCCCTAACCCATGGCAGCTACCATTCTTAGTTCATCTATGTAAATTGGACTATTCTAGGTACCTCGTATAAGCAGAATCATATGGTATCTGTCCTTTAGTGATTGGCTAATTTCATTTAGCAGAATGTCTTCAAGGTCTATTGATATAGAAGGTTGTCATATCTTCCTTACTTTTTAAGGCTGAATAAGGACTTGATTGTCATCACAGGTGAATATTACCAAACATTCAAAGAATAATTAACACCTATCCTTCTCAAAGCATTCCAAAAAATTCAAGAGGAGGGAAAACTCCCAAGCTCATTTTACAAGACCAGTATTACCTTGATTCTAAAAGCAGACAACATTATTATAAAAAAAATTTAAAAAAAGAAAGAAAATAAAATTATAGGCCAAAAACCCTATTGAACATAGATGCAAAAATCCTCAGCAAAATCTTAACAAACCGAATTCAGTAATACTTTAAAGAAATTATATACCATGATCAAGAGCAATTCATTCCCGGGATATAAGGTTAGTTCAATTTCCACAAATTAATTAATATGATACACCACATAAACAAAATGAAGGATAAAAACCATATGGCCATATAAATAAATGCAAAAAAATTTATTTGACAAAACCCAGCATCCATTTATCATAAAAACCCATTTATTATGTTGAGGTATTTTCTATCTATTCCCACTTTATAAATTACTTATGTCATAGTTATTATGTCAAAAAATATCTTCATTATAGAACTAAGTAGTATTAATATTTGTGTTTTTTAAACATTTCATTGTAAAGTAGGGAAAAAAGGCAAACTAAAGATTGTGTCATAAAATTAAAATAATACCAATGGCATTCAAATGTCATTTGCCATTTCTCCCTGCATCTCCAGGACATGTGCTACTTCTCATATAGATTATTACAATAGCTTTTATTACAGCCAAGTGATCATAACAAAATTAAGATAACAACATGTGTCAGGTGCTTACTAAGGGCAAATAGCCTGACATGTGCTTTGTTTTTCTTCCTTTAATACTAACAACAACCGTAAGAGGTAGGAACTATTATTACCCCCCTTTTTATAAATGTAGGAACTGAGGCTTAAGCATATTTAAGTTACTTGGAATTCAAAGTAGGACTGTCTGATTCCAGGGCTGGCGCCTTTAAGCATCATACTATATACATACCTCAGCTCCTAATCTGAATTCAAATTAAGCTCTCTAAAGCATGGTGCTCTAATACCTTGAGTGGCTCCTTCAGTATTACAAACAGTTTATTTCACTCAGTGTTCAAAGCTGTTCCTGCCCTAACTTTCAAGACCTGTCCCTCACACTTCAATCATTGAACAGATTTCCTGAGTCCTTCACCCACCGACTGATCCCTTCCAGTAAAAAAGTAACCGGTTACCCAAGACCTAGCTCAAAACCACCAGCCTTGTAGCATTCCCCCAACCAGCTGTGCACATGGTGCAGCATCTCCAACTGGCCGCCTTGTATATGAACATTCCAATCAGAATTCCGTAAGAGTCCATGACATAATTGTCAATGCATTGTAAATTAAAGAGGTTGATTATGTAGGGGTTACAGTTATGACACATGTATCTGCACTAAACATATTTCTCTATCTTTTTTAGCCACATAGAAACAGGTCAGGCCTGACAGGCTGAATTTTAGCAATCAATCACTAACATTAGCTGTTCTCTTCAAGAAAATATTATTCAAATTGTCAACAGTGACTTCAGTAACAGGCACAGGGTCTAGTTACTGCCTATCAGACCATTTCCCTCATAGAATGTTTAAGAAAAGAAAATCATTCTAAATAAATCATCTCTTCAGTTGCCTCTAAAACTGCCCTTTAGTCACACAAAATAAACATTACACAATTTACACTAAAATAAAATTTCTTTATAAAATATAAGATCAAGATATATTTCTTAACTGTAAAGTAAAACAACCCAAAATAAGGCCCTAGCTGGTTTGGTTCAATGGATAGAATGTAGGGTCCCTGGTTTGATTCCGGTCAAGGGCTTGATCCTCAGCCCTGGTTGGAGCACCTGCAACCAATCGATGTGTCTCTTTCACATCTCTCTCTCCCCCTTCCACTCTCTCTAAAAATCAATAGGAAAATATCCTCTGGTGAGGATTAACAACAACCAAATAATAAACAAAAATCTTCTCTGACTTAGATTAGATACATGCAATTAAGAAGACTAGTTTTGGGATAGTCTACCAAACCAAACAAGGGTCTCACTCACAGGGCTTTCTCCTAACAATCTAGAATTGCCTTCCTTTTAAACATTTCAGAAAACATCCTCCCATACACCATTGGTCTCCAGAAGAGCAACGTGCAATCATGGCTGTATCAATGTTTGTGACTTCACCCTGTGAACAGTCACAATGCCAGTGGGGCACAAGCTAGGATAACGTGCTCACCCAGCAACCCACACAGAAAACTGAAAGTGGAATGGCCAGGCCAAGAAGTGACTGTCATCTCTATCACACATCTCGAGGGGAGCCCCTGCCCCTCAGGAGTGAGTGGAACTGTGACCAATACCTACACTGGGGAACCAGAAAGCACATGGGACAGACACTTGCAAAACCCGAATGGGGAGGAAGCATTTAGGGAGAAAATTTACCCTGCAGCGGAAAACTGGAGTTTATTGACGAAATTGGAATGAAGGGAAAGAAACAAACATATCTTGGCAGTGCTGCCACCTGACAATGAGAGATGTGTCCAAAGACTCTCCGAGATGGAGTAATCCCTCATGGTTGTGCATGCTGCTTCTCTGAAATGCAGTGTGCACAGGCCTCACGTTGGCAGCAGTCTTGAGTTTGAAACCTGAATTACCACCTGTGGCCTTGGGAAACTTACTCTCCTTGACCTTCAAATCCCATATCTATATATAAAAAGCCAGTGTCCACGACGACCAGGACAACCAAACGACTGGTCACCATGAGGGGGGTGACGACGGAGCAGGACTGGGGACTGTTGAGTGGCCCCAGCAGCAGTGAGCGTCCAGCGGTGAGCGGCGGGGAGCATCATAGGGCAGCAGCGAGCTTCACGGAGCGTTGCAGGGCAGGGGAGCTTCACGGAGCAGTCACAGGGTGGGGGAGCTTCATGGAGCAGTCGCAGGGCTGGGGAGCTTCACAGAGCAGTGGCGGGGTGGCAGCAGCAAGCATCGCGGCAGCAGTGAGCATCATGGAGCTTTTTGGAGCAGTGGCAGGGTGGGGAACTTCACAGAGCATCGTGGAGCATCCCGGGGCAGGGAGCTTCGTGGAGCATCGCGGGGCAGCAGAGGCCACCATCACAGGGCGGCCCAGAGCGGTAGCAAGCATGGCAGAGTGGGGCATTGCGGGGTGTTGCAGGGCATTGGATATGGCCCTGATCACAGGCTAGACCTAGGGACCCTACTCGCACATGATTTCGTGCGCTGAGCCTCTAGTCTAAAAAATAAAAATAGTGCCTCCCTCAGGGATCTGAAGATTGAGAGAACACTTAGAAAGCAGACAGACAATGTCTGCCACGTAGCAAAAGCCAATAAATTATAGTTGCTACTATTATCATTTTAGTTTTATTACCTGAAGGCATTAAAACAAAGATTTGTCGTCTAAAGCTGTGCTGCCAATACCACATTTTGTGACGATGGGAATGTTTCTAACTGCATTGTCCACTATGGTAGTTACCAGCCACACGTGGCTGTCAGGCCCAAGAAATATGGCCTGTCCAATAGAGGAACTGTTTTGTTTTTATTTTTATTTCACTTTAATTAATTTCAATATAAACAGCCACATGTGACTAGTGGCTAATATACTGGGTTGCATGAATTTACAAGAACTAAAATACCACTTCCCTTTGAAGGAAGAATGACCCGGCACAATGGCTCTAAAACCCATCGGCAGACCAGTGCCAATCTGCCATCAAGTTTTCATTAGTCCACAGCAAACAAACCAAAATGTTCAATTTAATGAATTTTTCATAAAGCTAAACCAATTCCATTTAAAGCACTACTGCTCCTTCAGATATCGGATGTTCACTCTAAATTTTTATTAAACTTATTCATTCATTCAACAAATGTCTATTATAAGTTCTCTCTCTATGCCAGGCATTATTCCGTGGCTATGGAGTAAACAAAACATTTTCCTGCTTCATGGAGCTTACTTTGTAGTGGAGGGAGAAAGACAATAAACACACACATATACAAATAATAATAATAATAATAATAATAATAATAATAATAATAAAGCAGGGTAGGGTAACAGAGGGGAAGGGGAAGGGAAAGGACTAAGGAAACCCTCTCCCATACTGTGCATTGGAGCAAATACTTGAAGGAGGCGAGGTGAAGGAGCTAGCCCTGCAATGAAGAAAGAGCACTCCAGGCATAAGGCACCGCAAGTACAAAGGCCCAGAAACAAAAACCAAGGTGGCATGTCCGAGAGAGAGTTCAGTGTGGCTGAAGCAAGTGAATTGTAGAAGAAACGGTCAGAGCATTTATCAGAACCAGACCACGTAGTGCCTGGTAGGCCACTCTAAAAACTTAGGCTTTTTAAAGATAAGATTGTGTTTTTTGAATAGTTTTAGATTTTTAAAAGTTACAGAGATGGCTCAGAAGATCTCTCAGCCCGTTTCCCCAATTATTCAGCATCTTACACAACGGTGCTGCACTTGTCTAAACTAAGAAAATAACATCAGTGCAATAGTATTAATTAAACTCCAGACTTTATTTAGCTCTCACCAGCTTTCCCACTAATGTCTTTTTCTGTTCCAGGACCCAATCCAGGATACCACAATGAATTAAGACAAGTGCGTCTTCTTAGTCTCTTCCACTAGGGGACGGTTTCCCAGTCCTTATTTATTTGTCACGCCTCTGCAGTTTTAAAGAGTACTGACCAGGTATTTTGTAGGCTGCCCATCAGTATGGATTCTCTGAGGTTTTCCTCATGTTTAGCCTAGGGTTACGGGTTTTGGGAGGAATACCACAGAGGTGAAATGGCCTCGTCATCGCACTCTATAAGATGATGATATGATATCCACATGATTTATTACCGGTGAAGGACGCTGTCTTTTATTCCAAAAGAGATGGGAGCCACAGGAGAATTTTGACCAGACGAGAGACATGGCCTCAACTTTTAAAAGGATCATTCTGGAGCCCAGCCAGTGTGGCTCAGTAGTTGAGCATCAACCCATGAACCAGGAGGTCACAGTTCGATTCAAGGTCAGGGCACATGCTCAGGTTGTGGGCTCCATCCCCAGTAGGGGGCACACAGAAGGCAGCCAATCAATGATTATCTCTCGTCATTGATGTTGCTAACTCTCTCTCTCCCTCTCCCTTGCTCTCTCTCTGAAACCAATAAAACATTTTTTTTAAAAGGACCATTTGGGAAACAGGCTATAGGAGGCAAGAACCATGGAGAGCAATAGGGAGGTTATTGAATGATTCAGGTGAGAGATGATCATGGTGCTTTAGGCTAGGCCTAAAGTGGCAGCTGAGGTGGTAAGAAGGGGTTGAATTCCAGGTATATGCTGAAAATAGAACCAACAGGATTTGCTCATGAATTGGATGTGAGATGGGAGAGAAAAAGAGGCCAAAAGATAACAGTAAGGTTTTTGCCATGAGCATCAGATAGGAAACACTAAAAAAGGCCAAGGGAATGGGGGGAGGGGAGATTAAGAATCTAGTTGGATTGTTGGATTCATTTCATTTGCAATATCTATTAGACATACAAACAGAGAGGTGGAATAGCGATTGAACAGATGATTCTAAAATTCAAAGGTGAGGTTGAGGCCAAAGATATAAATTTAAGAATCATCAATAAACAGATGGTATCTGAGACCATAAAATGGATGAGATCACCCAGAGACTGAATGTTGAGAAAAGAAAAAGTCTGAGATTGAAAATGATGAAGGTAGTTAGTTGATGATAGCTGTGGGGTTTTTTTAATTTTCTAATTTGGAAAAATTAAAAGCTGGCAACCCTATAGCAATCTTTGAAGGTTTGGTGGCATACATATAAATAAATATAAATATACTCACCATTTTACTGTATCTTGTTTTGTTTATTTTTACTCCAAATTTCCTGAGAACCATAAATAATATCGCCAGCTCCCTTTGCTATCTTTAGTAGTTTTTCAAAGGTTTTTCTGGAAGGCATTCTTTTTTTTTCCCTGCAAGTTTATACTTTGAAGAGGAAGAGGAGGCACAAGTTTAAGGGCTTTGGGGTCATGGATCCCCTGACTGCAGCGAGCCCCAGAGAACAGCAATCACTTGGTGCTGTCTCATGGCCCAGGGACACTGGTGAGCAGTATGCAGTGGTGGTTAAGGGCAGAGACTTTGCAAAGGGGCATGGGTGTGTCCCAGCTCAGCCACTTATCAGCTACAGGACCATAAATCAGTGTCTTCTCTCCTGGAGCCTCTGCCTGCTTCTCAGCACAGCAGGGTTCTTCTTCTAGTGCACTGAAGCCCTAAGCAGTGCCAAGGCCCAAAACCTTTGGCCAGCTGCAGTGCTGCTGCTGCAATGTTGTCCACGACAGAAGGAGAATGAATCTTCCTCCAAGCCGTCCTCTTCCAGTCAGGGATGGAGGCGTGAGAAAACGAATTAATGTCACAAGCAACCATGTATAACCATGTGTTCAAATGCCTGAACCTCTACCACAGTGGTTCTCAACCTTCTGGCACTTTAAATACAGTTCCTCATGTTGTGACCCAACCATAAAATTATTTCCGTTGCTACTTCATAACTGTAATGTTGCTACTGTTATGAATTGCCATGTAAATATCTGATATGCAGGATGGTCTTAGGCGACCCCTGTGAAAGGGTCATTCGACTGCCAAAGGGGTCGCGACCCACAGGTTGAGAACCGCTGCTCTACCAGCTGCCTTCCTAATAGAGAACAGCATTGAGGTTTGTGATTTTCAGATTAACAACCAATAAATTAACACAATCCCAGGAAGATGACCTTCTTAGAGAAAGCTCAGAAAAGGAGCTAAAAGAAAACCAAGGTTTATTCCAGATCTTACACATCACGTGTACGCAGGAGGCGAGGCAATTGTAAATAGTATTTTCCCCCTGTCTTCTGACACAGTGGCTACCAAGCTTTACTGTGAACCAAAATCACCTGGAGGACTTGTTCAAAGGTATGTTGCTGGGCCAACCTCAGCGTTTCTGATTCAGTAGGTCTGGGATGGGCCCTGAAACTTTGGATTTCGAACAAGTTCTCAAGCGATGCTGAGGCTGCATGGCCGAGGACCACGCTTTGATAACCATTGCTCAAAAAGCGCCCACTATGTCCAAGCCACAGCAGAGAAGATTGGAGGGGACACTAATCTCTTTTATTTATTTCCAGCAGGGTCATGATTGATGGCCCGTGATGCCTGCAAGATTTTACCATAGGATTTGCAAATCCAGCCCTAGATAGTTACCGTATGAATCATTTTCCAGCCATGCAGAACTTCCAGGAATTCGTGGACACCAAACCACACACTTTTGAAAGCCTTCCCTAAAAGGAAAGCTTATGAGAAGCCCTGAGGATATGAAGTAAAGACACTCAAAAATAAATTCAACAATTACTTCATGGCAACACTGTCAAACTTTGACATAACCAAAGGCCATACATATGAAATATACTAAAAACTACAGAGCAAAATCTAAGTAATTTTTAAAAAGTAAGAAGGCCTAGCTAAACTGTGGAAAAAAATTTAAAAAAAAATAAATCTTAGTACTTCTTTAAAAAAAAAAACCTATACCATAATTGAGGACAAATAAGGAAAGGGAGAAAATTTCAGTTAAGATTGCTCTACATTTAAAAACGCAAATAAAAACTCAGAGTTATGATACCTACTCAAAATTTGCATTCCTAATTCAATGAAGCATGAGCTGATGAGTGTCATAACAGAAAAACAAATATACTGAACACAGAGGGAAACAGACCATTATACTGGGGAAATCCGTATTGAGACAGACCTGTAAGAATGGAAGGGAATCCCAGGTAGAAGCACAGCAAATACCAAGTTCTAAAAATAGACCCAGCTCAGGGCACATGGGGAAGGCTGTAAAATATGATGAAAGTGGAAAATGCCCTTGGAAGTATAGTGAAGGGTAAGGCTATTAAAGCAAGATCATGTGAGAACCCCAAAGACAGCCCATCAGAGTTTGGTCTTACATCACAGTTAACAGGCAGTAAATGAATAAAGGTGCACTCTGTAAAGAAACAAGAGTACCCCTGTGAGAATGCAGAATTTAGGCATAGACATAGTAACAGCAATACCAGATGCCAAGTCCGAAAATTTTCTCGAGGTCCACACAAAATGATAGGAAAGTGCCGAAACCAGTTTGGCTCAGTGGATACAGCGTCAGCCTGCGGACTGAAGGGTCCCAGGTTCGATTCCGGCCAAGGGCATGTACCTGGGTTGCAGGCACTCCCCAGTAGGAGATGTGCAGGAGGCAGCTGATCGATGTTTCTTTCTCATCGATGTTTCTAACTCTCTATCTCTCTCCCTTCCTCTCTGTAAAAAATCAATAAAATATATTTTAAAAAGTGATAGGAAAGGAAGTGAGAGAGATCACATGTTTCACTGAACATATTCTTACTCTCTCCCCATAATTAGGCACTAGGCAGAAGTCGGGGGGATGATCCCAGTTGAGGCCCTACAAGAGATTCTAATCCAGCACCCTCTATGGGAAATCACTTCTAAAAACCAGCAAACTGTCCTCAATGCTCTCTAATATCAGTGGAAATGACAATGAATACATAAGCAGAGGCTGAAGAAATCACAGCTCAAGCCCAGACAAAGCAGGATGTTGAGTTCCATGACATGACCTTGGTTGCCACTTATGACACCTGCTTGTACCTGATATCTCTTCAGAGGTAAGACGGTGGGTCCTATGGCAGCAGAACAAAGGAGAGAGGTGTGGTGGAAACCGTCAAGCCTTTTTGCAGAGGCCAATGTACAAAGTAATTGGACCTATTTGAAATCATTTATCTACAAGTTTTATTCTGATACTAGAGGCCAGGTGCATGGATTCATGCACCAGTAGGGTCCCTCAGCCTGGCCTGGCCTGAGGGAAGTGGGCTGAAAATGGCTCTCTGACATTCCCCGAGGAGTCCCAGATTGCGAGAGGGCATAGGACTAGCCAAGAGACCCCACCAGTGCACGAATTCATGCACCAGGCCTCAAGTATGCATATAGGATCTTTGGTTAATCACTTCCCGCCCTCCTCCCTCCCCCTCTTCCCTCTAAGATTCATCAGTCTGTTCCATGTTTCCATGCCTGTGGTTTCTGCTCCTGTTGCACCCTGAAGCATAACGACCAAGCGCATCATGACTAGATCGCGAATCAGTAGGAGGGTGGGCCAGCGAGGTACAAGCGGGCTGCAGAGAGCTAAAGGAGGGGGCAGGGCAGCAAGCTATGGGGGGAGGGGAGGGGGAGAGCTACATGAAGGCAGCAGCGGCCTACTAGTGCATGGATTCGTGCACAGGGCTACTAGTGTGTGTTTGTGTGTGTGTGTGTGTGTGTGTGTGTGTATTAGAGGCCCAGTGCACAAAAATTTGTGCACTCGGGGGTTCCCTCAGCCCGGCCTGTGCCCTCCCGCAGTCTGGGACCCCTCAGGGATGTCCACCTGCTGGCTTAGGCCTGCTCCCCAGGGGATCGGACCTAAACTGGCAGTCAGACATCCCTCTGGCAGCCCGGGAGCCCTCGGGGGATGTCCACTTGCCAGCAGGGAACAGGCCTAAGCTGCAGTTGGACATCCTTAGCACTGCTGAGGAGGCACAAGAGGCTCCCGCCACCACCGCTGTGCTGGGAGCCTTCAGCCTGGCTTGTGGCTGAGCAGAGCTTCCCCTGTGGGAGCGCACTGACTACCAGGGGGCAGCTCCTGCATTGAGTGTCTGCCCCCTGGTGGTCAGTGTGTGTCATAGTGACCAGTCATTCCCAGTCTTTCTGCTGTTAGGGTCAATTTGCATATTACCCTTTTATAATATAGGTTATAAAGCCAAAATGGGGGGGAGGGGGGGAGTCATCCATGCCTCTAATGAAATTCTCAAAGAGCCATCTTCATGGCCACCATGTGGCTCAGCTACTACTATTCATGCTCACCTTAGAAATACAATAATCTCCAGTTTGCTTAGGAGAGTCCGTTAATGTTGTCCCAGTAAGTATTACCACCCTCTTTCATTCTCAGAAATTCCCCAGTATGGATGATGTATAGTCACTCTACTTCTGATTTATTCTCACCTCACCTCAGTCCTTTCTCCACATCATAGAAAAATCATACTTATTACATTACTACAGTCCCTGATTACTTCGCAGCTTAAAACCTCTCCTTGGTTTCCACTGTGTTGGCACCAAAGTCCTACACTGGCTCTTTCGTGCACCTTTCCTTCTACTCATACCAGAACTCTTTAGTTCCTCAAGGACACAGAGACTTCTGCCCTGGGCCCTCACACATGCTGTTCCTGCTACCAGGAATGCTCTCCCATCACCTCTTTTTTTCCGCTAATTCCCACTCAGCATTTGTAACTCAGTCTAAAAATCACTTCCACAGGAATGCCCTCCTTGAGCACCTCTTTGGACTATGCATATGCACTTCGATTTATAACATCACATGTGTGACTAAATGCTTGTTTAATGTCTGCCATGGAACACAGTTCTCCGAGGACAGGGATTTTGATGGGGTTTATTCACCATTGAATACTCGGTGTCTAGAACAGTGTCCTCCACATAGTAGGTGCTCAATTAACATTACTGAATAATTTAATTCACTTAGATCACATGTTACAATTTTCTGATGTAGAAAATAAAGTCACCATTTGTAAAAAGACTTCATTTCATTCATCAGGGTAGTAATTTCCCACTGCTGCTGTTACAAATGACCACTAACTTAATGGCTTAAAATTACACAACTCTTCTACCTTATACTTCTAGAGGCAAAAAAGTCCAAAATGGATGTTTCAGTTATAAGCAAGGTGTCAGCAAGACCATGTTCTGGAAGCTCCTGGGAAAATGAAAATCCTTTCCTTTGCTTTTTCCTGCTTCTACAGGCTGCCCGAATTCCTTGGCTTGTGGGCACATTCACTGCCAAATCCAGCAATCCCATTACTCTGACATCTTCTTCCATCACCACATCTGCTCAGGCTATGACTCTCCTGTCTCCCCATTTCACTCACGAGGACCCCTGTGATTACACTGGGATCACCCAGATCATCTAGGGCAGTGGTTCTCAACCTTGGCTGCACATTAGAATCACCTGGGAATCTTTTTAAAATCCTGGTTTCTGGGCCTCATCCTCTGGAAATTCTGTTTCTTTGTTATGGGGTGAGCCACAACATTAGTAACAAAGAAACATTATTTCCGGAGGATGAGGCCCAGAAATCAGGATTTTAAAAAGATTCCCAGGTGCTTCTAATGTGCAGCCAAGGTTGAGAACCACTGATCTAGGGCAGGGGTCCTCAAACTTTTTAAACAGGGCGCCAGTTCACTGTCCCTCAGACTGTTGGAGGGCCGGACTATAGTTAAAAAAAAAAACAAACTATGAACAAATTCCTATGCACACTGCACATATCTTATTTTGAAGTAAAAAAACAAAACGGGAACAAATACAATATTTGTATTTGCATGTGGCCCGCGGGCTGTAGTTTGAGGACCCCTGATCTAGGGTAATCGCCCCATCTCAAGATCCTTAATTTAATTACACCTGCAAGCTTTTTTTGCCATGTAATTTAACATAATCACAGGTTTCAGGGATTGGATAGCCACATCCATAGGGGGGAGAAGGGGACGGTGACAGCATTATTATGCCTACAATTTGTTTTTAATGCACCTCTCCCCTTACATGAATACTAATAAAAACAATAATATCACCGGCTGGCTTGGCTCAGTGGTTGAGTGACCACCTATGAACCAGGAGGTCATGGTTCCATTCTGGGTCAGTGCACATGCCCGGGTTGGGGCTCAATCCCCAGTGTGGGGCATGCAGGTAGCAGCCGATCAATGATTCTCTCTCACCATTGATTGTTTCTCTTTCTCTCCCTCTTCCATCCTCTCTGAAATCCAGAAAAATATATTTTTTTTAAAAAAAACAATAACAAAAATTAGAATCTATTACAGTTTTATATCTTAGAGAATCACTATGAAGGGATAGCAACATGCAAATAAACACCATTTACTCTTTTCTTGGAACAATTTCTCATACACCAGACACCTCAGATGACTTGCTCAACTCAAAGCAACTGCTTTCATAGCCCATGTGGAATTGTAGTAACATGGCATATACAACTGAAGAGAATGTTTTTCCTTTGATTGAGCTTTTTTTATAAGCTCAATTGTATATTTGGAGAACATAGAATTTAATTCCATTAAAATTCATATTTTATACCAACACCCCAAAAATGCAATTCCATGAGCTAGACCAGTGATGGCGAACCTTTTGAGCTCGGCATGTCAGCATTTTGAAAAACCCTAACTTAACTCTGGTGCTGTGTCACATATAGAAATGTTTTGATATTTGCAGCCATAGTGAAACAAAGATGTATATTTTTGATATTTATTTTATATATTTATAAATGCCATTTAACAAAGAAAAATCAACCAAAAAAATGAGTTCGCATGTCACCTCTGATACACGTGTCATAGGTTCGCCATCACTGAGCTAGACTATTACCAATGTCAAAGGTTTTGACCCACAGTTCTTAACAATTTTTGACCATGAACCCTGGAATTTCTAGGATATACAGATGGTTTGGGGTATTTTAAGAGAATGGTTTCAATTGGAATGTAGACACCAGGACAAATAGCAGCAGTAGCAGAAACATTTTTCCTTATAGTCTTGAAACAATTCATTCTTCCTGGTTTCCTTTAGTTGACAGCTTTCAGAGCCTCCCCTGTCCAGAATCCCCTGGTCTCTTTCACCTCTTTTCCTTCTCAGGGAACCAGGTGTAACTCAAGGCCACATCTTACATTCCTCTAAAATCTGGAATCTTCCCTTAAACCCATTACCATGTACTGAGTTCTATCCAGAAGGGTTTGTCCCAACCAGGCAACTGCTTACTCATGAAGAAAAGCAGGTTGGGTTTCATCCAAGGACCAAATTTTCTGTCTTATTCCTTCGGTTTGGCTTTTCTTCTTCCTCTTTTAATTTATTTCCACCTTATCCATCCACAATCACAACAAATAATACTGAATGCCTGCTCAATACCAACCTGAGTACTGAGATGCAATAGTGAACCAGACAGGTATGGCCCCTGTCCATATGGAGCTTACATTATATTGGGGAGACAAAATTAAACAAACAATTACACCAAGAATTGTAACAGTGATACTTAACCATGCAAAGTCAAAGTATAAGTCACAAAATGGACTGCACATGGATCAAGTCTGACCAAGAAGTTTAAACAGTTGCTGTTATTTTTTTAAATAAGAAAATGTCACTACAAGTAAAGGAATTTCTGCTACTCTTTTTTAAAAAAATGACTAGCAGCTTTGCCTTTCGGCTAGCACAAATGGTTTCTGGTTCCACAGTCCTCTTCACTGCCTCTGTCTCCCTGACACTGAGCCACAGTTCAACCACCTGTCGTCACGTTTATGCTGCTGTTTGTCCCACAGACCTGAGCTATCGAACAGAGTACCCACTAGGCACACGTGACTATTTAATTTTAATTAATGAAAAGTGCAGGTCCTTAGTTGCACTAGCCACAGTAAATGCTCAATAGCTACCATAATGGAACAGCCAATAGAGACCACTCCCATCATCACAGAAGGTTTTACTATCAACAGCCCCTTTCATTCTCCACATCACACACGTGGCTCCTATAAGCATACCAGTTTACAAGCCCCGACACAGGATGATATGTGGTTGTTTAAAGAGGAGAACCAAACTGGATCTGGAAATTCAAGGAAGGCCCTCCGTGGATCTGGGATAGGAAGGACATGCCAATGTTTGTTGGTTGAAGACAGCTGAAGGAAAAGTGGTCCCGGCAGAGAGAACAATGTATAAGGGAATCTGAAGTGGGATTTATGCTTATAGAAATCTTTCCTGATCATCTAAGCTCACTTCCTATCTCCTTCCTAAAAAAACATCCCTATTTAGCACATATTCACGCAGCAGAGGGGTGCATATAAATTCAGATCTTCAGAGAACACTGCTCACTTTTATTTTTCAAGTTTCACTTGAAAAACCATCTCCATTTGAAGGGCACATACTTTTCTTCCTCTCCAATTCAGGATGATAGTTTCCAAGCCTGAGACTATCAAGGCCCCAAATGTGAAGGCCATCTGCTGAGCAGACCGTTTCCCTGGGAACAGCACATGCTCTTCTGGAGTGGATTCCACTCAATAGTTTTCCTTTCTAAAGGACAGCGACTTCTCTGTAGAAGAAGGCTTTCTCGAATTTTTTTTTTTTTTAAGAATTTGCCTCCTCTGTGAAAATGATGTGATTGGGGAGTTGTTTTGGATCCCATACTGCTAAAAGCCAAGTTTTTGCTCACAGCTTCTCAGGTGCTGGGCCTATTTATTATTTGATGCATTTTGGACCCCCAGCTGTAAAAATATGGAAGCTGTTCTGATCTTTCCACTGAGGAGACTTTGCTTTTCCTGGTCCATGCAACCAAATGACAACTAACTCCATGCAACTCGATGACAACTCCTTCTGAACCTTCACTGGTTCTGTTGGAAATAGAGAGAAAAACAAATGGCCTAAAAAGCTCACAGCTCAGGGGTAACGCAAGACATGTACATGAGTGTAATTCCTACAATCAGTGCAAAAACAGACATGTTATAGGTGTTAGAAGAACAACCAATACACGTGTTGGGAAAAACATCAAGGCGAGTGGGCATATGCAGCCTCCATCCAGGGAGGGGACTCAGCTCTCGGGCAGAACTTCCACTGACCTCTCAAAGGAAATCCAGGGGCAGCATCGGAGGCAAACACAAACCCAACTTCCCGGCCTAAGCCCTTCTGCCCACTTTCCTCTCAGAGATCCTTCAGACCAACAAGATCGAAGGTTTTATTCCCATCATCAGACTCCCGCACCCACAAAATACCTGCCGGCACCTAAAGCAGCATCTTCCACTTCATGGCCTGGTACGTTTCCAGCCTCAGTGAGGATCTCCATCACGTCGCCGGATAACAGCATCACCCTTCCTGGACTCCACATGTGTTTATTGCAAGAAAAAATATAAAACCCTCCATGCTCGAGCCCTTCCAGTTGGCCTGTCTACTAGTTGCTTGTACTTTCATCTTTACTGTGAAGCAACCTTGTTAAAAAATTTATTTTTCAGGTGCCACCCCAGATAAATCGGCCTTTTGATCAGGGAAAACGCATAGTGAAATTAAGAAAGGACACATTTTCCTTTTTCTGGGAAGGTTTTGGGGATGTCAGTCACTGTAAAAATCTTTTCCTGGGAATGCTGTCCACATCTGCAAACTGTTGCTGTAAGACCTATGCAGAAATCCATTTAAGAAGAGAGCTTTGCTCCATGATAAGCAGCCTTTCCTGGAAAATGCCAATCCGGCCTCCTCGGCTGAACTAGAAAGTCATGTTGCTTTCTTTTTCCCTATGACGGGACAGAAGGAAGTGATTCACGCACCTGAATTCCCTAAGAAATGGAAAATTTCTCACAGGAGAATGTTTTGATAGCTTTTCTTTCTTTCAAAGTCACGACGTGCATGTGAGTTTTAAGGGTTCCTTAAACTTAAGGAACTTAAGATGGGAAAGAAAGAAAACTTAAGATGGGAAAACGATAACGTGAATAATACCTTACTTAAATGAGTTCTGCCTTTTCATTTCCTTCCTCTTCTTGCATATTATCAGAAGCAAGCATGTTTGTAAATTACAGTGCAGATGGTACAAGTTTGCAGTTTCTGAAGAAGATATCACCATGCCTGCACAAATAGTTGCAGAATGTTGTCCAAGCCCCTCAACCTCTCAGACCTAGACCCGAGGGGCCCTTGCCCTGCGCCACGCACATGACAAACCTCAAAATGAAGTGTTTTTACTTTCAGTCTTTAAGGAAGTTTTGTTTTTATTTGGTAGTCACCTGAGCCAATGGGGGGGGGGGGGTGGGCGGGGGGGGGGGGGATGACGACTCCTTAGCTGAACTTGGCCCCCAGGGCAGAGGATTCTGAGCTCGTGGAGAAGATGAACACAGCCTCTGCCCTTACCAAGGACTAAAGGGGTGTCTAGGTATACCAGACTCCCCCATAACTCTGCTCCCTTCCTCCCTCCCCCCAGCTCAGAGGATGTGGACCTAGAGGCACTTAGAACCCTCTGGAAGGCCCGGGTCAAACAAGGATGGCCTATAAGTGGAGAGTCTGCCAAACCCACCTCTCTGGGGAGCTGGGCAGGTCATTCCCATTTTGGATTGGGGGCTCAGAGATCTGGGGCCTGGGCCAGCTCCCACCCTGCCCTGCTCCAGCGGAGCCAGGAGACCGCAGGACTGGCACTAGAGACAGTGAGGCTCCTGCAGCCTCCAGACGCTGGCTACAGCCCCAGGAGAGAAGGCAGGCAGAACTGGCTCACACAGCCCTCTAGCTCATTTAGATACTTGGTCTGTGGGTCTCCATCAGCGCTTGCACTGGCCTCGAAATGGTAGGGGCATCCTGCCTCGGGTTCCTTGTCTAAAATGTCACACTTTTCACTTAAATACCTTAAGGTAAAGCGAGGGAAAAATTACAATTTAAGATGTCAGGAGGAAAAAATAAAATAAGATTTATTTTTCCAGTGTTATTCCAAGAAGAAATCTTTGAATGAATTGCAACTTCTGGCTTGCCCTTTCCTACCTCTCAGGTTGCATGCCCTATAAAAAGAATGCCATTAAGTAAAACTATGGTTTGAAATGCTTGGGGATACATACACACAAAATACCACAAATACCACATTATAAAATTCTCCATGTGGTATACGAATCACAGTTTATTGCTCTCTAATGATCAATCGGCAATTAATATTTAACCACATTCTTACACGGAAGACCTTCTCTAAAATACACAAGAGGAAAAGACTATGTTGAGATTATTTCAAGACTCAGCATTCAAACCATAACTTTAAAGAGAACAAATGAACAAAGTCATGCCAAAAGGAGCCCAGTATTACACACACTGAGGAGTATTTACTCCTCTTACTTAGAAGCATTAACTTAAAAATATCTAGAGATGTCAGCTGTGAAATACTAATCTGAATTTTTCATTTTTCTGATTCTTTATATTAATCACAAAGACAGATGTGCTTACTATTCACAATGCCTAAACCATAAGCACAGTGTAAGAAACAGCGTTCCCCTTCTGATCAGAAGCATAAATAATGTTTCTATATTATGTCGGATTCCTATATATCACGGGACTGGCTGAAATGTATCTCTGGCTACTGTAAATCATAACTACAGTTCAGCGGAACCTCCTCCCTGAATGCAGAAAACAAGCACATAGCAATGAAAGCTGGGGTTACACACGACTTGAGTGTGAGTTTCTTCATAGCCCATTTTAATTGATTTATATAGACAGGAAAGAGAGGGAACATTAAACCTTTTACAAACCTTCCCAAGCTCTCCTAATTAGGCCAGTCCTGCATAAAGAACTTCATAGTTTTAGAAAATCTGAGAGCAATGAAATGAAAATGAGATAAACTGGGGGAAAACACAAATATTCCAACACCTGTTCTCAAATTCTGTGCTTCTAACAAAGGGAAAGTTATAGGTAATAGACACAGAGGGCTATGGCCAGGTTCCTCAATGGGCCACAAAATGGTATTTTTGTCCATAATTTATCTTTATGAAGAAAATCTGTGAAACAAGCCAAAAGTATCAAAGAGCACAGAAAAAGCCATGCTTGACATGAGAAGTTTATTTAACAGAACATTAACTGAGACATGTAAAGTAACTAATCTCTGTCAGGACTTACAGTACTAGTTGGGTTTTTTGGGGTTGTATTTTTTAAAGCACTTGAATCTTTATTTAAAATGTTCTCAAAATCTTTCTGTCTAGCAAATATACATGTAAAAACTAAAATATCTAAAGTAAATGGCACTGTTCTAGAAAATATGTAAGGCGGTACTAAAACAGACTCTAAGCCACCATTTATTGTAAGGCACATCTTAATTTATATCTGAAGAGAAATAAAAATCATGTCATAATTACACCATCAAGTGTGAGACGCATCCCAATTTCAGAAATGTGTAAAGTCAAGTCATTAAAATATGAAAAACACGTCCAATTATGATACTTGAAAAAGCCAGAATGAACATTTGTGTATAATAACCACTTAGCAAATACTTGTAGAATAAATGAAAGAGTGAATGACTTTACAAACAACTTTCTTGGTAGAAAAGTGGGATGAATAAAACTTCTACAAAGTTTTATGAATAAACTCTGTGATCACAGAGACAGATGGTTCTCCTTCATCAGCCCCCTCCCCTGTGACTCTGGCCCGGCTTTCTCTCCCCATTAGCGTTCCTATAAAGTTGTAGTAAAAAGCACACACTCCAACACTGGTTTTATACACATACCACATTCATACACACTCAACCACACTCTAGAGCAGAGGTCAACAAACTATGACACATGTTATACCCTGCTGCCAGTTTTGTAAAGATAGTTTTATTTGAACAGAGTCATGCTTTATGTATTGTCTATGGCTGCTTCTATCATGCTACAATGGCAGAATTGAATAATTGCAAGAGATGAAAAGGCCCGAAAGCTTCTATCATGCTTTTTTTCATAGCGACATCTACACTAATAAAAGAGAAAAATGGTAATCGGCGTACGACGCTACCCTTTTCATTGGCTAATCAGGGCTATATGCAAATTAACTGCCAACTAAGATTGGCAGTTAACTGCCAACAAGATGGCGGTTAATTTGCATATGTAGGCACAATGCAGGGAGGCGAAAGGGAAAGCAGGAAGAAGCCCCCTGCCAATGACAGTGATCGGAAACCCAGGGGGGAGCTAAGAGCTGGGGGGCAGGGCAAAGGTGGCCCTGAGGCCGCCTTTGCCCTGCCCCCCAGCCATGATCGGAGAATCAGGTGCCTTTTCCTCCCTGGCCAGTGATAGCAGGAAGTAGGGGTGGAGTCAGCGATGGGAGCTGAGCAGGGTCGAAGCTGTCAGTCCCAGGAGCTAGGGGTCCCTTGCCTGGGCCTAAAGCGGAGCCCTCGATCGCGGGGCCGCTGCAGCTGCGGGTCCCTGCTGCCCGGGCCAGACGCCTAGGCCAGAGGCGTTAGGCCTGGGCAGGGGCGGAGCCTGCAACTGCGGGGAGCTGGGGGTCCCCTGCCCAGGCCTGACACCTCTGCTGGAGGCCTCAGGCCTGGTCAAGGGGCCGATCCGGTGATTGGTGATCGGAGGGTGATGAGGATCAACTCCTCTGGCCAAGGCATCAGGCCTGGGTGGGGGGCGGAGCCGGGGATTGGGGGGATATGATGGTCCCCTTGCCCAGGACTGAAGCATGGGTCAGAGGCATCAGGCTTGAGCGGGGGATGGAGCAAGCGATCAGAGGGAGATGGGGGTCCCCTGCCCAGGCATGATTCCTGGGCCAGAGGCCTCAGGCCTGGGCGGGGGCCAGAGCCAGTGATCGGGGGGAGATGGGGGTCCCCTGTCCAAGCCTGAAACCTCTGGCAGAGGCATCAGGCCTGGGCAAGGGGCAGAGCCAGCAATCGGAGGGGTCTGGGGTTCCCCTGCCCAGGCCTGACGCCTGGGCCAGAGGCATCAGGCCTGGGCTGGGGGCAGAACCAGTGATGGGTGGAAATGAGGATCCCCTGCCCAGGCCTGACGCCTCTGTCAGAGGCGTCAGGCCTGGGCAAGGGGCCGATCCTGCAATTGGAGGGTGATGGGGGTCAACACCTGAGGGCTCCCAGTATTTGAGAGGGGGCAGGCTGGGCTGAGGGACACTCCCCCACACACACACACCCAGTGCACGAATTTCGTGCGCCGGGCCCCTAGTAAATTTATATTAAGCAAATGATGTTATAAATATCCAATAGCCCTCGGCAGAAAAAAGGTTCCCCATCCTTGCACTAGAGCATAAAGCCTTAAAGAGAAGGGGCCATATAGAAACTGGTCTTACTCTCCTAGCAGTATATGGCATCAAGCAAAGAGCAGATAATGTATGCTCAGTGGTAGATTTTAGTAATCTAAGGGCACCACACCTCTAAGTTAACCTGAAAGGCCTTGTGACACACATACCTTTTCCCACTTATCTTTATCCAGGCTACTTCCATTTCTAGAGGAATCGCTCTGCCCTCCATTTTACCTTTTGGTACTATTAAGATTTAGTATATAACTCAGTGCCACACTTGCTGTCTGACTAATGCAGAGACTAACTCCATCTATCTTCCTGATTAGGTTCATTGAATAGATGCTTTAAAAAAACAACAGATTTTAATGAGTTAGATGCTGACATCAATATTGAATTCATATGTTCAGACATTTATTTTTACATCCCTCACTGAATAGACGCTTTGAGGTTCTTCGCTTTGAGGGTCATCGATTGTCTTTCACACAATAAACAATACATACAAAGAAGCATTAGCCTCCTAACAGCAATCAAGGCACCAATTATTTGCCAGTTAGGCATGCCCTTTGTGCTACTCTAGATAAAGAGCTACTAAATAGAATTAGACACAACACCCACCCTCACTTAGACTTAATCTCCTTAAACTCATTTCAAAGTAAATAGCATGATAGTTAACAGAACCTCGAGTTGATGACAAGGGGAAGATCCACTAAGTCATTCAATCAGAACTTTTAGGTACTTGCTGTGTGCAAAGGCCCTGGGGCAGCTGGAAGGATGTACAGTCATGGCTCCTTATCTTGAGCTTTGTACAAGACAGCAACAAGGGTACTGCTGTGACCAGCTCTAATAAAAGGCAAACCAAAGAACACAGACCTTTGGGTTCCTGAAGAGGAAAGGATTCATTTTGAGAGGGTTGGGGATTGAAGAAGGAAAAAGAGATCTCATGAAGGAGGTTTTAGGGTAGATTTTTAAAAAGAGAAGAAGAACCCAGCTGGTATGGCTCCGTGGTTGAGCCGTGACCCATGAACTAAGTGGTCACCAGATCTAGTCCAGTCAGGGCACATGCCCAAGTTGTGGGCTTGGTCCCCAATGGGGGGCATGAAGGAGGCAGCCAGCAGATGTTTCTCTCTCGTTAGTATCTCTATCTCTCGATCCCTCTCCTTCCCTCTCTCTCTAAAATCAACAAAAACGTATTTAAAGGAGAAGAAGAAAAACCTTCCTGTGTGAGGAAGGAATAACGGCACGAAGATGGGGAGGCATCGTGCCTGGTGCATCTGTACGTGCTCAACGAGGAGAGCTACTATCACACAATCACGAAATGGACCTATTCTGTGCCAGGCGATATATCTGGGAGCAAGACAAGTTCTCACTAAAGACAGGAAAACTTCCTCTAAAGCTGACTGCATATTGCCATCACTCTGGTCTAAGGAGAACACCGTGTGGGTGAGGAATATGGTGGGAGACAAGGCTCAACACACAGGCTAATCCTAAAGAATACTGTCACGCTTTAAATATCTATATAATAAATTAAATGCACGTATATTTAATATCTTGTGAGTTCTGCTCACATTTGAGGGCACTGGAGATCACTTTAACACTAGTCTTCAAAACCAGTTGTTTTTATAGCAAAGTACAGGGCAAAACCTGAATTCAACTCACTATGAAAAGTACCACTACGCCCTCTCCAGTGCTCAAGCTCGCTCACATTGAGCAATACAGAAGGGACCCAGTGTACGTCAGCACAGCAGCCGATGTACCGCTCACTAGCTGTGGATTGGAGGTTATTTCCAAATAACTTTAACTTAATACACACTCTACAGTTTGCCAGACCTGTATTTTTGTGTGTTGATGAACACACACCTTTAGTTTTATTTTTAAAAGCAACAAAAGTCCCTCCACTACCTAAATGCTTCTTTATAAAGTAGCTTCAGAAGTGGTGAGAAGAACATGCTTTTAGCAACTTTAATCCCCAAACAGCAGCCCCATGGCTTTCTCGGCCATGTCCCACCAACTCTCATGTCCTAGCTGGACTGTTTCCTAAAAGCCAGCTTCCTTTGCCTCTCCCAGAGTACACTTCTTCCCCAGTCATCACAGTAAGTCAATTCCCAGGTAAAATACTTATCCTCATGACTTGCCTTCCCCTGATATAGAAGAGCAATTTAATATTTAAACATTCAATAAAATAAACAAAATGCTTCTTGGCTAATTTATCCTCACTTACATATGCTTATTAGGCTAACCCAGGGCTTCTCAACCTTGACACACTGACATTGGAGACCAAATAGTTATTTGTTCTGCGGGCTGTCCTGTGCTTTGTGTAACGTTGAGCAGCATCCCTGGCCTCTTACCCACTAATCGCCAGTGGGTAAGTTTGGCTGTCACATCACACTGTGACAACCAAAACTGTCTCCCGTCACTGTCAAATGTCCTCTGGAGGTAGAACCATCCCCTGTTAATAATCACTGATCTAAACTCATTAGTTCCATTTTATAGCAATAGTAAAAGGTAACCTATATTGAGGTTTACAATTGGCCATCCATGATCCCAATCATGTTTATAAGTTAACTCATTTAATCCTCACAATACCTCCTTTTAAAGATGAAGAATTACTCAGAGAAGATAAGTGTCTTATCTAAGGCCAGACAGAACCATTTATTGAATACAAGCCCACTGATGTCAGAACCTTGGCTCTTAACTACTTCACCAGTTTGCCTTTCTTAAAGGCACAAAACTGACAGCAGTAGACCAGGTACAGTCTCTCTCTTTCTTCCCTATTTTGTGACCCAGCACACATTAAGGACATATCATTTGGATAGCAAGAGCTCTTACATCTTCCAAGGAGTAAAATTCAACTGTTTAACAACTGGTGTCGCTCAGGCATGAGCGAACCCATGGTCCTAAACAACACATATGAGTATGCCCAGCCTCCTAATGCCACAGGCTGAATGCCATCTGCATTTTCAACTGAAGTTTTGTTTTGCCCAAGCGGGCACTGCCCGGTCAAAAGCAGCCATTTATAGAGCACCTACAAGGCACAGAGCACCAAAGCTGGACATGGATACTAAAAAAAGTTAGAGACCAGATCCTTGCTTTTAAGATATTTGAAATCTCATGGGGCCAAAGCACCCATAAAATGACTTAGGAAGACTTACAGCACATCACAATGGCAATAACCTCAACTAAAGGTAAGGAGAACCCAAGTTAACTGCATCAAAACTTAGAATCCTATATAATAAAAGGCAAACATGCAAATAGACTGAATGGCGGAACAACTAGAACACCTGAACAACCGGTCGCTGTGACGTGCACTGGCCACCACAGGTCGTGTGCAGAACATGGCAGGCGTCAGCTGCAGTGGGATGGGAGAGCAGGTGAGTGGGGGCTCCAGACCAAGGTGGGGTACCGGTTGCTGCCATCAGGGCGAGCCTCTGGTGGTTACTGAAAATTCTTTGCTCCCGTGCGCCGGGTCCCACCGGGCGCTTGTACCTGCTGCCGGCGCCAGCCCTTCTCGCACCCACTGCTGGCACTGGAGCTGCCACTTGCACCCAGTCCCAGCCCCACTCGCACCCGCAGCCAGTGCCCGGTGCCAGTCCCGATCGCTCAGCACCATCAGCAGGTACAAGCAGCGGCCGGCCCCTGATCGTCCCTGAGGGCTTCTCCACCTCCCCCGCTCCTAAGGGGTGATCAGGGCAGCAGCCACTGCTGGCACAGGTCCCAATAGCTCCGTGCCTTCAGTGTGTGTGAGCGGTGGCAGCGGGAGCGGGGCTGCCAGCAGACAGGGACAGGGGGAGGGAGCGTCGCAGCGGGAGGGGCCAGGCGGAGGCATGGAGGATGGGCTGAGACCTGCCCCTGTGCCTACCGCAGCCTCGCAGCCCACAGTTCCTTTCAAGCTGCACGAATTTGTGCACTGGGCCCCTAGTTATAGAATATTTTTCTTAGAAACAATTTTTAGAAGCGAGTAATCAAGCAGGCTAATAAAATGTTGTGGATTAACAGTACTTAATGAGCTTATTTAATGGATGTGAAAATGACCTCCAAATTCACCTATCAGTTTGTTTAGATGAATACAGCTTTCTATGACGGCTGAAAGTTATTTGTGCTCTTTAGTAGGATAAACATTTCCCTTATGCTCCTGTGTAATATATTAATTTGCTTAGCAAATCCTTTGCAAAGGTAAACTTTGGCCCAGCCCATACAAACTGGCACAAATTCTAAATGAGTGGATTATTAATTAATTAAGCTTTTACCTCAGAAATAACTGACCTTACAACTATTAAAGACAATCAGAAGTAATGTGGGGGAAGGGTGGGGGGAAGGGGGCTTTCACCCAGTTTCTCTGCCTAGTAGAATAACTTGGGCCCCATTTCCAGGTTATTGATCTGGGGAGGGACTTGCTGTTTGCATTTTTTTTTTTTTTTGGTCCTTTAAATCTTTTTTTTTAAACCTTTTTGTTGAAAGTATTACCTATGTTCCCTTTTTCTCCCATTAACCCCTTATAGCCTGCCCCTGCCCCTGCCCTCCACCCCCACCCCAGGCCTCCATCACCCTATTGACTGTGTCCATGGATTATGCATATATGCATACAAGTTCTTTGGTTGATCTCTTCCCACCCAACCCCACCTTCCCTCTGAGATTGGACAGTCTGTTCCATACTTCTATGTCTCTGGATCTATTTTGTTCATCAGTTTATCTTGTTCATTAGATTCAAAGCTCCTCAAATTGTTCTAATGAGACCCAGGGCTGAGCACAACTGGACCAAAGGAATGTCAGTGCAAACTAGGTATCAGGAACGCTCCACACCCCACTGCAGACAGGAGGCTCTTGCAGCCCAGAATCGATCAACTCTTCTACCAGCTCCTACTCTGTAACCTGAGGTAGGTTTACTTCTCTCTGATCTTTAGCTTCTTCATCTATAAAATGAAGGTGTTCAGTGGAGTAAATGAGGAAAGCAATGTAAAGCTTAGCATACTGACTAAAAGTACTCACTATATTTTATTTTTTTAATTTATGTTTATTGTTGAAAGTATTACAGGTGTCCCCTTTTTTACCCTTTGACCCCCTCTCCCTACTCCCTCCCCCTCCTCAGGTCTTCACTGCATTACTGTCAGTGTCCATGGGTTATGCATATATGCATGTAAGTTTTTTGATTAATCTCTTCCCTCCCCACCCTTCTCCCCACTCCCCACCCCACCCCCGCCTTCCCTCTGAGAATCATCAGTCTGCTGCATGCTTCCATGTCTCTGGATCTATTCTGTTTGTCAGTTTATTTTGTTCATTAGATTTCACATATAAGCGAGATCATATGATATTTGTCTTTCTCTAACTGGCTTATTTCGCTTAGCATAATAATCTCTAGGTCCTTCCCAAAGGGTAAGAGGTCTTTCTTTTTTATTGTTGCATAGTATTCCATGGTGCAAATGTACCACAGCCTTTTTATCCACTCATCTACTGATGGGCACTTGGGATGTTTCCAGATCTTAGCTATTGTAAGTAACACTGCTATGAACATAGGGGTACATATTTTCTTTCTGATGGTGTTTCAGGATACTTAGGACAAAGTCCCAGAAGTGGGATTCACTGGGTCAAATGGTTACTACAGGCTTTTCAGAAGAGATGACTTTTCAGTTGCATATTGGTCTTGATGGTAAAAATAAACCTATGTGCCTCTAATAATTTTTCATTTTACCAATTAACTTCTTTTTAAAAAGGGGTCACAAAATTCAATGATATACTATGGGGACTTCCTGTTTATAATTGACATGCAATCTAAAGAACAAACTGCATTTGCCCATCAGGCATCCACAATCCAACTGATGTGTTATTCTTTGCCACTTAAATCTTTGAGGTCCCTGAACTATTTCCGACAGCCCTCCTACCCTTTTCAACAATTACGCAAACATGTGCACCAGCCCCAAATGCTAAGGCAAAAATATGTTTTCATCTACATGGTTCCTTGCAATAACTAATCTTGCAAACACAATAAAGTCAATTCCAGGCGGAGCTGAATTTTTTACAGTATTAGTTATAAACCCCAATAATAATTTATAATGGAAATTCTGAGATGTCCCCCACTATGGAGGATGTTGGTCCTGGGCCCAACGACAGAACATGTGTTCACAGGCGCACACAACTGTATGTGTGCAATATGCACACACAGAAAAGGGTTCCTTTCACTTAACTCAAATTTATTCAGAACAGTTTTATGTTATTTATTTTCATGAGTTTTAGACAAGATCTTTTTTAGCACATTACAGAGGCCTGGAGGGGCTTTCTGCATAAAAGACAAAGCCAACCACTGTTAATGCAAAGTATAGTAACTCAGTGTTTTGAGAAATACGGCCAAACAGATTTGAATATGAAGCCATTGGGCCAAGAAATCTTGGTGTCTAGAGCTGAGAGCAAAATTGGCAGTTGAGTTCGCACTATCAGGAGACTTCTTGCTACCTTATGGCCTCTTGGCGTAGCCTGACTCAACGTTACACAGATTCATATGCATGCTCCACAAAACATTCAGGATGGAATATTTCCTATCATTCATGTGGTGATAAAACAGAAGTCATGAAAGACTGGGTCTGTGGTCTTTGCTGGGCCTCTGTGTGACATTGCTTAACATTAATCCTTCTAACACTCAGCGTGTTCATCTGAAAAATGCCATAGAAATAGCATCTATGGAGCTCTTGCTCTTGGGAGCACGCCCACGCCTTTCCCATCCCCGCAGGTGTGTCCCCTTTACCTTGCTTTTTCTCCTAAGCTCCAAGAGCCCTCCCTTTCCCTCTGAAACTTGTTTCCTGAAGCCATTTCTTCTGCAGCTCACTTCTACCTCCGTGACTTTCTAAATAAACTTTTGCTGATGGTTTGAAAGAAAAAGAAAAAAATAGCATCTATCCCAACAGGCAGCTGTGGAGATTAAATGAGCTAATACATGTAAAATGCTTGGAAAAATAAATGCTCAATACATATTAACCAAGATAATGATTATCTGTCTTACCTGACATTTCCATTATTAAGCCCAATCATGAAATTTACATCAAAATTCTCAAACAGATATTCTAACACCAATTGTTTTACACTCTACTATGCTAAGAACCCAGCACCCCACGGTGAACTAAAAACTAGGCCCCATGCCATGCTGAACATTATGGAAGAAAAAGCTAAAAGAAAACACACGTGCACAACAATTAAAGCAACAGATAGCAGCAGATCTGATAGTCATGCTAAGAAAATCACAGCTCAGACAACCTACCTGTAGGAAGTCTGAGAATTTTAATGCCCGTGGGGCACTATTTGAGGTTCATAAAGCATCTTTACTGGAATAAGATTTAAGAGGCCTTACAAAGATCTTTACCTTCAAAAACTAGTATTGAAAGAGCAAGATGAGACACTAGTCGCAGAGTTTGGTTTCTTATCCTCCCCCTCCCCACCCTCCACCCTCACTCACACACACACAGACAGACTGACACACATACACACATATTTCAGGTAATTCAGGAAGCTGTTCAGGAAGCCTTCTCGTTATATTTTTAAAAGCTCCCTTTCCATCATTAAAAAGGCACACATTTCTAATAGGTAAACATCCTTCAGTTGAACAAGCTCGAAGTATGACTATTCCTAAGTACAGTTGCCTTTATTTTCCAAAACTCCTGGGCACACTTAAACCAACGTGTGAAATTCCATGAACTCCAGGCAGGAGGTGAGGGGGTGCTAAAGTGCTTACGCTCACAACAGTGAGACCCAGTGAAGGACAGACGGACTAGCCCACAGAACAGCAAAATCTGAGTGCGTAATAGCAAATTATTTTTAATAAAGGGCCAATCAAAAGTTTACTAGAACATGAAGGAGACTTTAAGAGACCACTTTACACAGCCTGCTGGAAAGCGAGACCTTCTGAAGGTGCACGCCACCTGAATGTAACAGTAGTTCAGTCCCCTGACAACATCATTCACACGCGGATGGCTGAGGACACTGCTCACCGATCAGAGAAAATAAAGAGGGTCCCAAGGACCACCAGAGTCTCAAAGTCTCACAGTTCCACGTTTCAGGTTGGTCAATAGAACAACCCAAATGTCTAATTAAATTTTGTCTGGCTAAAGTCTCATGTGAAAACATTTTTTTTTTTAAAGAAGATATACTGGCATTGTTCAAATACTGGTAGTGTTTTTTTTAAAAAGTTAGCTCTTGTGAGAAAAAAAATTAATATGCTATTTCACTCTTGGCTGATATTAATGCTTATAGTCGACACAACTGTTTTATTTTTAAATGGCTTGTAAGACATTACTAGGATGGCCTTAGAATCCATTTGATAACTGATCTGCACTCTCCCAGTGCATGGGAAACGCAAGCTCCAAAAATGTCCAAAGAGAAACCAATCAAAAATAAAAAGTAAATCTCATTCAAGGGTGCCATCTAGTGGGAAAAATCGGGTGGCTGTCATGGTGCTAAGCAACATTTGGATGGTATGTTTAAAACCCCAGGATCTTGGATTTGGAAAAAACTTAGTTCAGTGTTTCCCAAAAATATGTTCCTTGCTAACAGTATTCTGTCATCAAATACACTCAAGACATGCTGGGTGAAACACTGTGGAAAATAGGTCTTTGCTACAGAATGTCTCACAACCTAGAATATGCTCACACACGTTGGGACTCTCCAAAGGGAGATGCAGCATTTCTCACATGTATTTGATCAGCGCCAGCTCTTTACGTGTGGATGTCTCTGAACACCTCACAGACCACCGGAGCTTCTCAAAACAATGTTTAGGCCATGCGGATCTACTGCAGCTCCTCCCTCCACACTTACCCAGGAGGTCTCCAGCAGTGTAAATAACTTGCCCTGGTTCCCAGGACTGCCCGAAGCCCCTCAAGCCCACTGCAGGTCTGTCTTTGTAACTGAGGGTGAGTGGGGGTGACCTGAGGACACTCTCCTTTGTCCCTCTTCTCTGGCATTAAAATTCTATTGTGCCTGTAAACTAGAAGGACATCCTATTGCACTTAGAATAAATAGACTTAAAACTAAAAATAATATTCCTCTTTCAAGTTTTGATGGTTATCATTCTTTAAATCTGGGTACAAATTGATCTTAATGTACATATCAACATGGGTGATAGTTCACCTCTATAAACTGTGCTAACTTTAAAGTTATATTTTCGCAGAAACACAACTTACGTGCGTGAAAGTTATTTCTGGTGACTCCCATACATGTCCCATTTGAGTGTAAGCCAAAGGGACAACCACAATACCTAATAGTGATTATGCAAATCAAAAATCAAAGAAGTATGGGCTAAAATGATAAGCTTGAAGGCGGGTCTTATGTACCTCCCCTACCTACCTCAACTACATAGGACAATACACAGGATAATAACAATGGAATTACAAAAGCAGCTTCCAAAGGTATTGCTACAAATTATCCTGAAAAACTAAAATACACTTTCATTCTGCTGTGTTTATGCACATCCCGAGGAACCTATGATGCACCAGTGACACAGTTCCTTTCGGGGAACTGAGTTCAGATGGTGACGGCTCCCCATCCTCTAGGGATGGACGGCCAGAGCCAAAGTGTCCTGTTACCGGTCCTCTGTACCTCCTGAGCTGGCTCCATAGCCCACTCCCTTCTCTTAAGATTGAAAAATAGGATAATGATAACTTCAATGAAGAATAAAGAAATAAATGCAAGTAATAAAGTTACCTTGTTACTTTTAAAATCATTTTGATGGTTATTTAATATTCTGTCACTGCTACTTTCTGTATTTGGAAATTTTTTAAGTTTTCTCTTATTTAAAAGAATGTTCTCTTATTTAAAAAAAAAAACTTAAGTTTTCCCTTATTTTAAAATGGGGGGAAATTGTTCTCAGTTTCTTTGGGCACAAAACTCTTTCTATTGTAAGAATTATCTCCAAAGGAGAGATTCCAGAAGAAGTATTATAAGAATCAAAGGTTAAGACTCATTTATAGTGACAAGTTTTTTTCCTACCGCGGTTGTCCCAATTTATATAAAATCTCTGATGTCTTATCCCTCCGTTCTAAAAGGGAGCCTTGAGAATAACCATAGGTGTGCAGACCCCTCTCGTGTGGTCCAGGTCAGAATGCACAGCCACTGAAAGGCTCAGGTGTCCGCACACACATTTAGACTTGAATGTGAAGAACTGGCTCCCATATTCGAGATGCAAGTTGTAAAGATTCCCAAAACTCTAAAGCCATAAGTTTCCAAAGGACTTGTACTTCTGATAGGAAAAGAAAGGGGGGAAGCCTGACCAGCCTGGCTCAGAGGTTGAGCATCAACCTATGAACCAGGAGGTCACAATTCGATTCCCGGTCAGGGCACATGCCTGGGTTGCGGGCTTGATCCCCAGTGTAGGGCATGCAGGAGGCAGCCAATTGATGATTCTCTCTCATCATTAATGTTTCATCTATCTCTCTTCCTCTTTCCTCTCCCTTTCTCTCTGAAATCAGTAAAAATATATTTTTTTAAAAAAAAGAAAGGGGGGAGGTTCTTAATTAGGACCCCAAGTCTCAAAGCGCTAACAAGAGATTTAACACGTACATATAGGATTGGTGTTTTAATCAGATTAACAGAGACCCAAGTACAGAGTGGAAAGTATTATCAGTGAGACAAAAGTATTGTCAGTGAGACTGGATGGGTTAGGAGAAGGCTGGTGTCCAAGTTTGAAATTGGCACTGCTTTGTACCAGAGAGCTGGCTGTGGTTTCTTTAGATCTGCCCTGGAAGGCTATGGCTTAGGCTGCTTGTGGATTCCAGCAACATGACGGGGTGTTGTAAAGTGACTCTAAGAGGAAAGAACTGATCTGAAAGACTTACTGGTCCCTCCCACATGCCCCCAACTCCCACTAAGCCCAAAAGTTAACTTTCCTCAGGAGTCCCTAAGCCACACACCACTTTTTTTTACTTCTAAAACTCTTTTGCTTTCTGAGGATTTTCTGACAGGAACCACAATTGTTTTCAAAGGCTTGGCTCTGAGTTGGATGCACAGCACATTAGAGACAGCTAATCCGCTAATCCACTGAGAGGAGGCTCAGCCCTGGGTTATTTTTCTTTCCTTACCTTGCTCAGAACAGGATTCCCAACATACCAAGTAGTCAGCTCATGCTGCCACACAATTGAGCAGTCATTCATTCATTCCTGTATTTACTGTGCCCTTGTTATGTGTCAGGCTCCATGCCAGGTTCTGAGAACCCAAAATGGATGTTAAGTCCACAACTCCAGCCTCATTCATTTACCAGGTAAGCCAATTTCCCTGAGCCTCAGTTTCCTCAACTGTGGCATGTGGATTAATAACGGTACCTGCCTTAAACTATTAAATAATTGCCCCGCTGGTGTGGCTCAGTTGTTGAGCATTGACCTATGAACCAGGTGTTCACAGTTCGATTCCCCATCAGGGCACATGCCCAGGTTGTGGGTTCCATCCCCAGTAGAGGGCGTGCAGGAGGCAGCCGATCAATGATTCTCTCTCATCATCGTCATTTCTATCTTTCTCCCTCTCTCTTCCTCTCTGAAATCAATAAAAATACATATGAAAACATTAAATAATTATACATATCTCTCAAATTAAGTGAAATAATATACATGATTCCCAACACCTGTTAAATATTCAAAAAGTGTACCTTAGTCACTAATATGAAAACATTGGAAGCACAATTAATTTAGCTGTCTCTGGTTAAAAATAGTCAAAGCAATTGTTAATAGACAACATATGTAATACCTTAATCAATAAGGAAAATAAAAATATTTCCATGAAATCCCCCCCAAAAAAATCCTGTATAAATTAAACTATCATGTGCTTATTATGAAAAACTGGTAAAATATAGAAAAGCAATATCATCCATCTTATCATATAATAATCACTCTTATCTCCTTCTATATCTATTATTTTCATTGTTGAAATCACACTATATCTACAGTTGGTTTGACTTATTGTGGTAAAATATACCAAAAATAAAATTTGCCATTTAAAAAAGAATAGACCATGTGAACAATATAACCTTATATTTGATGTCCAAATATACCAGGTAGAGGAAAAGTAGGTTTACAGTTGTTCATATGAAAAATAATACAATAATTAATAAATAATAATACAAGAATAAACTGCGTTTCGTGTACTCACAACTGTAAACCTACTTTTGCCCACCCTGTATAATGCTATATCTCTATAAATGAATATCAATGTAGCCTATGAATTCCTAAATCCAATCCCTGGAGATTAAAGGTACAGGTGACTTAACCTTGCAATTAAAAGTAACTCAGTCATCACTAGTTACTTAAAAGACCATCAGTCTTTTCAGATTCTTTTATTTCCCCATTTCTCATCTACCCCTGACTTCCTGACACTGGGAAAGCAACTCTGGGGCATGCCTGCCATCTACAGGTGGTGTCATGTCAGAGTAGCTGGTGCCAGCTGGTTTGCATGTTGACTTCTGGCATCAACTACTGATGACAATAGCCCCACCATGGACTCCAACAAGACCCACCAAGTCTTTCTGCTGCCCATCCAGGTCTCCCCAATCTATCAACCCTCTCAGCATCTGCCACAGCTCCCCGTGAGGACGCAGGACCTCTCTGCTGCTGTTCCCACGCCACACGGGAGCTTGGGTCCTCTATGGCTGTCCTCAGCTACCACCACTTCACTCACGAGGTCAGGTGAATGTGCATCTTCTGGTCTCCCTGGGCACAAGCTCAGCTCCCCCGCTGCCCTAGATTCCTCCTGAATTATCTTGGGAGATTTCTGAATCTGAGAAGACCGTATCTCATTCTCCCTTCCCTGTGTGACACGGGGCAGGGTGCACAGGGTCTCTTCCGGGTAGCCACTTGCTTTGCAACTCCAACCACATCCCCTTTGGAAAAAAAATGGGTCAATATACTTAACTACTTAATGGTTATGACCTTTTGAAGTGCTTCATTAACCAGTTTCCTTCTCTGTATAATAGGGATAATAATTACCCATCTCACAGGGACACTATGAGGATTAAATGAGAAAATATAAGTAAAACCTCTAGAATGAAGCAAGTGCTACCCACCCCTTCTAGGTTTTCCCTTCCAGGTGACCTTCTAGTCACTGCATTCATATGTATAAAGTGTGCTTGTTCCAATAATAAAACCCATCCTCCCTGATCTTACACCCTGAAAATTCATTTGCAAACACGTGTCCCAAGTTTCTGCCCACAAAAATTAGTAAGACCTTGCAATACTTTTGGCATATAAAATACCTTAATGCATCATGGCTCAAAGTCTTCATTCATCAAGCATAGCAAGCTTGGCAACCACCTACAGTTTAGGTGACTTAATCTGAACAGCCTCAAGCCTCATCCTTATCTCCCAACCCCAAGGCTTGACTTCCCACCCTGGTTTAATCTTGCAACTCACATTTAGATTTTCACTCAAGTTACAAAAATCAAAACACTTGAGGAAATTAGGTAAGTAAGAGGCCATTGCCCATGGCATCAGTTCAAGGCCAAATTAATGTATTGATTTTTAAAAATTAGAGCAATTTGGCAGATTTTCAGCCATTATCTTGTGAATATGAACTTCTCCCCTTCAGCAACTCTAATCATACCTTCCTTTTTAATTCTGATTGCACCACAGAAATAAATTTAGCAGCTTTGCCTACAAAGAGAGAAAATGGGGCTGCCAGACACCTAAAAGCAATTTCCAGCAAGTCAGTAATCGCAGAGGTCCATCTCAGCTTTCAAATTCACACTGAGGATTTTTTTTTAAGTTGGAGACATCCTGTCAAGGTAACAACCACTGCAGCTCACAATGAAGATGCATAATGAGACATCGCAGAGAGACCCTCTGCATCAGATCAGCAGCTTTGACAGTACTTTTCAAAGAGAACAATCCTGTCTTCCCTCTTCTCAAGTCATATCCAGAAGCCCAGCAGAGCAAATAGGGCAGCCAAAATGCTCTACATGATACAGGACTAGGGTAGGGGCTCAGGTGCCTCAGCTCGCCCTGCTGGGTCTCACCCCATGGCCTGCCTCACAGACTCCCTCAGCACTGCCTCAGATGATCTCCCAGACCAGGGGTCGGCACATTTTTTTCCATAAAGAGACAGATAGCGTGCACTTTCAGCTTTGCAGGCCATGCGGTCTCTGTTGCAACTGCTCAACTCTGCTGTTATAACATGAAAGCAACCACAGACAATATGCAAACGAATGTTTGTGCCAGTCCCCCAATAAAACTTTATCTAACTAAACAAGTAACCAGCTAGACTTGGCCTGGGGACTATAGTTTGCTGGCCCTGAATTAACTAGTGACATATCTTTTTATTGTCTCTTGATTCACATGATCCTCAAGATAGAGAAGCTGAATATCACAGAAAGCACCAGAAACTCTATACAGTACATCCTGAACTTTGATTTATTTTCATTTTACCCACAATATTTATCAAGGTTGTGAAAATTGCACCTCATTCATTTTCCAGGTGGCTGTTTAGGACCTTAAACTATATTTACTCTATAAATCATGATTATGTCAAATATAATCTTCCACACACTGTGAATTTTAATTCTTGGTAGATGCATGTTCACTGCAATTCTATAGATTGATCCCCTTTCTTCTAAAAAAAAAACTGCATTCCATAAGTATCACATAAAATTAGGTTTTTCCCTTCCTCTCTCATATGTAAATAGCTGATACTATGAAACACAGAGCAGAGTCCAACGAGTTTCATTATAATAAGCATTATATCAGAGTAGGTAGGATGCAACACCTATAGGGCGAGGGACTTGGGTTTTAGAGTAATCTGTTATATAATATCCTAGATACTGCTTAGTATATTCTATTTATAGATTTACATTATGCATTTATGCTATATGACATGATATGACATGACATGGCGTGATACACCATTCGAACAACAACCAGGCAGAGTCCCTTCCCCATGAGGTCATGGAACAGAGGGCCCAGAAGGAATATTTGTTCCATGTGGTCATTCCCAGCAAGCCAGGCCTGGCTGGAGCAAGGATGAAAACTGACCCAAGCTAGGCCCTCTCCCAGAGTCCAGATGGACCTATGAAAGGTAAATTCAAGAGCTTTGGGCTGGCTAATTGCATCACGTGAACCAAGATGCCCCACAGGTCAAGCCTGTACTCAGAGGGGCTGGAACATTCTGGCAGCCCTGGGGTCCCCATCCCTAGTCTTCCTGGAGGCCAGCGGCATCCCGATTCCACAGCCGCCCTTCCAGGACAGACTCCTCTTCCCATTGTGCTAGCTGGGGTTTCTCGCAAGCAGAGTCTTACTTCCACAGGCACTGCTCTGCTCCAGTCCTCATCTCCCCGTCCAGCCATGCCTCCCAGTCTTCTCCAGAGAGAAAGCAAATCTGGTTCATCCATCTGTTTGGTCTGTGACTGGGGAAAACGAGCTCTAAGTGAATGCTGTGGGGGACCCTCAGGAAACCACTCCTCTCCCGTAAGTCCTGGGACTCTCTGCCACTGCCAAACACTTTCTTATGGGAAGCAGATGAGAATAACAGGCCTTCCATAAAAGTTTAGTGAGAAGCTTACCAAATAAGGTAAAAGAAGATTGAATGAGATGTCACCAAGGGCCCTTAATTTCTGCACCATGTGAAACAAAAAACAGGAGAACATCGCCTACGTGTCCCACCCCAGAATGACAACCTACAGTGGCTCCCAGAGGTCTGGCTGCAACCCCAGGAAGCCCTCTGTGGTCGCCCTGGAGCTGGGTGAGCCTGGCCCGCCTGGGAGCCAAGCTCTGCCAAGTGAAGATGGCAGCCCCAGCTTTTGGCTCCGGCCATCAGACCCCAGAGCCTGCACATTAACCAATGTGCTCTGCCTCTTCCCTTCTGACCTCTTCACCTCCTTTCACCCCATCCAGTCCATCCCACACCCCACTCCAGGTCAATCTTCCTTAGGGACAGCTTTCTTAGTCCCTTTCTTGTTCAACTTCAGGCCAACTGCAGAACGCCTTTTTGAGTATGTCTCACTTTTTCACAAAACCCTTTAGTGGCTTCCTAAAGCTCTAGGATAAAGTCTTCACTGCTCACTAAGGTCTACTGTATCTCATAAAATACCTCTCCAATGGTGGGGAAATCACTGAATCTCAGAGAATCTCAGACAGAGCCATCAACAAGTGAATTGGGAGGATTAACAAGGATGATGGTAGGATAGAAAACTCAAAAGAAAATTGTCTGAATAACAACAGTTTAAAGAAGCTACTGGGAAACCTGAAGACTCTCTCCAGGATATTTCTGGCAAATGACACTTTTTAAAAAATGGTAGTGCAAAGGCCAAACACTGAGTGGCATGCTAGCTGTCCACTTACCGGAAACATTTCGGCCAAGTGAAAACTGACATCTGAGTTTCATTCTTTATTCTTTTTAAAGAGTAGCACATAGTTCTACTTCTCACCTAAGTTTTGTCAAATGTAAGATTTGAAAACATTTCATACCATTTAATTTCATTTGCAAGATGAACATTCAATCTAAACTTACTAACTTGTCTCTCATTATTTACACAAATTTTGGTCGCAATTTGATCCCAAAATGAATACCCCCACTTAAGGAAGACCTCCTCTTGGGAATAAAATCTAATTCCCTGTAACAAATTAACATTCCAAAGATTGACCCTTCTTTAGTCTCCCATTTTGCTACAGAAGTTATCACCTTAGCTGTCACATGGGACAAGCTGAGTCCTCTAAAACAGAGCCACCCACATGGAGTCTGACCAAGGAAGGCATTTTCAGAAGGAGCTCACAGTAGCAAGAAAAGAAACACAACAATACTATCCCATTTCCATTCATTGTATGCCCGTTTAGGCAGAAGAGCCTGAAAGGACATAAAGAGCTTTAAACTCTCAGATGATATGATTCACAAAGTTCAAAGTGATTTTTATTTTAGTCTATTCAATCAGCTTTAATTGACTCACAAATGCAATATAAAAGATTTCTAATATACATATTTGTTCCAGCTGCCTACACACTCATAGAAAGTACAAGAATGAGAAATTTTCAGTAGGCCAGAATAATATAGAATTTTCAGTTTGTAACACCCAATTAAGAAACTGGTCATATTATATTAACCCTAACTGGTGTGCATGACTTTCCTTTCCCACTTAATCCAAAGCAAGTCTAATTACTTCCAAATTTCAATCAAACCTTCAAAGACCAGAACAGACAGGCTGTGGGTTTGATACAACTTTACAGTCACGGTCTAATAAAACAGGTTGAGGGAAACATATTGCTTTCAAAGTTCTTATTCTTCCCCTGCCTTCTCCCAGACCTTTCCACACTATGCTTAGCCGACATCCTCCTGTATCAAGGAATAGGAATTTTAACCTGCTATGTGGCTTCTCCAAATATGGTTACTTAATGTGATGACATTCCTATTTTCTAGTTGCACACGGCTTGGTTGAGGTTAAAGACATGGTCAGGAGGGTAAATAATAAAAGATTTTTAAAATTTTAGAATCCATCATTAGGGGGGAAAAAAGAAAGAAAATATTATAAATACCAGTCCTTTGGCTAACAGTATAAACATACAAGATACAAGCAGATTAAATAGATTATGTTACATGTTCAGATGTAAGAAAGGGTATCTGGAAAGAATGGAGAGTTCCCAGCACCATCTCGACTTAAAAAGAAGCGAAGGCAACATTCTGAGGCAGGAGATCCCTCCTGGTCCGGATCTCTGGTCCTTCACAAGCCCAACTTCACCAAAGGAGACGTCTCAACATACACGCAGATAATCCAAGCTCTACACATGAAGACACATTCAACTTATTCAAAGATGAGTCTGCTCAGCCCCTCATTACTTTACACAATCCTGACAAGTTTGGCAATCTGATGCCCAATCTATAGTGAATTAGCAGTAAAACGCTGAAATGTGAGAGAAATACTAGAGACACCAATATGTCAACAGTGATAGATGAGCTCTAGCATTATGGGGGGAGGGGGGAGCCAAACACACCAAAAAAAACACCAAAGGTGGGCATTAGAGGAGAAATCTGAGACTACTTAGGAGAGAGGCAACTACGCTTATTTTCCCAAGACCATCCAAAGGCACCCACCCGGTCACTGGAAAGAATAACAGACACTTCTAATCTTGGGCCTGAGCTATGAAGAAACAATTCCAATCTGCTCGGGACACACTCTGAGTAAGAAAGCCAGGAAGTATTCAAAAGGCTGTAATTTATAAAGATTTTCCTCAAAGCGGTTAATCATTTTTGCACGTGTTGACATGTAAAGAGCAAGGCTCTGGTACTTGGGGAGCTGTCTTCTGAGGAAAGCTCCTTTCTCCCACACCCTCAGCTGACGAGGCACTGAATGGACAGTCCACGCTGGAAGCCGTTCCAAGGATAGCATTCCAAAGTCAGCTACAACAACAAACAGCAGATGTCCTGAAGAGGCACAGAGATCTCCTCCCCACACCCAAACTGTTTGAGAAGGAAAACATAGACCACCCGCCCCCCCCCCCAGAACAAAAACAAAAACGTGTGACCAGATAGGCAATTGATTTGAAAAAATAAATCTCTATGTTTCCAAAGAGTACACAAGAGCACCTTAAAAAGAACGCTTTTTATTTTTAAAGACAAATCATTCTCATTATTACAAAAAAGTAATCAAATAAAGTTCCCCTTGTACAACTGCCAGCCCCACAGGCAGTTCTTCCAACATGAGATAATCAAAACTAAAGAATTTCTCCAGGGATTAGACACGTCCAAGTAGCAAATTTCCATTTTAAAAATAAGCATATGTATTGCTGTTTTCTCTAGCGCAATAGTGTGGATGGCCCTTCAATATTAAATTCTAGTTTCTCAACTCCTATAATGGAGGGAAACACTCCACATTCAGGGTGGGGTCATATGAGAGTATGAACCTCCTGCCCACTACCCCACCAGCACCGAATTACTAAAATCCATCAACCTAGAGAAAAACAGGCCTGAGACATCTGGCTGAAATGCAACCAATGTGGCCAAATAAGTATGTTCCGACCATCATGGCGGGCTATTCATGCACCTATTGGTAACTTCTTCACCTGCTTCTAGAAAGACCCAGAGGATCCTGCCTGATGAGCTGCCTAAAAGACCCGCCCTGTACTTTACTCACACCTTTTCTTTATATCCTGAAAAAGTTTACTGGAAAAACCACAAACTCATCCAAACTCTCCAGAATACACACAACAATAGTAAGGAGAATGAAGCAATCCAGTGGTTCCTACCTTATCTTTCCTTACTTATCCCTATCACAGCATGCAGCAGTTGGGTGGCCAACTCCTTCCGATTTGCCCAGCACTTTTCCAGTTTTTAAACTGAAAGTCCTATGTCCTGGAACTCCCTTACTGCCAGGCAACTGGGACAGTCTATCATCCTACACAAAACAGTGACATTTCACATATCTCTGTGGACAGTGCCCAGAGATGTGGCTATGCACAAACCCTTGTCTTGAGTGGAAATCTGTTAGTCAGACTTGTGTTCAAATCCCATTCCCTCCACTTCCCAGAAGTATAAAATTCACCTCTCTTTGTAGAGCCTCAGTTTCTACATCTATAAGATAAAGATAACAGAACCTTCCTCGGGAAATTATATGAGAAATAAGTGAAAGCATGGATCCAAACTGAGCTTTCTATTATATAAGCTATCTAATTTTGAACATGTTATTTCGATCATCATTATATTATAATCACATAATTCCATTTTAACACATTATTTGAAAATTTCATAACTTTAACTCCTATTAAAAACAAATTGTTTCCCCGCATCTTATAACTTTAGGCTTGTAGTTGAGAACCCTAGCACTGAACAGTCATAAAAAAAAATGACATCACCATACAGAAAAATATATATAGGTGAGATCCTTCTTTGCAAACGAGTGAAAATGACCAATTTGGGCACATTCAAATCCAAGAAAAACAGTCCCAAAAGTTTACCACTGGGAAAATAAAGCAGATTTCCCGGCCTGGTCCTGTCAGTAACTGCCTTCTATCCCTCCTGCTCTGCCACCTAGAAGAGCACCTGTCATCTGTGACACCAATGCTGCCGCGTGCAAACAGGCTGAGTTGAAACAGCCATTCCCCGCCTCAGTGACTGTTCAGGTGCAAGTCCATGAAAACTGCAGACTATCTCTAGAAAGGAATGGAGGTAAAGTGGAATAACTACAAGAACATGTGTAAAACGTGTCAACCCAGGATGTGACATATGACAAAGTTGTGTGTCACATGACCAACAATGCTGCTACGTGAAGAGCCCCCCAATCCAGGAAGCAAAGTCCTAAAGAAGGATGCACACGAGATGCAGTCTCATGTATGAAATGGGTATCGTTGTCCCCATCTCCCCAGCACAACCACTGTGTCACCGCCTTCCTTCACATCAGCTGATCTTCAACCAATCTAAGCCAATGGGTTTCTCCAGTATACCCTAACTAGCGCCTGCTGGACTTACTGTTCGTAAACCTCTTCAACTTCTTAAATTATTTCTCCTTCGCTTGGGAAACATGGCAACATACACACAACCATCAGCAATAGTTTCAAGATGAAAGTGATATTCACAGACACCCCTTTTATGCAGGATTTTTTTCATATTCATCAAATGGAAATTAAACAAATTGCGCTTTTCTATGGCTCTCGGCCACATTCTGACTTCAAGGATAATGATCAGTACTGTTTTGCATACTAGCATAGAAGCTCCCAAAGAAAAGAAAGATGGTGGGGCTACAACTAGCCGACATGGTGTCCTTGTGCAAATTAGAAAAGGAAGTCCCTTCCTCAAGACACTTTATCTCCATCTGCCAGAAAACTTGCTATATAGTGATTTTGTTAGAACAAGGGACTGTGTTGCCACATTCTAACAAACTGTCATAACATATATACAAACCCATGATGTCCACGTTACACAAGGTGCCCCAGAGGTTTGCAGTGCCCAGCCTACAACTGAACATTGGCCTGGACAACGTCCCTTCATCTTCAAGCCATCACATCACAACACCTCGGGTAAACTACCTGTGATTTGCCTAAAAATTGTCTCCAAAAGTCAGGTTCATATATTGCTTGTATGAGTGTGTGATTGCATGGACCTATTTTAGACACTATTTTTTAAATGAATTTTGCAAAAGAGAGAGAGAGAGAGAGAATTGTCTATGTCAGGTTAGATTACTGGCCCAAAGCCATGAGAACAGCTATTCTTGATATGTCAGAATGAGAAATTTAAAAATATATTTTTTATATGAAGGCAATGTCATAGTGGGAGAAAGAGAAAAGGAGGGAATTTTGGAATCCTGGAAAAATCGGTTTATTCCAAGGCAAAAATATGTATCCTTATCTTGCATACTCTAAAATGTTACCAACAGTCATCAAATAATTGCCCTATTTCAATATCCACTTGCCATCGCACAGGAATAAAGTTTACCAGCGTGGATGTCTTCCTTAAATACTTTTACATTTAGCTGCCATCAATTTCACCCTCCCCACCTTTAGAATCTGGCCTCTAAATGAGGCCATTAACAGTTCACAAGGCCCAGGATAATGGGTTTTCCAGAAACAGGATCCCAGTTTCCCAAGCAATGGGAAGGCCAGACCACAGGAGCCACAGCTCGAAGAAAGCAGATAATTCAAAAATAAAAATTCGTAAACAAGCAGATTTTTTATGGCCCTCTGTACTGCAGTGCCCTGACTCAGACACATTGTTTTTCCTCGACCTCTTATATCTTCACTACAAGTAACTGTGAGTGCAGCGGGGCCAAGTAAAACAGCTTTCCAACGAGAGGAAAGCAACCCAGCCCACTGGAGAGTCTAATCGGGGCCAGGTGTCCTTTTTGCTGCTTCAGCTGGAATTCCCCCTTTTTAATCTCGCATCACAGAAGGTTTTCCTGGTCCCATTTTATAGAGGAGGAGGCTGAGTCTCAGAGAGGTTGAGCAACTTGCCAAGGTCACACAGCTACCAGTGGGAAGCCCTGTTTGGCTTCCAAGCTCTTGCCCTTCTGCTGCGGCACACTGCCCTGAGCAGAGCTTTAGGTGAGCACTTCTCCAACCTTCATGTGCCCTCGGGTTTCCTGCAGGTCTTGATACAGTGCAGATTCTGGTTCCGGAGGCCGGGGTGGAGCCTGAGGTGCTGCACTTCTAACAAGCCCCCGAAGATACCGAAGACCTGCTGGTTGCTGGCCCACACTCTAAGCAGTAAGGCTTTTGACCAGTGGTTCTCAAATAGGGACAGTTTTGCCCCCTGGGGACATCTGGCAATGTGTGGAGACATTTTTGATTGCCACACTACTGGTGGTGAAGCTACTGGATGTTGTAGGTGGAGGTCAGTGATGTTGCTAAACATCCTACAACTCCCAAGGCAGGCCCCCAACCCGAACAAACATTTATCCAGCCCAGAATGTCAACAGTGATGCAGTAAAGAAACCTCATGTTGGAGGTCCCAAGTTCCTTTAAACTTCTTCCAAAGCTGCTGCAATTTTGCAAACTTGCACTGGGGTCAAAGGTAGCTCTCTTCTCCTAAAAGCCCAATAGAAAATTTGATGTCATGAGACCGATGGCTAGAGCATGATAAAGTTTCATTTCCTCACCAATATTTTGCCTGAATTCTGAGAAAATCAAATCAGCTGATCACAAAGAAGGGTTTCACACACTGCCTGAGTTCCTAGAAGGTCTTTGTTTCTTCACCTAGAAGGTCACAATGGAAAAGGCAAAGGATAAGATTATTTTTAGATACAAATTTTATAATTTCCTGTTCTGGCAGCTCAGACATTTACCCGGTTGATAAGGATCACATGAAACCATCTTTTATTATTCAGCATTGGCCACTGCTGCCCACCATCAACATCATGCTGGGAAATTGCAGGGCTCGTACCCAGCATCCACTCAGTTCCTACAACTCAGTAAAGAAACCAGCCATTCATTTGAGTCTTTAATGTTCATAATACCAAAAACACTAGTTCAATTTTAATGTTGTTCACTGAAGTAACCAAGCATTACAGCATTAAGAGAATCTTCAAATGTCATATTGTTTGATTATAGCACAGGCTTTAGGAAGAACACATTTGAATATAATTTGGGTAGCAAATTAAGGTTTGGTTAGAATTGGATGGCTTTTAGGAGGGTCTAAGAAAAAACGTCATATGTGCTAATGTACCAGACTCCCAGGCTATGCACATCTTTCTGTCTTTCCTATCTTATCTATCAATTGACTTCTCCTCCCAGCCCAAAGGCCCCACCTTAATGGAGCCCCGAAAACAGGGTCTCTGTCATCTCAATGTCCCCCTCAAAACGCAGGTTAGGTTTGAAGGCTCTCCATAAAATGACTGAGTGAATGAATGAATGAATGAATGAACTTTCATGCCCTTGAACAGTCAGCTCTCTGGGGTCTCCCTCCTCTCTGGATATTTCCTTGTCAGTTTTTTTCACTGCTTCCCTTGCTCGTTATTTGTCCTAAACACAGATAAACCCGAGCTCTAGCTTTGGGCCTCCTCCCTTTGGGGAGCTCTAAACCTTACCTTTACAACAGTTCCCAAACCTCCACCTCTAGCCCAGTTTTCTGCCCTGAAATACAAACCTGTACAGTGGGGCCTTGACTTACGAGTGTCCCGACTAACGAGTTTTTCGAGATACAAGCCGTCTCTCGGCAGAGCTAAATTTCGGGTTACGAGCCAGCTTCAGATACCCCACCACTAGTTGGTGCAGCGAACGTCACAGTGAACGCCACAACATCAGCCCAGCATTCAGTTCATTGTAATGGTGAAAATTGATTTGACTTACGAGTAATTTGAGTTACGAGCTCCGTCATGGAACGAATTAAACTCATAAGTCAAGGCCCCACTGTATTTTCAAACGTTAAATTCATCTTCCCCTCCACAAGTCCTGCCTCCCCCATAACTATCATAGGCATTATCAATGGCCCTATCCCCCTCCCCGAAGCTGAACACTCCAGCTTCTTTCTGATAGCGTCCTCCTCCTCACCCTTTACATGCTCAGCTGCCACGCAATGTGGTTCCTATTCCAAGGCATCCTCTTCTATTCCTTTCCCAGTCTGTCCCCACTGTCATTGCTCAATTCCACCTCACAAATGGTCTCCTAGGCTCCAAAACTAATTGATAGGTACAGGACTAAGGAGACCAGCACAGGAGATGGTTGTAGACAGAGTATAGGTTGTAACTGCCCCATGAAAAGCCCTCATGACCCCAGATGCTGCACTAGACCCCACCTCAGCCCTCTCCCATACACAAAGGAGGTAATATAGCCTGATGGTTAGGAGCACAGGCCCTGAGCTCACTGTGACTCCCTATAAGGCTTTGGGCAGGGTAATCTACTTCCCTGTGACCCTCTACTTCCCTGTGACCCACTTTTTTCATCTATAACAAAGGGAGATGAAAACATTCAATAACATTCTGAAGAAATTAGAGTGAAACTGGGATGGTGAAGAGAAGGTCACTCTTGAGTCTGCATAACTCAATACAAATATCTGTGCCCCAACAAGCGACCTGTACAATGCCGCCAGGTGAGGTTTGATTCTGAAGAGAGAAATCAGTGGTTTGTAAAAGGAACGTGGACTTGCTTTACAAGGAGACCAACTGATGTGAAGGTAACTATTGTTTATCCCTTCCTCAACTTTCTTCAAAGAAACATCAATGATATTTGTTGAGCCAGGCCCTATGCAAAGTGCTTTCCATAGGTCATTTCATTTGAGAACAAAGAATAAGCTCATGCAGGTGAATGAAAAGGTTTTGTAGGAAGCAAAGAAAACTGCTGATCAAAATTATATTAGGCCAGAAGTCTCCTATAAATTTCACTAGCATTCTTAGGTCTCTCGCAAAACCTCAGACCTGCTCTTGGAATATAACAACAAAAACAATTAACCCCTTAAACAATGCAGATGAAAACATCAGGGGAAGAAAATAATTGAGGTTGAAATAAAAAAGAAAAAAAGAACATATTAGGAGAAAGAAAAAGGTTTTAAATAAAGTATAATATAAACCAGATGAGAAACCTAAATAGAAAAGATTCAAAGAAAACAAATCAGAGAGGAGAGGGACTGGGTGGGGTAAAAGTGGCTAGAAGTTATTTTGACTTTCTACAGATCAGTAGATGATACAATGGTTCTCATTTCTGAGGGCAAGTGCCCTGTGTGGTCTTAGGCAAGTGACTGAGCCACTCTGATTTAGTAATGGGTCAATGTCAGCACCTACACCTCACAGGGCTGCTCGTAGGAGTATCTGAGGACAGCACTAAGTTCTGTACCTACACCAGCGCCTGCCATTTCAACAGCAGTGGTGAGGGCGATGATGATTTATGCTAAAGACAGCACCCTGCCAGGACCTCCCAAGACGAGAATCCATGAACCTTCCTCTATTGCTGTGATAACCCTCAGACAATCCTTGCCACACAGATTGCTTGGAAGGCTGCTGTGATTTCAGGAAATGTGGTCATTTTGGACCATTCTCCTTGAGTCCTCTATGCAAGCAGCACATTTGTGTCTGGAAAGCAACAGAGCAAAGCATGCAAAGATAACCTCAGCCCAGAGAGGGGGAAGAAAGATAATGAGTTCTTCCAAAAGATTGCATGTCCTCCGGAGAATCCTGTGTCATCACGTGTCAGAAGTCTCCATGCAGCATAAGCATCCTCAAGTCCCCACTAAACTCCCACAACCCCTCTACCTGTAACATTTGCTCACACGACAACCTAAGGATACCTACTGAGGTTAGCACATGGCAGGTTTGTAAGGTGTATCAAGTTTCCAGTGTGAAACAAAAATCCAATATCACACAGTGTGTTAGTCTGCCTTTTAAAGCAAAAATTGAGCCCTTAAAATAGTCTAAAACCTGACATGCATCATAAAGGCAGTACAACAGAGACCTTTGGCAGGAACACCACTGGCTATCATGAAGGTCCAGTGGAATATCTACATGAAGTGTTATTTCTACTGGCTAAGGTGCAATCGGGTTTTGCCTCTTCTTTCTTATCCGAACTCTGCCAGGATGACAAAGACCTCCCCTGCCCTTTAAAAGAAAACCACCTTGCAATGCATTCCTGTTTGGATGTGGATGGAAAAGGCAATGCTTTAAAGAAGCTTGTTGGTCTGAGCCAAGACTGTTTCCAGCACACGGAAACATGCGCATCGTTGGCTAGGGAGCTCTTGATTCCAGGATCAACTGATTAAGGTGAAAGAGGTTGGGGCAGGGGGCGGAGGGAGTTTGCAACTATTTAGAAAAATGTTTAAGTCTAGCCAAGAAATATAAGAAGAGAGTAGCACTAATAAACCCCTCAGAAATGAAGGTTACAGTGGTAGCTAATCTCCATCAATAGGGTTCTGAGTGGGGGGGGGGGGGTATGCTGAGTGTTGATAAGACATTTCCTAGATATAGGACCAGGGGCCCCAGTGTATGGCACTAGAAAAACGCAAACTCGGCCACACATCTGTGGACCCTCTGAGAGAAGAGCACTTTCCTCTATTAATACCTTTTAAAAACATGCACCAATTCATGCTGGCATTTCAAATCCTGCCATCAAATTTCAGTAGGTGATCAGGCTGAGTTGGAAAATATATGCAGGATAAAGAGAAAAACTCGAGTCTAGAGAACATTTGGGGTAAGGGAAAGAATAGTGAAGAGAATCCTATAGCCTAAACTTAAAGTTTAAGAGTCAGGAAAAGAGGCTAAAACTAGAGGACTTGGTTAAGTGGGTCAAAAAACAAAGGTTTCGGTTGCATAAAAAGCCAAATGTGAGTTCAGATTTTTCAGTGTGATATGCATAAATACTTGCTGCTATTTATACACACAAATATTTGCCTTTACTTGAGATTTAGTGGGACTCTGCCTGAGGCAAGATTTTTTAATAGTAATAATAAAAATAGTTAATAGTACTTAAAGCAAAGCATGTGTGGTCATGATGTTTTAAAGGGGAGAAAGCAAAGGTAATTCTGAACATCTGTACTACATTTCCACATGATAAAACCACCACACTCCAAAATTATTCTGAAGGTTGGAGGTGGAGCATAGTGTAGCAGTCCATGTAGAGAAATGTTTATTTAAAAAACAGAAAGGGAGACTCAAAGGCCATTTTGGAAAAGCAGGGACAACATTTATTGTAAAATAAAACTGCCTATTAAGCCCTAACCAGTTTAGCTCAGCGGATAAGACATCGGCCTGCAGACTCAAGGGTCCCAGGTTCGATTCCGGTCAAGGGCATGTACCTTGGTTGTGGGCACATCCCCCGTGGGGAGTGTGCAGGAGGCAGCTAATTGATGTTTCTCTCTCATCGATGTTTCTAACTCTCTATCCCTCTCCCTTCCTCTCTGTAAAAAATCAATAAAATATATTCTTTAAAAAACTGCCAATTAATAGCGAGAGTCCAGTAGTCAAAAAGTGAAGTTTATGTGTCTACTTGGATCCATAATTATGACCTCCATAAATACTCCTGAGAATCAAGTCTTTTATTTTTGCAAAATCTCAACCTTCCCAAGTAGTATCTCAGATTAAAATACTACCTCCTAAGCCCTCCTTTAGATTACCTCCCTTAGATTACTTTTCCAGGGCTTTCCTCATTCCTAGCCTTAAATTTTCTAAGAGGGAATGAGTAAGGGAGGAGTAGTTAAAGGCAGCTTCTCTCTCAATCTCTAGCAATCCCACCCCATCTCTCTGTCTCTCCCTCACTTTCACCTGTACACACACATACAGACACACACACACACACATTCTCCCCACTTCTGTTTCATATATATATATATATATATATATATATATATATATATATATATATGGGGCCCGGTGCACGAAATTCGTGCACTGGGTGGGGGGGGGGGAGTGTCCCTCAGCCCAGCCTGCCCCCTCTCACATACTGGGAGCCCTCAGGCGTTGACCCCCATCACCCTCCAATCGCAGGATCGGCCCCTTGCCCAGGCCTGATGCCTCTGGCCTAGGCGTCCGGCCCGGGCAGCGGGGACCCACAGCTGCAGCGGCCCCGCGATCGTGGGCTTCGCTTTAGGCCCAGGCAAGGGACCCCTAGCTCCCGGGACTGCCAGCTTCGACCGTGCCCAGCTCCCATCGCTGGCTCCACCCCTACTTCCTGCTATCACTGGCCAGGGCGGAAAAGGCACCTGATTCTCTGATCATGGCTGGGGGGCAGGGCAAAGGCGGCCCCAGGGCCGCCTTTGCCCTGCCCCTCAGCTCTTAGCTCCCCCCTGGGTTTCCGATCACTGTCAGTGGCAGGGGGCTTCTTCCTGCTTTCCCTTTCGCCTCCCTGCATTGTGCCTACGTATGCAAATTAACCGCCATTTTGTTGGCAGTTAACTGCCAATCTTAGTTGGCAGTTAACTGCCAATCTTAGTTGTCAGTTAATTTGCATATAGCCCTGATTAGCCAATGAAAAGGGTAGCTCGTACGCCAATTACCATTTTTCTCTTTTATTAGTGTTGATATCCTATCTAATAAAAGAGTAACATGCTAATTGACCATCACTCCAACACAAGATGGCCGCCACAAGATGGTCGGCAGGGGAGGGCAGTTGTGGGCGATCAGGCCAGCAGGGGAGGGCAGTTGGGGGGGACTCAGGCCTGCAGAGGAGGGCAGTTGGGGGCGACCAGGCCTGCAGGGGAGGGCAGTTGGGGGGGACTCAGGCCTGCAGGGGAGGGCAGTTGGGGGCAATCAGGCCTGCAGGGGAGGGCAGTTGGGGGTGACCAGGCCTGCAGGGGAGGGCAGTTGGGGGGGACCAGCCCTGCAGGGGAGGGCAGTTGGGGGGGGACTCAGGCCTGCACAGGAGGGCAGTTGGGGGCGATCAGGCCTGCAGGGGAGGGCAGTTGGGGGTGACCAGGCCTGCAGGGGAGGGCAGTTGGGGGGAACCAGCCCTGCAGGGGAGGGCAGTTGGGGGGGACCAGCCCTGCAGGGGAGGGCAGTTAGGGGCAACCAGGCCTTCAGGGGAGGACAGTTAGGGGTGACCAGGCCAGCAGGGGAGGGCAGTTAGGGGCAATCGGGCTAGCAGGGGAGCAGTTAGGCATTTATCAGGCTGGCAGGGGAGTGGTTAGGGGCAATCAGGCAGGCAGGCAGGCAAGTGGTTGGAAGCCAGCAGTCCTGGATTGTGAAAGGGATGTCCCAGATTGGAGAGGGTGCAGGTTGGGCTGAAGGATCCCCACCCCCCCCCACCCCCCAGTGCAAGAATGTCGTGCACTGGGCCTCTAATATATATATATTTGATTTCAGAGAATAAGGGAGAGGGAGAGGGAGAGTGAAACATCAATGATGAGAGAGAATCATTGATCAGCTGCCTCCTACACACCCCTACTGGGATCAAGCCCGCAACCAGACATGTGCCTTGACCGGATATACAAACCTGACCTCCTGGTTCATAGGTCTACCCTCAAGCACTGAGCCTCATCAGCCGGCTCCTACTTCTGTTTTCTCTTTAGGCTCAAAGCCCCACCTCTCCTCAGCACATCTGTCTCCTGGTTCAATCCCCTGTAGTCAGTCTCTGGGTCAAGGAGTATCAGGGTCTGGGTGCCCTTCCTCAGTAAAACAGAGCTTCCAGCAAGTGGGGCTGGAATCACTGCCTTTGCCACAGTCACAGAAAGATGTGCCAATCCCTCGACACCAGCAGCTCACAGCCTGGCGATTTTGTCTCTCAGGGGATATTATGCAATGTCTAGAGACATGTTTCGTTGTCACAAGCCGGAGAAGGAAAAAGGTGCGACTTGCTTCTAGTGAGTAGAGGCCCTAATGCTGCTCAGCGTCCTACAAGGCACAGGACAGCCCCCACAACACGGAAGTGTCCTGACCCAAATGTAGGCAGTGTCAGATTGAGAAACTCTGGGGCACAACCAAGGAAGCAAAATCCCAGTGACATGCGGGGTCTTCCCCCAATACTAACCACACTCACACAGCTGGCAACCCAGGGGCATGGCACCAGACGAGATCTGACCACTTAGGGGGCTGAAAAGGAGGTGGTGGGTGGTGAGAGGACTTTCTCAGTGGTCAGGCCCCGACTTTACTTGATTAGAACGCTTTCCATAGGGAAGCCTAGTGATTCTATGGCACACCCACAAATACTATCCGTAAAGACTTCTTCACAGGACTTGTATATACGGTACACAAGTTCCTTTTTCAGGCCATTTCCTCCAAAGCAGCCACCAATTTTTTAAACACTAATTGTGCAGGCCTGGAAAGTACCAACAAACATGGGCATTCAAAATTTTAAAAAAAGGAGTTGGAGGAGTTGGAAGTCTGTTTTAATTGTCAGGATTCCTAAATCTTTTGGAGTGTTAATGCAATCTCTGTTCCTCTGCTACATTATAAGTTAGTGAAGGCTTCACACATACCATCCCTTTTTAATCCATGTGGGTTTTTCCCCAATAACCTACCACTCCTGAAAGTGCTGCAGACTTCTGTGATAAGGGGCACTACTCAATGTGCTGTGGCTCTGGAAATAAAATCATGGGTCTAATATTATTAAAGAAAAACGGTACAAATGACAGAAAAAATATTGTGTCTTCATTTAAAAAATAAAACTCAAAAGCTACACACAGAAGTAGCAAGACTTGATACTCTAAGTATAAATAATTGCACATAGGCTTCTAACCAAACATCTTGATTCAAAAAACCACTTACTTGCCCAGCCAGGGTGGCTCACTGGTTGAGCACCAAACCATAAACTAAGAGGTCACTGGTTCGATTTCCAGCTGGGACACATGCCCGGGTTGTGGGCTCAATCCCCCCTGAGGGGATGCAGGAGTCAGCTGATCAATATTTCCCTATCATCAATGTTTCTATCTCTATATCCCCTTCCCTTTCCCTCTCTCTGAAATCAATAAAAAACATATTTAAAAAAAAAAAAAAACACTTACTTATCATCTAAATCAGGAGTTGCCACTCAATCTTAAAGGGCCAAGGAAGTCAGTCTTTGAGGAACACGGGGCAAAATAGAGGACATTATATTGGGTCTTACGAAACCATTTCAAGTGTAACCATTTAAAACCCAGGCCATAAAAAACATATATAAATACATAAATAAAATTTAAAAAACCATGGTGGGCCATATTTGGCCCAGAGGGTCTCATTTTGCCAAGTCTTCATCTAAAGCAGTGATTTTCAACCAGTGTGCCACAAGAATTTTTAAAACATGCAATACCTGGCTATTTAGTCAGGAGCACTGACCTCTTTTCCCTTAGATTATCAAGTAAAAAATGACAACCACAACACAATAGCCATCTGGTGTGAATGAATCTATATATTTTTTGGTGTGCTGCAGAATTTTAGTAATTATTAGTTTATGTGTGCCATGAGAGGAAAAAGGTTGAAAATCACTGATCTAAATGAATAGTAAATCTCTATAATTTTCACTCTAAAGTATCACTCATTTTTCTTTTTACTTTTTCTACAAACTACTCATATAGTATAATTATGTTTTTCCTTAAATAAGAAGGGCTCAGCCCTAGCCAGTTTTGCTCAGTGGATAGAACGTTGGCCTGGGGACTGAAGGGTCCAGGTTCAATTCCGGCCAAGGGCACATGCCTGGGTTGCAGGCTCGATCCCCAGTAGGGGGTGTGCAGAAGGCAGCTGATCAATGATTCTCCCTCATCATTGATGTTTCTTTTTCTCTCTTCCTCTTCCTTCCTCTCTGAAATCAATAAAGAAATATATATTTTTTAAAAGAGTTCATATATCCAACTGCTTTATACCCAACCAATTTATATCCAACTGCTGTAACCATAAGCCACACCAAGGAATCACCCAGCAGCCATTCACATTGCCCTATTTAATACTACTCAAAACAATGAAGATATCCTTTAACCTATATCCCAAACTGAAAACACAAATAAAATTCTCCTTTTACATCCAAACCATGGTGGATAGAAAAGTAGAGTTTGCTTTAGCAAATTTTAGCCAATTGGAAGAGAAATAAAAAGAGGCTCCTGTCAGTAGGTTTTAAATACAATTTTAATGTCTCACAACACAGAAAGAAACTGAAAATACACATCAAAAACTAGACTAAAAGGCCCAACTGGCGTGGCTCAGTGGTTGAGCGTCGACCTATGAACCAGGAAGTCACGGTTCGATTCCTGGTCAGGGCACATGCCTGGGTTGCAGGCTCAGTCCCTAGTGGGAGGGCATGCAGTTGATCGGTGAGTCTCTCTCATCATTGATGTTCCTATCTCTCCCTCTCCCTTCCTCTCAGAAATCAATAAAAACATATTTTTAAAAAACTAGATAAGAAGGAAACTCAGTTTGGGGAGGCAAAGCACTTCTCTTAGGCAATGAGTTAAAGATGAAGGGAAAAAATGGAAAAGGCTGACTTTGAACAGATGAAATGCAAAAGGCACAACTCTAAGCACCACTCACTTTTCCTTATTCTCTGCTCACAAAAATTCATTTGTTCCCTAGGAATTTATGGCGGGGGGGTGGGGGGGGCCAAACATGCAGTACTGCTACGTGCATTTTCACCAGCCACAGGTGGGCTGAGAAGACTTAGCCCCAATGCTGCCTTAGACATGGCACTGTCTGACCTTTTCACTGCCAGTTACAGGCCCTGAGATGTGACAAGAAAAAAAGAAAAAGGAAAAAATGGAGCCTTTTGGTACTTAGAGAGAAAATAACCCTGAGCAAGAAGTCAGAAGACCCTAACTCTGGTCTCTGGTCTACTCCATATCAAGTATCTGCAGATTATCTTGAGCTAAAGGCAATTTTAGTTTTAGGCTCAAGAGAAACTTTCTCATTCCTTGACTACCCAGAAGAACCTGAATTAGGGGCCTTGCCTATAATGGGAGATTATCAGGTACCTCTTTTTGACTCACCAAAATGACAGGGCAAACTTCTATTTATTAAACATCTGCTCTTATCATCCTGCAATGACCCTCTGAAGGACGCAGGCACCTTACCTCATCGCTAGCCGAGTGCCTTGCATACCTCTGAACCTCACCTGCATGTAAGATCTCTGACTTTCTCAGGTGTGGTAAATTCCCATACATATACTAGTATGTCTATTAAATGTGGGTTTTTTTTCTCCTGCTAAAAATAAAATATAGAAACCCCTGGCAATATCAAGGAGTGGTTAGGAACAGGTGCCTGGAACCAGCACACCCAAATTTGAGCTCAGACTACCCACTCTGAGAAACTGGATCAGACACATCACCCTTCTGGGCCTCAGCCTCCTCATCTGAAAGGCAGGAAACCACCTCCCACCACGGAGAACTGGAAGATTTAATGGCACTCCCAGGAAACTGATCATCAGTGATGTTCCTGAGTGCCAATCAGTGTTACATGTCATCACTGCTTAACTCCCCTCACAGGTTAGAGGCAGCGTCAGAGGAAATCACGAAAATGGAATGTGTCCTGTAACATATAAAGCCCCCTCCATACATCAAGTATTAATTAATGTTCCCCCCGGTCCTGACATAACTGAGCCCATCTCAGTGGCCGTGGCTGCAGCTTGTGAAACACTGAAGAACCCACAGTACTGCTGCTGCGGGACTTTTCTCCGCTGAGGTTTCATTTGTGGTGCACTTTTTACCAAAGATGATGGTAATAAATTAGGTCAGGTTAACAAAAGAATATTTTTCAAAGGGAAGTCGCACCCTCCAGGCAGAGCAGCAGGACAGGGCAATGAGGACAGTAATCAGTCTCTCCCCGCATAACCCCCGCCAGTCTCCCCACCTGCCTCTGCCCTCCGCTTTCTCTTTCTCAGCAGGTTCCAAAAGGCCTTGTGCCTAATGGCTCCCTGGGACTCCACCAGCCTCTGTGAGCTGTAAAAGGCAACCAACTGCACTCATTAAATTCAATAATGGGTAAAACCCGAGCCATTTCAAATTAGCATAGTGTTCAAACTTTAAAGAATGTATTAAAATTTAAAGATAAGGCAAATGATGCTAAACACAAATGAAAGCATTCCTTATGTCTTCAGGAATGAGAGAGGAAAGGCTGTGAAATCCTGCTTTTGGACCTGTGGTTCATCGAGGTCCACAGAGCACTTTTCTGTTGAGATGCTTCATTGGCATCCACCCTGCACAGAGCGCTTGGAGAAAGTGGAACTCGGTGAGAACAAAGGGAATCTGTACCACGTTGGCATCAGCCAATGAAAATTCCATGTAATCTCAAAAGACATATCATATTCAAAATTAAATGGTACTCAGAAAGAGGCAAGAAGGAGACTCTCATATGCCATTCCTCCTCCTCCTCCTAAATAACAGAAGGAATACTCGTAAGTGACAAGGCAGCCTTTAGAAGGGCCACACAAGCTGGGGGCTTGGTGGTCACAAATTGGTGGTGTGTGTGTAAACAACAAGCAAGTGACCTATAGTCAGAAACACCGTATGCACTTGTGCAGAACTTTATAATCATTTCCTCAGCCATACTCTCGGCCTGGCTGGACAGCTCCACCAGTATTTCATCCAGCTCAGCACATCCAAAGACGCTCCTCAATCCCAGCATCTCCTGCTGGTGACTCACCTGCCCACTGCCCTGCCATCAGCCAACATCTGGGCCCACAACAGTCTGCTCCTTGCAGCTCCCCGCACTCAGGTCCTGAGCTGTCAAGGTCCTGGACTTGACCTTTCCCCTCAACTTCTGTGGCCAGCACCCAGATTCAGACTCTTGGTCACCTGAACAACCACAGTATCCTTCTAAACTCTCTCCATGCCTTTAGTCCAGTGATGGCGAACCTTTTGAGGCCGGTGGGTCAGCATTTTGAAAAACCCTAACTTAATTCTGGTGCCGTGTCACATATAGAAATTTTTTGATATTTGCAACCATAGTAAAACAAAGACTTATATTTTTGATATTTATTTAATATATTTAAATGCCATTTAACAAAGGAAAACCAACCCAAAAAAATGAGTTCGCGTGTCACCTCTGACATGCGTGTCATAGGTTCGCCATCACTGCAGTTTAGTCCCTTCCTAGCCAATCCACTAGCAATTAGCACTAACACTCTTTTCTGATCATGCTATTGTCCAGGGAAAATTCCTTCACAGGCTGCCAGCGCCTACCTAATAAAGGCCAACCCCCCGTGCCCCAGGGTCAGAGCCCTCAGTGACCTGACCTCAAACTACCTGCTCACCTTTATCTCCTTTTCCTCCTGACAGGTGGAATTTCAGCTGCTCCAAACTCACTGTGCCCCAAACCCATCACACCCCCCTGCCCCGACACATGCTTGGCTCAGCCATCGCTTTTCCAATCACACTTCCCCATCACCCATGGGCGTTGAAATCCTTCCTGCCTTTGAGGTCCAGCTGTCCTCAGCTCTCCTACTCTAAGCTGCAGAGCACTGAAGTGCCACTCGAGGTCCACTGGGTGCACCACCTTGAGAAGTGGTAGCGTGTCGTGTGTCCAGTGTATTCTCTGGAGACAGACTTTCCAGGTTCTGGTCTTGGTCCCAGCACTTGCTGTGTATAACTGGGAACAATTACTTACCTCTTTGTGCCTCAGTTTCCTTATTTGCATGTGAGAATGACAATGGCAATATGTACTTAGTACAGTACCCTGGCACAGAATAAGCTGCACTAAGTGTGAGCTGTTTCTCTATTGCCCACCTGAGTCCCTGAACAAGACCGTAAACCTGCCAAGGGTGCTCCCACAGCATCCTACACATGGACGTTCAACATGTGCCCAGTGCTGTCCAACACACCTTGAAAAAAAATGAAAGAAAACTTCCAGTTAATGTTACCTGCCAAGTTACTGCTCCACTCCAAACACAGAGCAATGAGAGAGAAAACATAAAAGAGCATGACTCTTAAATAACCATTATAAACTTTTCCAATACTGGCAAAATACACCGCAGAGCAATTCTCAAGGTATTTTTTAACTATTTTTTCACTTTCAAATATTTATTGAGTACCTGCAGGCTCAATATTTGAAGTCCAGAAATATTGATGGAATATGCCGATCAGGTAAGAAACTTAATTAAAATAGGGAGAAATTGTTAAGTTCTATGATATATTTATAGGAGACAACTCTTGGAAAACAAAGTATGTGAAATGATATGTTTATGCAGTCACTTGTGTTTGGGGATGATTTTTCTGATAAGCTTTGTTAGTAGAAATAGAATATATGGAGCCTGTAGTCAGAATTAGAAATGCCTGCATCGGCAAAATCATGGCTCATCCAGCAAAACTGGAGACAAGTGTATTAAAGAGAAAGAAGCCATATGGTTTTGAAAGAGGAGAGACTAGGGTGGAGTTTAGAAATTTGGGCAAAAATTATATGGGGGAGGTTTGAGTTATCCGTAAAAGGTTTATGAGCTCAAGAACTTCTAGGTCACAAACTTTCCTTGGTGGATCTCCCACTGGCCTGGGGACAATCTGGGTAAATAAAGTAGAAGATCATGAATTCATATTCCCTTGTCCTCCTCCTCCCTGCTTCCCTTCTCCTCCCCTCCCACACAGCATGGAGGGAAGCCCACACCCGGTCTCATGGGGGGTTTACTTGGGCTGGGTTAATAGCAATTGTGGCCACTGATAACTTGACAGCTCTTCTGCCCTTGCTGGAGGGGATGAACATAGGAGATCCACAGGGACGGCAGCAGAGCATATATCCCTCCCTTTCAAACATCTTACAGGACAATGCATCCAAAGACTCCTGACTCTCCTCTGAGGACCAGCCAAGAATACATTAAGGAGAGTGGAGATATGAGGATCCTGGTACATAAACCCACTTTTTCTTTAATGAGATCAGTAGTATTTTGGGTCCTTGATTACTAAAACCTTTACATGGAACAATATGTTCTCTGCAGAAAAAGCTAGAGAACAAGGTAAACTATTACTACATCAAACAATGTCTGATCAAATCAACCTGGATGCAAAAGCATCAGACTACACCAGTGAGTAATGCTGCATTTCAGCCAACACTTCAGCTCACATTAGCACATCCGTTGTAGTTCTTGGGCAATCATCTTGGTCTTCCAAATAAGTTGAGATCATAATCTTTCTGTTGTTGTTTCCTGCCAGGCACAGAAGTGGTTTCACCCTCAGCCTTTTCCAGACCACCGAAACACGAGACACTAAAGCAATCTGACTCTCCCGTATGCAATTCCTGCCAACTCAAAATCTCCTGAAACAATAGGCTGCACAAGGCCAGTACTCCAGGAGGTGGGTTTATACGAGGTCCAACACCTTTGCCTAAAAATGAATCATAAAACCACTAGATCTCTATTCCCGAGCATTACGCCATCTAGCCCCAACAGAGTCGAACCGTGCAAAGTGAAAAAGAAATCAGGAACACACTGAACTTAAAACTGCAAGTATATTTTAAATCCTATTTTAGATTCATTTAAATTAACCAAGGTCAGGCAACTTCTTTATTCAGCTGGGTTACTCTTACTGGTTTAATATCAAAAGCAGTCAGCCACATTTTTCAACCAAAAATAAAGAAACTCCCTAACAGAAGAACACTCTAAAACTCAGTAGAGATATAGAAACAGCTTACAATAAACTACCTTCTGGAACAACTAATGGAGAAAATTACTGTTATGTGGCCATGGGGGACAACTCTTTGTATATTATTACACATTTTGCAGGTCACAAATTAAGAGCACAATTTTTATTTTCTAGCATAGCACTTTTCCAAGGTGTTTCACAAAGAACACCAGTGCAACAGAGAAAAGCAAGTCAAACAAGATAAGTGTGAGAAGTTCTGCCTTCCCTAGTCCCCTCCTTGGAAATGACTGATGCATATTTGCAGTAAACTCTATGACTCCAGCATTTTCCCACATTTATTTGGCCCTGCAGTCTATTTTCTCTTAGAGAAAGATTTTTTCTAGAAAATAGATATAATGAAATGGTCCAGTAGCTAAGACTCTGAAGTCAGCCTGATTCGAATACCAGCATAACCACTTGTTAGTTATGGGCAAGCTTCTTAACATCACTTGTCCCTCAGTTTCCCCAGGTAAAAATGGTCAAAACAATAGCAGCTAGCTCTTAGGTGTGGGTCTTCCAATATGAAAGCAACTGTCTGCTGAGAGCCTTATTTACTTCATGCCATTTTACTGCCTACTATTTTTTGTGAGGTCTGTGTCTCCCACAGCAAGTCCCTTTTTGTCACTCAGATCTCAGTTCACAATGACACCCCCTCCAAGAGGCCTTCCCTGACCACCAATATGAAGTTGGCCCCACCCAAGTCACTAGTTCTTCATCCTCTTCTTTTCCTCCTGATACTTCTCTGTTTAACTGTTACATAGGTATTTGTATACTAGTTGAACCCAATAGAATACAAGCACCATGTAGTCAAACGTTATCATTTATCATTGCTCTATCCCAAAACACATCCTCAAATACGTATTCATTGGATGGATGGATGGATGGATGGATGGCTGGCTGGCTGGCTGGCTGGCTGGATGGATGGATGGATGGGTGAGTGAATGAATGAATGAATGAGGTGGCTGTGAGAATTAGATGTGAATCACATAAATCATTCTTTATAATGCCTGACACATGATCATCAATCTAGACAGTTTTGAAAACTTTTGATGAATGATGTGGTTAATGCATTCGAAATTCTGACACTATTTAACTTGCCTCTTCTTGCTGTATCATGGACAAACATTTAATGGCATTTAGTTAGAGATGTGTTGGTAAATGGGCTTGCAGGAATGGGGCAGGTGGGGGGAGTGCAGGTAGCATTTTACCGATTTGCATGGTGTAAATACTCCCACCATGACCAATTTCAGTTATCAATGGTTTAAAAGCAGGCTCACAAAATTCCAGAAAATAAAACATATGGCTCTCACAAGACAGTACAAGTCTTCTCTGGGGAAGGGTCTTTTCAGGCCTCCAAGTTTTGTTTGTTGAGTTGAAGTTTAACATTTTTAAAAATTTAATTTTTTTATTGATTTTAGAAAGAAAGGGAGAGTGAAAGAAACATCAATAATGAGAATCATTTGATCAGCTGCCTCTAAAATAAAATTTTTATAGAGAGATATTTTTTCCACATTCTCCCTTTTTATGAGTCAAAATAAGGACTACCCACTGCCTGGTCTGATACTCAAGGAAACTAGTTGGATGTGTTGGGCTACATTTTCTGTGAACTCTCAGACTGGTGTTTAAGGCTCTAAACATGATCTATATCCATATATGACCATTGTGAGGACCAACTAACCTCATAAAACACATACTAAGTTTAGTTTAGATTTATTTAAATGGAGGCATCCACACAAGAGACTCAAGGAACCATCTATTAAGTGCCACCAATGAGCAGAATCTGATAACAGAATAAGAGTGACTCTTATCCTGACCCCAAGATTCCAACATAGAGTGAAGGTCAATGCTGCAGATGGGAGTTTCTCTGGCACCACAGGCTTGCTGTACATGCAACATGACCCCTTGGCACCGAAAGCAAACCATCTGTGTTTTTCAAGTACAGCAATCTACCAACCAGAATGTTGAGATGACACAACCAAAATTCAAAATCCACAGTCACTCTACATGCAAGTGATAACATGCCAATGATTATTGCTTCTCTTTTGTAAACTATATGGAAAGTCTATGGAGTAAGGCAGGAAGAGACTAGCTTCTAATCCACTGTATCAGCTACCTATTGCTATATAACTATTACCCCCAAAATTCAGCAGCTTAAAACAACACACATTTATTATCTCACAGTTTCTGTGGATCAGGAAACCAGGCACAGCTTAGCTGGGTACTCTGCTTCACAGTTTCTCACAAAGCTCTAGTCCAGGTGTCAGCCCACAGCTCCCATCTCATCTGAAGGCTCAACTGGGGAAGGATCCACTTCCAAGCTCACTAAGTGGTTGTTGGCAGTTTTCAGTTCTTTGTGACTTTGTAGTAAGAGTCTCAGTTCCTCACTGGGTATTGGCTGAAGGCTGCCCCTGGTTCCTTACCACAAGGACATCCCCACATGATAGAAGGCAATAGAGTCTGTTAACAAGATGGAAGTAACAGTCTTATGTAACTTAATCATGGAAGTGTCACTGTCATCCCATTACCTTTGGCATTCTCCGCTGTTTAGAAACAAGTCACTGGGTTCAACTTATACTCAAGGAGAGGGGATTACACAAGGGTGTTCGGGATCATTGGGGCCATCTTAGAAGTCTGCTCACCACAACCAACCTTCTTGGAATATGAACAGGAAGACCAGGTCCAACAAAACACCTTTTTAAGCATCTCCATGTGAACCCAAGCCATGTGGTTTCCTAAGCATATTGCTAAGTCTCATAAAAACAAAACAAGAGAGAATGAACACTGAGGACATTAAGTCTGAGAACACAAGCAAATACACTCTATATCAGAGAAAACCCCTGGGAGCTTCTGTATTAGTAAGTCCCAACATGAAAGCCATTTTTTCTGAACAATGAAACGAGTGACTCATGGGAAGGCTGCCCATCTGAGCAGGTATAGAATGCCAGGAAATCTAGTTTGGCCTAGAAGCAAGTTATCTTTTGGAATTTTGATTTGTTGCTGTAGCATAATTTGAAAATTTACTTCATCCCATTTTACTGGCTACTATTTTCTGTGAGGTCTGTGTCTCCCACAGCAAGTTGCTTACATGGTCCTTTCGCAATAGAAACCCATCATAGTGGCAAAGAACTGCTGTAAAAATGTCAAGCCTTAGCTGTCACCCGCCTTCTATCTAAGCTCCACCCAGCCACATATTCTCAGATACATGAGCATCCCAACATTCAATGGTGGTGGCCGGCCAGAGAGGCTGCTTCTGAAAGACTTTGAAGGATTTAACCCACTAAGTGCAACACACATAGAAAACATGGAGCACTCAGTCCTGGATGAATGCAAGGGCAAGCAACAAAGATTATCGTCAATCTAAACGTTCAAAAGTGCTCCGCACGTTTTACCATGCTTTCCAGAACTATCCATATGCTTTCTGAAAAGTCTGCCCTCAGTTCAGCTATAAAAAAAATAGTTAGGTTTATTGTTTTGCTAATCACCTATTCATTTTGCTCCTCTAGAGTGATGATTTTTGGTAAACATCTAAAATTAAACAGTACTGTACAAAGGCCCCGAAACAACGACCATCTGTGGGAAAGCAGCCGTAAACCACCTTAGAGCTGACACGTGCTACACACGCCTGGACCCTGAATTCATATTAAATAATAATGGAACATATGTGTGGTGAGCAGAGAAAACAAACTAATGCAAAATTCCAGCTTGAAGGTGATAAGCAGACAGGAAGGTTATAAAACAGGTGACCAAGGGGATTTTAAGGCCGTAGATGTCTTCCAACCTGTGAAAACAACTTGATAACAAACCTTAACTCGTAAAATATGACCTTGGGACAATAAAGGGGATGTTCTTACCTCTCTCAGATGTATGTTTTCCTTCTCTTTCTGGTCTAAAATCACCTCCAAGTGGCTGACCTGAGACTCGGCCTCGGCCACCCGCCGCGTCCTTTCATTCTCTTCCTCCAGACTTTTGGACGGCAAACCTTTACTTTGTAACATCTCCAGCAGCTTTTTAATGGACTCGTCTCGGGCATTGAGGGTCTGTTTCTGCGTTTCGATCCTCAGCTCCATTTCCTCCAAGGTCTTCCTCAATAGGAACAGCTCCTTAGCCTGCCGGTCATGCTCCGCTTGCAGCCGCCGGAAGTTCTCCTCCGTCAGCTCGATGGTGAAGTGCTCGGCGCCGCGGTTGCCGCTCTCTTGCTGCAGGAGGTGGTTGAGGTCTCTCTGGGTTCGCAGCTCATCCTGAAGGGCCTGGATTGTCAACTGCAGGTGCTGTGATGGAAAGACGGGGCAGGAGAGGAGACAGAAGGAGAAAAGTCAATGGCCACGCCAAGGGCTCTGTGCTGGTCCCGCACCATGAAGATGGAATGTTAATCATGAGGTCCACAGGGCCAGCGTGAAGTCCTCCGGGTGACTTCAGAAGCATGGGACAGCACATGGAGAGGGGTAGTTAATTCAATGAGGCTTTCTCAATGTCGTAGGAGAAAAGAAATGCACACATACACAGAAACAGTAGATCAGTGTCAGTCACGAGGGAAATTGCAGTCTACCGTTTTAATTTAGGAAGTGGGAAGGGTTAGAGGGAAACTCACAACACACCTTCTTTATGCCCACAGTGCTCCAGACTCAGTATTCCTTGTTTCCTAAGGGGTTCTTTATTCTACTATCCATTTTTTTCCATGATAAATGCATGTCCACTTAAAAATGAAAATAATAGCATCCACTACAGGTAGACACAAACAAGGACTTTATTTTTACAAATAAAGCTGTGAACAGGTTTAGTGAACAGGATTACTGCATCTGCAAGCAAAGGGAACAAAGGCAGACGGAGACAGACAGTCAAACACATGGGGAGGTGAGGCTGTGCAGAGTAAAACAAGCGAGCTGCAAAGAGTGGACAAACCTTGGTTCTTCTGGCATCCAGCAACTGAACAGCATGGGAAATGAAAAAAAAAAAAATGAAGCAGGAAATCAACACAAAGAAAAGTCCAGTGCAAGCAAAGGATATTTAACAGAAAGAACTTAATCAACATAAAGTACCTTCACAGAGAAAAAAAGAAAAAGAAAAACAACTTCTTCTTACAGCAAAGACCCATAAGCTACACACAATCTATAGTACTGATGCTTGATAAATGTGATTTTTTTAAAGTGAGGTTTGTTCCACCTTTTCTTTTCCTAAATCTCCCTGACACAGTGAGTCTTGGGTGTATTACCATGGAGAAAAGCACAATACCCCAGAAGCACCCACACCTAATTCCAGGTCACCCTTTTAACCAAAATTACAGGGAGAACACCAGAGAAACAAAATCATTACCAATGTGAGAAGAGAACCCCTTGGAAGAATGAAATAATGATACATGTTATAACATAGATGAAAATGTGCTAAGTGAAAGAACCCAGTTATTGCATGATTCCATTGATAGTAAATGTTCAGAATAGGCAAATATATAGAGACAGAAAATAAATTAGTGGTTGCCAGGGCCTGGATAGGGAGGAGATAAGGAGTTACTACTAAAGTGTTTCTTTTTGGGGGTGATGATGTTCTAAACTTTATTGTAGTGATGGTTATATAACTTTATGAATATACTAAAAAACTACTCAATGTTATACTTTATATATGCCTCACCCAAGGATATGTTTATTGATTTTTAGGGAGAGGGGAGGGGAAAAAGAGAGAAAGAGAAACATCAATCAGTTGCCTCCTGTATGCACCCCAATCGGAGATTGAACCTCCTACCCAGTCTTGTGCCCTGATCAGGAATCAAACCCACAACCTTTTGGTGTACGGGGTGACGCTCCAATCAACTGAGCCACCTGGGCAGGAAAGTGGTGTATTATATTTCTTTTAAATAATTCATAAAGGCCATCATGAAATATGTACCAGTTGCTTATTCCCCATCAGTACCCTGTGAGGCACTGTGGCACATGGGTGAGAAAGTGAGTACTTGACCCCTATGCTCTAGGAATTTCAGTGGAAATGTATAGATGCAGTGAATATCCGTGATAATTCCTACCACAAAGAGTTATTGTGAGAATTGAATTAGCTAAGACAGTACATATAAAGTTCTAGGAAGTACAGAGTAATCACTTATACTGTATCAGTCAGGATAGGGTAGAATATGCTGCTGTGACAACAGCAACAGAAACCCACATTCTGAAAGACATAACCCACCTGCCGGGCTGAGGACACAGAATCAGAACTCTTAAAGCTCAAAAAAACCTTAAAGATTTACATGTTGACATCATTTCACAAATGAGAAAATCAGTTCACACAGGTTAAATGTCAGGTGCAAAAACACACAAACACTGCCAAAGCCAACATCTCCGTTTCTGGGTTCCTGGGCTCCATCCTGGTGTGTATTCCAATAACCCTGAGGGTAGACAAAAAGGGGGTGGCTCTCTACTTTAACAACTTAGGAAATGGCAGTTGTGTTAGAGACAGAACAAGCAATAACCTAAATTGTTTCGCCTATACATCACTGGGTCCTGTCCAATAGTTAAGTAGCATGGGACACAACAAGGACAGGGACAATTTACTGAGACCTCCTTTCTAAGTCCTTGGAATTTGACTGTTAGCTAATTAGAATTAGCTATTGGAACACAAACTCAATAAAAACTACCTCTAAAGATCATAAACAATAAAGGGAAATCTCTTGCAAAGCTGAAGACCTTTTCTGAGGGTCAAAAATTAAGAAAAATGATGCACAGTTTTCAATTCCCCCTTCCCAGATTATTCAGTTCCTTCAGGCTGAATCACTCCCCTTCTCAACTGTGAAAGCCCATTTCTCTTACGGCAGGCACCCAAACCCCACTGGATCAATAATCAAGAACATTCATTTCAACCGTTTTTTCCATCTCTGGAGAGGAAAGGCAATGATTATATGTAATATAAAGCTGTTGTACCGGGGGGAGGGGGGGAGGAAAAAAAAGAACATTCATTTCAGCTTGTTACCTACATCAGGTACGTACCTACAAACCAGCAACCTGCAAGACTGGATTCTAGGGCCATCTCTTGGAATCTCCCAGTCATCACCACAGTCTCAACTTCCCAAAGCCTCGACCACTCCTTCTATGGCTTCTACTCCACTGTACCACTAGAAACAGAAGCCCTTCCAATGTCCACCTACATCAGGAAGGACATCACCACATGATCCGACCTCGTACCTGTGTCCCAGTCAAACTGCTGTCAACTCAGCACTTGTGGCACAGGTGAGACAGGTGGCAAAAAAATTCTCTTCAAGTACAAAAGTGAGGCAGTGGTTGGATGAGTATTCAGAAAGCTTTTTACTCCCCACCCTGATTCTGAGATCATCTCCAGTGACTCTCGAAGAATCAAAGCTCAGAAAGCAAACCCTTTTCTCCATGGCCTGCCACTGAGGACATCACGGAGGAAAGCAAAGCAGGTGTGACAATGGGCATACAGGCTGCTCCTTCCAGTCAGTCCACTAGGAGAACAAATAGAATGTGTCACATTTATCAGGATACCCAGCCTTTAACCAGCTCTTTTTAACCTTGGCCCTCCACACTTAATCACATGCTTTGAACTCTGCCCTGGAGAGTACAGACTAGCCTCATCTTCAGTCCACAGAAAAAAAAAATGGTTTAAAATCATTGGTCTGCCCTTTAAACACAGGTAAACAAAATGGGAGCTGGAAAGATTAGTCTGTCCAACTGATTCCAAGTCTCAGACAGTAAAGGAGGTTACAATGACTTCCCTTTCTGGTATTATGGTAGGCTACATTTTCTGGTAGGCCCTCCCAGTATGCAACAGGCAGATAGAAGCAAATATATCTTTCAAAGTATTGTTGTGCTTACAAACAAAAGTAATCTCCAGGAGAAAGAAAGAGAAAGTGAGCTTCTCAAGGGCAGGTTCTGGGCCAAAATTGGATTATACCCCCAAATCTAGCACATAGTGGGTATTCAATAAATAGAGAGTACAATATGGGCAGGAAGATGAAAGGACCAAAGGGGAAATTGTCTTGCCAGTCAGTTGGCACAGGGGAACAATGTGAGGGAGAATGGGTTTCCGTTCCTCTTTGCTTTGCTGTTAGGTTGGGGGTGAGGAAATGGTGGGGAGGGGGAGTGTGTCCTTGACCTCAGATTACTCTGCCCCGTTCTGTCCTCCAAAACTAAAAATGCCTCACATCCACCAGGTCACTCGGCTGACAACACTGCTCCGAAGCTGCCAGCACCACGTACACTCCACAAGGGAATAAATAGGGCAGGCTTAAGGGATTGGACTGCAATCACATCATTAGTTGATACGGGCCAGTGTCTAAAATTGAGGTTTCCTCCAGCCAATTCTAAGAACTTCATTTTGCACAACTCTTAAAAGCTCAAGAAAAGGAGAACCATGAAAATTAAAGAAACTAAGCCACACTTGAGTTTATCTGAAAGAGGAGGGGGAATATCCTTTGCCTTAGCCAATGTTTAGGAGGGTGACCTCCAATTGCTACTGGAGTCAGAATCTAATCCAGATTTCAGAATATCTATAGCACAGAAAGGTAAATAGAATGAATATATAAATATATAAAAATATATATATATATATATATATATATATATTCATATGATGTACATGGAACACACAATTATATAAATAGGGACTAGCCAGATGTTTAGAATCTACTGTGTCTTATCCCCAAATATGGAAAATATGAGTTCCTGGCAGATTTGGGGGGGGGGGGGAGAGAAATCTGTGACCTTAAGCTCTTTTCCACACTATAAGGAAAAAACAAAGAAATGATAAAGTTTTGTACTATAAAGCAGTTTATGGTTTCATTGCTATGAAAACCATCTCTGAGCTATATAAAAATATGAATTGGCTTATACCCAAAAGTCTTGAACTTCTTTTTAATAAATCCATACGGCTTCTCAAGCAAGGGCTTAACATAACTCTTTCAAAGAAAACGGAATCTCTCTGCAGACAACTTGGCCTGCTCTACTTTTTCTGTGACTTTATTTTCCTATTTGTCATTTCCCAGTTTGTCTCTAATCAAATTTTAAGGGCAGGTTCTCTGATCCCTTTTTCCATAATCCTGTAGGCAGGACGCACAGAACTCCTCATGGCTCCAAACCTTCATGTGTGTGAAAAGACGAACAGCAGACGTTGGCGGAAAACACATGGCTCCGTGTGCTGTGGAAGAGTTGCTCTACTGAGAAAAGTATAAAAAATTAATATTTGGGCATATGGTCCTGGGCGTTCTCCTTCAGGATAGAATAAGGACACTGGGTGATTCTTAAAAGCACCAAAATGCGGGGACCCTGGGTTCCTAGGGCAGACGTGCTGTCAGAGATAACTGTGGAACCCACTTAGGTTGATAGCATGTGACATTGTGCCAAGATTCATAACACTGGGAACAGCATCCATGGGAAAGCCCTCTTGGCAGCTGCTTTCATAAGCAAGGAGTTCTGGTTTTCATTACAGTCCAATACCATTAGGTGGCACAGTATCAGAATATGGTGCTGAGCTTAGAGTTAAAGATTTACCTTCTAAGTCCAACTTTGCTACTAACCAATTATGTGATCTGGGGGAAATCCCTAAACTTCCTAGGGATTCCAAGAGGAGTGGTGAAGAGCTGGGTTTTGAGTCCTACATCTACCTGTTACAGTCTGCGTGACCTTGGACAAACTACTTAAGTACTCCAAGCATCAAAATATTCATCCTTAAACAGGAGATAATAATCATAACTAATTTACAGGGTTCACACAAAGACCACATGAGATGCTTAAGTAAGTGAACAAGTTCCCATAAAGCACAAAACCCAGCGTTCTGGCACATACAACTGCTCAATAAATGTCCACCATAAGCACCACTGTTGAGACAGAGGTGGTGGCTAGAGGCCTGCAATTAGATTTTTTTCTCCCGTTTGAGCATAAAAACTAAATTAACATAAATTTGTGATCATCAAATAAGTGTAATGGTGGGAAACTAAATGCTAAGCGCTTTGGCATTTTTTAAATAAGGGAAAACAAGAAACAGTTGTTTTAAGACAAACTCAAAGACGAATAAAATTGATTTCCCATTAACTGGTCTATAAATAACTCTACAAGGGGCTGCTAGAATACCAAACATTTCTGTTTTGAAGATCAGGGTTCTTTCCCTACTATTAGTCAGTAATACATAAACAACTAAAGGATAATAGCATCACCTGCCATTGACTCTGCTCAACCAGGTTCAGGTTAAAATAAAAATTCAGAAGTATTGATATTTTTAAATATGTTCAGAGAAGCAACCCAAAACATGTAATCATAGAAATTATGGTTAAAGTTGGAACTTTTACATTATTAATAATCACAAGCAGTTGCTAAAAAAACAAGCTCCTTTATTTGAATTGCTTAACAAATTTTTAAATGGGATTTTAAGAGACAGAACTTAAGAAGAGAGCCAAGAAGACAGAACCTACAGAGAACCTACAGAGAGAAGAACTTCGCTGGAGAGAACATGGCAAAGGATCCTGAACTGAACCTGACTACAGAAATTGGCAAGAGAACCTGACTAGAACCTAGTGACTGAACCTGGCTGGAGATCTCAGACAGAACCTGGCTGGAGAACCTAGCGAGGGAACATGGCCACAGAACCTGGCTGGAGATCCTAAGCAGAACCTCTCTGGAGATCGAGACCAGAACTTGGCTGGAGATCCGGGCTGGAGATCCTAGCTAGGCTGCTGATCAACTGAACACTGTCTCCGTGTCCTTCCTTCTTCGCCGACTCCGTCCACACCTTTGGGAACCACTGGACCCGCTGGGGCCGGACCCCGGCACCTGAGAGTGAGTCTCCTCCCCCCAGCCCCCAGGCAAGGAGCACAGCCACACCCAGATTCCACCCTGTACGAGATCAAGGATTAAGATAACCTGATCAGTCCCTGGGAGTTAACAGGGTCTGGCCTATAGGGGGATTTTCAATCCCAGCAACAACATAGCGCCGGTAACTAACTATTACGCAGTCAGCTCTGGGCAGTGAACTTCCACTGGACAGAGAGGCCCTATAGCCTCAGAGGCCAACCCCAGAACACTGCCACCCAGAGGCTGACCCACAAACTGACTCTTTGCTAAACACAAAATAAGGCAGTCTGGGAAATAAATGCGGCATGCTTTAAAATAAGGACTGTGGTTTACAACACAGAGGAACAGTATATCGCAGGGAAACTCAACACTCTCCTGAATACCTGGAAGGTCTAAGGTGAGCCACACTGAAGAATAGAAGAAACGAAGGACCTCCACTACTGCAATTTTTTTTCTTTTTTCACTTTTTAACTAAGAAACCAATTTTTTTCCATTCTTTTTTTTCTGTTCCTTTTTTTTTTTATCTTTTTTTTTCTTTCTTTTCTTCTTTTTCCATCACCTGATTTTACCCTTTTAATTACTACCTTCTTATTTTTAACCAGTATTATTACTGCTACCATTTTACCATTTTTTAAAGTGCCATTTTATTTTTTCTTTATTTTATTTTGGGATTAGTGTTCACCATTCTATTTTCATCGTTATATTATTGGTTGTTTCTAGTTTGCATTCATATCCAGGGAGCTGTTGCTGGAATTTGTTGGGATTAATGGCTGTTCTATAGGAGTATTCTCCTCATATAAAAAGTCTCTTCCCTCTTCCACTTCATTCTCTCTTTTCGCTCTTTTTTTTTTTTCTTTTCTTTTCTCGCTTTTATTTTCCCCCTTCCATTTTCCCAATTTCATTTTTGCACTCCCTTTTTTTGGTCCCTACTTTTCTTTTCCTTTTTCTCTTTTATATTTTTCTCTTCCTTCTTCCTTATCCCCTAATTCTCTTAATTCAGGTGGTCACCTTTAATTGGGGTTATTAATATCGTGAATATATTTGTGTATAGTGCCTGGTACGTGGTGCCTTGTTGTGTTGTATTTTGTGCCTTTAAATCAACGCAGCAGATCCAAGCAACAGCAACCTCCTGAGCACCTCATCCTCTGCTGAGGAACAGCAGCTGTACGTGAAACCTCGCCCCACCAGCCGGAAGAGCCACCACAGCTGTGAACAGCACCCACCAGAGGAGCTGCTGACAACTGAAGAGCAGCTGCTACCGCAACCGCCCGAAGAGCAACCACAGACCAAGGAGTCACTGCCACCAAGGGAGCAACCACTGAACAACTCAACGTCTAGATATGTCAGTGAGATCAAACATGGGTAGACAAAGAAACCCCCAAAGGAAAGAGAAGGAGGACTCTCCAGAAAAGCAGCTAAGTAATACAGAGGCATGCAACATGACAGATAAAGAATTCAGAATGAGGATCCTAGAGTGCATAAACCGGATGGAGGAAAAAATCGACAACCTCTGCAAGAAGCAAGAAGAAACAGATGAAAAAATCGATAACATATGGAAGAAGCTAGAAGAAACAGATGAAAAAATCAACAACCTAAGTAAGACCCAAGAAGAAATGAAGAGTGATATAGCTGCAATGAAAAACTCCATTGAAAGTATCAACAGTAGACTAGGGGAAGCGGAGGACCGAATAAGTGAATTAGAAGACAAGGAAGCAAAACACACCCAAAATGTACTGCAATTGGAGAAAAAAATTAAAAGACAGGAGGAGAGCCTAAGGGAGCTTTGGGACAACATGAAACGAAACAACATACGAATAATAGGAGTACCAGAACAACAGAAGGATGAACAAGGATTAGAAAACCTACTCGAAGAAATAATATCAGAAAACTTTCCTGAGGTGGGGAAGAAAAAAGTCACACAAGCCCAGAGAGTCCCAAACAAGGTGAACCCGAAAAGACCCACACCAAGACACATCATAATCACCATGGCAAATGTTCAGGACAAAGAGAGAATCTTACAGGCTGCAAGAGAGAGACGGAAAGTTACATACAAGGGATCTCCCATTAGATTGTCAAATGACTTCTCAACAGAAACACATCAGGCCAGAAAAGAACGGACTGAAATTTACAAAGTGATGCAAAGCAAAGGACTGAATCCAAGAATACTCTATCCAGCAAGGCTATCATTCAAAATTGAAGGGGAAATAAAAAGCTTCACAGACAAAAAAAGACTAAGGGAGTTTGTCACCACCAAGCCAGCAATGCAAGGAATGCTAAAGGGACTGGTATAAAAATAAGAAATAAAAAGCTCAGAAAGAAAACAGCCACACAAAAAAAGAAATGGCTACAAACAAGTACCTTTCAATAATAACTTTAAACGTAAACGGACTAAATGCTCCAACCAAAAGACATCGAGTGGCTGAATGGATAAAAAAACATGACCCATACATCTGCTGTCTACAAGAAACCCACCTCATTAGAAGGGACTCACACAGACTGAAAGTGAAAGGATGGAAAAATATCTTTCAGGCAAATGGAAAGGAAAAGAAAGCTGGGGTAGCAATACTTATATCGGACAAAATAGACCTCAAAGTGAAGGCCTTAACAAGAGATAAGGAAGGCCACTTCATAATACTAAAGGGATCAATACAACAAGAAGATATAACCCTGGTAAACATATATGCACCCAATATAGGAGCACCCAAATTCATAAAAAAACTCCTGGAAAATATCAAAGGAGAGATCGACAACAATACAATCATAGTAGGGGACTTTAATACACCATTGACAGCACTGGATAAGTCCTATAGACAAACAACCAGCAAAGATACAGCAATCCTAAATGACTCACTAGATCAGATGGACTTAATAGACATCTTCAGAACACTTCACCCCAAAGCCAGAGAATATACGTACTTCTCAGGTGCTCATGGGACATATTCAAAAATAGACCACATATTGGGTCACAAGCAAAGTATCCCCAAATTCAAGAAGATTGAAATCATAAAAAGCGTCTTCGCAGACCACGATGGCATAATATTAGAAATAAACTACAATAAAAACAACCCAAAATACTCAAACACCTGGAAGCTGAATAGCATGCCATTAAATATTGATTGGGTTACCAATGAGATCAAAGAAGAAATTAAAAACATCCTGGAAACTAATGACAATGAAAACACAACAATCCAAAACCTATGGGACACATTGAAAGCAGTCCTGAGAGGGAAGTTTATAGCTCTACAGGCCTATCTCAAAAAACAAGAAAAAATGGTAGTAAATCATCTAACTCTACATCTCAAAGAATTAGAAAGAGAGCAACAAGAAAACCCCAGAGTGAGCAGAAGGAAGGAGATAATAAAGATTAGAGCAGAAATAAATGACATAGAGACCAAAAAAACAATACAGAAAATCAATGAAACCAAGAGCTGGTTCTTTGAAAGGATAAACAAGATTGATAAACCTCTAGCCAGACTCACCAAGAAGCAGAGAGGACCCAAATAAATAAAATCAGAAACGATAGAGGCGAAATAACAACAGACCCCACAGAAATACAAATGATTGTTAAAAAATACTGTGGACAGCTTTACTCCAACAAACTAGACAACCTGGAGGAAATGGACAAATTCCTAGAAAAATACAGCATTCCAAAACTCAATCAGGAAGAATCTAAAAATCTCAACAGGCCAATAACTATGGAAGAAATTGAAGCAGTCATCAAAAAGCTTCCATCAAACAAAAGCCCAGGACCAGACGGCTTCACAGGGGAGTTTTACCAAACATTCAAGGAAGAACTAAAACCTATCCTCCTCAGACTACTACAAAAAATTCAAGAGGAAGGAACACTTCCAAGCTCATTCTATGAAGCCAGCATCACCCTAATACCAAAACCAGGTAAAGACAACACAATGAAAGAGAATTATAGGCCAATATCCCTCATGAACATAGATGCCAAAATCCTCAACAAAATCTTAGCAAATCGGATCCAGCAGTACATCAGAAAGATCATACACCATGACCAAGTAGGATTTATCCCAGGGATGCAAGGATGGTACAATATCCGCAAATCAATAAACGTGATACATCACATAAACAAATTGAAAGAAAAAAACCACATGGTCATATCAATTGATGCAGAAAAAGCATTTGACAAAATTCAACACCCATTTTTGATAAAAACTCTCAGCAAAGTGGGAGTAGAAGGATCATACCTCAACATAATAAAAGCCATATATGACAGGCCCACAGCCAACATCATACTCAACGGACAAAAACTAACACCATTTCCCCTAAGAACAGGAACAAGACAGGGATGCCCCCTCTCACCACTCCTGTTCAACATAGTACTGGAAGTGTTAGCCATTGTAATTCGGCAAGAAGAAGAAATAAAAGGCATCCAAATTGGAAAAGAGGAAGTAAAACTGTCCTTATTTGCAGACGACATGATATTATACATACAAAACCCTAGAGATTCCATCAAAAAGCTACTAGACTTAATACATGAATTTGGCAATGTAGCAGGATACAAAATTAACCCCAAGAAATCTGAGGCATTTCTATACACCAATAGTGAACTTTCAGAAAGAGAGATTATAAAAACAATCCCGTTTACCATTGCACCGAAAAAACTAAGCTACCTAGGAATAAACTTAACTAAAGAGGTAAAAGACCTCTACTCAGAAAACTACAGGACGTTGAAAAAAGACATAGAGGAAGACATAAACAGATGGAAGAACATACCGTGTTCATGGACTGGTAGAATCAACATCATTCAAATGTCCATACGACCCAAAGCAATCTATAAATTCAACGCACTTCCCATTAAAGTACCAACAGCATACTTCAGAGATCTAGAACGAACTTTCCAAAAATTCATCTGGAATAAAAAAAGACCCCGAATAGCTGCAGCAATCCTGAAAAAGAACAAAGTAGGTGGGATCTCAATACCAGATATCAAGTTGTATTACAAAGCCACTGTTCTCAAAACTGCCTGGTACTGGCACAAGAATAGGCATATAGATCAATGGAATAGAATAGAGAGCCCAGAAATCGGCCCGAACCAATATGCTCAATTAATATTTGACAAAGGAGGCAAGAACATACAATGGAGCCAAGATAGTCTCTTCAATAAATGGTGTTGGGAAAATTGGACAGATATATGCAAGAAAATGAAACTAGACCACCAACTTACACCATACACAAAAATAAACTCAAAATGGATAAAGGACTTAAATGTACGACAGGATACCATAAAAATTCTAGAAGAATCCAAAGGCAAGAAAATCTCAGACATATGCCGAAGCAATTTCTTCACTGATACAGCTCCTAGGGCACTTGAAACTAAAGAAAAAATGAACAAATGGGACTACATCAAAATAAAAAGCTTCTGCACAGCAAAAGAAACCATCAACAAAACAACGAGAAAACCCACTGTGTGGGAAAACATATTTGCCAATGACATATCTGATAAGGGCCTAATCTCCAAAATTTATAGGGAACTCATACAACTTAACAAAAGGAAGATAAACAATCCAATCAAAAAATGGGCAAAGGACCTAAATAGACACCTTTCAAAAGAGGACATTCAGAAAGCCAAGAGACATATGAAAACATGCTCAAAGTCACTAATCATCCGAGAGATGCAAATCAAAACAGCAATGAGGTACCATCTCACACCTGTCAGACTGGCTATCATCAACAAATCAACAAACGACAAGTGCTGGAGAGGATGTGGAGAAAAAGGAACACTTGTGCACTGCTGGTGGGAATGCAGACTGGTGCAGCCACTATGGAAGACAGTATGGAGTTTCCTTAAAAAACTGAAAATGGAACTCCCATTTGACCCTGTGATCCCACTTCTAGGAATATATCCCAAGAAACCAGAAACACCAATCAGAAAGGATATATGCACCCCTATGTTCATAGCAGCACAATTCACCATAGCTAAGATCTGGAAACAGCCTAAGTGCCCATCAGTAGATGAATGGATTAGAAAACTGTGGTACATCTACACGATGGAATACTATGCTGCTGTAAAAAGGAAGGAACTCTTACCATTTGCAACGTCATGGATGGAACTGGAGAGCATTATGCTAAGTGAAATAAGCCAGTCAATAAAGGAAAAATACCACATGATCTCACTCATTCATGGACAATAGAGACCATTATAAACTTTTGAACAATAATAGATACAGAGGCAGAGCTGCCTCAAACAGATTGTCAAACTGCAGCGGGAAGGCCAGGGAGGGTTGGGGGGCAGGAGGTAGGGGGGTAAGAGATCAACTAAAGGACTTATGCATATAAGCATAACCAATGGACATAAGACACTGGGTGATAGGGGAGGCTAGGGGACTGTCTAGGGCGGGGGGATAAAATGGATACATATGTAATACCCTTTGTAATACTTTAAGCAATAAAAAAAAAAATAAAAATAAAAATCAATTTTGTCCTTCTTCAAATAAATAAATAAATAAATAAATAAATAAATAAATAAATGGGATTTTAAAATCTTTACTGCAGTTTCCTTCCCTATCACTTCCTCTTCCCTCTCCAACATGTTCATTACACAAAGCTACTAATAATCTAAGTATTTTTTAAATATATTTTATTGATTTCAGAGAGGAAGAGAGCAGGAAAGAGAAATAGAAACATCAATGATGAGAATCATTGATCAGCTGCCTCTTGCACACCCCCTACCTGGGATAGAGCCCGCAACCTGGGCATGTGCCCTGACTGAGAATTGAACGTTGAGCTCCTGGTTCACAAGTCGACCTTCAACCACTGAGCTAATCTAAGTATTTTTTTAAATATATTTTTATTGATTTCAGAGAGGAAGGGAGAGGGAGAGAGAGAGAGAAATAACAATGATGAGAGAGAATAATTGGTTGGCTGCCTCCTGCATGCCCTCAACTGAGGATCTAGCCTGCAACCCGGGCATGTGCCCTTGACTGGAATCGAACCTGGGACCCTTTAGTCCACAGTCCGACGACATTCTATCCACTGAGCCAAACCAGTTATTGCTAACCTAAGTATTTTTTTATTAACATATTTTATTGATTTTTTACAGAGAGGAAGGGAGAGGGATAGAGAGTTAGAAACATCGATGAGAGAGAAACATCGATCAGCTGCCTCCTGCATACCCCTTACTGGGGATGTGCCCACAACCAAGGTACATACATGCCCTTGACCAGAATTGAACCTGGGACCCTTCAGTCCGCAGACCGACACTCTACCCACTGAGCCAAACCGGTTAGGGCTAATCTAAGTATTTTTAATACAGGTAAGAGGTTTTACCTAAACTAGTATCACTTCGAATAACTAGATGGCAGGCATTGAACTGCAAATTTTTCCTTGCTCTATCTACATGGTTTCCTTAACCAAACTCTAAGCCTTGCCATTCAAAGTTTTCATAACAAGTTTTTTCCTAAGTACTCTCCTGCCTCTCTCTGCTTGATGGATCACTCCTCCCCTGGGAAGGGGGAATAACCTCCATTCTACTCAGAGCGTGGTCATTGGGCCAGCAGCATCAGTATCACCTGGGATCTTATAAGAAAGGTAGAATTCAGGTCCCACCTCAGACCTGCAAAATCACAACCTGCATTTTAACAAGATGGCCCACCAGGTAGGCACACAAAGGTTTAAGAAGCACTTCTCTAGATTTCAAAAAAAGTTTCACTATAGATTCAGTGCAATCCTTATCAAGATACCAATGGAATGTTTCACATAACTACAACAAATAATCCTAAAATTTATATTGAACCATCTGAATAGCTAAAGCAATCTTGAGAAAAAAGAACAAAGTTGGAGGTATCATGCTCCCTAGTTTCAAACTATACTACAAAGCTATAGAAATCAAAACAGACCCATAAGTCAATGGAACAGAATAGAGATCCCAGAAATAAAAACACAGTTATATGGTCAATTAATCTACAAGAAAGGAGAAAAGAATATACAATGGAGAAAATATGGTCTCTTCAATAAATAGTGTTGGGAAAAATGGACAGATACAAGCAAAAAAAAAAATGAAACTAGACCACTTTCTTACACCATATACAAAAGTAAACAAAATGAATAAAACGCTTAAATGTAAGATCTGAAACCATAAAATTCCTAGAAGCAAACATAGTCAGTAAACTCTTTGACATTAGTCTTAGCAATATTATGGGGGGATATGTCTCCTCAGGCAAAGGCAACAAAAGCAAAAATAAACAACTGGGACTACATCAAACAAAAACGCTTTTGCACAGTAAAGAAAACCATCAACAAAACAAAAAGGCAACCTACTAAATGGCAGAAAATATTCATAAATTATATAACTGATATGGAGTTAATCTACAAATATATTCATACAACTCAACTTAAAAAAAAAAACACCAAACAATCCACTTTAAAAAATGGGCAGAGCAGCTAAATAGACATTTCTCCAAAGAAGACAAACAGATGGCCAACATACACATGAAAAGATGCCCAGCATCACTAATCATCAGGGAAATGGAAATCAAAATCACACTGAGATACCAGCTCACACCAGTCAGAATGGCTGTTATCAAAAAGCCAACCAATAACAAGTGTTGGCAAGGATGAAAGGGAACCCTCATGCACTGTTGGTGGGATTGTAAACTACTGTAGCCACTATGGAAAATAGTATAAAGATGCCTTAAAAAATTAAAAATAGAACTACAATACAACCAAGCAATTCCACTTCTGATAACTACTTGAATACAAACAACACTAATTCAAAAAGATTAGTGTACCCCTATGTTCATTGTAGCATTGTTTACAATAGCCAACATATGGAAGCAACCTAGGTGTCCATCAATAAATGAATGGATAAAGAAGATATTATAAAGTATAAGACTGTAGTAAATAAGATACTGGACTATTACTTGACCATAAAAAAGGAATGAATGAAATCTTGCCATTTGTGACATGAGTTGACCTAGAGGCAGTATTATGTTAAGTGAAATAAGTTCGACAGAGAAAGACAAATACCATATGATTAAACTTATATGGAATCTAAAAAACAAACTAAAAAAATAATAAAAAAGGAACAAACAAAACGAAACAGAAACAAACTGGTTGTATACAAAGAACAAACTAATGGTTGCCTGATGGGAGGAGAGTGGGGGGATGGGCACAAAAAGGAAAGTGGATTAAGAAGTACAAATTTCCAGTTATGAAATAAGTCAGGGGGTATAATATAGGGAATTTCACTGCAATAATTACTCTGGAACTACTCGGGCATAGGGGATATAGTTAATAAGACCATAATAACTGTTTACAATGACAAATGGTTAACAGACTTATTGTGGTAGTCACTTCATAAGGTACATATATGTCAAATCACTATATTGTACACCTGAAACTAAGGTAATATTGTATGTCAATATAATTTTTTAAAAATTTTTTTAAATCTTCAGACTTACTACCACTTTAAGAAATGATTATTTGGTAATTGAAAGGTGGGGAATGAAAATAGTACTGTAGTAAAGTACAGTCCTAACGAGCACACTGAAAGTTGGTTTATGTGGTTAAGAAAATCTGGGTAAACTATGAGTAGTACCCCTCAATACAAGACACTATTAGATAAACTAGTCAGAGGGTCATTTGTTCACTCGTTCAACTATTACTGAGCTGTGTGCTATCTGACTGACATGTATACTATTTCCTCTCCAAGTCAAAAATGAAATCTTAACAGGTTAAATATAAATAAATTTTATTACATATAAAATATATTATAAATAATATTGTAAATTATATGTTAACATATATGCTGTTTATTTTTAAGGGATACATAATACCTAAATTTGCATTCTGTTATTGAATGTTATCATTATTTAAAGAATAGTTTGAGGGAACCCTAGCCAGGTAGCTCAGTTGATTAAAGCATCATTCCGATATACCAAGGTTACGGGTTTGATCCCTGGCCAGGGCACATACAAGAATCAACCAATGAATGCATAAATAAGTGGAACAACAAATCAATGTGGCGCTCTCTCTCTCTCTTTCTCTCTCTCTCTCTCTCTTTCTCCCCTCCACACTCTCTCTAAAAAATCAATCAATAGAAAAAGAAAAGGCAGTCTGAGGAAAACTCTAAAAAGTCGTCTGAAATGTCAGTACTAGGGTTTATGTTCAACTGTTTTATTCATTCCTACTTTTAGATACCATTTCTGTAAGTATGTCTGTGTTCCCAATGGAATTTTAAGTGACTGAGAAAACCATGAAATAGTCTGATATGAAACTTCTCTTATAAATTATAATTTGAATAATGTATAGGGAAAACATGACCATACTGGTTCCTAAGATACCTAATCACTCAAACTCTCCGGTTTTCCATTTTATTAATAAACTAGAATCAAAGCCCTATACCATTATTTCTTTCTCTGGTGTGAAGAATAGATACCTATTACTGTATCCAAACAATGGTATGGTCTTTAATGTGTGTGTGTATGTGTGTATTTGTGTGTGTGTGTATGTGAAGAGAGAGAGAGAGAGACAGAGAGACAGAGAGAGAGACAGAGAGAGAGAGAAGAAGAAGAAGGAGGAGGAGGAGGGGGAGGGGGAGGGGGAGGAGGAGGAGGGGGAGGAGGAGGAGGAGGAGGGGGAGGAGGAGGAGGAGGAGGAGGAGGAGTAGAAGAAAGAAGGAAGAAGAAAGAAGAAAGAAGAAAGAAGGAAGAAGAGAGAAATATAGCATACCCCACAAACAAAAATATGTCCAACATACCATAGGAAAGGAAAGGAATACAAATAAACTAGAAAAACAATACACTAAAATGATAATTGTTGGGGGTCTAGGGAATGGTAAATGACTGTTAAAGCATATGGGGCTTTGGGAGGAAGTGATAGAAATGTTTTAAATGATTGTACAACTCTCTGAATATACTAAAAATTGCTGAATAGTACTTTGTTAAGGGTAAATTTTATTGTATGTGAGTTATATCTCAATAAAGGTATTGAAAATGATGGGAGGTAGGAGCATTATGAATGCCTTCCTTTCTATTTCCCCTTTTCATTCAAATATTTTTCCAAGAATAATTTTTGAATGCATACTGCTATAGACTAAATATTTATATCTCCCCCAAATTCATATGTTGAAACTTAACCCCCAATGAGATGGTAGTTGTAGGCTGGGCTTTTAAGGGGTGATTAGGTCATGAAAGGGATTGGTGCCCTAATAAAAGGGGCCCCAGAGAACTCCCCTGCCCATTCCTACATGTGAAGACACAGTGAGAAAATACCCCTCTCACCAGGAAGTCGGCCTTTAGCAGACACCGAATCTGCCAGCACCTTGATTTGGGATTTCCCAGACTCCAAAACTGTGAGAAATAATTTTGTTTTGTTTGTTTATAAGAAAACCATAAGGATAGTCTGAGATAAAACTTCTTTTACAAAACAATCTTTGATTCAAAACAATCTTTATAACAGCAATGGTAGTAGATTCTTCTTGAGGGCTCTGCCCTAGCTGGTTTGGCTCAATGGATAGAGCGTCGGCCTGCGGACTGAAGGGTCCCGGGCTTGATTCCAGTCAAGGGCACATGCCGGGTCCCAGGCTTGGTCCCCGGCAACCAATCAATGATTCTCTCTCATCATTGATGTTTCTATCTCTCTCTCCCTCTCCTTTCGGCTCTGAAATCAATAAAAATATTTTATAAAAAACAGAAAACAAATCTTCTTCCCTTTGAAGTGTCTAGATGGACAGGGTCAGCTGATGAATTCCCAGTGGATGCCTGGCCCACGCCAGGACAATTCCAGATTCTGTCCTGGGTATTTCTAGTTTGAAGCAATAAGAATCTGAGATGAAACTTCTCTCTCTCTCTCTCTCTCTCTCTCTCTCTCTCTCTCTCTCTCTCTTTCCCTCATCCACTCAATCTCTAAAAAATTAATTAATTAATTTTTAGTTTATGGCAGGTGGGAAGGGGAGAAAGCTTATGGCAGGTATCTCAGTCCATTTAGGATGCTAACAATACACCATCACCCTGAATAAACGTAACCACAGAACTAGGGGATGATATATTGTGATAGCATCCTAAATGGACTGAGGCGTCTGCCATAAACTCATCACTGCTAGATTAGTTAAGATTCTTTGAGTTGCAAGCAACAAGAACCAACTGGGCCTAACTTAAGCTAAAGGAGGCAATGTATGGAAAAACATCAGTCGCTCCCTGAATCAAAGCAGAAAACAAAACCCAGGAAGCCATAAACTCATCACTGCTAGATTAGTTAAGATTCTTTGAGTTGCAAGCAACAAAAACCAACTGGGCCTAACTTAAGCTAAAGGAGGCAATGTATGGAAAAACATCAATCTCTCCCTGAATCAAAGCAGAAAACAAAACCCAGGAAAAGAAGGAAGCTGGACACAGCAAAAATGGCTGCCAGAAGCTTATGACCTGGTCTTGAGCTGGAAGTACCGAGGACAGAATCTGGAATTGTCCTGGAGTGGGCCAGGCGTCCACCGTGAATCCATCAGCTGACCCTGCACATCTGGAGATACTACAAAGGGAAGATTTGTTTAAAGGTGGACTGAGACCCCAAGAAGAATCTACTACCATTACTGCTATAGTTAAAGATGGTTTTGAATCAAAGTGTGAATGATATAATATTGCTATAGTTATGTTTATTCAGGACAAGGAATTCCTACAGGGCAATATATACAAGACTCGGGTGATCTTGATGGTAGAGACATAACCATGCCAGTTCAAGCTTCTGACCAGCAACAGACATGATTAGTTAAGAGAACTTGGAAAATTTCAAATTAATGTCAGATAATTAATAACGAGAGTTCTACAGATCTGACTGAGAATAATACATCCAATTAGAACCCTGTCTTCGATGCTAAACAGCCTTGTGCCGAGCGCCAACTGGATGACTCACCAGCTATGGGGTCAACCTGATCACTTGCCAGCTGCAGGGAACCCAGGCTTGGGTGGGCTGTGTTGACACTAACAGGTATTTCTATTCTCTAGAGTTTCTAGCTCTTTTTGAAGCTGCTAATAATATATGCATCTCACAAAACTGTGATGAGGTTAAACAGGTAGCACACATCAGATACTAAGCAAGCACCATTCCAGCCAACATTAACCTATCATTTTAAAAAGCTGCTGTTATTAGTAGACAAACCTTCCCAAAATGCAATGGAAAGAGATGAAAGTAGAGTGGGGGAACATAAGATTACGTTGGACTGTGTCATGTACAAATAAAACCTTTAACCCAGAAGAACTTTTTGGCTTGGCCACTTCTGATGCTAGCCTTTCCATAGCAAATAAAATACTTTGAAAGAATGGCCTGGGTTTTGCTACAAGCTGGTATATTCATTCTAAAGAGTCAGCAAGTATTTAACAATAAAATCACTAAACATAAGTGAAGAAAAAGATCAGAAGGGTAATCATCTTTGCTTCTTTTTATAAGGGGCCCAAAGAGGGGACCACTCTTCACCTGAAGTCACAGTGGAGATGGCACAACTGCTAGTTATAAAGCCCAAGTCACTGCTCTTTCCGTCCCAGCCCCATGCACCAGTCTGATTTGTCAGGGGACTGCAGGAGGATCCTGTTACCACATCATTAGCATCAAAGCATGTGCAACAGCTGCCACGAGCCAGATTCTGCACTGGAGTCAAACATCTTGGGCCCAGACACATCCCTTCCACCAAGTACCTCAATGGTGCAGCTGCTGCAACCACACCCAGGGTGCCCATGGCTGCAAGCCTTCAGGAGCTGGAGCCCATGCTTAATTCCAACCAGCATGAGGTAACTCCCCTCTCAGAAAGCACTTCTTAAAGAGCACCTTTAGCCCTAGCCGGTTTGGCTCAGTGGATAAAGCGTCGGCCTGCAGAATGAAGGGTCCCAGGTTCGATTACAGTCAAGGGCACATGCCCAGGTTGCAGGCTCGATCCCCAGTAGGGGGTGTGCAGGAGGCAGCCTATCAATGATTCTCTCTCATCATTGATATTTCTCTCTCTCTTCCTCTTCCGTCCTCTCTGAAATCAATAAAAATATTTTTTTAAAGGAACACCTTAAGGGACTTTTGAAAGATTTAGCAATTTTCCACCTGAGAGCTTAAAGACATTGAAAAGGGTTTACGGGATCTTTCCCCCCACCCCCAAAAAATATGTTGGATAAATGTCAAGAATGAAGGGGTCACTTACGAACATGAAAAAGATAATGGTAAGTCACAGAATACCCATGCTATCACTGGGTAAGCCAAAGCAAAAAAATAAAGATAGTATTCCGGAAAGAATATGTTATATCACTGAGAAATAAGATCTCTCGATACTACTCTTGAATAGTATCAATTTGAGATTATTTTTATTTTATCTGGATATTTTTGTGTGTATTATCAATAACAAAAGTTTTCCTTAGCAAAGACTCAGAAACCCAAGTATGCATTTATGAGCATAAACATATATTTCAGATGCTTTAAGATTCTTTTTCAAATCTTAAACCAGTGAAAGAGAATACAATTTTCTCCAGAAGGACAGCAAAAAATATGTTTAAACAAGGCCTTGCAAAGTGCTTTTCTCATCCCTGAATATTTATTTTGTTTAATAATTCATTGGAGACTTTTAAAGTTGGGAAAGGAGGAAAAAATGGCTTTCCAATCTGAGTCTGGAACAGAGCTAACCTATCAAGTCCAACAGGGATATAAAGAAAGTATCTAACGGTGCAGACACTGCGGGGCCCGGAACAAAAGCATTATTGAATGGAAGAAGAATTTAAATTGAAGCAAGCTCTAATGTAATACCTTACGAACTCCAGGTCCTACTGCCATTTTTCTAAATAAGATGAACTATTAGTCCTGGGTTACATAAATTTCAACATACCAGAGCCCTCAGCAAGTTACAGGGAGGCCAATGGCAGCTTGAATCCATTCATCTGTACACTATTTAAAATGCATGACTATCCCTCTCATCATTATTTGCATCCTTGCCTGTGGACTAGGAGAAGTTTATGAAACCAATGGAGATAAGGGCTTGCAAGTTAACATTTTGCTGTATCTCTGAATGTTTCATTTCTTTAGTTTAAAAATGCAAAGGAAATAAGAGTGGAAAGAATTGTAGGCTTTATGGTTTTTTAAGGTGGAAAAAGGCACAGAATGAGTTTATAGTTTGCAGTGTCTGCAAAAAGACTCCTCACTTATTTCTCTAAATAAGCTTTGAAATCACCTTTTAAAGGGGCAAAGAAAACTCTATTATTATAGGAGTAACCGAAATTCAGTTGAAATCCAGTGTGGAAGAAAGGTTAAGAGCCTGAGTTCCGGACTCAAGCAAGAACTGTTTCTACTATTATTTATGTCTATACTGTTTCAACTCTGCAAAGTTATTTGCCTGCAATTTCTTCTATTGTAAAGTGAGGATGATACAGTTGTAGTGATGAGCAAATTTAGATATATGTACATATGTAAATTTATATATGTATATATTTTATATATAGCTTAGTACAGTCTATGAATTGAATAAGCAACTTCTCTTAATTTTATAATTAGCATTAATAGTGAAAACCACCATTATGCTGGAAAATATCTTCAAATATTATTTAACAACTTATTCAATGAACTCTAAGCAAGATAACACTTACTTTTCATCAGATAGAAAGCTTTTTTTTCTGGAAAGAAGTTTTTTGTAAGGATATGACAAACTCTTCCACCAAGACCTCTACCTCACAACTGTTATGCTACAAAGAATTCTTCCTTCATTTGAGTCCACTCAGAAAGTTAGAGTATAAGCTCATCGTTCATTTCTGCCACAATCACCCCCAGGCGACATTCATTCAAATCACTTTACTGAGCATTCATTCAGTGTGCTAAGCACTATGCTAAGGCATTGAGGATCCGAGGACAGAGAAAGCAGGACACATTTTCCTTGGCCTTGAGAAGCTCTTAGTGAAGAGAAAGTGATAAACGTGGAGACCAGTAATCACCATGGAAAGGAATGTGAGCAAAGGGAGCGCACAAAGTGCTGAGGCAGTGCAGAGGAGGCAGCATCAGCCTGGTGTGAGCATAAGGAATCCACAAAGGATGTGATCTCTGAGTGGAGGGTGCAACAAAGAATTTCCCAGAAGCTAAAAGGGAAGGTGTTCCAGGTAAGGTGACAGGTATAAGCAAAGACATAAAAGTGTAAAGAAATCAAGGCATGTTGGATAGGAAAAGATTAGAGAGCTTGGTAGGCATATATGAGCATCAAGAATGGCAGGAGGCAGCTACAAAGGTGATAGGAAGTGCTCACCAGTGAAGGGCCCAAATGCCCTTCATACCTCATAAAGCAGAAAGTAGTAGAAATGAAGTGTTGCGTACTGCATGTGGCTGGGCTTACCAATGCATTCTCAAAGGTCTGTGAGATTTATAAAAAGTTAAAATTTCTTTGTTTTCATTTTAATGGTAAAAAATAAAATTACCTGAAAAGTAAGACATAACTTTTCTTTTCTTTTATTCATTTGAATAAAAAGTATCTATTGAACATCTATTATGAGCCAGGCACAATACCAGGATTGAGGCTATAATAATGAGCAAAAGAGACAGAGAACTTGACTTTGTGGGACTTAAAGTCTCATAAGGGGAGACAATCAATAAACAAATAAAAGTATAGCATATAATGAAATGGTATTACTGGTACATAAATAAATAAAACAGAACATGGTAAGAGGGTGCTAATTTTAGATAGGGTGGACAGGTAGTCTCATGCTTCTTCATTGTCATGATATTTAAGCAAAGATCTGAAGGAAGTAAGATATTTGAAAGGTATTTTTAGAGAATAAGATTTTATTTCACCACAGTTGTCACAAACATTCTTAAGGGTGTACAAGAATGTTTTTTATTATTAAAAAGGGTACATGTATAGTCCTGGCCATGTAGCTCAGTTGGTTAGAGTGTTATCCTGATATGCCAAGGCTACAGTTGCAGGTTCAGTCCCTGGTCAGGGCACATACCAGAATCAAACAAGTGGAACAATAAAGCAATGTTTCTCTCTCTCTCTCTCTTTCTCTTAATCAATCAAAAATAAATAAATAAATAAATAAATAAATAAATAAATAAATAAATAAATAAATAAATAAATAAATAGAAGTTCGGGGGAGAGGGGAGTATTTTAGAACTGGAAGATAGCCTGAAAGGATGGGAAATTAGAGGCAAGGAGGAAGCTACTGAAAAAATTCAAGGGAAAAAGGATAGTGGGGCCCTAGAGTGTACCCTGCACTTCTGTTTTTAGCAATATGGCAGAACAGATAGCTATAAACACCTGGAAAAGCTAGAGAAAATACAAAAATATCACTTTGTATGCATAGATGAGCATACAAGAACGTAGGAGAGGTCTTCAAGGGCCAAAGCAAAGAGGAAAACTAAAAATCAGATTGGTGAGAGTTGCTGAGGATTTGGCTATCAAGGAGTCAGGCAGGGGCAGGGGAAGGTAATCTGGAAGACACGGGGAAAGGTTGAGAGTCCTCCATAAAACTGGATCAGTGAGATGGTGAGCACCAGCACAGGAAGATGATGGCCTGCTGGAGGCCCAAGCATAACAAGCATTTGCATGAAAGTGCAAAAGAGACCCTGGAAGGCCAATGGACCTTGATTCCAGTAGGGCTGAGTATCAGCCCAAGTTCGCTCCTGCTGTGATTGCGATTTCCTGACCTGATAATCCTTACATTGTTTACCAAACATTACGTTTGATCTGCCTGTATGCATTGCTAACGAGCAAATGTGTACTCAAAGTGAATAAAAACATAAAAAGCAGACAGGACCCAGTCTCTTGGTGCCTCTTCATGAAAGAGGTTTCCACCTGGCCCCCCCAATGCCTTCAAAATTCATATTTCTTGTATAGTGTATTCATTGTGTCGTCGGCCCTCCTGCAAGTTATCCTGAACCCGCCATGAAGGTCGAAGCAATAGCCTGAACTCTGAGATCTGGGCAAGATGAAACTAATTTCTCCAAGGATTTACCTTCATGTGAATTTGGGGTTCATTTTACAGTCCCTGAAAGTCTTGGAACACCCAAATAGAGAATAAAATTAAATATAAAAATGATCCCAAGGTGATACCTGACAAAAACTAATACACAAATGTTCTGGAGGAGGAGTCTCTTAACCCACACCACGTAGAATCCCAGAGGTCAAACACTCTTCTAAGAAAAATTGAATTTAAAAAAATTTCTATTATCATTAAATATTGAGAGGAGCAAAATCTTTCCAAGAGGGTAAGTAAAATTCAATTCACACCCAAACATAGCAAAGTAAAACTACAGAATGCTCAACACAAAGAAAAGATTTTAGAAGCAACCAAGGAGAAAGAGCAAAATAACTACAAAAGAATAATGTAAGATGACCATAGACTTCTCAAGAGAGCAACAATAGTTTAAAAGTGGTAAAAAAAAAAAAAAAAAAAGTTGAGAAAATAACTCTCAACCTTAGAATTTTACTCCCAGTTAAACTGCCAGTAATGAGGATGAAATAGAGATGTCTTCAGACAAAAACAGAGTTTACCACTAACATAATCCACCTGAAATAGTACTGGCTGGATAAGAGCCAAATTTCAAGAAATTTCGAGAGTCAATTGACAACATGTTAGTAACTTGAAGTCAGCCATGGTGGGAGTTTTTATACCGTAGAAATGAGCAAACACTAAAAATCAGGGGAGTTTTTTGCCCTCAGGAGACCAGCTGTTATATATTTAACAGCACAGCACTAACATTAAGGAACTTCTGGAATATGTTCTTCAAGAAAACAGAAAAGCCTAGAAGGAAGACTTGACACGAGTATAAAATAATATTAATGATGATAGATAATTTGGGGGGGGGTCAAGAGATGATCTGTCAGGAAATCACCTTATGCTATGGCAATAATCCTGAAATCTCTGAGGCTTCAAACAATAAATGTTTATTTCTCCCTCATAGTAAATACCCTTCAGGGGTTAGCTGGGAGTCTATAGCCGCTCAACAACCTCATCTCAAAACCTTCAACAATTGCTACAGGTCACATGGTGAACTGCACACTGGCTCTTTAAGCTTTCTGTTTCTCATACTTCACTGATTAAAGCCAGTCACATGGCCGTGCATAATTTCAAAGAATATAGGAAAGTACAATACTACCATATCCCCAGGGAGATGTAAAAAGAAAAACATGTAAGACAGGGGGCAAATGGCTGGTGTTAAAATGTTCCAAATTCTTCATGAATTTTTATTTTTGAGGAAACAGAATATAAAAAGGTTAACTATAGACTTTAATTCTAGTGTACATGTTACATTTTAAAGGTAATAGGATGAGAGTAGAAATATAATTTTCAAATATGTAGGAAAAGAGAATTTTTTAAAATGCAAACAAAAGAGGAAACAGATCTCTAAAAGGCAGGGTAAATTGGAAGTGCAAAATAAAACAGTAGAAATGCATCCAAACACATCAGTAATTATAATAAGTGTAAATTGAATAAACTTACCAACTAAAAGGACAGAAATCATCTGCTTGCATTGTTTTTAATGTTTGTAAGAACTACACCTAACACTTAAGGACACAGAAAAGTTGCAAGTGTAAGAGTGGATTCAAAGCACAGGCATGGAAGTTGTACAATACCAGGTAAAACCTCAGGCAAATCACTTATCTTTTAAGGAGTGGCAGTTTCCTCATCTGGAAAACGATCTTTGCAATGTTACACTTGTTCCATATGTGACTAATGTTAGAAAGTTCACAACACTTCACAATGTTACTAGGATTAGATGAGCTATGTGTAAAGGGCTTAGTTGATAGCAGCAGACTAGGAAATGATAGCTCTCACCTTATAAGTAACCCTATCTGTCCACACACAGTTGGGTAGAGTGTTTGCAAACAGTGCTTCAATTATTCCTCCCATGGGCCCGACCCATCCCTATCCTCATGCCCCTTTGCAATGTAACTTTATCGCTCCTCCCATCAAGAAGTCCACTCTACTTCTCCACCCCTTGAGTCTGGGCTGCCCTTGGCCTTGTTTTAACTAATAAAATTCAAAGGTGATGTGTGTGAATTCCAAGCCTAGGGCTCAAGATGCCTTATAACTTCCATGTATATTCTCTTGAGACTACTATCTCCAGCCAAGATGGAGTTACAGAAATGGAATAACTTTCTTGCCTGAAACAACTCAAAAACTGGGCAGCATATATAAAACAATGGTTTCAAGAACACTAATCCCCGAGATGGGAATCCAATGAGGTGAGCACTATAACTGGCTCAGCCAATTGCCTGGAGACAGTGTCCAGGCTGCAGCACAATGAGGACAATCTCAGGCAAAGACTTTTGGTCTCTCTGATTTTAGAGAAATCTGGAAATATCAAGTCAACTAGAGTTCACAGGGAAGAGAGGTGCACAGGGTCCCCCTGGAGCTATTAATCATCATATGTGTGTGAAGAAACTGCCTGAGGCCAGGGAAAGAATCACAAAAGAAGAGAGGAACTCCAACTTGGAGCTCCCACTTTAGCTCTCTTGATGTTAAAAGTTCAGGCTACCCTACTTGAGGATAAGAGATCATGAGAAGAGAGACCTAGCCAAAAGTCAACACCAACCACCAAGACAAAAAAGAAAAAGAGGCCATCTTAACCCAAACAGAATGACTGCATTCACCAGATGACAGCAGCCTGACGAATGACTGACCCTTGAAGAGATCAGCAACAGAACCACCCAGCTGAGCCCTGCCAAGCCCAGGCAAAACTAATCACCCTCAGAACTATGAACAAATAAAACAGTTGTTTTTAGTCTCCAAGTTTTGAGCTGGTTTACTACCCAACAGTAGAGAACTTATACTCAAGATGTCTAAAGCAATGTTGTATATACAAAAAAGCGAGCCATAAATGTCCAGTAAATGGCCCATCCCTGCTACCCATCAGCATAAACCGATACCTAAGGGCAGCCTGTCCCACTGCAGCAAGAGCCACAGTCTCCTTCACTTGCAGGAAGTTAAAACCATTATGGAAACACATGTTTTGAATCAAAGAACCCTGAAATATCAGAGCTCAAGTGTCACACCCATTGTGAAGCACTCACTCCCAAGATTCTGCTGATAGAAATACCTACTTTTCCCTCTCGTTTCCAGGCACCTCTGTCAGCATATTCTGCGGGCCTGCTATCCTCAGCAGCAGTGGATGTGAGGCACAGCTAAGTAGTTCACCTCTTACTTGTGGTGAGTCACTCAGCACAGTTCCTGTCCCCAAACAATAACCACACTGGATACAGCATGCTGGGCTATTTCAATCCTGGAGAAAGAGGTCAGGCACAGAGACAGGATTAAAGGATGACTAAGGAAGAAGCGCTGTGATAGTGATGACAGAGGGAACTTGCTTTACATTTATCAGGACGCCCCCCTCCCCCCGCCAATGACTCTCCCTATCCCGGTGCAGAGAAATCCTAAGCAGCTTCAAAAGCCAAGAGTCCACAAATAGTTTAAAACTCTAATGAGCTCCCATGTATCTCACCAAGTCCATCTGCTTCAAGAGGGGCATCTGCTCGCTGCCCTTGGTCACTAAAAAGTTAGGAGTTCATGCTGATCTGAAAAGCCCAGATGAGCCACAGGCACAAAATATAATTGAACCCGTAGGAAGGTTAAAATTTAAAATCAGCCCAGACGGCATGGCTCAGTGGTTGAGCATTGAGCTATGAACCAGGAGGTCACAGTTCCAGTCCTGGTGAGGGCACATGCAGGGTGTGGGGTGTGCAGGAGGCAGTTGATTAATAATTCTCTCTCATCGTTGATGTTTCTATCTCTCTCTCCCTCTCCCTTCCTCTCTCTGAAGTCAATAAAAATATACATTTTAAAAAATGTTAAATCACCCCCAGCCCCTGGCTACCTCTAAGACTTCATTTTCCACTCTTCTCACCTTCACTCACTAAGGCTCCAGTGACCCCAGCCTCCTTACTGTTTCTTGGCATACCAAGCGTATACCTGCCTCAGGGCTGTTGCCTTTGCTCTTCCCTCTGCCTGAAATGCTCTTCCACCAGATGCTATTTGGTTTAGTGCTCTTCTCAAATTGAATTCCTTAGGGAGGCCATCCTGGTCTACTCCATCTAAATTAGGCCCCCCACATACACCCTGGTATTCTCTAGTCCCTTGACCTGCTTTTTTCCCTCCTAGCACACAGCATCACCAGACCTTGTCTATCTATCTATCTATCTATCTATCTATCTATCTATCTATCTATCTATAGTGTGTGTCTACCTTCTGACTATAGCGTGAGTTCCATGAAGGCAGGGACTTAACTAATTGCTTAAAACTAATACACTCAGTGCTGACCATAATGCCACACCTAGCAGATGGACAATAAATATTTGTTCAATGAATTAATTTACTAATTATAAGATATCTTCTATACATTGTAAATGTATCACCACTAGTGCTCTAAGTGAGTGGCCTATGAAAGTTATTTCCTTCTTAGACTACATGCCCTATGTATTAATGACTTACAAACTGCATATAAAAATAACTAACATTTACAAAGTGCTTACTCTGCACTGAGCCCTATGCTAAACTCTTTATATGCATTTTCTCACATCTTCTTCTAAACAACGTTATGAAGTAAGTACGATTAGCATCACCTTTTTACAGATGAGAAAAGTAAGGCTCAGGGAGAGGAAGTCACTTGCTCAAGGTCACAGCCAAGATTTGAGTCTAACTCTGGAACCCAAGCTCTTAAACCCAAATGCTATGCTGCCAGAAATGAAATGAAATGAAATGAAATGAAATGAAATGAAATGAAATGAAATGAAATGAAATGAAATGAAATGAAATGAAATAATAATGAAATGAAATGAAATGAAATGAATGATTATGAACTAGAGGTGTCCATTGTGAGTTGCTCTGGTCATGGCCTACTCCAAGCAATTCTGTCTATCCACACCCAAGCTCCACGTCACATGGCCCTGCTCCTGGCTCTCCCCATTCCAGTAGTGAAATGGACCAAGGATGTTCTCACTCATAGTTTGATGGGGCCATCAGATACCTTTCTGAGAAAATTATAATTGGAAACTGAGAGCATAAGCCATTCACTAGAGCAGTGGTTCTCAACCTGTGGGTCGCGACCCCTTTGGAGGTCGAATGACCCTTTCAGGGGGTCACCTAAGACCATCTTGCATATCAGATATTCACATTACGATTCATAACAGTAGCGACATTACAGTTATGAAGTAGCAACGAAAATAATTTTATGGTTGGGTCACAACATGAGGAACTGTATTTAAAGGGCCAGAAGGTTGAGAACCACTGCACTAGAGGAAGCAAAGTTACCAAGAATTCCTCAGGAAGGTATGGGGACTTGGCAAACCAAAGCCCCAGGGAAGCCTCAGTTCTAAGGAAGCGAAGAGAAGGCTTTGGAAGATAGAGGTGAAGTGGGCAGAACAGAGCAGGAAAGCCATAGAAATGCCCAAGAGAGCAGCAGACTTAGATCCAGATAATGCTTTAATTTCTGTTTTAGTGAACCCCTAACTATTTTTTTCTTGAGGTAGCTAACAGTGTCAACCCAATCAACCATAAATTGGTTGCCATAAATTGGTCACACTAAAACAAAATACAGGGCAAGAAATAGCATTCTTGTCCAATAGCTCCTTCTCTGGAACTGTTCTCCAGAACTACCTTGAATTATATGCTCGTCCTGAACACCCAGGAGTGAGAGTGGGAATAGATCCACGTTTCAGATTTTCTCTCTATCACTATGGCCTCAAGGTCACCAACTTCTGCAGCTCTTGGCCCTTTCTGACCAAAAGGAGAGCTCCTGAGGCCCCACATGGGCAAGTTGTTCAAAAGGAGGTTCCCACAGCACAACTGATGGGCCTCTAGTGACTCATTCCTCTTTCTTTATACCATGGCCCTCTCATTCTCAGAAAACAGCAGGCTAGAGACTCCATGAAGCCATAGTTAGGCACCTGCTGCACCAGTCCTCTGCTCCTTTGGTCTCTGTGAGCTCTCCTCAGTCGCAATGATTTTTTTTCCTCAAGGGTCCCATCTCTGGATCTGAACCTAAATGCGATGCTGCCAGAGAGGAAATGAAATGAGATGAATGAATGAATCATTATCTCTGAAATCTGGCTTTCTTTGAGAATCCTCGGTCCATCAAACTTGGGCTACACATGTCTAGATTCTACCTATCGTAAGAGATCAAATTCTCTCTCAGAAATGTTCCATGATGCCTAGGAGGCATATGAGCTTACAGAGTGGGTGCTGCTGCCTAACTCCACCTGCTGAACAGTTTCAACTCGATCGAGTCAAAAACATCCCCTTAGAAGACCACTGAAAAATAATGGACCCATATTTACATATCTCTCCTATAAGCACCCCTTCATGCTGCCGTCCATGCACCACTTACCTGCCACCAGATGCTCTCCAGGGAATCACAGAAACCCTAACCGGAAGGACCCTAATTCAATCCTTCCAGTTTGCATATGATAACTGAGTTATAGCAAGGCAAAGAGGAACCTCAGGCCCACATGAGCCAGGCTTGAGAAAGAATTCCTTTGCAGGATCTACCCTCCTCAAAGCACAATGTGGTTTATTTCAGAAAGTGACCGAAGGCTGACTTGAACAGGGTTATAGTATTCAGGAAGCTATGACCATTAAAAGATCAATAAGATCTAGTCTTCCTCTTCAAGGTGTTTGCAACTCAGTGGCATACCCACATATTTATAAAATAAAAAGGCATTTGCACATGCTATATTTGAGGCAGAAATAAAGTGCTCCAGCAATTTAAATCAAGGGTGTAAAAGAATAAATGTGACCAGGAAGAGCTCCAAGGAAAAGATGGAATTTGGTTCATCCTTGAAAGCTCTATTCATGCTTCCAGTCTCAGCTGAATGTTCCCTTGTCGCAGAAACTTCCATTACCTCACAGGCTAAGTTTGTGCCCAGGCTGTACAACTCCACAGCACCTTGATCTTTCTTTACTTTCACAACTGACTCATTATCTCCCATGTTTTTCTCACTAGAGCAAATTCCATGAACTCTCATCCTCTGTATCTACCAGAGTACCTTCCACAGTATAGGTACTCAGTAAATAAATGTATGTGTATGAGTGTGTGTGTGTGTGTGTGTGTGTGTGTTAAATGAAATCACACCCATATTAGAAAAGAACGTGCAAATGGGAATTTTCAGAATAATTTATGCAAAGGCAGGGAAGTGAGAAAAGAGCAGAAGAGAGACGTGTCAAAGACAGATAATAACATAATAATAGTATCAACTAACATTTACCAACTCCTTACAGTGAGTTCCGGGCATGGTTTCCCTCATTTCGTCCTGCCAACAACTCAAAGAGGGAGGCAATATTATTATTTCTGTTTCATAAACAATGTAACTGGGGTAAGGACAGGTCAAGTACTCACCCAAGGTCACACATCCCTAAGGTCACATAAAGAGCAACAGTTAGACTGGAATCCAGTGACTCTGATCTCAGAAGCTGAACTCTTCATCACCACCTGACACTGAATTCAGAAAAGAACTACATATAGACGTTGTGAAAAGAGAGAGAAGGAAGCCTTGCTTTGGTGGTTGGAAAAGTATAGAAGCATCTCCTCTTAAGAGCTACCTTCTGGAAGGATGCACCCACATCTTAAAAGTAATTCAAGTAAAAGTGGTAGAAGAGCAGAGCAATGGACAAGCTCATGGACACAGAAACTTAGGTAGTTTCCTACTTCTTCCCACTGTGCCTCACAACCTGTGGTCACCTTCTTTTATTTTCCAATAAAGGACACTTGTGGATCCTGAAAATAATTAAGAGCAAAATCTTTTTGCAAATTACAACATGGGAAGTAGATGTCTGACATTTAAAATATTTTGCTGTAAACAAACTAAAGTACAAATTCTGTTTGGGGGGGGGGGGGGAAGGTTAAGAGTTTCTTAACTTTTCTTTTACTCTTCAACCTAACTTCATCTTTTACTCTTTAACCTTACATAAATCAGGGGGGGAAATCCAGTTATATAAAAGGTTCAACAATTAAAATCATTCGGCAGTGGTACTTTTTAAAAACAGTTCAAAGGGCCTTCCAAGGCAATGTCTGCTTAAATAATTGTCTGATAGTAAAATAAGCCAATGACTTCTATGACTTTCTAGTTTCTGATAGATTTTGAAGATCCACCATATTCTGAAGTGGACACAGTTCACAATTGTTTGTTTTATAAAATATCATCCATTTACTAGCTGGCTTACCACAAAGGAACCAGAGTCGGGTGACTTATTCTTTTCATCTACTCCCCTTTTCCTTCAAACCACACACACGGGTTACACACATCTGGCTGTAACCACAAGACAGTTATTCTTATGCTGCCATCTATTATCATTATTCTAAACAAATTCCTTAAATGCTTGCTAACCCTCTTCCTATGTCCAATCTATAAGCTGATAGGAACAGAGCAAGGAAAATATGCTATTTTATTCCTTAATTTTTTATGAAACAACATCATAAAAACCCCAGGGGAACCCAGGGTTGGCAAGCTCCAAGACAATCATGAATTTTACCTCCAGGAGCCCTACCAGGTTCCTACAGTGAGGATGAGGGAAAATTCCTTGGTTCTTCCCTCAGGGGGCTGGGGAAAGTAGTCATTAGCAACACTCCCAGAGCTTTCTGTTCTTAACAGGTCTTCCCTCAAAGGAAACCTAACTAGCTGAGGAAAGGGAAATACCCAATTCCTGCTCCCTCTAGCCTTCCTATCTCTCCTAAGGGGGAAGATAAAACAAAGTTGATAAGCACAGCCCAGGGGCACAGTCTCACTAATGGACTGATTACTAAGTAATAACTTTAGACAAATTTTGATTAGATGCTAAATACAGTCCTTTCCAGTTTTCCAAGTACTTTCAAGTATATTTTCTCACTTCAGAGGAGGTAATTAGGGCATTGGGAGGTGATTAGGCCATGAGGGTGGGCCACTCATTAATGGGATTAGTGCCCTGCTAAAAGAGACTCCAGAGAGCTCTCTTGCTCTCTTTGCCATGTGAGGCTACAATAGGAGAATGGCCATCAGCAACCTGGAAGACAGCAGGCGCTGGAATGTCACCATGTTGACACCCAGATCTTGGACTTCTAGCCTCCATAACTGTGAGAAATAAATTTCTATTGTTTATAAATAATCAGTCTATGATATTCTGTTATAGCAGCCTGAACTGACTAAGACACCTTTAAAAGTATAATTGCCCTCCTAGGAATCATAACCAAGAGGATAATTAGAGAGCCTCTTTTATTTTGAGAGAGAGGAAGAGAGAGAGAGAGAGAGAGAGAGAGAGAGAGAGAGAGAAGGAAAAGAAATGGGAAAAAAAAAAACCCACCCAACAATATGGACATTGCATTTTCCATTTACTTGGCCTTAATCGTAAGAATATGGTACTTTTGACCCACAAAATGAATCCTTTGGAGAAAGCTATATATTCATTTCTCACTGAAAAGTTAAAATTTTTAGTCCATGCTTCCAGCTCCTTTTCCAGTATCCAACACGTGGTCCCACTTGGTTCACACATAGTAGGCCCTCGCAGATAAGAAAAAATCAGTTTACTGGACACATGAGCAAATTGTCAGGGATGGTTCGTTAAATTCTTATGCTCTCTCTCCTCTATTGCTGGTAAGAATGTAAACCAAAATGACCTCTCAAAGGGCAGAGCGGCCATCTGGATCTAGAGAATTAAATGCGTGTCTTCCCTTTGATCTCCTAGGAATGGAGCCCAAGGAAGCCATCCAAAAGGTAGACAGTTCATTCTTTGCATTTCCCATGTTAATAAAGTTTAGCAAACAACTTAATGTGTGATGCTGGAGGAATGGTCGACTATGAAGCAGAGAATATAAAAATTCTAACGTATATTTCTTTGCAAGGGAAAATGTCCATGATAAAATGCTAAATAAAAAGCCAGATTCAAAACTGTATAAACAGTATTAAACCAATGTGTCTAAATATAATAATTATATAAATTATTTTACCTTTACATATATGCATATAAAGACTATAAAGATATACTCCAAAATGCTAACTAACTAAGATGCTACCTCTGGCTATTAGAATTATTTTTTTGTTTTCTTCTTTATACTTTATCTCTTCCAAATGAATATATATTTTTTTCATCAGAAGAAAAGAAATCTTTTCAATGAACAGATTTTTTAAATCTATATTCACCTTTTAGGAAATTGATTTGCAATATCTATAATATTCAAATCATCCCAGGGAAGTGCCCATTCATTAAAACACAACAAAACAGAAAATTCTAAAGATTAAACACACTCCAAAATATAACTCCAGTCACGTTCAGGAGGCTTTTCCTTACATTTAACCCATTCCCTCCCAGTGTAATTTATGCCCATTTAACTTGCTTTGTGATCTTGGTATTTGCTTTGAATACCTAGGGTGTAGTATGGTATAGTGTCTGACATAGGAATCACTCAATACATGTTTATTTAATCTCAAGTGCAACCATCCAGTGGGGTATGGGAGCCATGTTTCATTATTCCCTCAAATGTTCTTGTCCCCCTTCTTCTAGCAACTGTTCCCCTTTGGCTAACTCATGTTCCCTCCTCCTGGCTCAGATGGGGCTATTGGTCATTTACAGCCCCTTCCCCCTCCCTGATTCCTGGCTAGACAGAGACTATTCAGGGAGCAGGGATATGGGCCAAGCAGGGTCAAAGTCCTTCCCTAAAAATCAATCCGATGATATCGGGAAGAGAAGTACAAACATCCTCCCAGTGCACCACAGAAGCCAGGTGTGAGAAGGGGCATCAAGCATCTGGGGACTATCTTCTCCAGCCACACGGAGGAGGCCGTGTCTGCAGGGTGACTAAAGAAAGCCAACAGGCAGAGGGAAGAAGTGCATGAATGAAGAGAGACAAGGCAAGGGCTGGAGAATGATACCACAGGGCAGGAGAAGCACAGACCAATGAAGGCACAGAGAAGGTCCTGAAGCCATGAGACCACAATTTTAGCCCTGGCGACCCCATCCCTGCCATTTAGCTTTCATTCTGTTCGTCCCAGCTATAGCGGGACAATAAATTCCCATTTATCTTAGGCCAGTGGTCAGCAAACTCATTAGTCAACAGAGCCAAATATCAACAGTACAACGATTGAAATTTCTTTTGAGAGCCAAATTTTTAAAACTTAAACTATATAGGTAGGTACATTGTTATTAACTTAATTAGGGTACTCCTAAGGCTTAGGAAGAGCCACACTCAAGGGGCCAAAGAGCCGCATGTGCTAATATTGTGGCCCCACCCCATAAAAAGAAACAGACTTTCCGGAGGATGAGGCCCAGAAATCAGGATTTTAAAAAAGATTCCCAGGTGATTCTAATGTTCAGCCAAGGTTGAGAACCACTGCCTAACCCAGCCATGGGCAAACTATGGCCCGCGGGCGGCCCATTTGAAATGAATAAAACTATTGAAATAAAAGACCGTACCCTTTTATGTAATGATGTTTACTTTGAATTTATATTAGTTCACACAAACACTCCATCCATGCTTTTGTTCCGGCCCTCCAGTCCAGTTTAAGAACCCATTGTGGCCCTCGAGTCAAAAAGTTTGCCCACCCCTGGAGTGATGGTGAACCTATGACACGCATGTCAGAGGTGACACGTGAACTCATTTTTTTGGTTGATTTTTCTTTGTTAAATGATATCTAAATATATAAAATAAATATCAAAAATATAAATCTTTGTTTTACTATGGTTGCAAATATCAAAAAATTTCTATATGGCACGGCAACAAAGTTAAGTTAGGGTTTTTCAAAATGCTGACACGCCGAGCTCAAAAGGTTCGCCATCACTGGCCTAACCTAATGGAGCTTTGTAAATTAGAAAGCAATTTCTCACAGAAAACAGATTGAGAACTAAAATTACATATTAAAAATCCAGATCAATTGGGCAGCCAACCAAAAAAGCCATTTAAACAATAATTAGAAGCTGAATTCATTTAAGTTAGGGCTTACTTGAAAGCTATAGCTGGGAATAGGAAAAAAAGCTCCGCATGTGTACTCCACTGTGAGCCATGCTTCCATCATTCATTCACCAAAATAGCAAACACATGAGGTATGCAGCTGTGTGCCAAGCATGGAAGACCAGGGAATAAACAGGGTGGGCGGGCCTGCCCCCATGCAGCTTACAGTCTACAAGGAAAAGCAAAACAATCCACAAGAACTTTTTTTTAAAGTAACAGAAGTATCTACTTCAGCTGGTAGGTAGTTCAAGCAAGTACACTGAAGCTGGCTCTGAGGGGGAAGAAATGCTAATTGGACACAAAAAAAGGTGAGAGAAGAGCATCCCAGACAGAAAAAACACCAAGTGCAAAATCCCTGGGGAGAGGAGTAGGGTGTGTTAAAGGTACGCAGAGAAGTCTGAGAAGTCCTCCTAGTGCAGGTGGGGAAAGCCTGGACTCTGGGAGCCAGGGAAGCTGGGCTTGAATCCCAGCTCTGCCTGGCATTTACTAGCTGTGTGACCCTGAGCAAGTTACTTGACCTCTCTGTGCTTCCTATTTAAAACAGGAATAATACTTTGTATAAAATGGGTTTATTAGAATAGTGCCTGGTACATGGAAAAGTGTTTATTGATTATTGCCACTGGAACACAGAGATAAGGGGAGAGTAGCATGAGGCTAGGGAAGGGCAGCGGAGGCCTATCACACAGGCCTTGGTGAGAAGACGTATATGCCAGTGGTTCTCAACCTTGGCTGCACATTAGAATCACCTGGGAATCTTTTTAAAATCCTGATTTCTGGGCCTCATCCTCCGGAAATTCTGTTTCTTTGTTACTAATGTTGTGGCCCCACCCCATAACAAAGAAACAGAATTTCCGGAGGATGAGGCCCAGAAATCAGGATTTTAAAAAGATTCCCGGGTGATTCTAATGTGCAGCCAAGGTTGAGAACCACTGGTATATGCAGACATTTTAAAAAGGACTTTTTTAAAGATCCCATTGGCTGTAATAAGGGCGACTGATGGGGGTGTGGTAGTGAATGTAGAAGTGCCAGCTGGCCATTAAGAAAGCTTCTGTGGTGGGTGGCTGAAGAGGAAGAAAAGACCAATGTAAACAGTGCTGAGGCCATGGAAGAGGTTGATCTGACATCATTACTCTATATGTGTAAGATTTCAGCTGTGTCACTAATAAAAAAGCTTAAACAGGAAAGCTAAACACTGACCCAGTGATCATTCATTACTTTGATTTCCTATTAGAAAAACAGAAGGATATTCTATAACCTCAGAATTTTAATGGGGGCACGGGAGATACTATAGTCCAGGCATAGTCAGTGACACTTTGAATGGATGGATGAATACTTGAGGCACAGGCTCAGCACAAGGACCAGCTAAGCCTGACCTTAACGGGGCATAAACCAAAAGGACTAAAGAGATGCTTCAAGCTCCCAGATAACCCGTTTTTTCCAGGTTTCTTTCCTTCGGGAAAAAAGAATCTTTCTTTAAATGAATGGCTGCCAACAGGTCTGACCCACATCGGCAGCAGGAAGGCACCTGTTCACTGTGCCAAACCACAGTTCCCACGCGCTGCGGACCAGGTAAACCCAGCCTCTCCGCAAAGAGGTAAGAGCACAGGTTTGGGAGTCAAGGAGCTCAGACCCAGGTTTAGGTCCTGGCTCTAGTACACACTGGTTATGTGACCCTGAGTAAGTTACCTAACCTAGCCTCAGGGTCCGCATCTGGAAAGCAATTGAACCTGTCTCCGCAGTTGTTTCGACCAAGATTTGATATACTATTTCTAAAGCACGTCACACAGTTCTCATACAGAGTAAGCACTCAGTGAGTAACCATTGTGATTATTACACATCTTTTGTTCCTGCAATGCCACCAAAACTGGGGATTAGAAGAGGCAGAGAAAGAAAACACTGCTGGTATATTGGTCACCTGTTTTGGGAAACTGGCATATGGAGTAATAGTGAAGATACACCTAACCCATGCCCGGGTACTTCCACTCCTAAGTGTACACCCAACTGAAGTGCACCCAGGTACACCAAGAGACAAGAATGAGAGAGCTCACAGGAGTTATCACTCATAATAGCCCAAAACTGGAAACCCAAATGTCTATCAACAGTAGAATGGAAAACTAAATGATGAAATGATGGTATATATATATATAGAGAGAGAGAGAGAGAGAGAGAGAGAGAGAGAGAGAAGTAATATGCAAATTAGGTCAGGATAACGGTCACTACCAGCTCAGGAGGAGGGGCCAGGCTCTGCCCCAAGCCTGAGAGAATAACACACAGGCACAGCCCAGAGCTGGAGAGAACAACCCCGCAGGGGGATCCGGGCTCCAGCCCCTCGGCTGTGTTGCTGGGCTGCTGGGGCCGGAGCCAGCGGAGACACAAGCCCTCAGAAGACGGCCCTGATTGGGCCGGTCCCTATGATGCCCACTGTAGCCAGCAAACTGGCTGATCAGGGGTTGGGGCTCACAGCCCCTCCCTGCTGCCGGCCTGCCCCTGATCGGACTCTCCCATCCTGATCAAGAGCAGGGCGCACAGAGCCTGGACCCTTCCTGGCAGCCCCCAGTCCGTGGGTTGAGAATTCTGATGGCCCTGCCCAGAGAGTAGAGGTGCCGGAGGGGCAGGGATAGGGACCACAGACCTCCAGGGAGCACTGCAGAGTTGGCAAGGAGAGGACAGGGCCTGCGAAGGGGGAGGAGGCTAAGTCAGCCCACATCAGCCCAGAATCCAGCCCTTCCCCTCCAGAGGCAGCAAGACCTAAACCCAGAACCCCAGCCTGAATCGGAAGAGCCCTAGGGAGGCTTCAGGAAGCTCTATGCAAAGCTGCGCGTCGAGAACTAGAGATTTTGTGAGTCCCTGACCCAGACCACGCGGTGGCTGGCACAGCTCAAGGTGGAGCTAGAGCATGCCACGCGGAGGCAGGAGCGTTTTACAGAGAGGCTGGCCCTCCAGGAGCTGGCGAGATTTGAGCGCAGGGCCCTGGAGTGCAAGGCTGGAAGAGGAGCTAAAGGGCCTGTCCAACCTCAGGGCTAACAACAAGCGCCTCAAGGAGGAGAACACGGCCCTGATCCGCGTCTTCATCAGCAAACTGTCCAAGTGACCCCAGAGGACTTGCCCCTGCACCCGCATTTATACAGCTGCTTCTGCCACACGCACCCCTTCCCCTATGTGAACATGAGTGACAGGGCTCCTGGGGAGTCTCTGAGAAGCCATAACCTCCCCTTGGGACCTCCAGGCTGGGAGGGGAGGATAGAGCCCCCAGGAGCCATCTGAGGCCAGGATGGAGATGGGAGGCTGAGCCAGGTAGGGGGACCGGGGCTGTAGGTAGGACCAGGAAGGAATCGAGGACCAGGAAGTGCCAGGACCAGTAGCCAGGACCAGAGTGGCCACCCAGAGGTCCCCTTTCACGTGTGCTGCCACCAGTCACCCCTCCAGCCCCTGAGCAGGGATCCGAGAATGTGCCAAGCATCCCACCATCCTGGGCTAGGTGGGCCTGTATATAGGGCCCATGTGCAATAGGGAGGGACATCTTTTATTTTTTGCTGCCCCCTCCCCAACACTGTCCTGGGCAGGGGGAGAAGGTATTTTTGAGACATAGCACAGGCACCACAAATAAAAGTTCCTGAAGTTGCCAAAAAAAAAAAAAAAGAGCAGGCTGGCCAGCCAAACACCTCCTCCCTGCCCCCCCACCCCCCACCAGCCCCACCTCAATCAGCCTGCCCCATCACAATAGGCCCACAGCCCCTCCCTACCGCTGCTTGCCCCTGATCACACCCCCCACCCCAACAGGGGGCAGGGCTGGGCGGCTGACCTCCTGCAGCCCATCCCCAGGCTGGCCCCGCCCCTGATCCCCTCACCCCAATAGGGGGAAGGACCGGCCAGCCAATCTCCTGTAGCGCCTCCCCCTGCCCAGCCCCAGCCCAGATCAGCCCCCCCTGCCCCATCAGGGGCAGGGCTGGCTGGCCAACCACCCATGGCTCCTCCCCCAAGCTGCTGGCCCCTGATTGGCACCTCCCCACCCCATTTGGGGGTGTGGCTAGCTGGCCCACCAACCACAGCCCCTCCCCATGGCCAGCCCTGCCCCCAATCCCAATCAGGCTGGCAGGGGGGACATTTGGGGGTGATCAGGCCAGCGGGGTGGGACAGTTGAGGGCGATCAGGCTGGCAGTTGGGGGCAATCAGGCAGGCAGGCAGGTGAGCGGTTAGGAGCCACCGACTGTGGTGTGGGATCGGGCCTAAACTGGCAGTCTGACATCCTCCGAAGGGTCCTGGATTGGATAGGGTGCAGGCTGGGCTGAGGGACCCCCGCCCTCATGCACGAATTTCATGCACCAGGCCTCTAGTATTTATATAAAAGAGTAACACATGGTGCCAAAAATGAAGAAACCATGGCTACAATCAACAAAAGGGATAACTCTCAAACCCAATGCTGAATGAAAGAAAGCAGACACAAAAGAATATACTAGATTATTCCATTTGCATAAAGTCCAGAAAATGGGAAAATTAACTCTGGTGTTTAAGGATGCATACTCAGGTGGGACAAGAGTAAAGCAAAGAGATTACCATGAAGCCAGGGGAGTGATTGGCTGTGGAGGGAAGAGTGGGGTTGTGAGTGGGATGAAGAATGCAGGGGCTTCTAGGCTTCTGATTCTTGACCTGGATGATGGTCACATGTATGCTATATAGATTTGTTCAGCTGTACACGCTGGTTTTGTATACTTCCTGTATGTATGCAATAATCTTCAATAGTTGAAGAACTGATCATTCTACCTGTTCCAGCTAATGCGTGCCTCTTTTCAAAGAGTGTCAGGGGCTTGGGGAATGTGATCTCTGCAACTAGGAGCTTTCTGAACCCCCTGTCTGCTCAAACTAAAATCCTAAGGGGGCTGACAGGCAAGGAGGGTGCAGGAGAGGTGAGGAGGTAGACCCACCACCTAGGACTGTCCTGATAGAACTGTCTATGGGATATTCCCAGGGTCAGCCCTTGTCCTGTGCCACTTCTGACACATGAAAATGAAGGGCAGTGAATGAAGAGGCTTGTAATTGGCACCAGCAAGAAATAAAGAACACAAGGAGAAATGCCACAGGGAGTATTCACTCAACATGTACAAAGTGCCAGGCCATAGTGACTGTTCCAGGGATGGGTATATGACACAAGCAGGGCCAATGTCCTTCCTAAGATCCATTCTCCTGAGGAGCCCTTTCCCCTGAGGCTGCCAACCTGCAGAATTAGTCAGGAGCTTCCGGAGACCACTCTCCCCAGCCACGTGGAGTGAGCCACATCTGCAAGTGGACAAAATAAGGCAGCCAGAGAGGGAAATAGGATTGAAAGTTGCAGAGAGGTGAGGCAAGGAGCTGAGAATGGTGCCTCGTGCCAAGAGGAACAGCAGCCAGCTGAGGCAGAGAGAGGGTTTGGAAACCTTGAGTGCCCAGTCCCACGACTGATGCCCTGATTTCGGCAGCCTGACCTCAATTCTGTCCTTACCTTCTGTGGTGAGATAATATGGGTCAGATTTTGTGCTCAATTCTAATAACACAAAGGTAAATAATATGCAGAACTTTCTCTTAAGGATATCACAGTTTAATTAGGAAAACAAACATTTCAACAGATTGTCAAACAGCATTATGAGAGTCTATGGAGGTGGCACATCTTAACCAGACTAGAGGAGGAGAGGGGAGGTTGAGGGAAAGATTTTGGAGGAAGTAAGCTTGGGCTGAGCCCTATGGAATGCTTTGGATTCATGCGGGGGGGGGGGGGAAGTGAGGTGAAAGAGTGGTCTACGAAATGAGTGGGGATGGCGGGGCAGCTAGAACAGAGAAGGGGAGCAAGAGAAGGAATGTGTGGGACGCTGAGAACACCTTGGTATTGCTGGAGGGAGGTGTGGTTGTCAGGAGAAGCCAGGAAGGTGGGTCATAAAGGAACCGAGAGTCAATGAACAGAGTCTGGACTTTGTCAGGTAGGCAAAGGGGTCGGCCTTTTAAAAGCTTTAACCAGGGGAAAACAGTTTACCTTTTAGAAAGGTCAAGGAGATGTGTCCTAAGGCCACTGTCTAACAGAAGAAATACATTCTCTCTCTCCTCTCCTCTAACTCCAACAGCCTGAATCTCCAAAACTTGAATCAGCCTACAAGTTTATTTCTTGCATTTGGCACTCTTCAGAATGTAAACAATGGGGACAGCTGATGCCATGAGCAGCAGACCAGCTGACCTGGAGACAGGTTCTAATCCTGCCCTGCCACTGCCAGGCCTTGTGAGCTAGGGCAGTGGTCGGCAAACTGCGGCTCATGAGCCACATGCGGCTCTGTGGCCCCTTGAGTGTGGCTCTTCCACAAAATACTCACTTCTGCGCATGGGCCACAAAGTTTCAATCGCACTGCATGTGCGTGCCCACACGTGATATTTTGTACAAGAGCCACACTCAAGGGGCCACAGAGCCGCATGTGGCTCGCGAGCCGCAGTTTGCCAACCACTGAGCTAGGGCAAGCCACCCAGGTCTTTGTGGCTATCTTCTCTGTGGGCAAAATGAGGATCAACAATGTCAGTCCTGCATGCCTCAGAGGGCTGTCGTGAGAATGATGAAGTGGGTCCAGAATCACATCCCCAATACCTTTGAATCTGCTGAAGGATTTTGGTAAAAAGTAGCATCCTATTATAAAATAGCATTACAGAACCCATGTTATGCATTCTCTTGTTAATCAAAAGTATATTAATTCTACCATTTGGTAAATATCTACGTTTTATTTCAAATACATTAACAAGGCTTTCTCATACCTGTACATGTCCAATATTCTATTTGGGGCAATCTGTTTTGACTTTACTATGTTTTCTGCAGGTAATAAAGCACTGGTACCTCAGCAGGGTATCAAAATGCCTTAGAAGAATGAAGTATTTCCTGAAATTAGGTAGCCATATTGCCTCTAAGATAAGGCTACACAAGCCTAGTGGGAGAATTATTGAGGTTTTGGGGTTTATTTAATCTAACTAATTTACTGAGGATATGTTTTGAGCATTTTAATTGCCTTGGGGAAAGTTTCCTCTTAATGGCATGCATAATAGTCTGACAACTGCCCACAAGGTGGCACCAAACTCATGCCCAGAAGACAACCAAGGGATATTTTTTAAATCCTAAAGCAGGCATTCCAAATACTCAACAGACAGCTTCCTTTATAGCTTAGCCTCAACCATGAGCCAGATTTATTTATATTAGCTTCTCCAATCTCTAGATGATGCAAAAGGTAAAACTTACTGCCGCCAACAACAAAACTTTTAATGTAGACATACCTCCTCTCAAGATAGAACTGTTCTACTTCTGTGCGAAGTCTTCAACAGGGAAAAAAAAGTAGTATATAAGACCTAAAAATAAATGTCCCATTTCTGGGGGGTAAAAATCCCAAAACTAATTTAACACACTGAATCACACCCAGAAGTTAGTCGCTCTTTCCTTGTTTTAAATTTTATTTAATTGAGCTTAGATGAGGCCATATAAATCTTTAAAGAACTGAATGTTATTTAAAAACTGAAACAAATCTGCAATTAATACTTAATATATCAGGTCATGGTTATTTTAAAAGGAAAAGATCTATTATTGGAGACCTTCTCCTTCCTACCTCCCTGCCCCCCCCCCCTCCACCCCCCACCCCAGCCTCTCCCATCTTACAAAGGCTGTTCTAAGGTGAACTGGTCTAGGCTGGCATGGCTCTCTGGGAACCGATAATGAAAGTCATTCTGGGAACAGGCACAATGTATCACGGTTGGGTGAGGGGATATTTCTGCCAATTAAAAACAGAATGTGCCGGCCCGAGCCCCTGGGAGCCAATGCTTCCATTTTGAAAAAGCAGAGGTTGTGATAGATGAATGAATCTCAAAGGGCCCAGCTTCCTGTTAGCATGAGAAGAGAGAGCTACCTGTTAGGAAGAAAAGTTTATCTGTTCCCATTTTCAACACCCACCACAGATAAGAGTGACCATCTGTGAAGGCTTGTGGCATGAGCTCATCAGCCTCTTAGGGAAAAAAGCTAAAAGAAAAGAACAAGGTAGTCCTGGCTGGTGTTTCTCGGTGGTTAGAGTGTCAGCCTGCAGACCGGAGGGTTGTGCATTTCATTCCTGGTCAAGGGCACGTACCTCGGTTGCAGGTCTGATCCCTGGCCATGGTTGGGACACAGGAGGGAGGCAACCAATAGATGTGTCTCTCTCACATCGATGTCTCTCTTTCTCTTTTTTTTCTCTCTCTCTCTCTCCCTCACTCCCCCGACCCCCCCCCAAAAATATATCCTTGAGTGGGGATTTAAATATATATATAAGAAAAGAACAAAGTAGATGAATCTCATTCTCAGACCACCAAGTTCCCTATAACCAAGCATCATCCCACCGGGCATGCCTGAGAAGGTTCCCTAATCCTATTAGCAATCCTGAATCATTTGTTCAGCCTCCAGGTCATTGCTCCACTAAGGAAACACCCTTAATTGCAACCCCTTGGCTTCTATACAGTTGTGATTTCTGAAAATATAAGGCGAACTTCCTGTTCACTTATTTCTGTTTCCTAATTAAGGCATCACACATCCCTAGACCATGTGCAAGAGGTTTGTAATCTCAGGGACAAGACATTCAGGGAGGCTAGTAAAGGTGCCTCCTGTAGCCCCTGCTGCCCAGCAGGGCAGACACTCCGCCAGGCTGGCTGGGAGGCAGGGAGGCAAAGGGAAGCCAGGATGTGGTTGTATTACCGATGCTCTTGGAGCTGCTCCCTTGTCACTCTGCATTCTGCAAATCTGCCGTGCCCACCCTGCCGCCCAGCTTCTCCTCCACGTGAGGAGTAACAGAACTCCAGCTTCTCAAAACGCATCTCTCCTCCAAGCAGTCTAAGCTCGGGCAGCCTGGCAGATACTGGACCTCAAATGTCCCAGACCTTTTTAAAAATGCTTCAGAAGCCCTTTCTTACTTACCCTGACCTTTAAACCGAAAATACTGCTTACCGACATCACAGAAGTGAGAACAAATTCATGCAATGAAATGCTGTAATCACAAAAGCCAGTATCATTTCTCTTAATTCACTAAGCAATGTATGAAGTGTTAAGACTTTAACCAGGGAATGGCATAGAGTTTCAGCGTTGGAATCCATAATAAAAAATATCCCTAGTGATGCTGCTTTTCACTACCATTCACTAGACAACTGAGTTTCAAACTTTTCCCTCTCACGGCACACAGAAACTAATTACTAAAATTCTGCAGCACACCAATAAATATACTTTTTGATGATCTGAAAAAAAAAAATAGGTACAATTTTGATTCATTCACACCGGATGGCTATTGTTGTGCTGGCTGCTGTCATTTTTTAATCTGACAATCTAAGGGAAAAGAGGTCAGTGCCCTTGACTAAATGGTCAGGTATTGCATGTTTTAAAAATCCTTGGGGCACGCCGGTTGGAAATCGCTGCACTAGACACTTTCCCTATGCCAGCTACTGTGCTAAGCATGTGTCAGTTTCCATTTTAAAATGTATTTCATAACTGCAAACTTCCAAAGGACCCATGGCAAATCCATGAGTGTGCCCTTCTGTACCGTTCAACACACACACACACACACACACACACACACGCCACCAGGCTGGGACAAGCACCATCACGGACACAGAGATGAAGATGAAGCAGGGGACCTACCCCCTGGGAGGAAGGGGAGCCATGCTCGGCACCTGCAAGGAATGCACCAGGTACTGCCAAGAAGGAAGCAGTGACACACCCATGGATTCCAAACCCCACCTTCATTAGAAGGGTCCTCAACTGAAGAGAGAGGAATAAAATGGTATGCAAAATTGAACAGCGTGGAATAGAGAGAACTCATGTAGAATCTGAGAAATGTTCTCTCAAGAGTATTCTCTTTTAGCTCAGCAAGGACAAATGAATTCTCTAAGAAAGGGGGTGTTTACACTGACGAAGTTCAAGCCCTTCAGCCTGTCTTTGCCTGATCTTCCCTTGGCACAGCCCTTAGAGACCTCTCTCTCTCCCCCTCTCCTTTTCTCTCTCTCTGTCTCTCTCTCTCTCTCTCTCTCACACACACACACACACACACACACACACACACACACACACACAGCCAACGTTTCCCCACTAGGCTGTAAATTTCATGAGGGCAGGGGCAGGGACTTCACCCTGTTCATCACTGTGTCCGCAATGCCTGAAACATAATAAGCACCTGATAAATAATTGTCAAATGATAGAATTTTACTTTTTAGGTAAGTTGACTTTCTCCCCCAAAAGACGTTAAGCTCATCAAAGGCCAAAAGTGGCTGGTGTCCAGGAAGTGCCGCAGAAATGTTCACTGAGTAAATAAACAGCAAACATTAGGCCAGAAGACAAGTTGTCTAAATTAAATTATTGCTCCTTATTGTAAAGTTGGGTTTTTTAATTACAAATTTCCTTCCTCCACAAGTCTTGTCCTCCTTAGCTTTGCAAATTCTGTTGTTTGCATTCCAAAGCCACAACATAATGCCACACTGAAGAATTCAATAACAACAAAGAAAGGATTACTTATTTCAATACCCTTATCTGTAGAAATTTAACATTCTTTCCCCCCCAGAGAATACACTGTCTGATCCCTGGCTCCTAACCCAGCTACACTTGTGTTACAAGGAGTTATCAGAATAAACAGGCAGAGACAGGCAGATGGATATTTCAAATATCACGTAAAACAAAATATCCTTTTACATTTGCAAAATAAATATGATTTCATTGCACATATCTCCAGGATAAAGCGGAAAAAAGAAAAAGGGAAAAAAACAAACATAAGAAAAGGACCCAAGGCCTCTCAGAATGTCTAATAACCTAGGTCAGCGATTTTCAACCAGCATGCTGCAAGAATTTTAACATGCGATACCTGACTATTTAGTCAAGGGCACTGACCTCTTTTCCCTTAGATTGTCAAATAAAAAATGACAACAGCCAACACAACAGCCTTCCAGTGTGAATGAATCAAAATTATACCAATTTTTTTGTCAGATTGGCAAAAAATATATTTTTTGGTGTGCCGCAGAATGTTTAGTAATTAGTTTATGTGTGCCATGAGGTAAAAAAGGTTCAAAATTGCTGACCTGGATTAAGCTGTCCACTTAAGCACTAGAGCACAATCAAGGTTCTACTGTACAGACAAGAGCCCTTCCCTTGCCTCATCCTCCCCTTCCCCTGCCCCCGTCCCTCCCCCTCTCCTTTCTCTCTCCCCCCTCCTCTTCCTCCTCTTTTCCACCCTCCCCATTAGCACACTGAGAGAGCCTGACAGCAACAGTCCTTTCTATGATGTGTTGAGTACAAAGCTCACAATCACTGTAACCAAGTGTCTGCCTCCAATAAATGCCTGCACCATAGCTCAGAATGGAGAGCCAGGAGCTGTTCCCCACTCCACTCCCTACCCCACCCCTCCACACCAAAACCTCAGGAAGTAACAAGAAGAAAATACTATCCTTTAACAAAAGATAGACCCTGACACCAAATACAATGCATTTACTATGAAAATGGATTTAAGTTATCCCCTCAGTAGGTTTTTTTTCCTTTTATTAAGCCACCCCATCACACCACTGACCCGAAGCAAAAATAAAACAAAAAAGCAACAAACAAACTCATAGACACAACACTATGGTGGTTACCAGGGAGAAGGAGGGTGGGAGGAAAAGGAAGAGAGTGAAGGTGGTCAAATACATGAACGGAAGGAAACTAGACTTTGGGTGGTGGACACTCATTGTAGTTCTATGAAGTGATACACCTGAAACTTACATGATGTTACTGGCCAATGTTACCCCAATAAATTTAATTTTTTTAAAATTAATCAGAACTGGAGCATTTCCAGTAATGGCACATCAGTTCATTCCATGATGCCCTGGTGAGATGAGTCATTCCCTCAACAATGACTGAGGGCCTGCTAGGTGCCAAAGGTCATTACACGTAATCTTCTACTTATCTGTTAGGTATTGTCATGACAGGTCCGTGTATTCCCAATTCTAAGCACAGTGCCTGTTACACGAAATAAAAAACAAGAGATGTACAACCAATCTTTGCTTGATGTGTCAATGGAATCATTATGGGATATGTCAATGAAAAACTAAGGTACCACTTTCCAATGTGCATGCTCATTCTCAACAAGGCCACTTACAGTATCAAGTCACACTACAAGGATCCAGTTTACATTCTCCCAAAACAATGAAGTTTGAATACAGATTTGCCTTAATGTTCAATCATCTAGTCAACAATTTCTATTGAACATCTACTTTATGCCAGCCCTTAATGACGTTAACAGTAAAAAAAAAAGCGAGCACAGCCCACACCTCATGGAGCTTACAGTGTATCCGGAAGAGCAAGCATTCAGCCAAACATCACCCATAAAAGTAGCAGTGGCTTACCAAAGCACAACACAACTAAGGAATGGATGTGGTGGGACCAGGCCGGCAGGAGTCTGACTCCAAACTCAACGTTCTCCTGCTCTACTGCAGATGCCTCTAATACAGTGGTTTTCAACCTTTTTTATCTCATGGCACACATAAACTAATTCCTAAAATTCTGCGATCTGACCAAATAAAATAGGTATAACTTTGATTCATTCACACTGGATGCTATTGTTGTGTTGGCTGTTGTCATTTTTTTACTTGACAATCTAAGGGAAAAGAGGTCAGTTCCCCCTCACTAAATAGTCAGGTATTACATGTTTTAAAAATCCTTATGGCACACCAGTTGAAAATTGCTGCTCTAGTGGAATGTCCTATTTGGAAAGATTCTGTTAAAAACAGCTATCATCTGTTCAAGAAACATGGCATTATTCTGGTTTTATCAGCAAGTCAAAACAATTTCCCATAGTTGCCCATTCTCCCTGAAAGCCAAGGTTCCTGGTACGCACTCACATTCAGACAATGCCTTTATTTTTTTCAAATAAAGATCCATCTTGTATGTTTGGTTTTCATAGTGTGAGTTAATTTTTCTAAACTTCTGTGTCCTAGTCTTCTGTTTTAATATCAAAACTGAAGAAAAACTGAAATGTACCTTATAGAAGAAGTCTGCACATATTTTCTGGTAAACAAATGGGCATGGCTATATTCCAATAAAACTTAATTCATAAAAACAGACAAACAACCATATATGGCACACAGGTTGTAGTTTGCAACCTCTTCACTAAAGGACAAAATCCATTCATACAATACAGTAACTTTGGGGTATATTATAAAAAGATCACATTGGAAACTAGTGTTGTACACGCTGGAAACCTAGAGATCACAAGAAGGGAGGTGGGGACTTTTCCTTCCTATTGGCTTCCTGCTCCTGTGGGCGTACCCCAACCGTGCTTCCTCCCATAGCGCATTTCTTTCCTGTTGCAGCTGCTGAATCCAATATACAGTCTTTTTGGGACCAGCCCCTTTATGTCCCCTCAGAGACCACAGTCCCAGCCTGTCTCCTCCTCAAGTCCAGGTCCCAGCTTCCTTCCCCTCACCTGAGCTCAGAGACTCCAAGACTAACCAGGACACCAGCCAGGTGGTACTACCCCTCAGAGTTCTGGGTTAAGCTCAGAGGCCTCAGCACCAGCCATCATCTTGGAAATGTGAGTTCAGCCCCACTCTTCCAAGCTTCTAAATTTTAATAAGCCCAATACTAGGTGTGAAATGCTTCCTGTAGTTGCTACTTCCATGATACATTAGCGTGTTTTTTAATGCCTTTTCAGTTCTTCATTATCAAGTTGATTTTTTTTGTTGTTGTTAATCCTTACCCAAGGATATTTTTTCCATTGCTTTTTAGAAAGAATGGAAGAGAGGGAGGGAGGGGAAGAGGGAGAGAAACTTCAATGTGAAAGAGACACATAAAGTGGTTGCCTCTCACACGAGCCCTAGTCAGGGCCAAGGATCCAACCTGCAACCCAGCTATTATTGTGCCCTTGACCAGGAACCAAACCCATGACCCTTCGTGTGCAGGCCCATGCTCTGGCCAGGGCCAAGTTGATAATTTTTAATATTAAATTCTCTCTGTCAAAATAATTGGTGTAGCTCCTGTCTCCTGATTCAACCCAGACTGATTCAAACACAGTCCAGCAATTTCACAATAACTCACATCCTCATTTGTGTTTCTTGAGCACTATGAAGTGGACACAAAATTCTGTGTTTTATTTAAAATCCAATTGCTGCTCTCAAATACTCCAGCTGCTCCCAGGCCTGACTCTTCAAGAAACTTCTCTTCCCCAGAAATTTCTTCTACCCTTCGATTCTCCTCCGGTCTCTTTAGTCTTCCTCCTCAACTCCTTTTCTCCTAATTCTCCATCACAAAATCCCAAGGATCAGTCTACCAAAGAGGATGAGCCTCAGAGGGTAGCAGAGCCGAGTCTAGAATCCAGGGCACTTGGGCACCCTTCCTCCTGCCAAAGATTATAAAATGAAACACTCACCCCAAACTGAAAGGGGAAGCACAGGAGAGAAACCGGCCAAGCATGAGACTCTGGGACTCCAATATCATCAGACTCAATGGGCAGCATTGCAACTACCCTCATCTTTAGAGAGAAATAAGGAGTTGTGGGGACTGCAAAGTGTGTGCCCTGTCCAGATGTCAGAGCTTCAGCTTTTCAAGGGAGGCCAAAAAAAGAAAGAAAGAAAGAAAGCAATATTTTTATGCAAAGTCTCCAGGTTTTAAACATTGGCTTAATATTCTTTAATATCCTGTGCAAGTTAAATGAAATATGCCCCATACTGCCTGTATGCCTTGTTTGCCACTACTGCCCTGTAATAGCCCTAAATCCATTCAATCTATTACATTTGCTTGACAAATATTTGATGATTAACACTATTTATTTTTTACCCTGGATGGGTAACTCAGTTGTTTAGAGCATCGTCCTGATATACCAAGGTTGCGGGTTCAATCTCCAGTCAGGACACATACAAGAATCAACCAGTGAATGTATAAACAAGTGGAACAACAAATCAATGTTTCTTTCTCCTTTCCTCTCTCTCTAAAATCAATCAACAAATAAAAATTTCAAAATAAAAGTGTGTTTAAAAAGAAACAACTATGTTTCAATAGTTACCTACAGGGCTCTGAATTATATCAGCAAACCAAAAACAGGATATTTTTTCCTGCCACTTTTCCAAATACCACCAAAAGCAAAAAAAAAAAAAAAAGCAAAAGTAAGAAAGAGTTGAGTAACACAAGATACTACTTGATTTAAGCCTTTAGAAAATCTGGGATTCAGCTTTTAAAATATTAACAGAAGAAAACAGCTCTCTAAGGCAAAGCCTTTAGTTTAATTTAGCAGAAGGTGGTGGTGCTACATTATTTTTAAAGTAATATTTACAGAACAGTTTGTTCTAGAGTTCTAAATGACACAAATAGAGTAGGCCTGGTATATACACACCAAAATGGTGACAATGAAATTAGAGCTTGATCTGGTGGTAAATTACCCTCTGCTCATCTCACCAACACCTAAGGCTCTGAAATGGAGAAGGCATCATATGAATAAGTAGACCATTTGGGTACACATGAGGGCACACACCCACTTACCTTCCAAACCCCCCATATACAATTAATTACCCAATCTGTAAGAGAAAGACAAACACTAGCTCTATAATTACCAGATGTGAGCTTAAAATTCATGCCCTTTTAAAAGCTAAGCTACATTTCCCAGCCACACTTTATCAGCCTCAGAGCAAACTCCATAGCATGATGCTTGCTGCCTAGAATGTCTATTAGCACAGACAAAGTGCAATACACCAGCCCGGGGGACAAAGCAATGTCAGTACTGCTAGGGTCAGGGGTAGGTATGGAAAAAAGGAGTTAATTTCTTCTTTCTTATTACAAAATGTCCCTGTGTGTTATTACTACAGAAGGACAGAATTACAATTTCCCACAGCCAACTTGTTTTGCTTCACCTCCACAAGTGCTTATTGTCAACTACAGCAAGAACTGGCCTATCTGAAACCCACAATCTCACTCTCCAGAAGCCAGCAAGGAGTCATAAAGGCCTCTGCAGAGTTTACACCAGGGGTCCTCAGACTTTTTAAACAGGGGGCCAGCTCACTGTCCCTCAGACCGTTGGAGGTCCGGGCTATAGTTTAAAAAAGAACTATGAACAAATTCCTATGCATACTGCACATATCTTATTTTAAAGTAAAAAAACAAAACGGGAACAAATACAATATTTGTATTTTCATGTGGCCCGCAGGCCGTAGTTTGAGGACCCCTGGTTTACACAGTTGGCACAAAGACCATGCCCTAAAGACTCCTTGGGGACCTACTGTATCTTTAGTCCATTGACTCTTACTTTTGATTTCAAAGTTGACAGATCAGACCTGGGAAATTTCAGCGTGGAGACAAATCAAAGGCACTTGGATAAGAAAAGGACATACTATATATTGTGAAATGCCAGAGCCCATGGTGGAGACACCATATGTTGGAGAGAAGGAGATGTGTTAAACAAATGAAGAGCAATGTATGGGCCCGTTGCTCAAAGTGGGCCTGAAAGAGAGAGTGCTACTTGTTGAAAGGTGGGAAGAGACTGAAGCCATATAAAGATGGGTAGGACAGAAACAGACCTCAATAGGAAAGGAACCAATCTGAAAGAGCCCAAAGAGGCAAAAATATCCTGATTCTCATAGCTGTTAAAGTAGCATCTGATATGTATGGTGAACTTAGGCAGCCAGGTTCAATGCCAAGTGCTTCACCTGATTTCTCTTATTCAATGTTCTCAACAACCCTGTAAGGTGGGTATTATTATGTCCATTTTACAAATGAAGCTACAGAGGCTTAGAGAGTTCAAACCCAAGGTCACCTGGCTAGGAAAGGGCATAGCCAGAATTGAATTTCAGGTTTGCCTACTTCCAGAGCCTGTCCTGGGAGGAGAAGTGGGAGAGGCAAAGGGAGAAAAGAAAAAACATGATACTATTCAATGATGGAAAGTACCACCATGCCCCTGACTCTCTGTACTCTGTATCCAGGTCTTATGAGGGCAAGGACCATACCTCTCTCGCACAGTGTCTGGTACACAGTCTGTGCTCTCTCTGTCTGATTCTTTCCATAGGGCAATCCTATAATGTAGGTATTGATATCCCCACTTAACAGTTGACGAAACAGAGCAATTCTTTAAATCATTCATTCTAAAAGAGAGAAAAAAACTTTCCCAGTAAAAGGTAAAACTAGGGATTATTGTAACAGGCCAAATGACTGCCCTGTCAAACAACTGGCAGAATTCTGTGGAGGAAAATAAAGCAGAACTACAAAGGAATGCAAAATAAGACACCTGTATTATTCCTTCTCTTTGATATGTAAGATAACATAACTTGCAATGACATCAGCAAAGAAAACAGCTCTCTTTGTAAAAAAAAAATTTACTTATGAGACCATACCCTTGAAAACAATGATGCAGGGAAGAGAGAGAGAGAGAGAGAGAGAGAGAGAGAGAGAGAGAGAGAGGTGGGGGAGGGAGGGAGGAAGGAAGGAAGAAAGAAAGGGAGGGAGGGAGGGAGGGAGGGAGGGAGGGAGGGAGGGAAAGATATTGAGAGAGAGAGAAAGAGAGCGAGAGAGAGAGAGAGAGAGAGAGAGAGAGCGCTAACAACTCAGAAAACTAGGCAGCTCATTACAAGTTCTCTTCCAAATTCTGCAGAATCACGCTTGAAGTGACAAATGTGAAGAGGAAGGAGGTTCACACCCAGAAAGTCAGAAGAACTATTTTGGTGAGGTTTGTTAAAGGAGGTGGCAGAGTGCCTGGAGAATTCGTGCACAGATGTAGCTCCAGCACATGTATTCATTCACGCATGCATACATGTGTGTGTGCATGTATGCATGCAACAAACATTACCCTACTATGAGCCTGGCTCATCAACAGGAGCTGGAGATACTTTAGGGAACTAGACATAGTCCTTGCCCTTAAGGAACTCAGAATCTGCTAGAAAATTTTGGACAATAAGGCAATTAATACTACCCATAATGGGGTATATCCCAGTGATTCTAGGAACTCAGCCTCGGGGAGGAAAGTTTCAGAAGTGACAAAGGAAAGAAGTGGAAGGAAGTTTGGAGAGGTTATCAGAGATAGGGTTTTGCATGCTATATGTTATCCTGAAGGGGAATGGAAAGCCATTCAATGCTTCATTATCAGGAGGATTATATACCTAGACTGACATTAAAAATAAAAATCAAGAGATTAGACAATGGGAGAACCAAGATGGCGGCATAGGTTAACGCCGGAGTTTGCTGCTTTGAACAACTACTTCAAAACTGAAACCAAAAAACGGAAGGGACATCACCCAGAACCACAGGAACGCTGGCTGAGTGGAAGTCCTACAACTAGGAGGAAAGAGAAACGCACACGGACACTCAGAGGAGGCGCAGTGCTGAAGTCAAATTCTGAGGTGCGAAGTGCGCGGAGCGGGCTGGCGGCAGAGGGCGCGGTTGTTGTTTTCAATCGGGAGGGAGTCGCAGACTCTGAGCTCCAGATCCGGGCGAGTCTTTAGGGACCCATACTCAAACGGGAGAAGCGGGACTGTCTGGCTTCGGTCAGAGCGAGTGCAGCTTTCTCTCCCAGCTTTGCAGCGGGTGCTGGGACTCAGAGAGGCAGAGCCCCTGGGGACAGGACTGAGAGCCGCCATAACTGCTCTCTCCGGCCCACCCTGTTGATCCTGTGCGACCCGCCCCACCCAAGCCCTGCACAGAGGCATTTGCCGGATAGCCTCAGGCAAAGGCTAGATTAGCACCTCCCTAGAGGACAGAAGTTCTCTCACTGCTGACACAGCTGATTCTCATAGCCACTTGGCCTGGAGGTCAAACCCTCCCCGGAATTAGCTACAACAATCAAGATTTAACTATAAGACTGCGAACAAAGACCACTAGGGGGTGCACCAAGGAAGCATAACAAAATGCGGAGACAAAGAAACAGGACAAAATTGTCAAAGAAAGATATAGAGTTCAGAACCACACTTTTAAGGTCTCTCAAGAACTGTTTAGAAGCTGCCGATAAACTTAATGAGATCTACACGAAAACTAATAAGACCCTCGATCTTATATTGGGGAACCAACTAGAAATTAAGCATACACGGACTGAAATAACGAATATTATACAGACGCCCGACAGCAGACCAGAGGAGCGCAAGAATCAAGTCAATGATTTGAAATGCGAGGAAGCAAAAAACATCCAACCGGAAAAGCAAAATGAAAAAAGAATCCGAAAATGCGAGGATAGTGTAAGGAGCCTCTGGGACAGCTTCAAGCGTACCAACATCAGAATTATAGGGGTGCCAGAAGATGAGAGAGAGCAAGATATTGAAAACCTATTTGAAGAAATAATGACAGAAAACTTCCCCCACCTGGTGAAAGAAATGGACTTACAGGTCCAAGAAGCGCGGAGAACCCCAAACAAAAGGAATCCAAAGAGGACCACACCAAGACACATCATAATTAAAATGCCAAGAGCAAAAGATAAAGAAAGAATCTTAAAAACAGCAAGAGAAAGAAACTCAGTTACCTACAAGGGAATACCCATACGACTGTCAGCTGATTTCTCAACAGAAACTTTGCAGGCCAGAAGGGAGTGGCAAGAAATATTCAAAGTGATGAATTCCAAGAACCTACAACCAAGATTACTTTATCCAGCAAAGCTATCATTCAGAATTGAAGGTCAGATAAAGAGCTTCACAGATAAGGAAAAGCTAAAGGAGTTCATCACCACCAAACCAGGATTATATGAAATGCTGAAAGGTATCCTTTAAGAAGAGGAAGAGGAAGAAAAAGGTAAAGATACAAATTATGAACAACAAATATGCATCTATCAACAAGTGAATCTAAGAATCAAGTGAATAAATAATCTGATGAACAGAATGAACTGTTGATTATAATAGAATCAGGGACATAGAAAGGGAATGGACTGACTATTCTTGGGGGGGAAAGGGTTATGGGAGATGTGGAAGAGACTGGACAAAAATCGTGCACCTATGGATGAGGACAGTGGGTGAGGAGTGAGGGCGGAGGGTGGGGCGGGAACTGGGAGGAGGGGAGTTATGGGGGGGAAAAAAAAGAGGTACAAATGTAATAATCTGAACAATAAAGATTTAATTAAAAAAAAAGAGAGATTAGACAATGGATTAGAAAGAACTTTAGACTGGAGGTAAGAAGGTGGTAAGTCAAGAGACTATTGCCTTTGTTCAGGATAGAACTATTGAAACCTAAACTAAGGTAAAGATGGGAGAATGAAAAAATCAATAGGAATTTGGGACCAATATGGATAGGGGTTATGAAGAAGAAAAAAGGAGTCAATGATGGCCTCAAATTTTGTGGTTTGGTTGTGATGGGGTTGGGATACCGGAAACATTCCTTAAGGTAAAGACACAGGATAAGATTGGGGGACAGTAGCAAGTTCATACTTGGACATGCTGAGTTGAAAGTGCCTTTGTCTTGTGAAACCTCCTAGTCGTGTGTCTCTATATCACACTCACTGTATTAGTTGTCAATTGCTACAAAACAATATTAGCACAAATTCAGCAGCTTCAAACAACACACATTTATCTAATAGTCTCTGTGGATCAGGAGCCCAAGTATGACTAAGCTGGTTCTTCTGCAAGGCTGTGCTCAACGGGTTAGCCAGGGCTGGGTTCTCATCTGAAGCTCAGCTGGAGAAGACTCCACTTCTCCCATTTCTTAGCTCATGTGATTATTGGCATCATTCACTTCACTGCAGAAAGGATTGGAGTTCAATTACCTACCGGCTGTTGACTGGAGTCTACCCTAGGCTCCTTGCCACATAGCCCTTTCCATAGGTATCTGACAAAATTGTAGCATTCTTCCTTGAAGCTACCAAGAATAAGCATCTCTTTGCAACCTAATCATGGACAAGCAATTACATACACACCATCACTTTCGCTGTCTTTTTAGTTAGAAGCAAGTCACAGATTCAAGGGCAGACAAAGGCATGAATCCAGGAAGTGGGAATCCTGGAGTATACCTTACAGTCTACCCACCACACTCATGTTCATTTGGTCTCCAAAAGTTGAAAACTCTTGGACCTGCTTTCTTACCTCCTGTGGCCCCGTAGCCTGAGAAACTAGATACAGAGTGGTATGCAAATATAGAGCCACAACCAATCTAGCTCCCTCAATTCAATCTCTTTCATGAAACCTTCCCAAGGAGGCTCTCCCATCCCTCTCCCTCATTCTGGTCTCATAGCACTTAAAATCTAAACTAATAGTTTCTACAATCTGAGGATCAAAAAACTGCATAACCCCCTAAAGAAATAGTAATACTATCTATTAAATGCTTACTCTATCTCACTCACCATACTGGAAACTATATATGCAGTATTTCATTGAATCCTCACAATGATACTAAGTTAAGTGCAATATTATTCTTATTTTACAGATGGAAATAATTGAGACATAGAGAGGCTATCTGACCCAAAGTCAGATAACTAATTAAGTGGTGGTTACTAGGCAGTCTGACTCCAGCGCCCACACTCAAAGCCAGTTCAGGCTCTTAAACATCAT